>NC_062567.1:54908033-55533033 GCF_022837055.1 Prionailurus viverrinus
ATCTATTGCTTTAACTGTTTTATTTTTAAATATTCATCTTTCTTTTCCTGTGTTTCCATTTTCTTGGTCTTCAGGGATTCTAATGATGTTTTCAAAAAAGAAGATGAATTATTTCTCTACTGAACTTTACAATGCCTGGCCTGCTTTTGCCCTAAATTTTGTAATCTGCCCTTTCTTTCCTTTATTTCTGCTTTGGTTCCTGATTTATATTTTAGTGTTCTCCACTTGGCTTCTCTCTTTTTTATGGACATTTCTGGGTTGGATTTCTCCCCCTTGTGTACTCATGTTCTAGGTTCACAATTTTGTGATGCCTTTTATTTAACTCATGCCTTTAAACCTTCAATTCTGTAGAAAAGCACAAAAAGAACCACTTTCTGTAATGCCCCAGGTTAGCACATTATGAAAATGTTAAACAAAACAAAACAAAAATCCCCAGACACAGAGAGCTTATGAACAGATATCTATTCTCTGTGGAATGAAGAAATCTGGTTTCACTTTGTAAAGCTCACTTTGTGGGTGCTCAATACACTACACTAAGCTTTAAATTACTACACAGGGCATCCACAAGGGAGGATAAATGCCGTATTCCAAAAATCTCTTCCTCCATCAAGCTAACTGATTACAATTGGAGTTTCCTCAAATGAGCTTGTTTGATAATTTGTCTCATTACTACTGAAAAGGAAATGGAAATCAAGGACTTGAGGGCAGGAAGCAGGAAGCAAATATGATCAAAGGTTATATTGTATGAGATGCTGATTTTGTGCAAATGATAAGAAATGGAAGATCGGTGCAGTATCAGATAATATATATATATATATAATAAACTTGTGAGCTATTAACTAGGCTAGCATACACTAATATTACAAGCCATACAAAGTCACTGTATGTGTATAAGCTCAAAGTATCAAGTACAGATGTCTTTAAATGCAAACTGAAATACAGACGACGTAGAAAACCAACACTGAGTGCCATTTATTACTTTCCTACTAATTCTAGGTTTAGAATGTACTTTGAATTTGATTGCCCAATTACCCACATCTATATTATATCATCTCTAAGCATCATTACAACATCAGCCTCAATCTTGTGGGAAGAACTGTAAACAAAGGCCAGTTGGCTAAAGATAGATCATTACTGACACATCCACAATAAGGGAGGTAACTAGGAGTAATGAGTATAATCAAGAGAAGTAAATTTAGGCTAAATACCAAGAAAGAATGTTCAACACTGAGGACAGATTAAGGCAGGAACCTTCCAAGATAAGTGATGAAGATCACTAAAACACTTAAATCCATTAAGAACAGCTTTTCATTCATAAGGGTATCTGATAAATGATTCCAAACAGCGAGAGTGCTAGAAATGAGGGAATTCTCTCTTGTTAGCTTGGGAAATTAAACATAAAGATATAAGATGATGATGTGATTTCCTCACAAAATAGGAAAATATTGCTTTTACAAAAAAAAAAAAACCTTGTTATTGACAAGTATTAGGAAACAGTGTCATGGAAAGCATTTGGAGTCAGAACGATCTGAGTTCAAACCTCACCTCTGTCATTTACCAGGTAAGTGAACTCTTTAGCAAGAGTTTCCACAACTGAAGATGAGTACACAAAGGCTGACTTGCAGGGTTACTGTAAAGTTTAAACATGATAATATATAAATGAATCCAAGGATTAATTAATTACTGAACACAGAATACTCTCTGGATTACTCTAAAAATTAAATAAATGGTAGTTAGTAGATTTTCAACTCTAACTTTAGTGAGACATTTTGATCCATTACCATTCATAAATAAGCATATGTTTTTCTTCAAAGTAGTCAGTCAAAAATCAGGATTTATTGCTGTTTTACAGATTATCTGAGGCATATGTTCTAAACCCAAATTTCTCCCAGACATCTAGCTAAGTTAGGTTAGGATAGGTGCTGCTATTTTAACATAATTCATAAAAGTTGCACACATCCAGAGAACTGGGCCTTTTGTTCCCTGACACTCTTCTTTGCTCTTTAATGTGAAAAAGGATGAATTTTAGGGGCACCTGGGTGGCGCAGTCGGTTAAGCATCCGACTTCAGCCAGGTCACGATCTCGCGGTCCGTGAGTTCGAGCCCGCGTCAGGCTCTGGGCTGATGGCTCAGAGCCTGGAGCCTGTTTCCGATTCTGTGTCTCCCTCTCTCTCTGCCCCTCCCCCGTTCATGCGCTGTCTCTCTCTGTCCCAAAAATAAATAAAAAAACGTTGAAAAAAAAATTTAAAAAAAAATGATGAATTTTAAACTTCAGTTAACCAGAACATTAGATCTGAGCTATTCTGGAGAATTATATTTTATTTTGATTTAATTTTTCTGACTACACAAGTAGAAATTTATCCTTGTCTAAATCCTCAATATAAAAAATTATGCTAGTATATATTATTATAGCTTTCTGCCTTAGAAGTAATATATCATGAACATAATCTTCCTGTAAAGGAGAGTTATAGTACTCCCACCATCATTATCTGCATATTAATTATCACTGTAAAGTACCGAGGATGTTTAAGATGTATGACACTGAGTCATGTCATACTGACCCATGGTCTTGAAGTTGTTTATATTAAATACCTAGAATCTACTTGTTTCTTCTAAATGTTAAATGTGGGGCATGGTCGGGGGTTGCTCTGGGGACTAACGATTTAAGATGATTCTAGAGTTCTGGTGAGTTGACAGTTTAATAAAAACAAATGCTAGTATGTGTTACTAATGGGATAAATAAGCAGACTTTGTACTCCAACTTATAAAATCATAAATGAACCAATTAAATGAAAATGGTGTGGATTCCACACATCAATTATATTAAGTTAGCAAAAAAAAAAGTTTTTCAATAACTTTATGCACTTTTAATAAGCAACGGCATTAGTCAGTAAAAAATAAGAACTCTGATGCATTTAGAGCCTATAGATCTAAACCAGACAAAACAAAGCCTCATAAATGTGTTTGTTCATTAATTTTTAAAAAGCCAGACTTTGAGTTGTTATCATGTCAACTGGCACCAAACCCTACTCAATTTAGTGCAACTACAAAGTGGAACCCATAGTCTACAATGGCAGGGTTTTTGATCACACTAATTAACAGCCATTTTGTTTAAAATAAACAGATACGAGTCTAATTGCCTTTTTTACATAAGAAAGAGAAGATCTTAAAAGTAAAAACATGCAAAAGGAAAGATCAGACAAACACCACTCAGACAGATAAGCAAAGTGTGTGTGAAAGGAACCCAGAGGAAGTTGGGGTTGTTCTTTGGATTGACAGCCCAGTGGAGCAAAGGGAATTAGTCTCTCAGAAAGGTTAAAGGGAATTGAGAAGTGTACGTCCTGTTGGGAACCGTCCTGTCATGGTTTCCCCTCACAAAGTATTGTACCTCAGTTTCTAATGTGGTAAGCAGTAACTAACAGGTCTGATAATGTTAATTAGGAGAGAACCTCTGATTATGGACAAATCATCCCTTCTACCCTCTAGAACGCCCTTTAGGACAGGGTGTGGTGCAACTAAGGGTTCAAAGAGAAACTGCACTGGTTCACTAAGTTCCAGATGTTTTCCTTGAATTTTCTGTCCAAATGAACCCATTGATCAGTGGCCTGTGTTTTCTAAGGGTCCCAAATAGTCATTAATATAGATGACTTTAGGGGCGCCTGAGTGGCTCAGTTGGCTGAGCATCCGACTTCGGCTCAGGTCATGATCTCGCAGCTAGTGAGTTCAAGCCCCGCGTCGGGCTCTGTGCTGACAGCTCAGAGCCTGGAGCCTGTTTCAGATTGTGTCTCCCTCTCTCTCTGACCCTCCCCCGTTCATACTCTGTCTCTCTCTCTCTGTCTCAAAAACAAATAAACGTTAAAAAAAAATTTTTTTTTAATATTGATGACTGTACTCAGAACGTATTTTCATTTATACACCAACAGTTGAGTTTTTATACATGCTGAATTTTCATCTCCCTAGCCTGTCAGAGCAATTCCCAGAGACAATTAGAAAAGGTTTCAGTTTCCAAAGCCTTCAATAAGAACATTATCAGGGGTGCCTGAGTGTCTCAGTGGGTTGAGCGTCCAACTTCGGCTCAGGACATGATCTCAAGTTTGTGAATTTGAGTCCCGCAGCAGGCTCCATGCTGACAGTGCAGAGCATGCTTGGGATTCTCTCTCTGCCTCCCTCCTCCTCTCTCTCTCTCTCTCTCTCTCTCAGAATAAACTTATTTTTTTTAATTTTTTAATGTTTATTTATTTTTGAGAGAGACAGAGTGCAAGTGGGGGAGGGGCAGAGAGAGAGGGAAATACAATCTGAAGCAGGCTCCAGGCTCTGAGCTGTCAGCACAGAGATGGATGCAGGGCTCGAACCCATGAACCATAAGACCATGACCTGAGCTGAAGTCAGATGCTTAACTGACTGAGCCACCCAGGGGCCCCAAAATAAATTTTAAAAAAGAGCATTATCAGATACGGTTCCTTATTTTAATTAAGAAACAATATGCTAATTAGTCATCACCATATGTATACATATACAGTGTTATATATGATGTAACATAAGCCACAAAATAACATAATTGAAAAATTATACCTACCGTGTCACCTATGGTGATTTACTTTAATATATAATCAGTATAATAAACATGTCACTCATTCTGCAGTACACAAGAGAAGATCTTTCTTATACTAAAAAGTATATGAAATTATAATAAAAAGTCATCATCTACTTTTAACCTCTGCCAAGATTTCCCCCTTTGGTTACTCACAGAATATTAACTACTCAAAAGCATTTGTCTTTCTATTAATCTTCATACCCCCTGTTTCTGGAATAGTACCATACAGAGGAGGGGCTTTCCAAAGTTTTGGGGGGAACCACTTTTAAAACTAAACTAAGATGATCAGTATACAGTATTATCTGCATTCATAATACGGTTAAAGCTGAAACAAGCTGTGCTCCTGTATGTTAACAATCAGTTCTTCAGGAGGAAAACCTGCAAATTTCACGGTGAAAAACCCACTGATGGTTGATTTCAAGCTTACCACCCCACCATGAAGTCCTTGAACACAGAGTTGGGGAGAGATACAGACAAGTGGCTCCCAGGAGCCAGCCTGCAAGAGCCAGCTTTATCATACCGCTGGTTCATCTCAAAACCCCGTAAAAGTACAACAGCAAATTCCCGGCAACAGGATTTAAGTTGACTATGGTGTTTTCAACCACCTACATCTACGAAGCTGTTCGAGTTAAATTTAAATAGTTAAATCTGTTGCCTTCAGATCTCACAGAACATTGGGGCATTTTTGTTTTTCAGGTTTTCTCTTCCACATCAAACAACCAGGAAAAAAAAAAAAAAAAAAAAAACCTCTGATCACTCTTAAACAAATCCAAATGATACTCATCTTTAAGAGTCCAAGTACAGGGGCTCCTGGGTGGCTCAGTTGGTTAAGTGTCCAACCTCAGCTCAGATCATGATCTTGAGGTTCGTGAGCTGGAGCCCCACATCGGGCTCTCCACTGACAGCTCAGAGCCTGGAGCCTGTTTCAGATTCTGTGTCTCCCTCTCTCTCTGCCCCTCCCCCGCTTGCACTCTGTCTCTGTCTCTCTCTCTCTCTCAAAAATAAATAAACATTAAATTTTTTTTTTAAAAAAGAGTCCAAGTACAGGTGTAAGACTGAGCATCTCACAACTAATTAGAGTTGGTCAGTGCTCAGAAAGGAGTCCACAAAAATCTAGCCTCTCTAGTCCTCATCAAATATCCTAATGTATTTTCTAATATCTGAGATTCTCAAAAGACTTATAACCTGAAAAGGAACTGGGTGATTTTAATGTTAATTTATCAAGCTTATATGCATACCTGACTGCTATGTGGATACACAAAAGAGGAAAACTGAGCACTACTCAGGAAAACAATAAAATCTTTATATATGTGATAAAATTCCTGATTAATCAAAAATGTGCCCAATGTTGGTACAGCATATTAAACTTTAAAGAAACATTTACTTAAATATATTTTATTAGTATAAAGGACGCTATAAATTATTGTCTTCTTAAGGACTGAATGACTGAGGGGAGCCTGGGTGTCTCAGTCAGTTAACCACCCAACTCTTGATTTTGGATCAGGTCATGATCTCTCAGTTTGTGAAACTTAATCTTGCATCAGGCTCTGCACTGACAGTGTGGAGCCTGCTTGGGATTCTCTCTCTCCCTCTCTCTGCCCCACTCAAGCTTCCTCATTCTTTCTCTCTCTCTCTCAAAATAAATAAAATAGAGTTTAAAAAAAAAAGCACTACTAAATGACTGAAGGATATCAAGTAGAAATCAATTAAATTATCCAATTTGAAGAATTATTTTTACATGTGAAATAAAATAGTTTTATACATATTTTGTTGCATAAATAGTAATACTATTAAGTATATTTAATTTTGGCTTAGATGCTTGGCTTGACAAGATTTATTAAACATAATCCTTCTTAGAATGACTTACCTAACAAAAAATAACTTGACTTATAATCCAAGAAAACTGGTTGCCTATGTCTGGTGCTTTAAAATCTTGTTTGAATAACTCCATGTCGATGGCACACCCAATGCAATATCATTTTAAGTCTTGATAGTTATCATGGGGAAAATGTGGTCTGTAAGAAAAATTTAGAAGACCACTATATCATGATTTTAATAATTTTATATTGCCATATGCTTCACTCTATACCTACATCTAAAAATTTCACAATTTATTTGAAATGAAAAATAGTAAAATTCAATAACTATCAAGTTAATAACATTTATTTTATCTCACTTTTATGAATATATCAAAATTTAGTGTATTAAACATATACAAAAACAGAAGTTGGTCAGTCTCTCCCACAGGAGCATGAACACTTTGAGGGTAAGAATCACGTGCTATCCATCTAAATATCCCCTGCACCTAGCACAGTATCTTGCAATAAATAAGCACCAAAAGATGTCTGTAAACTGAGCTGAAGACTGATAGTGATGAGCGTGATATGGAAAGGAACAAAAGACACTGTGAACTAAGTGTGGGGACCACTTACTATCACCTCTCCTTGTTTTCTTGGCTCTGGCCATTCTGCGTATTAACAATGTACTAGAACAATGAGTACCTAGCAAGAGAGAGACTAAATTTCATCAATACAGAAGAAAAATGCATTTTATTAGAGGAAAGTCAATAGGCTAATTCTAAAATTTAATTAGAAACAGAAGAGAAAACTTTACCATCAGCTCCCTGGAAAGAAAGCCTAGCATGCTGAGCAGTGCTACCTGGTGTATGCTCTGAGGGTCATTGCCCCTTCTCCAACTGTTCCTTGTTTGCAAGGAGAGAGGTACAGCATCAAAGAGTAAGACACAGAAAAGTTTGTAACAACTTGACAGAGTCCCCTCATGTCTGTTGAATCTAACAACGAAAAATCAGGGCTTGGATTTTGTATATCTTTGGATTTCTCCTTTCCATTTTTCAAATCCATGGTTACGGCATTTTATAACAGCATCAGTCCATGACAGATTAGAAGTTAAAAAACAAACAAACAAACAAAAACTGGTCCTCATCACGGATAGTTTGCAAAGCCCTGGTGTAGAGTGCAGTGATGCTCTGGAGAATTCAACGAGGACCCACAAAGAGATGTTCTAAGGTGGTCAATTTTTGGTCAACCATTAAAGCAAAACAAAATAAGGCAAAAGAGCCTTTTAACAATGAAAACTGACCAACAGAAGATGTGGCTGACAATTACCATTGCGGTAATTGTTCAAGAGGAAGTTGGACAGCTAGAAGCGAGTGGGACTCCAGCCCAGCTCTTATGGTTGGTTGTCTCTGCTTCCAACTTCCCTCTTGTCAGCAAGCACACCACACCGCATGCATACCGGCCTTGGCCTACCCCAACAGTTCCTTGAGGGCAAAGACAGTATCCCATTGGTGTCTGTTTCATCCCTCGACACAGTGAGGTTCACAAAGTTTACTGGAAAAATAAATGTCTGCCATTGAGATGGACTAAAATTACATTGAAGATCTAGTCTGTGATTCAGTGATTGACAAGAATGAGAATTTCAACCTGAGGAAAGTTTCATGATACATTTCAGAAATAAGGTTAAACATTCCAGAATTAGTGGGTTAAGAGCCTCCCAATACCATTTCTATTTGCATACTCATACATAACTTCTAGGATGGAGATTTAAATATTTTTTATATATTGCTACATATTAGATTTAGTGAAAGAATTTTATGACTCACATACAATCACAATTTCACTATCAGAGTGTTGAAAATGACCACTGTTTGGCAGCTTTTAGAAACATTAAATGCCCTGGCTATGAAAGATCCATTTTGAAAATATAAATTCTTCATGACTGTACATGAATGACAGTCTCAGTTTGATTATAAGGAATAACTTTTAAATAGGTGAATCCCTTAACTTCTCTGGGTTTCAGGGTCTCTTTGGAGTGAGATAATACTGTCACTTGTGTTGCATAGTATTATAAATTGAAGAGCTTGGTGAACACTGTTCAGCTGTTAAGTATTTACCTCTTATCTACTTATTATTTGTATTTATACTTCTTTATATCTAGATACAAGCATTAATCATTTAGCTAAAAGCACAGTATGCTAGATTCTAAGTGATCAGTATGGTTTGTCTTTCTCATGAAGCCTATTAAAAGAACAACAACAACAACAAAAACAAAACAGCAAATCAAGTTACCTTCAATTGGAAGCTACCAGTTAATTAAATAATTTGCCTAAGAATCATAAATTTTATTACTTACCAAATTGATTGTAAGGAAGCTAAAAAAACAGACAACTCTACAAAAAAACCCTCAAAATAAATATAATTAAGCATAAAAAGTGAATTTGTCCAACACCTAAGGAATCCAAAATTGAGGACTATCTATCATGTCACATCCCAAACAATGTTTCTGGTACTATATTGAAAGACCTTTTTAAATTACTATTGAGATGCTAGAATTAATCTTGAATTTTGTTCTTTCACCTGACATATCATAAAGTCTCACCACTATTTAAACACAATTTACGGTATTTGACACTCAAACTTCAAGTTCCTAAGGGAACAGATTTCCATTTATCCATTAAGATCACTGAAGAATACATTTACATCCTTCTGTCTGTACTTCTCTCATTATTTTCTTGAAAGAAGGAGTAGAAACAAAGGGAGTCTTCTATAATGCTGTAACTCAATAATTTTATCAGAACACTGCAATATTTACTGACCATTCACATATTTCACAGTTTATGAAAAGAATTCTATTCTTTCCCACCTACTTAAAGGAAGAGCCCCCCCCCCCCCCCGCCCAGGTGGCCAGGATGGAAGTCAGTATCTCGAGCTTGATGAATTCTAAACAAAGGTCAGAGCTTATTACTGTTCCTATTCCTACTCAACCTGCTCTATATCCTGTGTTCCCCATTTCTGTTAATGGCAGCTTCAGCCTCTTAGTTACCTAAAACCAGCAGTTCTGAAGCACTATTTGTCCATCCTCTCACCTTCCACATCCAGCTGCCAAGTCTTGACAAGTCTTCCACTGCAATGTCTCTTTCCATCTGTTCCTTCCACTACGTATTCTCACATACTAGCTCAGGACCTCATTATCTCTTGCTTGAACCAGTGCCCAAGCCCTTCTCCATTATACCTTACTTATAAATGCCTTTGTTTCCAGGATCTCCATCTCCCTTCCGTCCTACTTATAAACGCAAAATGACAATATCCTGAAAGAATTCAGAGAAGTTTGATCACGTGACTCCTCTGCTTAGAAATCTTAAACATCTTTCAAAAGCCAGACAAAGAACATCCAACTTATTCAAGGACTTCTATTATCGGGTCCCAATCTACCTTCCCAACTTTATTTCTCACTATTTTCCTTATTGATAGAGTATGAATGGATGCCTCCTTCAGTCTAACCAAGATGAACTCCACACTGTTCTCATTAGGCACCTGATTTCCTAACTCTGAATCTTCATTTACGTTGTCCCTTCTACCTGAAATGCCATCTCTCTGCACAAAGGATGTCTAAATTTCATGCATTCTTCAACACAGAAGTCAAATGCCAGCTCCTCCTAACCTTCCCCAACCACTCCTCTCCGCCTCCTATTGCTGCCTGTTAGAAATATGCTCCGCTAACACCTTAATCTCTCTTATTGTGCATGTCATTTCCCACCCTGCATATTTGTTTTCTACATGTTTTACCTCCCATACTAGAAAATATGCTGACATCTAAGTGTTTACTATGATCAGACACTAGCTAAGCACTCTACATATGTGTTTCTGTATATAGGATCTCATCTACTTGTTGCAAAAACCCTGTTACAGTTGAAGAAAATGAGCTAAAGAGAGGTTAAAGAACTAACCCAAGACCACATACTTCTTAAATAGCAGGTGTAATATAGCTTCAACTCTGAAGTGCTTAAGATAATACTTGCAAATATTAGGACTTAGATAAAGATATATTAAATGAAATAGAAGTTCTACAAAATTTTACACACAGACAGAATTCTAAGAATGTGGACAATATTAGCTCATTTAATTCCGAGAGCTATACAATTCCTATTTTTAGAAGAGGATAACTGAAGTAAAAAGACACAGCTACTAACTGACTAGCTAACTAGCTAACTTGCCCCAAGTCTGGCCCCAGAGTCTACATACTGAACCATGGGGCCATTCTGCTTTCTCAACACTGGGCCTTCATCTACCCTCAAGAATCTCAGTACAGTCTGGATTATCTGCTAGTATGGAACCATTTGACTAAATTCAGAAAATTTTGAAATTAATTCTTAAAATATCCTTTGGTAAATCTGTCTAATGTGATCCGAGAGAACTCTTGATTATTTATAATCATAGAAGCTGATATACATGCCCATTGAAAACCTTACAGGTTGAGAGGTCTTAAGTAGAAACGCAAAACATGAACAGAAGAACTATGTTTAACTTCAGACATTAGAAGAAAATTGCCATTTTCCCTCAGTATCCATCCTACGCAGCAACTCTCAAACAGCAACAACTCCTAAGACAACAGAAGAAGTAGAAGAAATGCTGCCATTTATGCATGGATAAGCTGTACACTCACACGCTGAGAAAGATTCCCATATGGGAAAAGAAAGAACATAAACAAAAGAAATATGCCAGCATAGGAACAAAAATTGCCCTTAAATGACAGTTTCTCCTGACACAGAATGAAAGATAAGTATAATTCCCTAGAGGAGAGAATGGGGAAATCAGAACAGCTTTCATTTGGCAATGATAACATATTAAGAACAATTTTACTCATAGATTTTTCAGTCTTTGAAATGCTGACACTCAGCATTACCAGAAATGACATTCTACCCACTACGATTACTATTATACATATCAATAAATATCAGAGTGAAGATGTAAGAAATCCTTGATCAGTGTGGATGCAATGTTAGATCTCCTAAGGAATAAAATCTTCACACTTTCTCACTGAAATTCAATTTCAGTCTGTCCAACCCTTCTACAAACAGTATATTTATGAGTCAAGTATACAGAAAAAGTAGACACTCCAAAGTTCTTCATCCTAGAAAATGTATATTTCAAAATATTTTTTCATTCATGCGACTCCATTTTATAGTACTTTTAAAATTTATATAGAATGTGTCTTTAAAAGACCACAAAGAGCACAGGAAACCATATAAATGTGGATAATTGACATGTTGTATTTGCACACTTGAAAATTTACAGTAAGAGTACTGTGAATAAAAGTTTGCTCTAAATTATCTCACTGATATATGTCACATGTCAATGTTTATTTTTTAATGGAAAATCACTTTTGGATGTTTTTGTTCTTTGATGTGCATGTGTGTCAATATATAAGAATATACACATATGTAAATAAACATAGAAAGAAATATATTTCCAGGGCTACGAGGGTAGCAGCTAGAGTGAAAATACAGAGAACCGCAGTGAAAATGCAGAGTTGAAACAATGTTTAAGACAACTCAAATTCAGTTACAATGCTACTTATTTCCTCAGTTTGTTGACTAGTGAGAGACAATGTAGATAGATGCCTTCGTTTTCCTTTAAAAAAGCAGAAGGCTTTTCGAATCTTCAAAAATAAAACTGTGTGTTGATGATAATGTTTCTTTTTCTTTTACACAAAACAAAAGAAAATAACAGCATGCAGAATTTTTCTGGAGAGTGAAAACACCAGGTGAATTAACTTAACTCGAGCAATTTTCTCTTTCAGTGAAAGTTCTTAGGGGCTTTTCTGAATCACTCATCACAGAAACTAAACCTTGTTTGGGGCAACCCCATTCTTTGTCACTTTATTTCAGTTATTTAAAATGCACCATAAGTTTTCCTCTCAGATGAGATGCTAATCATGGGGGGGGGGGGGGGGGGGGGAGGCGCCATCTTCTTAATCAAAACTGAAAAGTAAATGAGGATTTGTATACTTTACTATTATTCCAGTTTCCAATGGTATAGGAAGTCCTTTGTTTAAAGGATGCATTAATGATCATCTATAGAATCTTTCAACTTCTTTTAACAGTGATCTGCCCACATAGATCATTTTACTTGAATGGTACTAGGCTCAGGGGATGAACATCTACATTATTGACACATTTGTTTAGAAACTAGGTGATAATTTGCCTATATTGAGTCTAAATTGGCTATAAATTGGTATTCTAAGCAATTTCATATTGTAAGTTCCACACATAAAACTCATTTTACAATCAATTTGTGCATTTTCTTCATCAGTTCTGTCTGTCTCCAAACAACACATGAGGTTCTCAAAGTGATTTTGATAAATTAAAAAATATATATATTCTCTCTATACTAAAAGCTATAGTAATCAAAACAGTATGGTGCTGGCACAGAAACAGACACACAGATCAATGGAACAGGAAAAAAAAAAGTCCAGAAATAAACCCATGATTACAGTCAATTAATCTTTGTCAAAAGAGACAAGAATATATGGGGAAAATGGGAATATAATGGGAAAAAGTCTCTTCAATAAGTAGTGTTGGAAAAACTGGACAACTACATACAAAAGAATGAAACTGGACCACTTTCTTACATCATACATAAACTCAAAACGGATTAAAGACTTAATTGTAACACTGGAAACCAAAAAAACCTAGAAGGAAACATAAAGAGCAAATTCTTGGACATAAGTCTGAGCAATATTTTCATGGATCTGTCTCCTCAGACAAGGGCAAAAAAGCCAAAATAAACAAATGGGACTACATCAAATAAAAAGCTTTTGTACAGTAAAGGAAACCATCAGTAAAACAAAAAGGAAACCTGCTGAATGGGAGAAGATACTTGCAAATGATACAACCAATATAGAATTAATATCCAAAACATATAAGGAACTCATACAACACAGTATTTTTACAAAAAAACAATAAAAAATAGGCAGAGGATCTGAAAACACATTTCTTCAAAGAAGACACACAATGGCCAAAGGCACTCAACATCATTGATTATCAGGGAAATACAAATCAAAACTACAATGAGCTATCACCTCACACCTGTTGGAATGGCGATCCTAAAAAAGACAAGAAAGAAAAAGTGTTGGTGAGGAAGTGGAGAAAAGGGGACCCTTGTGCTCTACTGGTGGGGATACAAACTGGTGCAGCCACTACGGAAAGCAGTATGAAGGTTCCTCAAAAAATTAAAAATAGAACATATGGGGGTGCATTGGTGGCTCCGTCAGTTAAGCGTCGGACTCTTGGTTTTGGCTCAGGTCTTGATCTCAAGGTTTGTTGGATTGAGGCTTGTGTCAGGCTCCCCACAAACAGTGTAGAGACTGTTTGGGATTCTCTCTCTACCTCTCTGTCTGTCTGTCTCTCTTTCTCTCAAATTAAATAAATAAAACTAAAAAAAAAAAAAATAGAACATATGATCCAGCAATACCACTTCTGGGTAATTATCCAAAGAAAACAAATACATTAATTCAAAAAGATATATGCACCCCTATGTTCACTGCAACATTATTTACAGTAGGCATGATATGGAAGCAACCCAAGTGTCCACGGATAGATGAACAGATAAAGCAAGATGTGGTATTTATGTACCATGGAATATTACTCAGCCATAAACAGAATATCTTGCCATTCACAGCAACATGGAAGCTATTATGATAAGTGAAATATGTCAGACAGAGAAAGACAAATACCATATGATTTCATTTTTATGTGGAATCTAAAAAACAAAACAAACAAAAACAGAAACAGACTCATAAATACAGAGAACAAAACGATGGTTACCAGAGAGGAAGGGAGTGTGGGGGGAACAGGAGCTGGGCAAGAGAGACAAAGGGGGTTAAAAGGTGCAAGCTTCCAGTTATAAAATAAAGAAGTCTCAGGAATGAAAAGTACAGCACAGGGAATATAGTTAATAATATTATAATAAGTTTGTATGGTAACAGATGGCAACCACACTTAGGACGGTGGGAATTGTGTAATGTGTAGAATTGTCAAATCACTGTGTAGTACATCTGAAAATAAAATAACATTGTATGCCAACTGTACATCAATTAAAAAAAGACATAAATAAATATATATAGTATACTACATATAATATAGTATATACTACATCTATACATCTATACAGCTACACATCTATCTATATACACACACCTATGAGCATATGCATGTATATAGATGTATAATGTATATAATACATACACATACAATGGAATAATACATAGCCATAAAAAGAATGAAATTTTGCCATTTGCAACAACATTAATGAACCTAGAGGGTATTATGATAAGTGAAATAAGTCAGACAGAGAAAGACAAATATTGTGTAATGTCACTTATATGTGGAATCTAAAAAACAAAAAAAATAGAAACAGACTCATAAATACAGAGAACAATCTGGTAGTTGTCAGAGGGAAGGGGGTGGGGTTGGCAAAACAGGGGAAGGGGATTAAAAGATGCAAACTTGCAGTTATAAATAAGAGGATACAATGTGCAGCACAGGGAGTATAGTCAATAATATGCAACCCTTGTGTGTGACAGATGATAAGTTGGATTTATCATGACAATCACTTTGTACTGTGTATATAAATGCTAAATCACTGGGTTGCACACTTGAAACAAACACAATATTCTGTGTCAAGTACACTTTATTAAAACGATTCGTTCTCTATGTAAGAAAAGCGTGTTTAATCAGATATATGTTATGTTACAAAGGCTTAGGTACTGATGATATTTGTACTGTACATTATATTTCGAGTTTGTAAATGCTGCTGACTTAAAAGTGCTGCAAGATGCTGCTAACTTAAAAGGTCTGCCAGAAACGTACGAAGTCTGTAGTATGGATAAACATCACCTTCCTGTATGGAGAGCCTTTGGTCTCAAAAGCCTTACAAAGGAATAAATTTGGTTACTTATCATGTCTCCTAGCATAGTACTCATTTAGCCACATTATACATATTTGGTTCGAGTCTTTTCTCATAAGTCAAACCTGTCAGCTTCTTAATCTTTTCTGGTCCTTGGCTCTGTTTCCATTAGGCTTAGCAGGAAGGTAGCATTTTACTAAAGACTTCCTTCCCCTCTTCTTAATTTTGATTCAAACTTCTCAAGGGCAAGGACCAACCATGTTTGCTTGAATTAAAAATGAGTTACAGAAATAAGATACTTTATTGGAGATAATCTTGAATCACCTTGCATTTTGCTAGGTGACAATGTTTTAAATCACACTGATCAGGAATACTGCATTTGTTGCTCCCTTCTGCTAGAAAAGAATGGATCACAGCTGAGCACATTCAGACTTACACTTCCACAGGAGCTGTGTGTGTCCATGTGTGAATGTATCCATGTGTTTGGAGATTACTATTACTAAATGCCTTGTGATAAAATCATTATCCCAAAGAAGTTGAGTTACATTTTCCTAGTGGGAATTCACATTGTACATGCATCATAACAATGCCATCCTTAATTTTTCCTTAAAAAAACCATTGTTTCAAAATGATTTGTGAATTCAGTTTCCAGTGAATATGCAGTACCTCTTCCCCAAATACACAGCAGCCCGTCCATCAAATGACTATAGCCATCATCAGTGTGTACTCTTCTCAACCCATTGTTTTGTCTAAGATTCAATCCAAAAAGTAGAAATCTCAAGGTGGAAAAAAAACCCATAAGTGAATGAAGAAATTAAATAACATAAGGCCCTTTATTGAAGATAATTTTAAAAACCTATGAGGGAGAACGTATGCTTTTGTGTTCAAAGGGATGAGAAACTCTAAGAGAGAGAAAGACTTACAGCAGATTCAGAAATTGAAATTCAAGGGAGGATTCACAACCTTCTGATAGTTGGAGAAGGGAATAAGAGCATTTAAGTACTGGGGAAATGGCCTGTTCAAAAAAAAAGAGAGATGACTTCAGGTAAAATAAAGGAAGGAGGTAAATGCAAGTTATTAAGCAGAGCACTAATAATATATCACAGCAGAATGAAGACTGAAATATGTGAATACTGAATCTCAACAAATAAGAAAAACATAGGCTAGATAATAAAATAATATTTGGGGGTTCTTCACTCCAAATGTGTCTCAACAATTCCAAGAGTTTC
Source organism: Prionailurus viverrinus (assembly GCF_022837055.1). Lineage (NCBI taxonomy): Eukaryota > Metazoa > Chordata > Mammalia > Carnivora > Felidae > Prionailurus > Prionailurus viverrinus. Next base: position 54,924,563 of record NC_062567.1, read on the forward strand.
TAGCCCTCATAATCAAAACTCCAGTCTTGGAGGCTATGAAAAAAATAACTTCAGCAGTAGTGCAGATTAGGACAGGAGCAGTTCAGAAGTGGCATTAAAGCCATAGAATTGTCCAAACTGCTAGCAAGACTTTTTAGTAATGGAGAAAGACAGCAGACTTTTAGTAATGGAGAAAGAGACCAGAAAGGCTTTGCTGAGTCTCTGCCATCGGCTTGTTACGGCACAACCATTCTACACTCACTTGGTTTATTCCTCTGTAGAGTTTGTCTAACAAGTACCCCTTCCATTTGTTGAGATGGCCAGAAAGATGTGCCAAAAGTATCCACCAAAAATGTCTAACATATAATAGGTATCAGTAATTGGCAACTATTTCTAGTATAAGTCTAAGACCTCTTTGTATAACATGATAAATGTTTGTTGCCACCTCTCCTCTCAACCCTGAAAGCTTGTCTACTCTTTTTCACCTGTTACAAATGTGTGAGTCTTTCAAGCAACTATTATTATAGTAATTTTATACATATCCACTACATGTCTCCTGACAATAATTTTTCCCTAAGGGCCTTTTCAATTTTTGTTATCATTCTGGGATACAACATATATAATAGATTAACTGACAACCCATTTCCCTTTTCAACAAATAATCTCAGAACTCCAGAATCTCAGAACCTAAGGAGACTCAGAAGTGACCTGGTACAACAATTACCAGATGTAGAGTTTCTTCTCCGATATCCTAACAAATAATTAATCAACCTCCGGGGCCTATGTTCAGGAGGTCCACTATTTCTAATGAAAGCCCACTCCAATCTGAAGCAGTTATAATCAAAGTCTCTTCCTTTGACTGAGCGCCACCTGCCCCCCCCCCCCACCTATCTTCCTAGAATGGCAGAACAAGAAAGAAATCAAAGTACACTTGTGTCCAATGGTCTTTTGCATTTGGGAGCCAGCACCTTGATCCCTGGGGGATTCTCCTGTCTCTTCTCAAGCTTCCTCATCATTCTGATTGGGATCTCCAATAATATTTTTAACGTGTGACTTGAAATTAGTTAAAAATAAGACTCCTAGAATGTTACAGAATAGATGCACTTCTATATCAGTATTACTGCCCTTGAACAGATGCTCAACTTCTCTCAATGCAACCCAATATGAAACTAGTTTGGGGGGTCAGCCTAAACAATCTTAACAACACAATAATGTTAATCCATACTGAGTCCCCTAAAGCCATTAAGACCTTTCCCTTGCAATACAGGGAAATCACTTCTTTGCTGTCTTCTTGTGTGTACAGACTTTATATTGATCCCAGTAGCAATGACCTATTCCACCCTGCTGAGATTGAACTCTGATACCGTCAAGCAACATACTGTTAATTTATTCCAGGAGTCTTGAAGGCTCTTCAAATGTGATCATCCTTCCAGCAAGGTGCTCAGTGAGAGAGTGAGTTGTATACCACAATAAGGGACAAAGTCCTCTCGCAAGACACCCGAAGTTTTCACTATTACATAGACCCATGTAATCAGCATTCTTTGACTCTAAAGTCACATTTTCCAATGTCATCAACAAATGCCTTGCTGATATCTAAATACAGTACCTCAACCATGTCTGGCTTTTTATTTTTTAATTAACAAAGAAACACAAAACATCTTGTAGGATGCCTTGGCATCTAAAGAAAATAAGTGAAAATTAGGTACAGTGACCTGTATGCCACCCAGAAAAGAACACTAAAATAACTTCCATGCCATAGGCATTTGCTAAAATCAGGGGTTAATCAAAACAACTAATCAAAACTTATCATTGACCAGCCTAGGTCTCTATACCCCACCGGTAAGGTAAGTCCCTAAATTATTCCTTGAAAACATTGTAGATTTCCAATAATCTAGAATTAGAACTAAAGAATTACGTCTTGCTTCATTTATCTGAAAATAAAATTTAAATTAAAAAAATTGGGGGATAAGCTCTGCTTATATTTTATATTTCATACTATTATATATCTTTATATATTTTATATGGATGTTTATAGTATTTTAACTTTCAAAATCCAACCTGCATTCTTTAAATATCTGCAATGTTCCTTTTATAAAAATAAAAAGGGAAAAACTATAAAGAGACTTTATACATGCGAAGTTTGCACAACACAGAATATTTTATGAATATTCATTAAAAGGGACACAAAACAGGTATACGAAGAGGCTGGATTTGTAAGAAAAAAATATTACCCTAATATTTCTTTGACTATTTTCCATAGCCCATTTCTTTATTTAAAAACATGTAATCTCCTTAATACTTCATTTAAAATCGGAAATTACCCCAGAGCAACAAAAATTACTTCTGTAATTACTAACACTCTAAGAGATATGTCACCCAAGGAAAGACAGTGAATATTTAGATCAGGGTCCCATTCAAACAGGTTGTCATTGTCACAACTTTCAGTGTCTCTACCAAAGAAACAGCTGCCAGGAGATGAATAAATGTCTCTACCTATCAGATTCATACCACAGTTGACCCCCTGTCCATGGGGGTATGTTCCAAGATCCCCAGTGGATGCCTGAAACCACAGATAGTACCAAACCCTGTATATCTAAGTTTTCTCCTAAACAGACAAAGTTATGATAAACTTTAATTTATAAATTAGGCACAGTAAGAGATTAACAACAATAAAATAGAATAATTATAACAATATGCTATAATTAAATTTATGTAAATGCAGTCTCTCTCTCTCTCTCAAAATATCTTATTGTGCTATACTCACCCTTCTTGTGATGTTATCAGATGAAAAAAAATGTCTACGTGATGAGATGAAGTGAGGTAAATGACACAGGCATTGTGACATAGCATTAGGTTATTATTGGCCTTCTGACGATACCTCACAAGGAAGATCATGTACTTTGGGACCTTGGTTGACCACAGATAACTGAAGCCAAGGAAAGGGACACTGTGGACAAGGGGGGACTACTGTAACCAGTGTCTTTTTTTTTTTTTTTTTTTTTTTTTTTTACCAAAAAGGAAAACTCAATACATTTTTAGAGTCAGGGTGATGTTAGGATTCATTACATTCCATACCAAAACTTAGAAGATAAGAGAAGTTTGGCTCTTATCCTTCTCTGATAGCAGGATCAGGGAACACCTTGATCTCCCAATTAAAACTCAGTTGAGGAAAACTAAATAAGACTTATTTCCCTGGAGCAAAACTAAAATATTTAGTTTCTAGTTTGTCAAACTGTCAAAGGTGCGGGCTTTAAAAAGAGGGAAAAATGCAGATAATTAAATGATTCATTATGGATCTGTTCTACCGTGACTTAAAATGTTTGCTTTTACTTAAGGTTAAAAAAATCCCTCCACCACTTATCCTATAGGCCCCATCCTATTATTTATTTGTTACAAAGAGTTGCCAAGTTCTCACTACAGATATATGTTCCATATGCATTTCATGCCTGATCAATGAGTTACAAAAACACCTACAATATCACTAAAACTGCAGTTAGATCAGACTAGAAATTTTGTTTTTAATTTTGAAGATGTTCAATATTAAATCTTTTATCCTGTCACAAGTAAGAATTGTCAACACTTAAAAATCATTCTGTAATCCCAACACTATTCCTACCCAGACCGCTTTTAAGTCCAAGATGTATTCTGAAGCATACAGGTGATCTTAGGTGATTTCCATTAAGTGACATAATAAAATGTACATAGAATTCAAAAAGTATCAAAAAGGAATGCTTAATCCAAAGGGATTTCAAAGATTCTATAGTTTTAAAATATCCTAATAGAAAGTTAAAGTCAGGATGGGCTGAGATCCCAGCAAACTATATTTATTGTGCTAATGTATCATTTGTCTTCTGGGCAAGTAACTAAAGGTCATTTGTTCTTCATGGCAAGTGTTGAAAATAGTTTACATTGAAGGTCTGACTTAAAGGAACAAAGTGAAACCCCTCAAGCCTAAAATGACCTTTTTATGCCAACACAGATGTCCAAATCTCTTAAAGAGGAGAACAGTGATGTTTGCACTCTGATTTCTAGTTACTTCAGCTCTTTTCCTAAATGACTTTGATAGAGATACTATGCTTATGGATCTCAGTATACTTAGCCATCAGAGCCAGGTATCAAAGTTGAATGTCCAACTGAAAAGGGGCAAGTTTCCAAGCCTACAATTGTCAAATAAGAGGGAGCTGATGGGAGACAGAGGCACGTGGTAAAATCTGTTGGGGGTGGTGGAGCAGGGCAGAGGCACTTCCATTCCCTAGGGTCCAGTGGGCTTCTGGGAGGCTGTTTAGACATCCCACACAGTGCCTGGCAGAAACCCAACAAGGCCTAGCCAGAGCATGCCTCCTTCAGAACAGTCAGGGTATGAGGGAAGAAAAATAGAAAAGGAAACAAAGCTGACAATTAAGGTTGCAGGCTATCTGACTTGATGAAAAACCTTCATGCTTCCAAATAGCTGGGAGCTTTTAGGGATTCTTGTCACCAGATATTAAGGAAAACTCAGAATTGTCAAGGGATGAAAAAGATACATCTATCCAATTAACCTCTCCCCATCTTCAGGGGACCAGTTGGCCATATTCCTTGCCACCCCAAAGAAGAGTCGGGGCACCTCTCAACAGAAAATAAGGCTCTGGCAGAGACAGAGGGGTATATGTTTTCACTTTTTCTTCCAGATCAGTTGGGGACGGTTTTTCCCTTATGCTTTGCTAACCACACATTGGAGTTTCTGCCTATGGAAAATAACCCACAACGGCACCCAAAACATTTCTAACTTTTAATGGGGCCCATGAAGACACCTAGACTCAAGTTCACTTTACACCGTCCACAGAGACAGATGGCCAAATTGATGTCCAAACCCTAACAGCAAACCTCCCTTGGGTTCATGGGTCCTCCTCCAGTTTAAGGCAGACTTCAGCCATTCATGTGCTCCTTTGTCACATTAGGGTGGCAAAACAATAGCACAGAACAGACATTGCAATGAATAGAGAAGAGACTGTTTGCCTTTGGGTTACATATTCTATCAAGACGCAGGGCAAGAAAATGTATCCAGGGCACCTAGGACAGATTCAGATTTTAGTTTGAACTTGTATGGGGTTCTTAACTAAAGAAAAGAATTGCTTCCTGTAATTTTGCACTGTGGTTTCCCAAGATTGTTTATGAGATGGGCATTGAACATTCAGGGGGTAAAAAAAGGAAAAGACAGATTGTTTTTTTAGAGTACTTTTAGTATCATTTGTCTTCTATTTACTATAAAGTAAATTAGCCTATTGTCCCTTTTTATGAAGCATTTTCTTTAAAGATGACCACGAGTACTCTGCAAGCACATTTTGAAACAGGTATGAAGCCAGTATGCCCAAGTGTGGCTAAAACCCGAAGAGCTATTTTTTTCCACTTACACAGGAAAATTCAGGGAAAAATTGGTTACATGGGCAACTCACAGTTTCTTTTGGAATGCTTTCATGGAAATTCAGGCTGTATTTGATACACACACCATATTTTTTTTAATGGTGTTGTGTGGGTGGGTTGGAGGCACATGAAGAGCTTCAAAATCCATATAAATATCCCAAATGGGCATGGAGAAACTCTCTCATTTCCTTTTTATTGTCTATTGCTCATTTGCTAACTTACTTGTAGCGTGATACTCTAATACTCCTTTATGCCTATTTTAACTTAAACATTAGCACCAGCTTTCTAAAACACATGGCTAAAAATGATTCCACCCTCTCAAAAGAAGATTTTAAAAGCAACAAAACACCAAAAAGCTGCCACATTCAAAATAAGAGGTAAGACAACCTTAGCCCTATTCTTTTTATCTGAAAGCCAATCAAGACAAACAGACAAACCAACAAACAAACGCCTAACATCTTTTTCTTTCTTTCTCTCTTTAGGCCAGGCTTGCTGCCTGGGTGGTAGCTACTCATGCTGGTTTGTGCGCACTTGGAGTGAAGGGACGAGTTAATGGGGAAATTACAGATGACTCTGTGTGGTGGGTTCTCTGATTTACATTTGTGGTAAAACCCAAGGCAACTGATCTGTAACTCTGACTTGAACCGGGCCTTTACATGGAAATTTTCCTAGCCTGTGGCAGCACCTAAAGACTTTCTGGGAAAGGTTAAGGAGCCTCCTCTTCCTAAGGTAGCCTTTGTCAGGGTATTTTAACCTCCTTTATTTTACTAATCATGATCACCCCTTACATCCCTCACCACACCCATCTCCAAAGGTTCACCAGCATCACATGCTGGTGTCTGATTTAAAAAAAAAAAAATAAAATTCTCAGGCAATGCAAATTGATAAATCTTGGGCTCTAAATTTTCGAAATAATATTTGAATCAAAAAATGAAGATGCACAAAAGTCCTTTGAAGGACAGTAGTAACCAAAGCATATTTAATTGACCCATAAAGGACAACAGTGGGATAAAGGACAAATGGAGGGACAAAGGAAGGGACGTATGGAGTTCTGATGAACACTAGGATCACATTTCAAATCCAGGGCTGTCCGATGCAATTAACACTCACTCTAAAAGTATGTCTGTAATGGAACTCAGTCTACCTTCCTTGCATCGTTTTCCCTTGTGGCACAAGAAACTGCTTTGCCTTTCACCACTGTAGAGATTTGCTGTCTCACACCCCTAGTACAATTTTTTTTTTCCTTGAGGTAAATTATGAGCCAGCAAGTCACTACATGTTCAGAATGTATTTGCTGAATTGGGAGCTCAACATCTTCACTCCATTTAATTACTTTGAAGCAATCAAGTATAAGTGGCTTTGGTTAAAGCAAGAGCTACAAGCAGACACACATCCTCACCAAATTTTTGGTCATACTGAAATTCTTAAGCTCAAGCTCATCAAAAGAGGAAGGAAGAACTACCATCTGTCTCCCCTTCATATTTAGCCTGTTAACTTCATATAATTCAAACTGGTTAAAAAGGGCTCCACAATTCAAAGTGCAAGTGTACCACCAATAAAAGTTCAACAACTGAAAGAGCTCTTGATTTTGGTAACTAACGAAAATTCACAAAATAAAGGAAATAAGTGCCTTCTGATTGTTTAGCCTCATTCCCCCAACTTAAAAGCCCCTCATAAGTCCCACCCTCTTTGCTACAAAGAAGACAACAACATATTTCCCCATAGGAAATATCTTGCCTAAATTAAAATAAATTGCATACTATAGTACATCTATCTCTGGACAACTGCAAAGAATTGAACAGGTTCTGGGCCATAAGGTACAAGACCAGCAATGATCCTGAAATGATGAAAAGCAATCATTTCATAGACTTCAGTAAAGTTGCTTTGAAAAGTCAATGATTCAATCCCCTCAAGTATTAATAGAAACAGAGACTCGGGGCTATAATAAACACTTATGGCCATCTTGTCATTGGCAAGTGATACTAAACAATCTTACCATAACTGAATCTCTTCTCAGAGTCTACAATGACACTTCATGTATTTTGTTCTTCATACTTTGAATGAAAATTGGCCTTTTATGAAAGAATGAGCTGTAAAATAGTTTGGATTTATTGCTATACACAAGGTCTCATAGGTTAAATTTAAGATATAAAGTTTTAGGGGTGTATTAAAAAAATTTTAAGAAATAACACATTGAAAAAAGAAAATTCAAACATATCTGAATACCATTCAAGCCTTTTGATGATTTCTTTCCCCCTTCTCTGCTTCATTAAGTAAAATATTTTACTTGCCATGAGTACAATTGATAATAGAACATGGTTTTTCTTGGTGTTCGATGCTTCTATTTACTTTACATGCTGGTTTGCCAACAGGGCATGTTACCCCAGAGGAATCCAATCTCATCTTAAGAGTTCCTTGCTTGGTTTTTGTGAGACTTGCCTAGCCTACAGCTCCCAATAAATTATATCCTCCACACTCTGAGGTTTTATCTGGGGGTGGGAGAGTGGTGGGTCTCTTATCATTTTCTTCTAATGAGCAAGCTTCAAATCTCTAGTTAAAAGTCAATGTCAGCAGTATTCAGACTTGTCAAGATCATCAAAAACAAGGAAAGTCTAAGAGACAGTCAGAGTCAAGAGAAGCCTAAGAAATATGATATTAAATGTAATGTGGTATCCTGAGTGGGATCTGCATCAAAAAAAAGAAAAAAAAGAATATTAAGGAAAAACTAAGGAAATCGGAAAAAAAATGTGGACATTAGTCAATAATAATGTATCAACAGTGATTCATTAATTATAGTGTAACTAATGTGTCTTACTAATGTAAGATGTTAATAACAGAGGAGACTGTGGCTGGGGGCAGGCATAAGACAACACTTTGTACTGTAACTTCTCTGTAAATCTAAAACTCTTCTTAAAAAAAAAGTTTGCTTTAAAAAAGTCAGCATCAGTAATGATGCAATTGAACGCTCTTAAAATGCAGAAGCACTGTATCAACTGATAACAACTTCCTCAAGTGTAGAATGTACGGACCGATGTGAAATAACTACAAAACTGAGATTAGCTCTTTAGAAATAACACTATCCATTGAGATTCCCTGCCCATAATGAAAGTAACTTCAAGGTTTTCATGCTTTAAAAAGAGTAAAAATGTCTGGATAAACCATACTGATGTGTAGAACATATACATGGAGTGACTGGATAAGAAGGAACTCCATACACTTCTCTTCCCCTTACAGCAGATAAGACTAGGCAGGGTAATAAAAAATATATACATAGCTCCTCTTGCATTTATAAAGTATATAAAGGCAAGAGAATCGTGAGACCTGATGGGTTTACTGCTCCCTGTAGATCAATTGCCAAGGCAAGAAACTGGAATACGTTTTCTAATCCAGGCCATCTAATAAAAATGAAAGCAGATAATAATACCTTTGAAAGTTCCAAAGTGCTTCACATTTATTTTTTTCATTTTACCCGCACAAACACTGTCTGAAACATATAGCATATATTATTATTATCAGAGTTTATAGAGAAAACAAAGACGTGGAAAGGTTATGAAACTTACGTGAAGTTACACCATAAATAAGTGACTGAATTCAAATGGAGATCTAGCCCTCCCAATTTCAACCACCCCATCTTAACTTGTAACTGTGAATAATGTCCTTTCCAGAAAAGTTTTTTTTTTTAATTTTATTGTTGTATTTTATAGTGCAATACATGGTGTTCTATGTATAACACAAATCTATGGTGAGGCTGTTCCAATGTATCACAATTTCCTGTAAAACATAAATGCTAAATGAAATGAAAAAAAGCTATGATAAAGTAAAACAAAATTGGTCATGCTTTCCCTCAATAACGTAATGAAAATAAATGCCAAAAAATAGTATCGCTTACAGAATTAAGTATAGAATTAATATTTGCAGAATTCAACAAATTTGTTTTCAAACGTGTATGACTGGAGTGTCAATGTTGAATCTGCTTATTGCATATTATACCATCCTTGCCTTGAAAAAGGAATTTTATTCTCTGGTACCATAACAGCATGGCACCTTGGAACACTCACTGCTAACTGGCAGTCAGAAGCTACTTTTGTTATAAAGTTGTTAACAGAAGAGTTAAAATTCATCTCGTTCTCAATGAACCATTGTCAAGTTAAGGATACCTAGTTACAACGTGACATTTACTCAAGAAGCAGTGAAATTTTGTTCTTGTTCAATTTAGCTACAACTAAAAAAGTATCAGAGTGATTCGGTCATTCAATGGCTATCCACTGAGTGTCTACTGTGGGCACCAGGATATGGATCTAATATGAATAAATCATGGCCCCAGTATATTAGGAACTTAGTCTAATGAAGGGGAGTCAGTACAATTAGGCACAGAATCACAAGACTTGAAGGGAATATCAGAAACCCTCGTGTTCTTACTCCTTTCCTTCTTCCACTTAGAACTATAAATGAGCCCAAACGGTAATTAAAGTTCTGGGAAAGTTATTCAGAAAAGATAATTCACAAAATGGTCCTTGGGAACTTAATTCCAGAGAATTTAACCTGGTTTCATTAGAGTGTATCAACCAATAATGAATCTGGATGCGGATTTCTTTTCAGCTTGAGTGAACATTCGAGAACAATGGTTTGTTTGAGGTCAACTTCGAGAACAACATCAAAATAATACAAGTCATTTCTAGTTTAGGTCCAAGGATCTGATTAAAGAAAGTGTTTTAAGTTGTCAACTAAATCTCACAACACACTAACATCTGATATTGCAGCATTCATGAATAACTGCCTATTAACTAATGTAACCAGAGAAAGTGTAGATTGGAGAATAAAAATCAAAAGAGCCATGGGGTTGGGGAGGGTGCATTATGGCAAGGAACACAGACCTACATCTAAAGTGAAGTTCTGAGAGAGTCTTTTCCTGGCAAAGTCAAAGATGAAGTTGGGATTTGACTCTGGATAATTTCTAACTACTATAAATCACTGTAGGTTTTTAAACTATATTTGAGGATACACATACAGCGGGTCCCATAACTTTATTCTATGACAATAAATTCAGCTGAATATGCCACAGTGATCTAAACTGTTCGAGAGAGAACAAACTTGAAACTGTCTAATGTCATAACCAGAATTGAAGCCGAAGAACAATCATCTCCATGCTTGTTGATCCAAAAAGGGTTTTAGGGGAGAGGGAGAAGTAGTAGAATTCCACAACCTTTATAATTACAACTCCTGCTCATTTTCAAGCAACTCTTACACAAGCAAAAATACCTATAAAGAAGAGTAATGCCTGAACATCGAGAGGTTACTTAAAGTTTACCCAAACTTTCTGAAAAAGCCAAATTGGACTACAAATCCTTAGAGACACGGTTTGCCTCTCTCTTTTCTGACGTTAACACTATGGAAAAAGAACAATAATTAGAAAAGGTATCATTCACGTTTAACACGTCTCCCAGATCCTTCCTTATTATCTAAAAATTAACCAGCTTCACTCTTACATCTGAGGAAGTGAGAATTCCAGGAATTTTGACTGTCTGGCTCAGTGTACCCAAGCTTCACAATTTCCAGGTAGCTTATGTAATGTTACTGGGAGTAGCAGAAGAGAAACAAAACAACCGTACAAAAAGCCTTAAGGGATTTTTCTATTTGGCTGGGTAAAATGTTCAGAATTATTTAAGAGTTGGAAAAGGAACAATAAACCACACCCTCAAAGAGCTCCAGTCTGAATTCCACCATTCGTTTAGACCAGGCTTTCCAATCCAAAAATTTAGTGTATTAATGAGAATAAAAGAAAAGAGCACCCAAAGAATGTGCTGGTATAATCTGGGCTTGCCTGAAATCAAACTTATAAAACATAATTTGGTTAAAGAACATAGACTGAGCTTATCACTTTTACACCTTGCTCTTTATGAATATACAAGTTCTACTGGCTTCTTCCCAAGGTACAAAAAAACTCATCTCTCCACTATTTGTGGTTTCTACAAGCACCACTAAGCATGGAATTTGTTATGACACAGAGCTGTCCTAGGCCTCATACTAGAGGAAGCTCCGTGGGGAAATGATCTTACCTATAACACAGGCCTTTAGCAAAGACACTGAAGATAACCCAGTGAGGCCGCCACAGAGAATATCTATAAACATATGTAACTACAGAAGTTATAGAGCATGGCATCATTGGGGACAAAGCCAGGCTACAGTTCGTCACATATGTTTAGAGTTGAATCAGTTATGAAAGAAAATTAATAAAATGCATTTAGATTGTCACTGTTTACAAAACTGCTGGAATCCCTGTCTCCAAAATATTATTTATTGAAGATACATCTGTCAGCTGCCACAAAAAAAGTAGAAGTTTTTGTCTCAGTCTGTTTCTTTTTTAAAAACTAAAGTTCTTCTGTTCCGCCTTTTAAACTACCAACAGAATCATCCTAAACTCCCAAAGTGGGAAGGAGGTCAAGGATTGGTTTGAGAGCCTGAAAGACTTTGAAGAAGAGCCTTCCAGCAATGACACGGTAAAGAGCCTTTGTCCCAATGTTTAGGGATTTATTTATTAGGCATCTGTCATCCGTCGGGCACCATTCTCAGTGTTGCAGAGGGATGATTTCTATTAAGACTCATGATAGACTAATAAGGTAAATAATATCATTATCGCCATTTTACTGGTGTGGAAACAAAGTCTAAGACAGTTAAGTAACTTCCCAAAGATCCAGCAAGTCAGTGACAGAGCTGGGATTCCAATTCAAGCAACCTGACTTGCAGTCACACTCTTTGCCCCTTTGCTGCACTGTCCCTATCACATTAGCTTACACTCTTTCCAACCCCATCTTCCTCAAAGAAGCGTAAGTTTGGCCGACAGTAAAGAGCTGAGTGTGATCCTGATTCATTCTGCTTCAGTAAAATATTACTTCCAAACACTGACAGCAATAATTTCTCAGGATCCCCCCAGCTTCATTCATTCAACAATTTGACAAATATTTACTGTTTTTTATCTATGAACAAAATTGACTAACACATAATCTCTGCCCAAAAAGAGTTTATAATCCATTACTTAAAAAGGACTATACAAATAATTGAAATAAATGAAATGAATTGCAAAGAATCAGATCATTACACTCTTGTGCCTAAATCTTTACCAAGAGCTTAAAATCCACACACACTGAATGAACACTGGCTCACAAATCTCTGCATGAGCTGGCCTCTCCCCACCTCTTCAGGACATCTCTTACTACTATGTGCACCTACCCCCCCCCCCACCACCACCCCAGGCTGGATGTGCTGCAGACACTTGACCTCTCTTTTATTCTTGAAACTCACCAAGATTTCTCCTGTGTCAGGACCTTTGGGCCTTTTCCTTCCTCTCCCAGATCATCCCATGGCGGGCTCCTTTTTTGCATTCAAATAACAGCCTAAAACCTCCTTTCCAAAGAGGCTCACCCTGAACCATTCAATTTGATCTGGCCTACAGTCCCCTCCCTCTCACCCCAATTCTAACATTATTATCTAAATGTATTCACAGCATGAATTATCCACAGAAATTAAGTGTTTTTTTTTTAATTTTTTAAACATTTATTTCTTTTTGAGAGACAGAGCACAAGCAGGGGAGGAGCAGAGAGAGAGGGAGACACAGAATCCAAAGCAGACTCCAGGCTCTGAGCTGTCAGCATAGAGCCCAACGCAGGGCTCAAATTCACGAACAATGAGATCATGACCTGAGCCAAAGTCAGTTGCTTAACCGACTGAGCCACACAGGTGCCCCAGAGAAATTAAGTATTCCTAATTTTTATTGACTTGCTTATGGTCTGCAATCCCAACCTCAACCAGAAAAGAAGGCCCACAAGAATAGCAGCCTTGTTCTGAATCTCCCAACAAGAAAGATTTCGTAAAGCCAATAGCATGAGGTATGGATGTTAATAGGGATGTGACAGGTCAGCAAAGGTGGGGCACGGGCACTGCAAGGAATGGGAATCACACGAGCAAACACACAGAGGAGAGAAGTCTGGAGAATGCTCAAGAAAGACGCAGCAGTCTAGTCTGGATGATATGCATCCAGACTTTTAAGAAGTAGACTGAATCACTATCATGGTGTGACTTCAATATCAGGAGGAAGAATTCTGTGGGTAGCAGAGAGCCACAAAATGTTTCTCAGCAAGGAAGTGACATGGGCGAAGCATAGCATAGCACGGCATAAGGAAGATTAAAGGCTAATTTAATAGTCCAGGCAAAGGATATTAATAACATTTTAAGTCACTCAGATAAAACATTAAAAATCTCTGCCTTTTTTTAACATAGAAGACTCCCAAGAGAGAACAGGAAGAAAACTATGAACTTAGTGCTGTTAACTATTGGAACACAAAGTACAATGTTACGAAGTATAAAGTTGAACACAATGATGAAATTTGTTTCTCTAATATCTGTTCAAAAGCCTTTTGCAAAATAAACACAGATTTTATTATATCAAACCACCCAAAGTGACTCATCTCTTTGGAAATGCGTCTCTGGCATCTTCTTTCCTCAGGCTTCAAATTCTTTCAGAAAATCAAGCAGATTAGTGGCCTGATGACAGGACAGAAGTCAGAACTTGAAATCCTAAATCCACTTCTGCCACTGACTTGCTGTCTGACATGGAACTTTATATCACTTTTGTATCTGTAAAATATCTTTATGTGGTGAGTGTTTTATAAATTAACAAATCACTGACTAGGAAGTGGTATGCATTTTCAAAATAATCTTGTATCTAGAGGCTTTTAATAAAGTCCCTTACAGAAAAGTATTCTTGAATTATCCTGTGCCCATTTATTTCTCAATCAGGCACTGATAATAGAAATATTCACATGAATGCATACATGTGTGAGTGTATGAATCTCACAAACAGTGGCTTTGTCCTTAAAAAATTCCCAGATAACAAAATTGGAAAAAAAAAGTTTCTTTTAAAAAGACATGATGATATAAACACAAGAAAGTTTAAAATAACACTTGTATAAACTGTTTGAATTGAAGAGAAAAAAAACACACCCCAAAAGAGTTTTGTCAGAATAAAAAGAAAACAAGTCCCAAATCCTGACAGCAACATAAAAGCCAAATTCTCCCCCTTCCTTTCATAATGGCTTTTCTATTGCGCTTCATTTTGACCTTTCATTACTTTCCCAACATTGAAGAATATTGCCTTTCAAAACTCTCCATTTCTCTGCCGGCTGTACTATTATTCCTTCTCCCATTGTTGGGAGTTCTTAGCTACTGCTGTCCCAACATAAAATGCACAATCTTTGGTTTCTCCCAAACAAATATAAACCAGCATCTTTGCACACTTTCCACTTTAAATTCATACCCAGCATAAAAAAGAAAGATAATCATAGAACCATAAACATGCCAAGACACAGAAAACAGAAAAGTGGGTGATCTATTTGCTAGAAAAGCAGCAATCCATCTTATAATCAATCTAGAGCCAACACACCCTTCCCCCTCAGCTGCAACAGGATGTGCGTGTATGAAAGAACTCAAACGGCCCTAATTCATTAGTCAGAGCTTGGAGGGTGGACCAGCAGCATGATCTGATTGATAAAGTTTCATTACAAATTAGCCCATCTCTTTGATGAAAACAAGCAAGGCAGAGACTGTACCATAATTTTATTCTCATAAATAGCCAACCAGACAAACACTAAACAGAGCTTGCCACATGAGGGGCAAACTAATTTAATTAATTCATACACAGTACCTCGTTAAGAGCAGTTGTAGCACTAAGGTTGGGATCTTGTTGAGTTTACACTGTTTTTCAGAGAGATGCCTACTTAGTTGCCAGGGATGAGAGGACAGGATAGGGACGAGATATATGCCTTTTTGAACTCTTTCAGTGGGGAAGACCGAGTACAGGGAGGAATGACATGAACATGCCCTCTATTCCCACAACCCAAACCAGCACATGCAAGACTTTTAACCTAAGTGTTCATTTTAATAGATTGCATTTTGCTTTTGCTTTTGTTACATGTTCCGTTCTTTCAAGGAGTACAGAAGACAAATGCATTTCCTCACTGGCACAGTATAATTCTTACTTGATATGTTAAACAGAAGAAGAAGGAGGAGGAGGAGGAGGAGAAAGGGGGGGGAGGAGAAGGAGGAGGAGGAGGAGGGCGAGGAGAAGGAGGGGGGAGGAGGAGGAGGAGGAGGGTGAGGAGAAGGAGGGGGGGAGGAGGAAGAGGAGGAGGAGAGGGAGAGAAAGAAAGAAAGAGAGAAAGAAAGCTAGTTGATTATAAAGATTATTATAAATTCTTCTAGATATTCTTGGGAAAAGATGCATACGAAATGCTCTCCAATGTCTTCACATCCTGAAAAGAATTCTCTACCTTCTACAGGTTCCCAAGACCTAATACTTGGAAACAGATTCCTTGGCTGCGGCTACACACTTCTAAATACCCTGATTTATTTATTTAATATTTCTTTCTTTTTATATAACTTCTTAAAAACACAATTCTTCATAAAGTCACAGGACAAGATCTTAGTTTCTAATTATCATTCTGCAATGACACATGTCTAAAAATAAGGGGACTCTTGGATATAGCTGGTACCAATGATGAAACGAGAAAAATATAAGGTGGGCTTGGAACATCTTGTCATACAAGAAAATAAGAAAGTGCTAAAAAAAAAAAAAAAAAAAGAATAAGGGTATCTCAAAAGGACACAGGAATCAAACTGTGAGGGAGTCCCAATGGCCAACAGAGAAAGAACTTGAGCAATAAAAATAGATATTATTAGACCATAAATCATAATAATAATAATTTTCCATGAGTCCAAAATGCTGGAATTAGTAAAATTTTGATAAAAATTAATCACTAAATATGTAAATAAATAAGTTACAAGAAACAGCTCTTCATCATGACAAGTTCCATATAAATAATAGAAAAAAGAGGAATATTTAAAATCACCATTAGAACACCAAAGTAATAAATGTTACAAGCCAAGATCCACTGATGGGTACTAAAATTAGCGGGCAAAGTTGAAGAGGAAACAGGACATTTGCAGTTTCTTGTATTCTCTCAAGATATTTATTAATTCCCTGGGAAAAATAATAAATTTACAGTGGATAAATGTAGCAGATATCGCCTGAACATTGTGGCCAAAACTAACATAAACATAGTATCATAAAATAAAATGTGCCCCTTCATGTGATGTCCTGAGAAAAACACATCACGTCTGTGGTACTCTAGTCAAAAATATATATCCTCATTCTGATCATGGGAGATCAAACCCAAATCAAGAGAGATTCAACAAAATAAGTGACCATTACTCATCAAAGTTCAAGGTCACGAAAGACAAATAAAAGCTGAAGAACTGTCACATCTTACAGGAGACTAAGGAGATCCAACAGCTAAATGCAATGTGGGATTCAAGATTGGATCTTGGACCAGAAAAGTAACAGTAATAAGAGAACTAGTGAAATTCGAATAAGGTCTATATTTACTACTAGTAGTGTATCAGTGTTAGTTTCCAGATTTTAATTATCATCCTATGGTTATATAAATTAAGATGATTAGCAGAAGCTGGATGAAGGATGCAAGCAAACCCTGTATTATTTTGACTTTTCTATAAGTCTAAAATCATTTCAAAACAACTTAAAAAATAACAGGTCAAAGGAACAAGGGAGAGTGTGAGGGACTCTAAAATAAAGCTAATAAAACTCATTGTAGAACCACCACAGTCTAAGTGAACAGTCATCAAGACTGAACAACAACGTTTTGAGTTCCCCAAATTAGAAGTTTTTTTTCCTTTCAAATTATAGGGGAACATACAGTAAATGTTTTATTTTCTTTAATTCCAGGGCTGTTTCCCCATGGGTTTGCTTCATAGCAGTCTTTTTAATTTGATTAATAACTAGTTGAGTTAATTTGGCCATTTTATAGTCTAATTTTCTTTTAGAGCTATTCTGATCATTATTGTACAATTCAATAATTTCAACACTTACGTCTTTAAACTATGAATTTATCAGACTCTAGGCCATGTCAGGACTTCCATGGTTCTTATTTTTACAGGACTAAATGGTTAGTCTTCTAATATCAGCCCCAGGACAGACTTTAGAGTCCTGAAATTAAGATCTTCAAGGTATAAATGTGTACATTTAAAAAAATTTAAAAATCACAGGTCACTAAAAGGCTTTTCACTTAAACAAATACCTAATTCACAGATATATTTTTAAAAGTAAAAATAGTTATCAACTGGGGCGCCTGACTGGCTCAGTCAGTAGAGCATGCAACTCTTGATCTCAGAGCTGTGAGTTCAAGCCCCACATTGGGCATGGAATCTATCTACTAGAAAGAAACAAAGAAACAAAGGAACAAAGAAACAGAAAGAAAGAAAGAAAGAAAGAAAGAAAGAAAGAAAGAAAGAAAGAAAGAAAGAAAGAAAAAGAGAAAGAAAATAGTTAACAACAAAACACGCAAATGTAACTACTTTAAGAAGAATTAATAATATTCCACACAAATAAAGCATGCCATAATCTCCTTCATGACTAACCTAAAATTTAAAGCCTACGGACATTATTTTCAAAACACCTACCATGTTTCCAAAATTGATGTCAAAAGCAAAAATAATGAAGATAAATTGTGTACATAATGCTCTTCCTCCCTTTGGCTCACAATGGCTAATGATGTGAACTCTACTTTTCTTCTTTGAAAACAAAACCTGATCTTTTTTGACTTCATATCTACCTTGATGAATAGCTTAAAAAGCCTAGCAAACTGAGCTTCAAGCTAATCCAAACGAGGTGCAATTACAATATTTCTAACCACCCTGGTTGCTCTCACTTTTTTTTTCATGCTGCATCTAAGATAAGATGAGGTGCAGGTGAGAAAAAAAATCAAAACTATTTAAAGTATTACCTCTCAATCCTGGGGGTTGCAATGTGCATAGAGAGGAGGCAATACAGATAAGGAGAGACAAAAACCCAGAATCATTGTGGGAGACTTTAGGATTTACTTGTAGCATTAGCAAAACAGTTTTGAGATCTGAATATGTCATAAACCTATGCCTAAAACTGCATAAGACAAGAAGACCCCATTGTGCCTACTTGTTCTTGAGGTGAGTTTTTTTTTGTAAGCCTCAGAAATAACTACTCAAACTGCTAAATTAAATCAATACCTGTATAATATCAGTATCGAGCTTGAACAAAAAGCTTGCAATGTGGAAAACCTTGAGTTATATCTGGAACAAAGAAAGAAGCCATAGAAACAACAGAGACAGTGAAGTGGAAACTCGTTGGAGGAATATAATCAATATGAGAGAACAGATGTCATGGAAATTAAAAATAAGAAAAAGGTGGTAGTTTTTGAGATGTTACTGAATTATGTAACAATTTTTAAAAAGGAAGAAGAGTCAATACGTATCATGCTTTTAGCATGGAACTTCTTTTGAATAGGTCCACATTTAGCCATCAGGTAGATAAACCTAACCATGCCAACTTTGTAAACACACCCAGGGAAAACAGGTGCTCTAATAACAAGAAACCACTCACACTGTCACACCACTGTTACACAGCTAAGTTTGTCAACACCTGAGGCATCCAACCAGCCAAGTGGATCAAAAGCAATTTTTTTTCTTTATTTTACAGGCAATTATTACACAACTTCTCAAACCCATATGCACCAAGAGCCCATCAATTTTTATGTAAAATATTGTCCTAATGTCGTGTCATTAAGATTAAAATTTTATGACTCCTATACCTGGAAGGCCAAGGGTTGGGTATCTGTGGGAGGTGGGGAGCAGCAAGCAGAGGGCAGGTAATTTCTCCTCCAACCACACACCATTACCTATCCTTTTTTCTCAACCGCGTTCCACAGCTCTGTCCAGTACAGCTGAGGCACACAGTTACTGCACTTACTTCTGAGCATGTTATATATATTTGCTGACTTAATCATCAAAGGAACATTATGATGTTAGTCAATTATTACAGATGAGGAAATTGAGATATAGAAGAATTAAGCAAATTATCCAAGGGAAATGGTCAGGCTGGGATTAAATTGGGGGATTTGGGTTCCACATCTGATATTCTTTTTTCTTTTTCTCTTCTTTATTGAAGTAGAGCTGACACACACCATTACATTAGTTTTGTGTGCACAACACAGTGATTTGCCAAGTCTAGAGAGTATGCTGTGCTCCCCACAAGCATAGCTACTATCACCATACAACGCTGTTACAGTGCCATCAGCTATATTCCCCATGCTGTACCTTTCATCCCTGTGACTTATTCATTCCATAACTCGAAGCCTGTAACTCCATTTCACCCATTTTGCCCATCCTCCCCCCACCCATCTGATATTCTTAAGCCTTTACTGTCTCTTCCATTTGGGGAATTTCTAAATACCATCTCTTGGAGTAAATGAATGGTACCAACACATGACACATAACTCACCATAAGTTTAAAGCACTAAAGTCCTTCCCACTTCTCTCTCTGTCATAAAAACCCCCAATATAGTTTCTAGACCTCTGGGCTCTGAGCCTTTGACTCACTGTCACTTCTGGTTTGGCCTATCTGCCCCTGCCTCCTCGGTCCATTTCCAGAGGACAGATCTCCTGATTTCTACCTCCTAGATCCCTGAATTAGTGTGGTACTTTTCTTAACCCATCTGTTTAGTTGCTGTGGATAATTAAAGTAATATAACATATAAGAAATTAAAGAGCTAGTTATTATTCATTGGAAAGCTCAGAACTAGTAAAAAACAATGACAAAAAGTTGGGGTGTTAATTAAAGTAGTTTAATTACTTCAAGCAGCAAACACATAAAATATATTTTCTAAATGTGCATATCATACACATTTACAAAGGATGTAAAATTGGGGTTTATTGGGATGGTACACAAACACTTCTGACTCACACCCTAAGTGGAAGTTATGAGAAATCAGAATATATCTTTTGATATATTCATAGGCTGACCTACTAATAAAATTTCAGGTCAAGCAGCTGTTCCCAAATTTCCATATGAGTAAAAATCTGTTTTATTCCGGTTCTGGGCACAAAAACTAACGGCCTTGTTTTGAGGAATGGACACATTTGAGAATCTGATAAAGGCTATGACTTATTTAAAAAAAAAAAAAAAACTACACACACCTAAAATTTTACACACAATTTCATAGAATCCATAAACCCCCTGAATGTCATCCATGCGCTCTAGTTTAAGAAGCTCTATCTAAGGCATAAACAGAACACAAAAACACATAACTCGGAATGACAACATTTACAAAGTTCGTTTGTTTATCATTTTTCCCTTTAGTGTGAGCCATGACTCTGCGTAGATATAATTTGTATTAACAGTGATATCATGAGGACAATGCCCCCAAATCTAGCCTCAATGATACGTATTTGACCACGGCCATTTATAATTTATTCATCCAGAAAACTCACACTGCATTTCATTCAGGGCCCAAAGTCCAGCCCACTCAGGGAAACACTGTTACCGCCCTAGTGTGTGTCTACGCAGATCCCTTATGTGCAAGCAGAGAAGCAGCGACAGGCATGCGTCTTCTTTTCCCGCCTGCTGTCCACCCACAGGGCTTGTTCGCCCAAGCTACGGTAGAAGGTGTGATTCTAGCGCTCCTCCGCACTGTACAGCCTCCTGAGCGTTCCCCCTGGTGTGAGCATCCTGCACTTCATGAGAATTCAGGGAAATTTTATTTTATTTATTTATTTTTAATTTTTTTTAACGTTTTATTTATTTTTGAGACAGAGAGAGACACAGCATGAACGGGGGAGGGGCAGAGAGAGAGGGAGAATCGGAAGCAGGCTCCAGACTCTGAGCCATCAGCCCAGAGCCCGACGCGGGGCTCGAACTCACGGACCGCGAGATCGTGACCTGAGCTGACGTGGGACGCTTAACCGACTGCGCCACCCAGGCGCCCCTAACAATATTATTTTTAACAGCTGTATACTATTCCACTACTTGGGATACCATAATCTAAATAATATCCCATTTTTGAACATCTCTGTTGTTTTCAACTTTTACCTATTTCAAATCTAAGAAGCAAGCACAGCTAACTGACACAAAATCAAAATTAAGAAGGCAGGGGTGCCTGGGGGTGGCTCAGTCAGTTGGGCGTCCAACTTCGGCTCAGGTCATGATCTTACAGTTCATGGTTCAAGACCCGCTTCAGACTCTGTGCTGACGGCTCACAGCCTGGAGTCTGCTTTGGATTCTGTGTCTCCCTCTCTCTCTGCCCCGCTCCTGATTGTGCTCTGTGTGTGTGCGTCTCTCTCAAAAATAAACATTAAATTTTTTTTAATTAAGAAAAGAAAACAATTTTAAAATGTGAAAATGAACAAAAAGGCACCAAGATGTATACAAGTTTGTATAAAACTGCCTCAAAGAACAATGTACAGATTCAATGCACTCCCTACAAAAAGACCAATAGCATTTTCCCCAGAACTAGAACAAATAATACTAATATTTGGATTGAGCCACAAAGACCCCAAATAGCCAAAGTAATCTTGAGAAAGAACAAAGCTAAAGGTATCACAATCCCAATTTTCAAGATACACTACACAGCTACAGTAATCAAAACGGTATGGTGATGGCACAAAAACAGACACATAGATTAATGGAACAGAATAGAGAGCCCAGAAATAAACCCATGTTTATATAGCTAATCAATTTACGACAAAGGAGGCAAAAAAATACAATGGGGAAAAGACAGACTCTTCAATAAATGGTGTGGGAAAACAGGACAGCTACATGCAAAAGAATAAAACTGGACCACTTTATTATGCCATACACAAAAATAAACTCAAAATGTATTAAGGGCTTAAATGTCAGACCTCAAATCATAAAACTCCTAGAAGAAAACATAGGCAGTAATCTCTTTGACATTAGCCTTAGCAACATTTTTCTAAATATGTCTCTTCAGGCAAGGGAAACAAAAGCAAAAATAAACTATTGGGACAACACCAAAATAAAAAGCTTTTACACAGTAAAGGAAACCATCAATAAAACAGAAAGGCAACCTGGAGATTGGGAAAAGACATTTACAAATGATACATCTGATAAGTAGTTAATATCCAAAATACATAAAGAGTCGACACAACCCAACACCAAAATAATAATCCAATTAAAAATGGGTAGAGGACTGGGGCACCTGCGTAGCTCAGTCAGTTAAGCATCTGACTTTGGATTTCGGCTCAGGTCATGATCTCACAGTTTGTGAGATCAAGCCCCATGTCAGGATCTGTGCTAATAGTGAGGAGCCTGCTTGGGATTCTCTCTCCCTCTCTCTCTCTGCCCCTCCCCCACTATATTCTCTCTCAAAATAAATAAATAAATAAACTTAAAAAAAATGGGGAGAGGGCCTGAATAGACAATTTTCCAAAGAACACATACAGATGGCCAAGAAACACATGAAAAGATGCTCAACATCACTCATCATCAGGGAAATGCAAATCAAAACCACAACAAAATATCACCTTACACCTGTCAGAATGGCTAGTACCAAAAGGCAAGAAATAACAAGTGTTGGTGAGGATGTGGAGAAAAGGGAACCTTCATGCACTATTGGTGAGAATGTAAATTGGTGCAGCCACTATGAAAAACAGTATGGAGGTTCCTAAAAAATTTAGAAATAGAAATACTATATAATCCAGTAATTCCCCTGCTCAGCATTTACCCCAAACAAACTAATAAACAAAAAACACTAATTCAGAAATATATATACACCCCTATGTTTACTGCAGCATTATTTATGATAGCCAAGATATGGAATGAGTAAGTCATGGGAGTAAAAGGTATATAGCATAGGCAATGTAGTCAATAATGCTGTAATAGTGTTGTATGGTGATAGGTGATAACTACACTTGTGGTGAGCATAATGTATATACACTTATCAAATCACTATGTTTTACACCTGAAACTAATGTAACATTGTGTGTCAACTATACTTCAATTTAAAAAACTGTCTCAGAGGGGTGCCTGCGTGGCTCTGTCAGTTAAGCATCCGACTTTGGCTCAGGTCATGATCTCATGGTTCATGAGTTCAATCCCCATGTTGGGCTCTGTGCTGGAAGCTCAGAGCCTGGAGCCTGTTTCAGATTCTGTCTCCCTCTCTCTCCACCCCTCCCCACTTGCACTCTGTGCCCCTCTCTCTCTCTCTCTCTCAAAAATAAATACACATTTAAAATTTTTTTTAAAAATGCCTCAGAGAAAAATGAGAGGCAGTAATGAGTTTGAACAAATGATTTAGGTAGTTTGTGTTCTACCAAATTGCTTTCAGTAGCACTGCTTTAGGCAAATCACCTACAGTGAAATGAATTTCCAGTTAAAAAGTATGATACTTTCAACACAACATGAGAAACTGAAGGCAGAGTAAGTATGGGATTTCATGGAAGGGAAAAGTAACATTTACTTTAGCTCAACAGAATTAACAATGGCTTCCTACAGATGCAATCCCCTGAGCTGAGCCTTGAAGGATAATTAAAATTTAGCCAGGTAATCAAAGTGAAAAAAACAGCATTTTTTCCCATCCTATACTTATGCAGTCTGTATTTCAGGGTAATCAAATGCTCTTGGTGATGAGGTAAAATTCCTCTTTATAGAAGAGTTCCAGCCAGTACATGTGGAAGAAATTACAGAATTCTACAATTAATATTTTGCAACCCTAAATGAAATAATTGATTCAGGCAGTAATCATCAATGGATTAAACCATTAGTTGCACAATGATTGATGGTGACTTTTATAAGGGAGGGCTGAGGCTGTCACCACTTGAACCCACTGATCAATCTTAACACCCTAAAAGACAGACAGACAGATAGGCAGGCAGATACATAATGGAAACTAAATCTAATCAAGCCTCCACAACTAACTTATAATTATAGGAAATACAGTGGATAGAGAGCCAAGTTAAGTAACACCACAGAAGATAGATAGATAAATAAATAAATAAATAAATAAATAAATAAATAAACAAACAAACAAATAAATAAAGGAACATTCTATGTGACAGCTGACCTGGATTCTGCAACAAGAAAATAACATTAATAGAAGAGAGGAGTGAGAACTGGTTTTGATTAAGAAAGAATTAGAGACTTAACCACATTTAATATGTGGTATATATTTGGATCATGATTCAAAAAATCTAATTGTAAAAATATTTTTTTGCAACAACTTGGAAATTTTTATTGTTCACAGAAAAGTGGGTGATCCCAAGGAATTGTTGCCAATTTTGTTATTTGATAATGACGCTGTTGTTATATATGAAATGTCCATACTGAAGTAGGATGGCCTACTAAAGTAGGGGTGAAATTGTATGGTATCTTGGGTGTGCTTTTAAATACTTTTAAATTCTTCTGCAAAGGAAAAAAAGGGGGTGGGGGTGGGGAGAAATAAATGAACCAGCCTGTCAAAATTGTAATGTTGAATACAGGAACGCTTTGTACTTTTTACTTTTCCTTCTGTGATTATTTGAAATTTTTTTATAATATTTTTCTTTCAGTTTAACCAAGTGATAAGAACAGGGAGGCATGAGTTGTAGTCTTGTGGACCAGTCAGAGAAAATGGCATAAGCAACCATTCTGACCAAAGAAACAACATGACTCAAGAAACAGCAGCACAAGGTAGCACCAGGTCACAGACGACCTTGAGTGCCATGGTAAGGAGCTTGGGTTTTACCCTGCAGAATATGGGAAACCAGACAAGGGTTTTAAGCAGAGACTGCTGTGGTTAGATTACACTCTAGTGTAGACCATCACTCCAGCATCCCTGAAAAGAGTGGATTTCAGAAAAATGGTAGAAAGGAAAGCAAGCTTAGAGAAGTGAAGTTCAGTCTGGAGGCTGCTGCAAAACTAAAGAGAAGGGATAATAAAGGAGTAAAAGAGACTAGGAGTAAGGTAGAGGGAACACGAACTAGTCATTTCAAAGAAAAGAAAGAACAAGAATCAAAAAGTGACTTCCAACTTTCTGAAGAAGTGGCCAAGTGACTTTGACCTTGAGATAGGGAATTCAGGAGAAAAAGCATATTCTGAAGAAAGGGGAAGGGAGGAAATGATGAAGTTCATGTTAAGTATGCCACATTTGAAGCTTCTGTGGGGCATCTGAGCTAGTTACACATGTACAGCTCATCAATCACAACCAGAACTATGGATTCAAGAATCTTCAGAATATGGGCAGCAGCTAAAACCCCAAGAATGAACAAGAACATTCACTCCCTGGTCCAGGTGTTGTGTCTGTCATGACCCAGGGTCTAGCTCAGTATCTAGCATGGTGTGAGATTCTTGAGAGGTACTAAATCAATGGTATATACGAATGCCTTAGGAGAACATAAAGAGTGCATGGATCAGTGAGCTCAGGGCAGAACTCTGGAGGCCCAAAGCTAAAGAGTGAAAGCATAAAGAGAACCCCTAAAGGAAGGAACTAATAAGGCACAGTTGAGAAGGAAGACAGAGAACCACACGGCCACAGAAACAAAATGTCCATTTGCTGGGCAAAATCGAGGTACCTAGAGGATGTTAGCCTCCTGCATCTCTGAGGCGAATGACCTACTTTTCTCTTCCTAAAAATAAAGATAAGTAGCAGCATGATGGCCAGTCGGTAGACAATACCGCTATCTCTGTGACCATGACCATGTCATTTAACCTTTCTCTTCGTTCCTTATTTTTAAAATGAAGCCTATGAACTATATTATCTGTAAGGTTACATTCAATTCTAAAATTCTACAAAAGCAAATCCTTTGGTTTAAAGTGATCCGAAGATAGTAAGAGCCAAGTACCCACTTTGAGATCCATTACATTTTATGCTGGACTTCTGTTCTACTCACTCTCTTTGCTTTGCTTCATCCTCATTTCCTCTCCACCTTTCTTTTTTTTTTTTTCTATAAGTTGTCTCTAAATTGCTTCAGGGTGAAAGTGATGGACCTTATATGAACATAAAAATGACCGTGACATTTATGGCAACAAATAAAAGATGACAGATGAGGAGGTATGTCAGGGCCAGAATTTATTTATGTCAATATTTCACAAATATAAGAAATACCAATAGATAAGTTCCTAAAACTCTCTTTAGGGATAAAGACTAATTAATAGTGATAGCCAAAATGCCATTAGTCCAGAGAGCACAGAATAATAATCATGAGAGCACAGAATACTGAACCTCCTAACCTATGGGAAGTTAGACAGACGTGCTCATGTGGAATGTGCTGGCCTCTCATCAGCAAGCTATAAAAAGGCCCTTGCTTTTATTTGATCTGCACTTCTATATGGTTGTCATGCTCTTGGCCCAGCAAATAACTAGAAAATTAGTTCATGTTACTGAAGCAAATCCGTTAACTTTGGTCTTATCTACACTAAATATGTAAATCATGTCAGACAGATTGTACTTTAACGTTGGAACCAGAAATCTATTTACAGTCTTAAACCCCAGACAATGAATCTGACATTCCCAATCTTCTAATATTGTTAGATGTTGAGAATATCGACCACAAAATTTATTAAAAAATGATCTGATTTCTTTTCACTTAATCTGTATTAATGGCTTCACAAACCATTTTAAGAATAAATAAGAAGAAAGTGTCATTGAATGAGAAGTTGTATGTTTACTACATCAGATAAATTATTCAGATAGACTGGAATCACTTTTCTCAAATTAATCTCACAATCGGGTAGCTACAGAAAACAAGTGGATTTTGTTAAATTTTTTTAATGTTTATTTATTTTTGAAAGAGACAGAGACAGAATGTGAGTGGGTTAGGGGCAGAGAGAGAGGGAGACACAGAATCTGAGGCAGGCTCCAGGCTCCAAGCTGTCAGCACAGAGCCTGACGCGGGGCTCGAGCTCACGAGCTGCGAGATCATGACCTGAGCCGAAGCTGGTCGCTCAACCGACTGAGCCACCCAGGCACCCCAACAAGTGTATTTTCATGCTCAAAATAGACATTTGTTCATCTTGCTACAAACAATCAACACACAGGTGAGCACAGTGTATTTTGGAATCAATTACACAACACGGAATAAAGACACACAAAAAAGGATATTCCGCACATTGACGATGAAGTATATAAAGAAATACATATTCATTAACCAGAATAAAGGCTATGCATATGACAGGAATTTTTAACTGAGGTCTGGTTCTCTGTGACTCAATCAACTGGTTCCAATTTTCAAATTTCTAATGATCTTAAAAGAGTTATGTCCCCAAATGTTGATTAAGACAAATTAAATTAAACACCTAAAGGAGGGGTCATTATATAGGCAGGAAGAGAAAAACCAGGCAGGAAGGCCAGGTAGATAAGTAAATGGGATACAGATCACTAGCAACAGAAATTGGATAGTTAAAAGTTATCGGAAACACATGTATGCATCTTTAAAAATACACTGGCCTGTGTAACAGCCCCAGAGATTCTGACAGTGCCCGAATGTTAAAATTCTACAGGTGATTCTGATGATCATCCAGGACTGAGATCAGGGGATCTAAATCACAAGGTAGGAGACCTGAAGACAAGGAACACATGTCAGGTACTAGCATGTTTTTGAGGTGAGGATCTGGCGTCAACAAGAATTTCTTACACACATGAATCTTGATCAGGAGTTAGTCCCAGGATATGAGTACTTGCAGTGAACAGCAAGTAAGTGTTCCTGGCTGAAAAAGGAAATGAAAGAAGAGAAGCCAAGGACAATCTTTAGAGTGCATTCCACTTATTTTCACAATCACACAAATCTTAGGCAGTTGTAACAAATTGCTTCATATGTGAGCGTCTTGCCTTCTCTCCACTCCCAAAGAAAGCAAATTCTGCAGGACAAGGGAATGTGACTTATACTTCCTTGGAATAGGCTAGATATACAGAAGACATGCAATAAATTACTATAACTACTTTGTTACAAAAAAAATCTCCAAACTAACCCCCTCCCTTTGCTCTTTGTCCTCCTCCCTGAAGTCACACAAACCAGAAAAATTCTTTTGATTTTTGCTTTCAAATATCTGAATTTATTTTTAAATTCATATGATTTTTAATTTTCTAAATTAACTATAATCTGAGAATCTATCCACCTCCCACTTAATCTACTCTTACATCTTTCTCCACAATACCCAAGGTTCCAGGATTATGTGAAATCTCTATGTCAATTTACGTGGCATAAACATAGAAATTACTGATCAGGAACTATCAAAAAACATTTAGTCACTTCAAATTGCATCAATCTGATTATTTCTAAATATAACATTTCAGTTCGTTTTGCAAAATCTTAAAGGAATTAATTCAATAAACATTTATGGATCACCTCTGATTTTTATCATAAACTTTAGTGAGCCAGATACTCATTTATGTTTGCTCAATAAAAACCACCTTGAAATTATCACTGCAAATACATTTTAAATGATTATCCTTTATCTTGATCAAATCCAATATTGAGTCAATTATTGTTTAAAACAATGAAGTACCACTACTTAAATCTATATTCCAATCACAAGGGAGAACAAACAAAAGAATCATATTAAAAAAAAAAAAAAAGATTGTTAACTCTTGGAACTTTGCAGCAAAGTATTCAAGCATGCCGACCTTCCTCTCTGCCAGAAGTTCAGAAACTTGAATCAATTCTAGGTAAAGTGATATTCTGTTCAGATGTCTTAGATTTGCCCAGTTTAAAAGCTGTCCTAAAATACTGATACTTGATCTCTCTACTACTGGAATAGTAATCTACATAATTTAGGAAAGTTGCTAAGACAGTCATAAGCTCTAAATCCTTTTTGAAATTAACCACAAAATCCTACCTCCATCCCTCCCGTTTTCACCAGAACAGAAGTTTAACAACTGACTCTTATTTTATTTCTAGAGATCAAAGTTTAATAAAACTGAAAAATACTTAAGACTTAAATGTAACACCTTTAACTTATGAAGACAATGTGGATATATGCTCCTTTTTTTTTCCTTCTGTATCTTGACACACTGCATATCTTCAGCATAGTTAAAAAGAGGTAGAGAGAATGGTACAATAGAAAGAGACGCGAATTCACTGCAAGTCCTAAGTGCTGTGTTCTAACCTTAACTTTATTTGTAACCAAAGAGAATTTGCTTGAGCAATTAATTTGCTCTAGAACTCAATTTCTGCATCTATGAAAGAAAGAACTTCATATTAAGTTATTTTTCAGGTCTTTTCTATATCCAGGATCCCAGGTATACAGTTACATCTAAATTCAAGAAGAATCTGTTCAAACAAGGACTCTGTAATCCAACCAGTCTTTTGTGTTAACTTCATAGAAAAAAAATAAAAATCAAGTAGGCAAAGTGAGGTTAATTTGAGCAACATTCAAAGTGGTTTTTAGGTACTTTCTTAAGGTAGTTAGGAATCCAACATGGTCTCTTCTTACAGATGAAACCTCCATATTTAACTCAATACAAAGGCAAGGACTGTTGCTTTCCCAAATGAAATCTCTTGTTTGTAGCCTGGCATTTATTTCTTCTAATCAAAAGACAAGCTGAATACTAGAGAATAATTAAAAGGGTCTTCAATATATGTCTATGCCTTTCCTCTCTGACAAACTAGGGGTCAAATTCAGACCATTATGTTTCTTTACATTCTTTTATATTTATCTGGAAACAGCACAAGAATGTTTGAGGGACAATGCTATTACTACTCCCCATTCTAACTTTAATTATAGTTTTCGGGACTGCCACTGGGTTTGGTCTCTTTAAAAAAAAAAGAAAAAAAAATGCCCCACTCATATGCATATTTCCCCTGGAGCAAATTCCTCTTATCTTCTCAAACTGTCATGACAAGTTTGTGAAATTACAGACCTATACAATTTTAAACATATGAAACCCTAGAGATTTTCTAACACAATTCCTATCCTAACATAAATGGTCCACTTTTTTCTCTACAAGACTTTTTCACTACTCTACAAGGTAGTCCTCTCCATTGTTGGACAACCCTAGTTTTTTGGAAGCTTTCCATTTCGTGGTACTACAATGATTTTCACTTAATTGCTGGTAGTTCTCTGAGAGCAACATGAAGCCAATCTACTCTCTCTTCCACATGCCAGATCTTCAAATATTTGAAGACAGTTGTGGATGTCCCTACATAGGCCTCTGATCCTCCTTGAGTTTATCAGTGGGGCCTTGCAACAATTAGCCAATTGTGTCTTTCAACAGTACCATCAAACTGACTAACTATTTAAACCTCACATTCTTTGTTTCCCAAGACACCACTCTCAGGAGTCTCTATCATTCTAGCCTTACCCACTACCTTTACATTTATCTGAACATTGAATCCTGATTGTTTGATCAAATACGTAAGCTACTACTCCAAGATGTTGTCACCTAAAGTTCTGGTGAGCACACTTTTACTGAAGTTGTCAATAAGTACTCAAAGACAAGGGCAAGGTCAGTGCCCACATTCCAATAACACTGATCTATTAATCATTTATCTATGAGCTCAGTTGTTCTTCCTGCCAAAAATCTACCTAAATATCTCATGTTATTATTTACCCATTTACCCAACAGTTTTTTTTTTCCACAACTATATAAGCAAGTTCTTTTGTAAGCTGAAATATACATTCATCTTGGACTGGAAACTTGAACTCATTGTAAGAAGTTCTTATTCTATTCTTTATTCCAGTCTAGGCTTTCGTTTCCGCTTAAGTATGCTGAATCCCTACTTTCCAGTTTGGAAACAAAACAAGAACCGAGTAGTTCTTCCTCTGCTATGTCAATTATTAATATTATAGTCCAATGTTATCATAGTAGATTTTTAAGAGCAAAGATCTCATTATATTTTAGTACTCACAGTGCAAACAAGATAATGTGGTATAGAAAAGGTTCCCAATAAACATCTGTAGAATGAATGAATGACCATGATCATTAACTCTCCTCAGGTTCCTGCTTTTCTTAATAAGCTCTCACTTTGTACCCCTTCAATCTTGGATACTTACCCCATTAAATTCTGAGCTTATCAAAGGCTCCTGATATAGTTACACTTTTATTTAACTTCTTTTCTTTCTCAGCAGGATTATTCTCAATTATATAGTCAGAATTACAATTTTAGAGCATCTCATCCTTCGTGAGCTATATTTCTTCTTTATAATCTCTGTACATGGAATTATAAATCAGGCAACATTCATGCTTAATTGGTATTTTCAGTACAATTTTTTGTTTCTTCCTGCATTCTTTATGTTTCAGCTTCCAAACATTTAGGCTCCTAACACTAGAAAAGATAAAAATAATAATATAAATTTGTTCTTTTGTATCTCTAAAGCTTTTATATTTTACTTGCAATGTTCTAACTCCTTAATCTGTAGAATGATTTAAAATCTTAATACTTACTAAACAATAAACGAGAAAATAAAAAAGTATTCTAAGGAATTTAAATACTGAACCTAAAATACACATTAGCTTTCAAAACCAGGCATATTATAACTGATCCTTAAAAATCATGCTTAGTAATTTAAATTATAGAAGTGCCTCATTTACGTATCAAGTGTTTTCCAAACCTCAGCCCTCTGAAATGGTTGTAACACCCAGTTCTAGCCCCCATGTCTTGCTGCCTTTCAACCAAAGAGGAAACATCTTAAGCAGCAAATTAATAAATTCCGAATAGCATTTAAAAATGGAAATATCAAAAAAAAATGAAAGTCTCCACAACTGCCTAAAATCATTCATAGCACTACATGCCCGTGCAGCTCATGTGAGAAGGGCCATCACTTGCTGAGTGTGAATCTAATGGCCACATCAACAGGCACTAAACCCAGAAGCATGGAAAACTCAATGGAGAAAGGCAGAGAAAAGATAAGATAGGGGAAGTAGGAAGGCGGAGAAAGTAACAAAAGACAGAAGCAGAAGAAGTTTAACGCAATCATTATAAGCAGACAGAAAAAAAGTCGTATAACCTGCAATCCTTGAGGATCTCAAGAAATGACAGCTTGACACAAGAATTCATATCCTCACGGGTGACTCAGACCACCAATGGATGTTTAACCCTGACCAAACATGTTACCTACTAACAAAGGAAACATGTTTCTGTCAAGGAAAACATATTTCTGTTTTTCTACCGCTCCCCTCTGCCAGTTTTAAAAATTAACAACAGGTAGATAAGCTTATATTTGTACCACAATTCTCTCAACAAAACACTAAAAAGCTGTCCTTTCATCAGAATTCAAATTAACTTAAAAGTTAATAACATCGGGGGCGGGGGGGGGGTGCGCCTGGGTGGCTCAGTCGGTTGGGCGACCGACTTCAGCTCAGGTCATGATCTCACACTCCGTGAGTTCGAGCCCCACATCGGGCTCTGTGCTGACAGCTCAGAGCCTGGAGCCTGTTTCAGATTCTGTGTCTCCCTCTCTCTCTGACCCTCCCCCGTTCATGCTCTGTCTCTCTATGTCTCAAAAATAAATAAACGTCAAATTAAAAAAAATTTAAAAAAAAATTAATAACATTGGGAAGCCTGGGTGGCTGAGTCTGTTAAGCACCCGCCTCTTGATTTTGGCTCAGGTCATGCTCACAGTTCCTGAGTTGGAGCCCCTCATCAGGCTCTGCACTGAAAGCACTGATCCTGCTTGGGATTATTTATTCCTCTCTCTCTCTGCCCCTCCCCCACTTGCGCTCTCTCGGTCTCTCAAAATAAATAAATAAAAACTTTTAAAAAATTAATAACATAATCCTGTTGTAACTCTACCTCTACAAACATTTGGAAATATTATGTATATCAACTACCACTATTTTCATGTAGAAAACCACTCCCATTTCACCACAAACAATAAATAGAAACTGTAGTTTCAACATACAGAACAAAGTGCAATGTAGTATCTTTGAATCCCTAAGAAAATCAGTTTCTCACTATCTGAATTCGTGTTTTATATATGGCTTATCAATCATAAATTTTATTAACCAGATTTTAAACAAACCTGATTTTAAGTCACCTTAAAAAAGCTCCATGTTAAAGCTCAAAATCTCCCATCATTACTTAATCAGAAAATGCTGGGGAAAAAAAGAAGGGATAAGAAACTAAAAGGTAGTTTTTCTTTCCTCCGGAAAATACAGAGAATCACTTCTATATCAGCCAAATAATTTAGAATATTGGCAGCTCAAATTGTCATGATTGACACAAGTAGATAACACTCAAAACAAACCCAGGGCTAGGGAAAATTGTATCATAAGCAGTTTTGTGATCCATTTTTTTCCCCTCTGCAAAACAGGTAAGAGAATCCTCAAAGATATCACACATAGTCATTTACATACAGTATCATTTTATGGAATTTTCCAAGGTGTTAATTAAAAGTTTTAATGAATGCTAATCATCTGTCAATTTCATTGGCAATCTCTGTTCAACCATATGCTTCTCTTTTACACCTGTAAGTTTTTTTTAAAACCATTACTTTAAATTGTTTTACTTCCTTAACATGATATTTGTATTAATATTTAGGAAACAAAACGTTTGCAATCCTATATAGCAACCTTCTATAGCTCTTTTATGTATTTTCTAACTTCCTTAAATAAGGTATGTGTATGTAAGATTTGCATGATCATTATAGTTCCAAGAGAGGATCTAAAAATCTTTACTCTTTTTTAAAGTATCTTTATTCTTTTAAAGTTAAACTGGTTTTATGCCCAGGAAACAATTCTGAGCCAGAAAATTAACCATGGTGTTGCATCCTAGAACCTGAGAAATGAAATCCCATCTCATTAAATCACTGTACAACTTTTGCTACCTTAATCTTTCTCTGGTTCATATGCTTTTACATTCAGTCCTTCATTCATACATTTTTATTCACAGAGCACTCAGAAGTACTGGGCATATAGCAACGGACGGAATGTTCAAATATTTCTCTCCTCAGTGAGCTTACTTACATTCTAGTTAAGGGAGGCAATAAGAAAATAAGAAAATGTATAGTAAATGCAAAATGGTAATAAGAACTGAAGAGAAAAATAAAGCAGGAAGCAGTGAAAGAAAAGAGGGAGGGTAAGTGAGTTCTTAAAGAGGGGTGGAAAGAATGATGAGATAAGGTGGCCAAGGAAGGACTCACTAAGAAAATACATTCGCGTAAAGACCAAAGAGGGAGAGAGAACAAGCCATGCAGATATCTGGAGGAAGCAAGTTCATTGCAGCCAGAACAGCAAGTGCCAAAGCCCTGGGGTGGTAAAAGTGTAAGGAGAGTTTGAGCATCAAGTGTGGATGGACCAGACTAAACAAAAGGGAAGGTATTAGGCTATGAGATCCAAGAGGTAGGACAATAACAAATTGTAATACCATGGCTATTGATCCATGAGACAAATGGAGCCATTAGGGGCTTTGAACAGAGGAGAAACATGATCTGTCTACATTTTAAAATGGTCCTTCCGTCTGTTAAAAATTGGCTAGAGATGGGCAATGGTGTTAGCAGGGACATGAGCTAGGCTACCCAAATAACCCAGATGAGAGATGATGATAGCTTGAACTCGAGTGATAACCAAAGAAGTGGTAAGAAGCAGTCAGAATTTGGATATATTTTGAAGGTGGAAAAGACAAGATTCCTGAGAGAGTAGGATATTAAGGAAGAATAGCATAACGATGAATTCAAGCATTTCACCTGAGCAATTGCAAGAATGTAGCAGTCATAACTGAGATAGGAAAAGCAGAGAATATGAGGCAGGGAGGGGGAAGCAGCTCATTTTTGTACCTATTATATTAAATTGCCTCTTAGAAATTCAGTGACAGATGTCAAGTAGCCAGTTGGATATAGGAGCTTAAAGTTCAGGAGAGCTCTGGTATCCAGATATATATTTAGAACTCATCAGTGTACATATGGCATTTAGAGCCATTAGACTGGATGAACAAAATTTTTCTTTTTGATACAAATAAGAAGAGGTCCAGGGATTAAGCCCCAGGGTATGGCAATGTTTAGAAATTGCAGTGATGAAGAGGGACCAAATAAAGAACAGAAAAGCAGCAGTTAGTATGTACAAGAAAAATCAAGAAATGGAAGCCAAGTGAAAAAGGTGTTATGAAGCAACAAGAGTAAACAACAAGTTCCAGAGCTGCTGGCGGGACAAGTAAGAGGACTGACAAGCGATCATAGCAGCATGGAGGCCACTGTTGACTTGAACCAAGAGCAGTTTCAGTCACATGATGAAGGCAAATAAATGCCTCTGTGGTTTTAAAAGAAAAAGAGAGGGAAGAATTCGGAAGAAAAAATTACACAACGTTTTCATGGAATTCCTCTTTAAACAGATAGAGACATATGTGGAGTCACTGGGGAAGAGTGACATCAAAAGACTGTCTTTCCTCTACAAATGGAAGAAACAACAGGTTGGTAGGTTGAGGGGAAAGATTTAGCAGACAGAAAAACAAAACAAAACAAAACAAAACAAAACAACAGACAATGCAAGAGTCAGAGTAGAGCGTAAGTGGAATAATGGATGGGCAGGCCAGAGGAAACAGACCGTAGGATCTTGGGCACAGGCGGAGGAGCCTTTACTAAGATCACTGACACTTGATACACAGAAGAGAGGAGAAGGCAGAGTATATGCGGGCAGATGCATAGCTATGGTGATAGAAGTTCTGAGAATCCTCTTCTTGTTCCTTCAACTTTTTATAAGAAATAGGATGCAAGATCACGAGTTGAGAGTGTGGATGGCAGTGGAGGCATGACAAGTGGAACAAGCATGAGACAAAAGGAGAAAAGTGGGTTCTCCCTGCCATAGCAAGCCAAGCTCTCCTCCGCCACCAAGCCCCAGCAAACACTATTCCTTTTCTCAAGAAATCTGTTTTCCTGGATCATCGCACAGATTCTTCCTTCTCATCATTCTGATTTCAACTCAAATATCATCTTCTCTGACCACCCAACCAAAGCAGATCCTGGGAACTACTATCATATTACGCTATTCCGTCTTCATATAAATGATCATATTTCTTATTAATAGTTTATTTTCTGTCATGCTCACCAGACTGTAAGCTCCTTGAGGGCAAGGGCTGTCTAGTTTGTTCACTGCTTTATCCCCAATGCAAAGACAGTGCATGGCACATCATTGGTACTTAATTCGCCAATTCACGGGCTACGTTTCTGGACATTTTAACCTACTCAGAGAAATGTTGCCTACATGAGACATCTGCTTATGGTACTGTGACTCTAGATGGAGAGAACCCACATAAATAAAGGATCTGGAGAGAAGTGGGGGGAATAGTAATTCTAGCTGGTAATTTTTATTACCACTTGAATAGCAGAGTTAAAACTTGTGGCGTCATTGTCCTTGCTGAACACTAAAATTAGTTGTAACCTGGTTTGGGACATGTCTTGAACTGACCTCTAATTATGTCACTAGGACAAGAATCCCATTTTCAAGTTCCACCAAAAAACACTACCGGTAATGGGGACTGTACTTCTGGATTTCTTTTCATTTTCTCTACTGTAGATTATTTTTGTCTCTTTAAATGTTCCTAAATACAATCTAAAGAAAATAAAGGGAATTTTCTGACATTCTGCAAGAAGCTCAAGTCACATTATCCCGGACCATATTCAACATCTAGGTCCAACTCTCCACCTTCGAGCAGCTTGGGGAGCATAGACATGAGCACTTAACCAACTAGTGTCTCGGTGGAGCTGAACATCCCACTCATTTCATAAGAAAAACAGCTATATTTTTAAAATACAGAGAGAGAGAGCATGAGTGAGTCACTACCAGTTGTAATAAGTGTAAGTATCAATTATTTTAGAAATGGTGAATTAAGTTTACATGGTTTTAAAAGTTACTGTTCCTTTAGGGCACATTACTTATTTGACTCAAATGGATGACACTAGCAAAACATTCATTTACAAAAAGCTACCCTCCCCATGCACTTCCATAAATGCAAGTTTAATAATTTGAGTTACTTTTGTTTTATTTCAGGGCCACCATCAAGAAAGAATCAGCTCTTATGGCTCATTATGCAGCATTCTCATGAGAAGGAAGCCAATGAACTTGAGAGGACACTGTGTGTTAACATAAGCCGTGACTAACGTGCTCTCTTCATAGCCACGTCTCAGGATCCCATTTATACAAAGCGGCAGAGTTGGCTCTGCTGGTTTTGAACTGTACATCCCCTTTTATGGAAAATATCAACAGAGATTTTTTTTTTTCATGGCTGGAGGTCTTTTCCTCATCGAAATATTAAAGTCTGATAAGTCTTCCCAACTTACTGGAGCATAATCATGCTTGCTACTCGTTAATTAGGAGCAGGGTGATAACTATTAAAAGTTGAAAGAGTTTCCTGGCGGTTGCAACAAGTTTCAACATGATCCTAAGCTCTGTCAATAACCACAAGGGGAAAAAGAAAGCAAAAGGAAAATGCCTCTCTAG
Organism: Prionailurus viverrinus; assembly: GCF_022837055.1. Lineage (NCBI taxonomy): Eukaryota > Metazoa > Chordata > Mammalia > Carnivora > Felidae > Prionailurus > Prionailurus viverrinus. Next base: position 54,962,179 of record NC_062567.1, read on the forward strand.
AGTGCTTCATTCCTGAGACAAGGGTGAATGTGACTGCTATTATATCACTCTCATTTGAAGGATGTCTTAACACCATAGGAGGCCAAAAGGTGGACCCAGCCATGTCCAGGGTGGAGGATACAGACCAGCAAGAGAGCCAGAAGACCTGGGTTCTATGATCAATTCTCTTACTTATCCATGTGACCCTCAATTTCCTCCAATGGGTTTGGAAGAAGAATTATAGATGTTCCAGTCTACAATTCTATTTTCTATCTGCCAGTGTAAAACCTTGAAGAAAAATTTGCAAAACACTCCTAAAAGCCCTGGGCATTATAGCTTGTCTCCTTTTACTAGGCAAATATTCATATTTTGATAGCTGGTATTGGTATGCCACTTTTCAATTACAGAATATTTGAGCTTTTATATATATTACCTCATTTATGCCTCTGAGAAGCCTTGCAAAATACATTATAACTGTTTCCTTCACAAGCTAGGGAAGAAAGAGAAGGAAGAAGAAGAGATCAAGTGGCTTTCATAATGTTGGAATGGAGGTGTCATACCCAGAAATACTTGTCCCCGTCACTTCACTTGGAATTATAACTTTATCATTACAAACCGAAACATAGAGACCAGTTCCTACATAGAAAATGGAAACAGGCAATAAATGTGGAGAGAATTAAAAATAAAAAACCTTTGAGAAAAGAAAAATTACAAATGGCCCCATGAACTCAGATATTATATCACATTACTTTACCACATTGGGTTTTTTCCCCACCATTTAATTCACCGTTCTTCAGAGAATTCAGCCTAAAATAAATTTGTCTGCAGTGGCAAATTTCCTAAAACAAATATTAAACATGGCTACTGGGATTTCTGTAGCATGTTATCAAAATAATGAGTTATAAATACTCGATTTATATACCACATACCTATTACCAAAAAGAAAATACACACATCATCCCCTAGGCTCGAACTAAAATTTATATTTACATTTAGTCAAGAAAAAGAAAAAGAAAACAAGAAGTAGAATCTGAGGAGAGCTCAGGTATAAAGGTCACAGGAGGTGCTGTCAACACTCAGTGGTACCGTCTGAAACCTCATTCCAAACTGCAGAACAACCCAAATGGACATAACCCAAAAGCACACCTTGTATTTCCCCCCCAGGGGTTATAACTTGCAGGACTAGTGCCATTCCATCTGAAAACGATAAAGTTTGAACTTTATCAAGAGGTATACAGCATACAAAAAAAGGTCATAAAGCCATCAACGAAAATAACCGTGAATCTGGCTGCACTAACTACGGCTGCTCTACATGTCACCAAAGCAAGGAATGAACAACTGACATCTATTTGAATGTGACAGTTTAAAAAGGTGTTCAGGTAACCGACTCATTTTAACTCTCACAAAAATCCTGTGAGTTAAACCCAATTATTACAAGTGAAGAAAGGGAAATTCAGAGAAATTAAGTGCCCCGAGACAAGAAAACCCAGATGATGGCTTGAGGTTCTTTCCCTGCGATGCTACTTCTCAAGCAGCAATACAAAACCAGTGGGGTGTGTGATAGGAGTAATGGGCACATATATTTAAGCCATTAAGAACTAGGAGTAGTCTTATAAAAAGAATACATAGAGGTGCCTGGGTGGCTCCCTGGTTTGGTGTCTGACTTGGGTTCAGGTCATGATCTCACGGTTCATGAGTTCGAGCCCCATCTTGGGCTCCCGTGCCGACAGCTCAGAGCCTGGAGCCTGCTTCAGATTCTGTGTCTCCCTCTCTCTTTGCCCCTCCCCTCCCATGCACTCTCTCTCTCAAAAATAAGTAAAAGCATTTTTTAAAAATTTTAAAATACATAGAACTTCCCTAGAAAGGCAATTTTTATTGCCCTTCTCCACTCACTATCCAATATGTAATAAGAGCTAATGTAGGGATTTAAAGTGTAAGAAAAACAGAAGGGAGAGAGAAAGGAAGTACAAAGAGAGGAAGAAACAGAGGAAACATAAACTTCCTAACTTAGCTAAATAAGTCTATTCTCTTCTCTGGACTAGACACTGTAATAGCAATATGCAATCGTAGAGGGTAGGTTAAAAAGTGATGTCTTAGCTCGGTTCAGTGGCAGTATGGTAGCCAGTGAGGTTTATCCAAGGTGCGATTATTGCTAACTGATAAAGTGACATCTTAAAATTGAAACCAAAAATATGTACTTGTAATTTACATAGAAATATTGAGGTAAAGAAAACTGTTAAAATCTATTAAAACTGTTGGGATCCCACTGTACTTTAAAAAAAAAAAGCTGTCTAAGGTAAACCTGTGGCATTATTATGGAGGTAACAAAAGTTATTTACAAAGCAAAATCAAACTTAATTCAAATTTAAAGAAGTTGATAGCTAATTCAAACTAATTCAAACCTTATTTTCAGGGTACACATTAATTTCAATTTTCCCCAGTAGTCATCTCACTAGGAAAATTTGTTCTACGTCTTAATCCTCCTCAAGAAATGGCAATTCCCTAAGTAATTCAAGTTTTTAAATTATCTGCAATGAGAAAATAGTACTTAGCTATTTTCTCTTAAGCCAACATTCTTTGTTGAACCTACTTTAGTTTGTATCAACCCTTCTAATATTATTCCTGGTGGTAGAGCATTCCAAGGAACTTTAAGGGTATCAAAGTGAGGGATTTGGACATGGTGATTTCTGAAATCCCTCCAAAATGAAAATGATACGATCTGGTGAATAATCACTTTATTATTAAATATATCTACAAAATGATAGTCTTTTAAAATTTACTATAGAAGTTACTATAAAAGTTCTATATAAGTCATGAAATTTTATGTGTATATATAATTGCGTATGTTTCTTACTTTTAATCTATAGAAATGATCTATTTGCAAGCAACTGCAACAGTCTACAAGTGGCTAGACTGGTCTTGAAGAGCGAAAAAATAAACTCAGATGAAACTCCCTGAAATCAATTAAAGCATGCTATTTCAAAGGGGCATAGGCACCCCAATGTTTACAGCAGTGCTATTGACAATAGCCAAAGTATGGAAAGAGCCCAAATGTCCATCAATGGATGAATGGATAAAGAAGATATGGTATATATATACAATTGAGTATTACTTGGTAATCAAAAAGAATGAAATCTTGCCATTTGCAATTACATGGGTAGAACTAGAGGGTATTATACTAAGTGAAATTAGAGAAAGACAAATATCATATGACTTCATTCATATGAGGATGTTAAGATACAAAACAGATTGATATAAGAGAACGGAAGCAAAAATAATATAAAAACAGGGAGGGGGACAAAACATAAGAGACTCTTAAATACAGAGAACAAACTGAGGATTGCTGGAGGGCTTGTGGGTGGGGGGATGGGCTAAATGGGTAAGGGGCATTAAGGAAGACACTTGTTGGGATGAGCACTGGCTGTTATACATAGGGGATGAATCACTGGAATCTACTCCTGAAATCATTATTGCACTATATGCTAACTAACTGGGATGTAAATTTTTAAAAATAATTAATTAATAAATTAATTAAAAAAGAAAGAAACTCCCTGGAATAACTTTTATGGTTTGACAATTGAGGCAACCTCTGACCAATAATAAGTAGAAAAAAAATCTACATTTAAAATATTTAGACCCTGGAAATACTGAATTATAATCCAAAAAACCAAAAAGACATATGATTTTTCCATTTGAACACCTTATCTTATCTCAGAATTAATGGTTTTGAAAGACTGTGTTTTTTTCTGGGGAACCTGGGTGGCTCAGTTGGTTAAATGTCTGACTTTTGATTTCAGCTCAGGTCATGATCTCACAGTTCATGAGTTCGAGCCCCACATCAGGCTCTATGCTGACAGTGCAGAGCCTGCTTGGGATATTCTCTCTCTCTCTCTCTCTCTCTCTCTCTCTCTCTCTCTCTCACCCTCCCCACTTGCACTCTCTCTCACTCTCAAAAAAAAGAAATAAAAATAAATCTTTAAAAACAGAAAGACTGCATTTTTCATAATTTGGAAAGAGCAGGCACACCAATCTATAAAAATGGACACATTTTTGTATGTCTGTTATAATAAACACAAAAAGCCTTGAAGTATATTCTGCTTATGCAAAGTATAACTTCTAATTAATGTAACATATTTTAAATCTATTTTAAACCTTTACAGACAAATAAGTATGGTCCTTCAAATAACTGAACTTAAGAAACCATGTATTCATCTCCCTGTTGCTACTATTGCTTAAGACACTTTTGGAGCTTAACACTTTTCTAATGTTCCAATTAATGACTGACCCAAGACAATAGATCTGTTACTTCAGTGCCACAATTTGTACTGCCCTGCACACCCACTCCCCTTTTGACTACCTGCCTCGTTTATGCACTAGATTTGGCTGAAGTATATTTTTTGACTATTTGAAATATAAAGCCTTTCTTCAAAGTTAGAAAATTTGCCCACTGAGGCCATCAAAAGAGTATGCTGCAGGCTCTATGATAGCTCTAATGGAGGTGCTCCTGGAATATTCTGAGCAATTGCAGTATCATTGAAAGAATTACATACCTTTGAAAGTGACTATGCTGAATTAGTTCAACACTCCTTTAATACAGAGTTACAAGAAAATTAACATTTATTCATTTTTGAGAGACAGAGAGAGACAGAGTGTGAGCAGGGGAGGGCAGAAACAGAGGGAGGCACAGAATCTAAAGCATGCTCCAGGCTCTGAGATGTCAGCACAGAGCCCAACATGGGGCTCGAACTCACGGACAGCAAGATCATGACCTGAGCCAAAGTCGGACGCTTAACCAACTAAGCCACCCAGGTGCCCCTCCTTTACACGAACTTTTTGTTTTTTAAAAAACTGAATTAGGGGTGCCTGGGTGGCGCAGTCGGTTAAGCGTCTGACTTCAGCCAGGTCACGATCTCGCGGTCCGTGAGTTCGAGCCCCGCGTCAGGCTCTGGGCTGATGGCTCAGAGCCTGGAGCCTGTTTCCGATTCTGTGTCTCCCTCTCTCTCTGCCCCTCCCCTGTTCATGCTCTGTCTCTCTCTGTCCCAAATAAATAAATAAACGTTGAAAAAAAAATTTTTTTTTAAATAAAATAAAAAAAAATAAAAAACTGAATTAGTTTCTAATCCTCTGACTTAAAAATGAGTCTTAATAAGTAAAAATGTAAACAAAACATTTTTAGGCATTCTATTTCATCCAGACATATACACTGAGGACCAAGAACTTCTCTAAAAATGTGAAAAAAAAAAATAGCCAGAATTAACACGAGGACTTTTTGGATAGAGGAACTATTCAAACTGACAATAAAAGCTGCAAAGTGATCAACTTTGTTAAGTAAGCCTACAGGGAGGACATATCAAATGAAAGTAGAAAGAATATAGCTTAAGACAGAAATCACTGAGTCCTTTCCCTCCCTGTATTACAGGAAAACATCCATTTAAGGGGGTACACCCTTTTATCTACCTCTATAATACTCAATTCATCTCTCTTCATCTGACAAACTCATATTACTCCAGACAAGCAAAATATCTAGATTTGGGTGAATAGCATATCCTCCACCGTCCTATTTTGAAGTCCAGCTACCTGTAATTCAATCCATCATATTTGGAACTATATCCAGAACCAGACAATTCTAATCTATTGACTTCTCAACATGCACACATGACCCAAGCAACTATGTTAAAGTCAATGGAGAAATAGAGAATAATATATGAGACAGGCAGAAAAGGTATTAGTCAGATGCTGCATCAAGTTTATATATCCTTTAGATTCCCAGAGAACACAGACACTACTGAAAGAACTATTTTATCTGGATGCATACTATCAAACTTCCTGAAAAGAAGAGACAAGAAAAGAATGCCTTACAACATTACCACGGGTACACTTCAACTTTTCAGTGAGATTGTTTATCTGAAATAAATTCACCAATAACGCCCAGCAAAACAGATAAATTTCATAAGACCGTAAGTAAAACAGGTTACTGTTACAAGTGTCATTATCAATAAAAAGACTAATGGCCCTTCAAACTAAAACTACCATCTTCTACACGTTTTAACTCCCCATCTATTCCTAAACAGTTCCATAATGAAATGAAAAGTGGTCATTTGTAAAAGCACTAGATTTGGAGGAGACAAAATGAATTACAGAGTTTTCAAAGTGAACATTCTAAAATGAGTTTATTAGTAGCTACCCTGAAACCAGATGACTTCAAACTGTTTAAAAACCACCCCTAATGCTTGCAAAAGACTTAACCATTTCAATGAATCCTTTTACTATACTCTGCATTTAAGATTTCCATCATAACTTTTCAATAATCATTTAAAGTTTTAAATGAATTCTTTTACCTTTATGCCTGTGACACATAGATGTATTTCTAGGGTTTTTTTTTCTTTCTATTCCAAATTAACATTAAAAAACATATAATGAACCTGATATTCTATTGTAATTAAACAGTAGTCCTTTCAACTCTGCAAACAAGATGTCCAAATTAAAAAGATAAAGTGCCAACCCTTAAATGTGTTAGAGTCAGTGTTGACTTTAGAACTCAGAACCTCTCAATCCTGGATATGGAAGATAATTTGATGTTAATGGTTTGATGTTAATTTCTCACATATATAACACAGTTGTTGCTGCTACATGGAGCACAGGCTCTTTATAACAAATACCCTACAGATCTTTAATTGGTAGTTAGGAAACATGCTTTTCCTAATCATCGAGTCTCTTTTAAATATTATATTTTTAAATACCCTTTTAGGGAAACTAATGAGGTAAAGATATGAGAGGGATAAAGAAGGTATGTTGTTTTCAAAATTAAAAATTTCAGGACATCAGTCCAGCAGGCATAAAAGAACATAAAACAAATAACTGGATAATCAAACAATAAAAGCAAACTAGAAATAATATGAAGGCTTTTTTAGAAACTATTATTGCACATATGCAATAATTACTTCCATCAAGACTTTTATTATACATTTGTTTTTATGGAATCATAATGCACAAGTACATGCTATTGTTTAAACACATTCACCACATACCCCATAACAGAATATGATGACAATATGTATTAAGGATAATACAGAAAATGTGGCTAAATGCATTCTGTATTATGGTTCCATAATACAGCATGCAAATGGTTCTGACTAAGCAGACACAGGAGACAGTCGTTAGTGCGCACGCTGTGAATGTATATTATGAATAATGCATAAAACTTGGCTAAATCCTAATGAGTCCATTGACATCCTATGGGGTCCAAAGGAGGCTCAGATCCCAAAGCATGGCCCTGGCACATTTCTATCCACCAATCATTGTAAAAAAACAATACCATGAAAACAAAGGACATTAAACAACATGAATGCACTGTCATTCTAGGTAAAGCTTTTGAAATAAGCACAAAAATTAGGAGAAACTTTGAAAGGAGAACTAAAGTCCATCTTACATCATCACCCCACTTACAATTTTTCAAAATTATCTATTGCAATTTAAATGGGACAAAAGCTGCAGTTGCAGGTTTGATGTTATTTCTTTTCTCTGGTTTTCTTCGGGGAGCTGCTATTACAAGGAAGATCTAAGCAATCCCTAAGAAAAGTGGCCAAACTCTTAGACCACGGTGGAAGAAAGTCTTCCTGCTTTGAATGAGTAATGCTTACAAAATGCATTACAGCCAATTAAATAAGGAAATAGAGATAATGCATCTGAAAGCAGTCTTTATGGTAGAAACTCCTGAAAATTCTAGTTTTTACACAGCTTTTTAAAGAATCAAAAAGAATGCCATGGGCATGTCACTTGCAGCACATTAAAAAAAAATCTGTGTTCCCCCCCCCACCCCAATGGCCATTAAATACTCTTAACAATGGAGTCCTTGAAAAGAGGAACCATGGCTATTATCCCTAGATGGGTGTGCCCCAAGATGAACACCTATATGAACATGCTCAATGCGTTCACTGAGCCAAAAATGCAGAGCCGAGCAAGCTGTGCTTGAGATGCACAAATTAAGGATGTGACAGAAGCCTGTGCATCCCAGCCTTCCTTGGAAAGGGAAGGCAAAGGACAGCTGCTCCTTGGCGGTGCCCCCAGGGGTGGGTGGGGAATGGGCACTTTGGGAACACATCACCAGAGAACAGGGGAGAGACCAGGGCTGGCCCCTCCAGGAAGCAGAAGGCCAAGAAAAACCCTGCACTCTCCGAAAACACGCAAGAGCAAAGGGCAGGAGTGAAAGTTCTGGGGATGGAGCCCTGGACAACTTGCCTGGCTCCCTGAGGTTTTCCCACCCACTCACCAGGTACAGAAACCAGGCAGAGTCAGGGCAAAGGCAGAAGTAGGAAGTCGCCATGGAACCCAAAGTGTGGAAATACAGGAACTCCTCCATCACCGAACTGTAAAACTAAAACGCAGGTCACTTACCAGCCCATATTTGGGCTCAGATCAGCTCCGGGCCTGGTTCTAATGGTAATTCAGTGTACACGGTATGAAGTGAGGGCTCCCTGGAAGACCCCTTCTGCAAAACAATATTGCTGTATTTTCCCATCCCTAACTACCAGAAGAGCCAGAAATTCTAAGTCTAGTAAATGTTTATGAAAAACAACCCTTCATACATTTCTATTTAAAGTACAAATACTCCTGGGTATAGTTAAGTTAAAAAAAAAATGTATGATACATTTGTGTTTGCTTTCTTTTGTGAAAAGAACTAGGACAATGAAGAAGCCCAGCATGTCTGGGGTAGATACTGGGTGATTTAAAAACGGTTAAAGACGGGACACACTGAGAGATTAACTTTGCTCGCTTTTCCGATAGGACTGTCTCTGGCACAACCAAGGATTCTGTGATGAGGAATTAAGACTCTCAACGGACTCTTAAAGTTTAAAACTTCCCCGGCACTATCTTATTATGTTTGTATTTACACCTGGGTAAGCGCTGTCACTGTTGCTAGAGCATGAAGTATGAAAATCATACAGAAAAATAAGGTATCTGCTGTGACCACTTGTGCTGTTTTCCCTGTTCTAAAATTTGCCTTGTAGCAAGTGCAACAGAACACAATTCTGTTCCTGATAGAACCATTCCTTAAAGCTAGTCTGCTTTTGAAAACCATTCTCCACCAGGGCCTGTCCCAGCTCCTCTATAAGCGGCTGACAATTGCTTCACCCCCCCAAGTGTTTCTTCACCCCTCCCAGATGCCACCAAAAGAAAAACAGAAAGTCTCTCAGTAGCACTTTGCTTCGCAGCAGGAAGCTGTACTGTTTGTGATATCCATTTTGATACAAACCTAAATTAGGCCTCTGGAAATAGGTAATGCATAAAAAGAAGCGTTTTGTGTCACCAAATTATTATTATAGGTTACTGTTAACCCTTGGAAGATAGAGGTGAGCTCTGCAGCTCCCCACTGAGGTGACGATTTGTCATGAAATCACCGGCCCTACCTCGAAAGATGGTTCAGGTGAGCTTGCGATAAGGCAAACTATCCGGTTGACCTATAGGATTCTGATAGCTAGTTTAAGTGGGGGAAGCTACAAGAAATACCAGTTAAACAAAAGGATCAGCACAGCATGTGGAGCCAGCAGTTGGCTAGCACAAGTTTTACAGCTGACAGAGCCTAGGGATGTAAGGAAACGAAAACGGCTCAGGATGTTTTACTATCAGACAGATTTAAGACTCTTCTCTTCGAAAGCTCTCCTTGCAAAGACATGTTGAGGGGCAAAAGTTCAGAGCCACCGCTATTTTTTTAAAGGTCACTTGTGATAAAACTGGTAACTAGTCCTGTTGAGATAATAAATTGGAAAATTGAATACCCTGACGCTTCTATTTCTTCAGATAGCCCAGATGGTAAATAAATTTTGTTTTTGAAATTCCTTGCACAAAAATTTCAGTTTCTGGTCCATAACTGAGATTCAGAGAAATCTAAGAACTGACCCTAAAACTATCCTGGCGTCTCAATCCTAACTCCAAGTTCTTGAAAACATGTGGCATTGTACCTTTTCTAGTTTAATCTTTGTAATATTTGATTCTCTCTTATTCTTCTTTCTTCATCACTACATTAAAACAAGCAGCATTTACAATGTTAATAATTATAAACATAACTGAATTCCAGAATTCAGTCGAAGACCGCTTTCTATGAACCTGTATGTAACCTGAAGGAAACACATCGAACACACATGACCTCTTCTCGTCTTTCAGTCCACCTCGGATCACATGCCGATTAAAAAATGTACAGGAGTCATTATGTCATACGATAATAACTCGGCTTTCCCTTCTTCCACAAGCATTCTCATTCCGTGTTTTGGTAAAAATTATCACATGTGCCTGGCTTATCTCATTAAAATAAACAGACATGACTGAGTTCATATCTCTTGAGACACAGTAAACACAATGCAAAATGTAATTCCTCAAATTGGAATAACTGATATCTACTGAATAAATAACTGAATAATTAAAGCTTCTTCAGAGTGAGAGTCATAAGTTTATGTCGAAGAGCAACAGAATTATTCTGCGACTGGTATCATGGAAAAAAAATAGCTAATAAGAACAACCAAAGTTTTATAAGGAGTTCAGTAGACTGTGGCCACCAGCCAAATTTCATAGCTGCACCACAGCTTTAGCTGAGTTGCTAAATTTGAAGGCAGAGTAAATGTTCTTCTCCCCTTTCCTAGACACAACCCATAAAATAATAGGTTCTCTTTAATGTCTAAGAATGTTGTTTAGGTCTCATTCAAGTCAACAACAAGAGCTTCAGTCTCCGAAAAAGCCTAGGCAATCGCATTAAGCTGCAGTATGTAACACTTAAACAGCAAAAGTCCTGGAATCACTTGCTTCAGAGTGAGGCCATCACAGGATCCCGGTACAATTTCATTCAAGGAATTCCGACTAGCTAATTGCTTGGCATCCTCAGGATCTCTAGGTATCATCTGAATTCCAGCTACTGAAATTAAATCTCCTATGTTTCCATTTTCTAAAATAATTCCTCCATTCAAATATCCAAGAGCATTACATCTGGTCATAGTTAAAGCACCTTGCTGTTGACAAGGCACTTTCTTGAAAGTTTCTGCAGGCTATGTGTCACACACCGTGCTTACCTGGGCGGTCCATTCCCTGGGAAGTCGCTTTTCCTGCAGCCTCCTCCTTAAAAATATTCCTACACCCATGCTGATTTTGTATCTGTTCAGTTCAAATTTAGATTCATTGGTACTTTTCCATAGTTACATTTCTTGCTCAGTTGATATGTCCTTTTATTTATTCTGAAGTTTTCGATGTAAGACAAACAGGAATACCACCTTCTAAAATTACTACTATCCTACCATCCTCTGATGGAACATTAGTGGGAAGCAATATTCTCCAAAGCTATGAAGCATACACTGCCCTAAATTACATTGCAGTCGCTGCCCTGAGCTCACACATTTTTGAATAGAAAGGCTCCCAGGGATCTCTCTGTACTGACTGCATTTACTGCTTTAAAATATTTTTAACCCAGACGCTGAAGTGCCAGCCTTGCAGTTCCTCATGCTAATCCCAGCTTGGGTGGCTGTTCTTAAGGGAAAGCATTCAAAACATTGTAACAGTGCATCAACTTTGACCCTTTTCACTTAAACATGAGACTCTTAAAAAAAGTTTGAATTCCAGAGGGAATCACTGAACTTTGACCTGCTTAAAATTAGTTTTGTTTTAGTGCCTTCATGGTGACTCAACAGGCCAATTTTCCAGACACTTAAGACGTTTCTGCCCCTGAAGATTCCAGTTTAAGTCCACAGCTATGTTTGCTGGTCAGATCAGAACACTTTGTCCCAGGGTTTCAAGCAACAAATTCCCAGATCTCCATCTCTTTGCCAGATGTTGGCATTAGTTGGTATTAAGCTGGATCTAAACACATACACACACACACACACACACACACACACACACACACACAACACATTCAGAGGAGAGGCTCTATTTTTCTTTTCTTGCCACATACAGTCTTTTAGGAAACAAAGTTTTCCACTCAAAATTCGGTCATGGAGAAATGTTTATCAGGATTATATAAACATTACTTACTAGCCTAACTCCTACAAGAATAAAACTCCTAACTTTTGGTAAGCAGTACTATGATACATTTATAATACAAGCTTTCTGAATCTACTTTTCTTAATGGGGAACAAAAAGGTACTCGGGTTTTATTTTCTAATCTGTTATAGATTTTTTAAATTGTCAGTGAATAATTATATTGCAAATGGACCCTGACACAATATCATACTTTCCTCCAATGGAATTTCAAAAACAACATTTGTTGTGAAAAAATCCATGACAATTAATAGGTAAAATAAAGTTACCAAAGAACTAAAGGTATAGATATAGCACAATCCATTCAGTTTCATTTAATACCTCAAAACTGCTCCCCCTTTTAGGTAAACTTGCTTTTTTGCAAAAATAAAACAGCACCCAATTTCATTAATACAGTCTAAGATGTTTAATAAAAAGGAAGTAATTATTAGTCTAGAACAATTCTTGCATAAACTCTGTGCTTTAAATTTTTTAGAACAGTCGGGGATAAAGGCATTCAGGAAAAGAAAACCCATTTAGTACTACGAGATCAGAAAAAAAAAAAGAAAAAGAAATGTTAACACAGTTAGTTAGCCAGGAAAAAAGAATCAGTATAACACAAATCAGTCTACAAAACTTACATACCATGTTAAACAAGAAGACTTTATTGTCTCCAGGAGTTGAGTTAGCTATACTGGAAAGCAACACAAAAGTGCATACGAGACCATATTTGAACGCTGCTTTGCACTTAAATCTATCAATTTTCAAAGAGCAACCGATGACATTCTTGAAATACAGGCATTTGATCCCTATTGTCAATGCCCAAAGCTGGAAATCAGAAGCTACAGGGTACAGTGTCACAAAAACTGATCACAGAAGAATTTGTTTTCTCTCCTATTAAGCAGCACTAATTCCAATGCTAATACTCAGAAAATAAAAACTACTCAACTGAGTCTCTCTGGCAATTATTTCTTTCATTTCCTACCCATTTAAGAAAGAACACAATAAGGATGTTCAGGGGTGCCTGGGTGGCTCAGTCAGTTAAGCGTCCAACTTCAGCTCAAGTCATGATCTCGCGGTCCATGAGTTCGAGCTCCGCATCGGGCTCTGTGCTGAGAGCTCAGAGCCTGGAGCCTGCTTTGGATTCTGTGTCTCCCCATCTCTCTCTCTGCCCCTCCCCCGCTCGCTTTCTTGCTCTTGTTCACTCTCTCTCTCTCTCTCCCTCTCAAAAATGAAATAAACATTTAAAAAATGTTTTTTAAAAAGATGGTCAAATTGGGGTAAATGGTGAATGTTTTCGATATGTACATTACTGCTTCATTTTTATTTTATTCATAAATCATTCAACACATAACATTGTGAGTGGTAATGAATGGCCACAGATTTCTTAAATTAAGAAAATATTTTGAATTCAATTATTTTACATTTCAAGCACATGTAACTGGGTTCTTTACTGATGGCTAAGAAAACAACCACTAATAGTTTTAAAAATTGAGTCAATTACTTATGTGAAGAGGTCAACTAAAATGAAAATTTCAAATGCTAGCAAATAGTACCTCCAATGACATGAAAATAAGTATGAATTATGCAAGATGCTAATGAAAATACATATATTTATAGATAAGACAGTGAATGGTAGTATTTAAATAAAATTATACAGAGACATTCCCATGTAAGGACCATTATCTGAAGAATCTGCCAACAAAGGATTAGCACTGTAGTTGCTTAATCCTTTAATTGTCTTAGTAATAAAATATGCTACTAATTGTATAAGGTATTTTGGCCCTGCATTCCAAAAGACATATTTACATTTTTCTCTGTATACGTTGTAAAAGCTAATATACTGTGTCATTAAAAAGTAATGTGACTGGTTTTCATACAAACATACCATCTCATCCACATGCTTTCCCTTCACAGTGGTCCCCTTAGAACACGATTCCCTTACCCTACAGATCAGCCATCAGTCACAGTATTTCTACCACCTTCTGAAAGTGCTTTCTAAGTCTGGAACACACACACGCGCGCACACACTTCTAAATATCCTCAATGGTGACAAATTTCATAATTTGAAAGTCAATTTTAGCCGTTTTCATCATTTCAGGGAGACATTTATAGCCAACTCTGGTGAATAAAAAAAAGGATGATGAATCTTGGTATAAAATACGAATAGAAAGTAATGAGATGGATGTTTTAGTCAGGCTTGCAAATGATTCAAAAGACAATTCTGAGAGGAAGTTTTCCAAAATGTTTTGAACAAGGGCATCATTGAAATCAGGGTATTGCTTCTCTGGGTGACAGTCTTGAAAAACAACATTAATATGAATGCATAAGTGATAGCACAATTGTTTTTAAAAATCAAACTTGGTACTTTTCACTCATACTCTGCATATATGAAATAAGCAGATATGCATTTTCATCTAGATGGTCATATATGTACATTCTGAAGCTTCCTCTGGGTAAAACGAACCATAGGTTGATTTGCAAAATAACATATACAACATAAACTTAACTCTTGATCGTGCAAAAAAAGAAAAACTTTATTTCCATAGTCAGATATTTACATCCATCCACAATCTGTAGGCTTCTATAAACTTTTTTCTCTCCTATATACAGTCAAAATCTAACAAGAGCTCACTGTGGGGTTATGCATAAAAACTGCAAATTTAAACAAGGTGCGATCGTATACTTTTTCACACATTATTGTATCATGCTGCACCAGAACACTAATGTATGCACAGTTCCAAAATAGCTTGGGCTATTACTGCACAGGCTTGAAAACTACTAAATCCCAATAAGAGCACGTTTCAAAAACTGTTCCTTCATTATTGCACGCTAGTAAAGGTTGCTTTTGCTATTTATATTTTACAAAAGAAAAAATGCAGAAATGTCTATGACATTGCCTCATAATTCTGAGGTCTTACTTATTAGACTCTTTGTAGTTATAAAAGTTGTTTCATCGATATAAATATGACAATTGGACTCAATACTATTTAATCGACTCGATTATGGAACAAGTGTGCTTTTTTCCTTATGCTGCCCTACTTTCTTTTAAGTTGCATTTGAATTATTGATGAAGTTGCAATAAAGCATTTCTTTGTTATACATAGTTTAGAAGTAGAGAATGATGTTTCACGGTTAATTTTTAGACTGATAGTGATAAACACACTTGTTGTCCTTTCAAAGAAAGTCAATAGCATGGTACAAGCTTAAAAGATTGACTTTTCCTTTTTTTCTACTGTCTTGAAAATATGTTGGGCAGAAATCATGAATATAAATACAAATATAAAAGGAGAAGATAGTGAGCAATGTGCACTATAGAAAATACAAGTAGGGTCTTCCTGGGTATTGAAAAGATTTACACCTGTGATAAATTTAGGTTCTGTTATTCCCCAAGTATTCAGAGGACTTTAGTTATGTGGCAGGATGAGGAACCCAAAAATGGCAGAATGAATAGTTTTGGGGACAGGGACATTTCTTATTTAGACTACCTAATCATTACACAACTGATGCCACTTCCACTCCATTTTCCAAACAGTCAGAATGATCTTTTTAAAATGCAAATCTAAATCCTTTAATCTCTTGCCCTTGCTTTTTTGATAAAAACTCCAGATCCTTAGCAGCAACTACAAGACCCTGTGTAAGACAAGTCCTGCCTCCTCCTCCAGTCTCATTCTTTGAAACTTGTGCCCCTCTCTTTCGTCACTCTGGTTTTCTTTAGTCCCTCAATACTCCAAGCTGTAGCCCACCTCAGAGCTTTGCACATGCTGTTCTCTATTCCATATTCACCCACACCTTCTCCACCTAGTTACGTCTCCTTACCTCTCCTCATATCCCAGCCAAAATGTCTCTTCCTCCTGGAAGCTTTCTTTGACCTCCAGAATAAATCAAGCTACCCTATAACCCCTTTATAATTTCCTATACTCTTCTGTCATAATGCACTCCATAGTAGTTATCACTAATACCATAGCACGACTGTTAGTCAACCTACATTCACCAAGTTACCAGAGTAATGGATGAGCTCCATTCCCTCTGTGAAACACACTATTGGCCATAGCACCCTCGTGGCAAAAAGGCCACTCTTAACACACACACACACACACACACACACACACACACACACACACACACTCTCTCTCTCTCTCTCTCTCTCTCTCTCTCTCTCATACCATTTTAATTGCCTGCTGATCCTAAGTCCATTTATGCCATTTCTACTTCCTATTGGGTAAATTCATTAAACATTACATAACTAATAAAATATGAGGACAAAAGTGTTTTTAGTGGCACTGGATTAAATGTCTTAGAAAAAATAAAGGCAAAGTGTTTTTAATAACCACTAAAGTTCTCTTTACTTCATAAAATTGGGATAAAACTCAAAAAAAATCTACACAAATTCTGCACTTAAATTCCTTGCCAAATGCCTTTAAGCTTCCCAGCCATTTTTAGTAAAAAAAAAAAAAAAAGCCATAGAATATATATTATGGGTGTAACTTACCCAAGAAGATGACACAGATCATCACTCAGGGGACCCATACTTAAAAGCCTTGACTATACATCAATTGATGGGCAAAATGATAAACAAGGATACACTGATTGATAAAGCACATGTTTAAAATCCTAAAATATTTAAAGTACATATCATTTCTTTAATATTCTATATAAATAATTATGTTTATAATTTTTTAAAATCAACAGTCCATCTAGCAGTCATAATTAAAATGAAGAAGAGAACGTTCCTCTATGCTATTTATTCACACAATTAGATGATTAACCTCCATCTTTCCCACTAGACTGGAAGCTCTGTAAGGGCAGGGACCAAATCTCTTTTGCTTACCATTGTAACCCCATTACTGAACATTTGTCATACGTGACAAAGACTTGCAATAAAAAGATTTTAAATGAGTGAATGGTAATATTAGTCAAGCACAACAACATTCTTTATTTCAAATTATTAAGATCAATATGCAAATAGTTATACAGAGAATAAGAGCAAATGTGAATGTAATCACCTGAAAATTTCAAGGCACAGTACTTGAAGATCACATATGTCCTCTACTCAATAATGGAAAGATCATTCTTGTGTATATTTTTTAAAAATCTTAATTTTAAATTTTTTTTTAAAAAGCACTCTCTAGCACAGGGAAGTTTCTGCTTTTTAATTTATGAAGTACACTTAAGATTATGTAGTTAGGAAAACCACACTCAGATATCACCTCACGCCAGTCAGAGTGGACAAAATGAACAAATCATGAGACTATAGATGCTGGAGAGGATGTGGAGAAACGGGAACCCTTTTGCACTGTTGGTGGGAATGTAAATTGGTGCAGCCACTCTGGAAAGCAGTGTGGAGGTTCCTCAGAAAATTAAAAATAGACCTACCCTATGACCCAGCAATAGCACTGCTAGGAATTTACCCAAGGGATACAGGAGTACTGATGCATAGGGGCACTTGTACCCCAATGTTTATAGCAGCACTCTCAACAATAGCCAAATTATGGAAAGAGCCTAAATGTCCGTCAACTGATGAATGGATAAAGAAATTGTGGTTTATATACACAATGGAGTACTACGTGGCAATAAGAAAGAACGAAATATGGCCCTTTGTAGCAACGTGGATGGAACTGGATGCTAAGTGAAATAAGCCATACAGAGAAAGACAGATACCATATGTTTTCACTCTTATGTGGATCCTGAGAAACTTAACAGAAACCCATGGGGGAGGGGAAGGAAAAAAAAAAAAAAGAGGTTAGAGTGGGAGAGAGCCAAAGCATAAGAGACTCTTAAAAACTGAGAACAAACTGAGGGTTGATGGGGGGTGGGAGGGAAGGGAGGGTGGGTGATGGGTATTGAGGAGGGCACCTTTTGGGATGTGCACTGGGTGTTGTATGGAAACCAATTTGACAATAAATTTCATATATTGAAAAAAAAAGATTATGTAGTTAGGTTTCCTTAGGTATCTAACCATGATTACCATATCATTATTAAGACTTCTGTATACTAGTTCTAAATCTGGCTACCATTTAATTTTATCTGGGCGCCTGGGTGGCTCAGTCGGTTAATTTTATCTGTAATGCAAAGTAATAGTAATGCTACCTGAAATGTATTTATCCCCTTTCTTCAAGAAATTCAAAGCAACCAATATCTTTTAAGCATACTGCTAAGTATATAAATGAGAACACAACTAAAATGAATTTTTATTAACAAAATAAAAGATATTAATCAGGAAGGTGAGCTATCTGAAGTTCAGGCACAAGATCAATCTGGGATAATTCTTTTAAGCCATGCTGAGTTTTGCCAGAAAATGCTTATAAACATTAAAAATTCCAAAGGACATGAATGAATTCACTAAATTTATGAAAGGTTTCTTTTCATTGCTGAGATGATGTAAATAAAGGTATCTTTTCATTATTACATGTAACTGATTTATAAGTTTATGAATCAGAGAAAAATAAGTAAAAGCATTCTGGAAAATAAAGCAGGATATGGCTCATAAATTACAGCCAGATATACACAGGGGTAATGGTGTCAGTGTGGCCCCAACCTTTTAGCTAATTATGAGGAATTGTTAAACAGAAGGAAACCCTAAGTCATTATGACCCTGGCTAGCACACACAGACACACACATAGACACACACTCCCTCCTTGATTTGTAAAATATTTTAAAGCAACACAACTGTATTCTAAAACCTTATTTATTTTTTAATACTTGGGAGTTCATATGATCTCACTGTAACAGTTACATGGGTCAAATGCAAAAAACTGTCAAAATTTGTCTCCAGTACAACTTTTCCCCATTTAATATATAACTTATGCTCTAGAAATCTAGTTCAGAAGTCTTTAAGGTGGAGGCAAAAAATAATAATAATCTATTGGCATGCTAGTAAAAATATTATGACTTCTATTTACATTATTCATTCTATAGATATTCTTTATTCCCTCTTTATCTCATTCCTTTTAATTTCTATTTTTGTGTTCACCACTAGTAAAATAATAATCTTTTTATTGATGATGTGCATACATGATCCTAAAAATTAGGAGAGCAGTGAATTAGATGCCCATCTGGGAAGCTGGAAAACCTAGGCCTATACTCTCGTCCACATACTGGGCCAGAATACCTCCTCCCTTACCAATGCATGGAGACACATTATCCCCATCACATGTTTACATCCAGTCAGCTGTCCTACTTCCAATTAAAATGTTCCCCTGGCCTCATTCATAAAGACATTTTATCCAAGGCTGGAATTATTTATTTCCCCCCCCCGTCACCCATTTTGCCTGCCCTCTCTTCACTTACCCCTCTGACAACCATCAGTTTGCTCTCTGTATTTATGGGTCTGTTTTTGCTTTTTGTTTGTTGGTTTGTTTGTGTTTGTTTTGATTTTTAGATACCACATATAAGTGAAATCATATGTATTTTTCTTTGTGTGAATATTTCACTTAGCATAATACCCTTTAGGTCCATCCAAGTTGTCATAAAAGGCAAAATCTCATTCTTTGTTATGGCTGAGTAATATTCCATTGTGTACATATACAACGTCTTCTTTATTCACCAGTTGATGGACACTTAGGTCACTTCCATATCTTTCCTGTTGCAAATAATGCTGAGATAAACATAGCAGTGCATGCATCTTTCCAAATTAGTGTTTTTGTTTTCTTTGGGTAAACAACCAATAGAATAACCAGTTCATATGGTAATTCTATTTCTAATATTTTGAGGAAGCGCCATACTGTTTTCTGTGTGGTTTTATTTTTTAATCTAATTATTAACAGATTGCCACAGGGGCCCTCATTTCACCACAGGAAGAAGTTCATGTTAATGCCATTCTCTTTCTTTCCTTCATCATTTGTTACACATTACAGTCTCACATGCTTTAGGAAATGGATTATGGATGACGCCACCTAATTTTTAGCTAAATTAACCCTCATGACATGGACAAGTGTTTTTTTTTTTTTATTTTTTTTTTGAAATTTATTGTCAAACTGGTTTCCATACAACACCCAGTGCACATCCCAAAAGGTGCCTTCCTCAATACCCATCCCTCCTCTCCCTCCCACCCCCCATCAACCCTCAGTTTGTTCTGTTTTTAAGAGTCTCTTATGCTTTGGCTCTCTCCCACTCTAACCTCTTTTTTTTTCCTTGCCCTCCCCCATGGGTTTCTGTTAAGTTTCTCAGGATCCACATAAGAGTGAAAACATATGGTATCTGTCTTTCTCTGTATGGCTTATTTCACTTAGCATCACACTCTCCAGTTCCATCCACGTTGCTACAAAGGGCCATATTTCATTCTTTCTCATTGCCACGTAGTACTCCATTGTGTATATAAACCACAATTTCTTTATCCATTCATCAGTTGATGGACACTTAGGCTCTTTCCATAATTTGGACAAGTGTTTTTAAAAGACTTCCTACAAAACAAAACAATAATCTAGGGATTTCCAAGTAATACGAATAATGTAAATATAAATGAACATGGGAAAATGGCAAAAGTGTATCTCATAGATCACTGCTAGCTCTTTGTTAGTCACGTTTCAAGGAAAATCTATAAGAATTCAAAAAATAGAGAGGTGCTTGGGTGGCTCAGTTGGTTAAGCATCCAACTTCGGCTCAGGTCATGATCTCATAGTCTATGAGTTCAAGCCCCCCATCGGGTTCTCCACTCTCAGCTCAGAGCCCACTTTGGATTTTGTATCTCCCTCTCTCTCTCTGTCCCTCTTTCACTCCCATTCCCTCTCTCTCTCAAAAGTAAATAAACATTAAAAAATAATTTAAAAACATAGAGAAATTCTCTGGAAGGCTGTTTGTGCTGTGGTATGCTACCTGGTGGCCCTCATCTCCCAGATGCCAAGAGTGTTGGCTACTGAAGACTCCCTTCCTTAAGAACTGCCCTCATCTTGGGGCGCCTGGGTGGCTCAGTTGGTTGAGTGTCCAGCTTCAGCTCAGGTCATGATCTCACGGTTGGTGAGTTCGAGCCCCACGTCGGGCTCTGTGCCGACAGCTCAGAGCCTGGAGCCTGCTTCAGATTCTGTGTCTCTCTCTGCCCCTCCCCTGCTCATGCTCTTCCTATCTCTCAAAAGTAAATAAACAGTAAAAAAAAAAAATTTTTTTTAAACTGCCCTCATCCAAAGTTCCATCCCCTCCCCAAGGATGGCCCACATCCAAGAACAACCTCTGCGAGGTTACAGAGGCCTGGCCCCCTTGCCTCATTTCAGGACATCTCTAAGAAGCCATCCAGTTCCAGAGCTCCCCATAGATTAGCTGTACCCTCAGGTGTGGCACACTCAACTTCTCCATGGGCCCATCCTGCTTCTCTCAACCCCTCACAGGTGTTGTTCCGAAAAGCCCTTGCAGTAAACCCAGTGCACACAAATTTACACATCAGAGTTGGTGTCCAGGAAATTCTGATGTACTGCCACTCTTACTTCTACTGTCATTTAAGCAGACCCTTGCTCTAAGTGTTTATTGTGCCCTAATGAATGTGTGTGTGTGTGCGCACACACACACACACACACATTCTGTAGAATCATGCACTCTAAAAATTTTACAGATGGGACACCCCTAAAGTATTAATATGTCACCAAATATGCAAATACAGCATTCTAACTGCTGACTTAAGGAGCCAGATTTTCATTTTTTGGCTAACACATCATTAGTTCATTCACAAGCAAAGCAAACCACATTACTCAACACTACAAGGTTCCCCAAAGCCCACAAGACAGAATCTCGTGAATAGGAGTCTACAATAAAAAGATCACCCTGATCTGACCACTTTCCACAATCACAGCCTCATCTCAGCTTGTCCCCATCATGCTCTACTGACACCAAACAATCTGTAATTTCACCAACACACCATGCCATTTCTCACCTCCTTGCCTTTTTACTTATGTCACACTGCCTGGTTGGAATGCTCTCCTCCCTTCTCGGAGCACCACTCCCTGCCATACTTAGCTTAACTCAGAGCCTTACTAAGGGCAGGTTTCTGGGAACAGTGTGTCTGAGTGCAGGCAACACAGGGGTGCAAAGTCTGCAGAAATGTTAAGAAGCATAATATAAGTAAAAGGCAGGGGGCTTTTTATTATCATCTGGCTCCAACAATTCTAAATTATGTAATAATAAAATGGTCCTTCCCACCAGGGCTGACTGCCCCAAAGGCCCACCTTGGATATGCCACTCACCCAATTTTAAGCCTTAGACTCAGGAATTCCCAGTAAAAATTGAGCAATCCTAGTAAAACGTTAGGTTTGAATACAGGTCATTATTAACCCCAAGAAAACTAAAAAAGTTGTATAAAAAGTATAAGTAATAAATTCATGATACTCTCAGAGATAAACAACATTTACAAAGTCAAAGTGACTGTGTTTACTAAACTGATTTAACCCCCCTACGCACACACAAAAAAAGATGAAATTATATTGGAAGAAAGGGAAAAGGAGTATGTGTGGTTTTAGATAGGTGAGGTACAGGAAGATTTGCAAAACAAAGCCAAATAGTAGCAAATAGATTGATAACTTTTTTTTAAATAATAAAATAAGGAGTAAACATTTTATTTAGAAATACAGAGTTGAAAGTGGTGGCAATGGGTAGACATGATCATTAGTAAGGTAGGAGTGCTATTTTATTATGGAACTTTGAGTTTATATAACACACATATAGTATTCTACTATGTATTTAACTGATGAATAAAATACTTAACTCATACATCAATTCACTTAGTAAACCTTCCCCAACCTGGCTCTCAAAATACTCTATCACTACACCTATCACACGGATACATAATTACCGGTTTATGTTACTTGCTCCCCTATCGAATCAACATTCCTTCAGACAAGAACCAACATTCATTTATATTTGTATCCCCTGGCAAAAGTGATACTTAAATTTAAATTTAAATCTGAATTCAATAAATATTTACTGAGCTCCAAGTAGACAAAAGTAGTAACAAGATACAGGTTTCTGATTTCAAAGGATAATATTTATAACCATAAAATGTCATCATATGGTAGAACTCATTATTTGCCAAGGATTGTTTTAAGTGCTTTGTATCCATTCTACCATTGATTCCTCGCAACTGCTTACTGATATGATTATCACCATTCTGCAGATGAGGGAATCACAGACTGAGAGGTTAAATAAATTGCCCAGCTCGAAAGAGTAAATGATGATCCAAAATAGGGGTATAATAATGAACTACAGCATCTACTTCCAAGGCACAAACTCACAATTACATCTCAAAGGATAAGACATGTTCACAACATGCTTACAATATGGTACAATATATAATTAAGTCATAAAAGTGGTTACAGATGTAAATAACGTAAGATGAGAAGGAGAGATCTTCGGTCAGTATATTCTATGAGGATACTAAGAAAAAGTAAAATTTAATTTGGAAATTAAGATATGGGTAGGGTTTCAGGAAATCTATATGAAGGAATGTTATATACAAAAGGAACACATAGAAATGTGAAGGCAAATACAAAGATGTAGACAGAAGGCACTATATGTTTTGTATCGAATCTTTCTTCCTGAATACTTAAGGGCTATAACAGGTACAGATCCAGCCAGCAGAGATCCCAGGAGAGATATGGTCTTAAGCATCTCTTTTCTAAACCTATGAAACATGGAAACAATGGGTAATTACCAGAGGGAATATCCCATTAGGTTACTGGAATGAGGCTAAAAAGTAGGGTTAACAAAGCACCTGGACCTGGGCGACTTTCCATGGTTTTTTTGGTTTTTTTTCTTCTTCTTCGGAAATCCTTCCTTGTGTCTCTATCTCTAACACTACTGCAAGAGTCCAAATTTCAAGCCGCCTTCTTTTCCTTATACAAATAACAGCAATACCCTCCTTATTAGCCTGTCCAAATCCATTCCGGCCTCTCTTAAATTTGGTCCACCTGCTATAGCCACAAATTTTATTAGTTTCTTGCTTAAAACTATTCAATGGGTTTCTTATCACCCTTATTATAAAGACTCAACTCTCCAACATGGCCCATCAGGTTTAACGATCTGATCCCAACCTACCTCTAGAGCTGCATTCCTTAGTCACTACAGCTATGCTGGCCTTCTAATTCCAAGAACGTATCCTTCCCCCTTTGGAATCTTTGCACATGCTACTCCCCATGTCTCAAAAGTTTTTTCTCTAGTCCTCTTTACCTCATTAGCCATTCTTCAAATGTGACTTCCTCATGGCAGCCTCCTCTGATTGGCCCCCCTAAATAGATCAGATACTTCTCCCACAGATTGTATATACTTGTGTGAAATAGAGTTCCACAATTTGCAATCATAAATGCAGGCAATTCACTAACGTTTATCTTCCTTTATAGGCTTTAAATCCTTGTGTACAAGATGTGTGTCCCCTCTACACATCACTGACATTTAACATGGTGTCTGGTTCATAGTAGGTGTTCAATAAATATTTGTTGATGATTGAATGAATGAAAGGACAAAACAAAAAGAGAAAGCCGAAATACAGAGACAAGTTGATTGAGAACCAAAGAAAGTCAACTGATGAGCAAGTCTGAAGTAGCTAGAAAAAGCAACTCTGGAAGAATTGTCTGAGCTGACTATGAGCAGTGGCTTTTTATGTAATGGCATGGTCTCTGGCGTGAGCATTCTGAAAAGAGTTGATATGGCTGACATGTTGCAGACAGTTGGGGAGTCATCTGGGAAACTGTGTTCAGCTTGAATCCAGATCAGAAGCAAATTATTCTCAAAGGGTAAGTTTCAAATATGAGCCTAAAAAGATAGGAGACTTGGAGATAGATTTTAAGGCCCCCAAAAACCAGACTTAAGAATCTGGGTCCCATCTGGCATTCAGGCACTTTGAATTTTTGAGAAAGGGGCCACATGATCTAAATAGCATGTCAGGAAGATTGACCTGACAGTGGTAAACAGAGCAGATTGTAAGGAGAGACGCTAGTTTGTGGAACTTTGCAATAGGTCAGAAATGAGCTAAAAAAAGACTGTCCTCGAGTGATAGAAGTATATATATAAAGAAAGGGGAAAATAAAAACATCATTTTGAGGGATGACTCAACAGCACTTAAAATATACTTCCTATATTACCATAGCTAAGAGCCCATGCTTCAGAATCAACCACTCTGGGTTCAAGTCTCAGCTCCAACACTAAACAGCTATGCTACTTTTGGGCAAACCCAACATTATCTGTATAATGGGGCAGCATTTGTATCTAAATTAGAGAAGTACTGGGAAGAATCAATGAAAATAAAAAAATAAAAAAACTGCTCAGCACAATGCCTGAACTATGAATCAATGTCAACTGTTATTTTGTGCTAGACAGAAGAAAGGGCACAGCGATGACATGCCAGGGAACATATTTTTGGTGGGTATGTCTTCATGTCCAAGAAGATAGCCACCTATACTGTAAAGAATTAACTCCTGTCCTTCCTTCTTCTGCCTGATCTTCATAATGTCTCATAATTTACTTCTCTGGCTTCTGATCTGGATTCATGCTAAACCCATTCTATGCCAACTCTCTCAGGGACCTTGTTCTTCAAGCTGTTTGAGCCATTTCTAAACTTAGGTTTTCAACATTTTTTTCCAACTTGCCCTCTTACTCTAATGCTGCCTCCTAGAAGCAATCCTACATATGCAACTTGAAGGTAAACCTTCTGTGGCTAAATATACTTCTCTCTTCCTAAGAAATGTCAGAAAGATTATGTTGAAAGCAAATGCAATGTTAAACTCGGTTTTTAAGAGTTAACAGTGAGCAATTTTTTTTTCTCTAAGGATAGGTAATAGCATCAGATTCTGAAATTAAGCACAGCAGGAAGAAAAAGGCTGCATAGATTTCACAGAGTATCACAGGCCTCTGCAATAAAGCACTTAAAAATGCCTTGTATTGCTAATTCTTTACACAATCTCCTTTTATTTCCAAAGCAGTATGCGGGGCTTGAGCCATGAGACACGCATTGATGTTAACATTACACTGCCTGAATTAGAGCCATTTTTCTCCTGAAACTCCTGTTAGGTTTAGAATTACTTTTTACCATCTTTCCCGCAATACATTTTCTGGCCTGACTTCCCAGATCAAATGAATGGTTGCCTCTTCGAACAAGGCTGGACCTACCTTTGTAGTCATTATCTTAGCAAACATCCTTCCCCTCAAGATTCCAACAACCAGGCCTTGAGCTCTATGGGAAATGTGCCTACTCAAAGGTCTCTGAGTGGATGAGGGCAACTCTCTGCTTCACTGCTTTCAATCCCCACTTCCCCCTCCCAGGCCCTAGTCAGGACTCTCCACTCACTAATTGAACTATTCAACAAATACTAATTAAACAGCTAATGTCAGCAAGGCACCGCACTAGGCACCATGGTGGATTTTCGAAACAATAAAGTGAAAATGGCACTGGAGGCAAAGGCCCGCTTGGTGACAGACAAACTATCATATGGAGACTTTACTAAACTCTAAAGAGACTGGGAACACACAGTTCTATGAAGATTTGCCAGTTTCATGATCAACAAGCTATTGGTTAGCAATTGTAAAGATTTTTTCCTCATTTTACAAGACGTTTTTGTGTCATTTAAAAGCTTTCTTTTCCAGTCCATGTGGAAACCCTGTCATTCGTTCAATAAATATTTATTGAGTACTATGATAGCATGGAGAACAAAACAGACTTGGTCCCTGTCCTCATGTAGTAATTGCTGCTCCCAAGATAATACACACAAGCAGTGGCCTGGAGATTTAATCCCATACAAAACTCAGGTTTGGTTTTGCATTGTTTATTTGTTTGTATGAAGGCACTTTCCTGTAAGGACTATATTAGACTAATTAAAACCCTGTCCTTGTCTTATCTCACTAGGATTCCTTTTCAGCATACCCTTTCTTGACTCTTTATCCACAGTAACCACAACCAAACTATTCTACTTTCCACATATCACTCTCTTCTGTTTTTATTCATTCATTAAACAAAGGTCTTTAAGCACCTACTCTGTTCCAGATACTGTTTTAAGTATTGGGGATACAAAACTGGATAAAGAAATCAACCTCTGGTTCTCAGCATACTTAGCCATCTTAGATTTGTCCTTACAGAAAGTTCTTTCCAAACCTAGAATACCCATAACTACCACCCTTCCCCCATCCCAACCCAATTTGTGACAGGTGCCCTCACTCTTGACTTTAAACATGCTAATGTTCTACACATTTAAATTTAATAAACGCAATTTATATTTTATTTCAAAACTTCTAAAACCACATCATCATCAAAAAAAGTATAACAATTCAGCAATCAGTTGTGCTTTATCTAGGCATTGCCACTATTCTTTGAGATCTTACTTTAATTTCAGATGCCATATACATAGCCTAGTACCAAACTAAGTCAATACTTTTTTTTAGCACTGGTTCCCAAACTCCTATGTGCAAAAGAATTGACAGTCGTGCTCGTTAAAAATGTAGCATTACAGGGCAACTACCACAGAGATTCAGATTCCCTGTCTGAATGGGGGCCAGAAAGGTAGAGTTTTAAAAATATCCCAGGTGGTTTTCAACTGAGTGATTGAGTGATCACCTTTGTGAAATACTGTTCTATCATTTCCTTTGATGTCAGTTTTTAAGTATTCAGAATCTCTGTTTCAAGTCACAAAATATTTCCTATTAAGTGCAAACAACATGCATCTGTGTTATATATCACACACACACACACACACACACACACACACACACACACACACATATTTGTTAATAAATGAACCAGTGGGGTACTTGATAATCATATTCAACATCCAGGATTTAGTTCACATCTCAGGCATCACTTTCTGTGACTTCTCACCTGTTCCTCCTAATCATCCCCTGCGGTGGACAGGCAGGTAAGGTTCATGCCCCCACACCAGCACGTTGGCCACAGCATGATGGAAAGAACACAAGAAGCAGAATCAACTAGACTGAAATTCAGGCAATAATTCTCCTGCTTCCTAGTTGAGGGAAACAGGCCAGCGCCTGACCCATTGGAGTTTGTTCACACATCCACGAAAAGTGGCTGATACCCACCTAACAGGGGGGCTGTGAGGATTAAATGAGATCCTGATCCATGCCTAGAACAGGATCAGTGCTCAACAGCTATTAGTTTTCCCACTTTTCTGTCATGCAGGGCCGGGCCTTCGAATCAAAATGAAGCTCAGTCTGAAAGGCATGTGGGCTCAACAACCATTTGTTCTGCAGCTGCTCTGTCCCAGGCATTGTGACTGCATCAGGAATACAACACAGTGCCTTCATGGAGTTTACCTTCTGATGAGAAGTGTTTTGTCATCCTACCAGTTACCCCTTTCAAACCAGGCAGCAATGCATGCAAGCACATCTTTCGCTTCTCACTTCATCCACTGAGATTAACGCAATGCAGTGGCCAATGGTGCCATGATAATAATGACTTTGTGGTGGGATGCCTGGGTGACTCAGTCGGTTAAGCATCTGACTTTGGCTCAGGTCAGGATCTCGTGGTCCGTGGGTTCAAGCCCCGCGTTGGGCTCCATGCCGACAGCTCAGAGCCTGGAGCCTGCTTCGGATTCTGTGTCTCCCTCTCTCTCTCTGCCCCTCCCCCACTCACGCTCTCTCTCTCTCTCTCTCTCTCTCTCTCTCTCTCTCTCTATCTCTCTCAAAAGTAAACAAACATAAAAAACAAACAAAAAAAAAGACTTTGTGGTGACAGAAAGGTTAAGAAAATCCCAAAAGCAGTGATAGGGAAAGAGAAGCAGGGAGGGAAGAGCATTTCAGGGGTCTGAGTAAGTCCCTAGAAATAGATACTGGGAGCATTAAGGTTCTTTACATATTGACAGAACTGTTTGTCTGTTTAGTATGCATTAAAATTAGCACTTAATTTCCTGATTTAATGTAGAAAAGACACCACTATCCTGCTGGTAGTGTAGGTATCGTGGAGTAAGGCTGAGAGAGAGAAGAAAGACAAGTCAAAGCAAAAGGATAAGAAATAGTATGCACTTGTTCAAAAGCAGTTCCCAGTGCAAGAGTAAATTAATGAGACTGATTGTGCCAGATCCACGGGAAAGACTGCCAATACTGCATAGTAACACTGAGCATCGCAAGAACTCACACGCAAACCTCAGTCACGCATCAAACAACCTCAGCTTTTCGTAGCCATGAATTACACTGGGAAATCTTAGCACACATCAGACTTGGGGGCAGGCCCTAACCCAGAATGGGAATGGACCAGCAACTAGAGAGGGTATGAAGCCTGGCACAGCAGAGGATTAAATCAGACATTTAGTGAGAAACAGCATCTAGAAAACACGTCGTCAAAAGTACTAACATCTCTTTTCTTTTTCCTCTCACAAATGTGAAGTTCATCAGCCTTTTTTAACATTAAAGTAACCAGCACTCACTATTTGGGGAAAACTATGCCAAAAGGCTCACAGTAAGCAGTCCTCATCCTGGGCACAGATTCCCTAGGGGGGTCAATTTGCTTGAGGAATGTGTCAAAAATTAGCTCCCTTTTCCTGCCTCCCACCCTCCTTGAACTCTGACGTTGTCCCCATGCCAGTTTCCCACACAACACCCAGAACCATGTAAAAATCAGGGTCCCGTGAATCCTACTTGAAATTAGTACGTTAAGTCAGTGTCTAACGTCCAAAAAATGCTCACCAGCATACACAGAAGGATCGCTCTCCATTGCATTACTGAGAATCAGTCTGCATCTGAACGACACAGTCTTCATTCCTCCACCACAACCTCCCCCCCATGCTGGCCCAAAAAAAATAGCAACAACTCAATTCTCAGTCCAATAACGTCTTTTCTCAGATGTTGTTCTCCCAGTGGGTAGAAGAATGAACTGCTGCAATGCCACCCGCTCCTCTACAGTTTCTTTTAATTTAAAGTTACAACAGGAGGGAAGAAAAGAGACTTTCTATTAAGGGACAACTCCCTGAAGGGTCTCTTAGCTGACAATCGAAGGACTGCTCATGGCAGTGATCAAATCTAACGCAACAAAGTGCTGGTGGCTCTGTGACTCATCACAGCAGGAGCTAGCACTGAGGGCCACTTGAGTTCAGTGCTTTGTGTGCGGCAAGTTGGTTTAGGAACAGTAACATAGGGGAGCAAAGACTTGCAAGGTGTTTGAGGCTCAAGATAAAATGCAGACTTACAGTGCAAGTTGCTTCTCAACTGAATAGGAAGCCTAGAGGGGTAAGGAAATGAAGGGAGCACTCTGTCTACCTCATGCTTCAGGGCAAATTACCTGAAGATGGCCAAGGTCAGTTGGTCTATTTGTTGTATGGTTTCTAACCTGATAAAAAATAAGGATTGAAGCAGGAGAAATAAACCGAGCTATTTTTAAAAGGCCAGCCTTAAAGATGTTTGCTTGCAAAAACAATGCCTTCTAATTACAGCTAATATCTATTGTTTGAGTATATTTACTCTCACCTGACACAATTCAGCTATACCTTTCCAGTTGCATATTATGAGTACATTAAAAAGAGTTCAATACAGTAAACCCCCCTTATCTGTGGTTTCACTTATCTGAGGTCACCCACGCCCCCGACGCAGATGATCCTCCTTCTGAAGGGTAGACTAACACTACGTCACGGTGCCCACCTCATTCACCTCACCTCATATCATCACGTGGGTATTTTATCATCTCACAGCATCACAAAAAGGGTGAGAACAGTACAATACGAAATTGTGACAGAGACACCACATTCACATTACCTTTTATTACAGTATATTGTTATAACTGTTCTGTTATTATTAGTTATTGTTGTTAATCTCTTACTACATCTAATTTATAAATGAAATTTTATGATAGGTACGTATGCATGCATAGGAAAAAAACATAGCATATATAGGGTTCAGTACTGTATGTGGTTTCAGAAAGGCATCCACTGGGAGTTTTGGAATGTATCCCCCCAAAATAAGGGGGGGGCTACTATATGCTTTGAACATTTCCTCTATGCCATACATGGTACTATGGATTTATACGTAATTTCATACAACCTCATTTAATGTGACCAGGACTCAGTGAGATGATACTATTGTTATGGTCATTTTACAGGGGAGGAAAATAAAGCATCAAAGAGCTTAAAGAAATACCGGGTCTTTTTTTTTGGTGACAAGTCCACCGACCAGAGCTACTGCTACTAACCTCTGGGCTATACTACCAAACTAGAACCATACCACTCAGATCTCCTGTTGCAAGATTATAATGGACTCAGCGCCCCACTTGCTGCCCCTAGGTCTCTAGCAACAGTGATGCCCGGAGGCCATGCTTCCAGGGGGCTGCTCCTAGCCAGCGAATGAATACTCCTCCAATGGCTGACTCTCTTCTGCCTTGCCAAACCTTTCCTGGATTGCACTACAGTACAGCTTCTTTCTACTCGACCCTCCCTCCTTCCGTCTCTCCTTGCATAAATATCAAACATGGATCACAGCTGAAAGGCTCTCCCAGCCTTCTGCTTCCTCTTCTTACCTATCTAATCCCCTTTTGTCATCTGCTTCTCGAGGAATCCAAACTAATGTAATAACCAAGTCACTTACTTACTTTTTTAAAGCCCTTCCTTTATCTTTGGTCAGTTTTATAGGTTCCCCCCACCACCACCCTGCTATCCAAAAGTTTGCTTTACACCATTTTGCTTTCATGAAAAACCTACATTAGTACCTGTTTTCACTAATCCAAAGAGGATTTCTGCTTTTACAAAATGGTAATTGCTTCTTCACTTTAGGCCATTTCAGCTCACAAAGGGTTTCACTGGAATGCTCTACTTCCAGATAGCGGGGGGAAGCCTATAGAGAGAAATTTTCTGTATCACTGGAAAGAGAAAGCATCCAGTAATTTCTCCATGTTACTATACATCATCTCTTCACACAGGTAATAGTATATTTATTGTGCCTTTCTCCTTGTCTCCAGTATAAACAAGTCTATGAGGTTCTCTTTGAAGAAACTGCTGACTCAAAGGGCAAACATTGCAAAGTCAGATTTATTTCTTTTTCCAAGTGGAATCTCTATCTACACGTACTATAACTTCATATTACTGCAAGGTAGATGACTGACTATGGATAAAGTCATGATAAATTTTCACTAGTTTGTATCTGTAATGGGAAATCAAAAAGGATAACAAGAAGAGAGATCTATAGTTAGGTCCTAAGGTTTTTGCTGCCTTTACCTATTATGTAGGATAAAATGCTAATTACTGAAGGAACATTTCTATGAATAAAAGATAGAATTCACACTTGCACCAAATAGAGCATCTTAATAAAACCACATTGTCAGAGATCATATATAGACATTAACTGAATCACTATTTTAAAATGTTGATCTCAGCCTCAAGGAAGTGATATATTTTTCTTCTTGGACTCAAATAAGTCCAGCACAAAGCAAGTACGAAATTAACCTTCAAGTATTATTAATGATCAAAAAGACTTGACTGGAGGGAAGACAAGTGTTGCTAACATTTACTAAGCACCTGGTTCATGACAAACCGTATTCTAGGAATTTGACATATAATATCGACTGTAATCCATGCAATATCTCTATAAGAAAAAGCATTATAGTCTCCACCTTTAGAGGTCAGTAAAAGGGCCACAGAACTCCAAGTGAAGTCTTGGAAGAATTATACGTAGACCTAAACTGAGAAGCTCCAAAAGCTAGTGGGACTGCCTCTTGCATCCTGGTTCTTTCCTGAGTTTCCTACCTCAAAGACTTTAATTGGTGCTGCAATGACAACACAATACCTGAGCTTCCAGAGAATTCCAACTGGAGAACAAGCCAGAGCCCTCCCATCCCGCTGAATGAGGCACTATCTATCCCCTTTGGACATATGATACTATATAATCACAAAATAATTGAATGAGAAGTAATTGAGCATCAAAGATAGAATCAGGGTTTGTTTGTTTGTTTGTTTTCCTTTGTAACTTACAATGAACTTTAAGCAATGAAGAATGAATAGACCTGTATCTATAGAATTCAGTAGCACCTCTCCTGGAGAGACGTTTTTTTTTCCAGTTTTTTTTTTTTAGGCTCAGTTTTTAAAGAGTGATTGTTTACTGTATTCTTTAAATGCATTTATTTCCCTTCTACTTTTATCAATATGCCTGCCCAGCATCCTTACCTGTA
Organism: Prionailurus viverrinus; assembly: GCF_022837055.1. NCBI lineage: Eukaryota > Metazoa > Chordata > Mammalia > Carnivora > Felidae > Prionailurus > Prionailurus viverrinus. Next base: position 54,995,220 of record NC_062567.1, read on the forward strand.
AGCAGAGTAATTACTTGCCGATAAGGTACAATTTGAGTAGTACCCAAAAAATCCTTATATTCATAAATGTTTCTTCTGGCAGTTTCACTTGATACCTATATTCACAACTCTTTCTCTAAGGAATTAGATGGTCATAATAAACTGCAACAATAACGGTAATAATAATAATAATAACCACATCTAGAGAATTAAACCATAATGAGCCATTAACACCTTTGAATTAATTAATGAGCCAGAGGTTAAATTGGACAAATGAGGCAGGAATTCAGAAGGGTCCTTCAGAGCAAACGGGGCTGTTATCAGGGCCCATCCTATAGTTTCAGGCCCCTGATCTGGAGAGCATTCAAAAGCACCCATGCAAGCAGGTACAGGTGTAAGGGGTTGAGAGAAGCAACTCAAAAAGCATATTCCCCTTAACTTTAAAGACAAGGAAACTGAAAATGGTAAAGTTTATTAAATACCACCACAGAAATGTCTGAACAAGGCCCAGCTAAAAGTGAGAGTACCTGAATATCTGCCTGCTACCGACCCAAAAGTGCTCCATTTCTCCCCCTTTAAATGTAAAAATTCATTATTTTTAAGCAAAAAGTTAGATCTGTGCTTTATATTCTTGAAATTTTCACTTTACTCTTCATTAAGAGCAACTTTTCATGCAAACGAATTCTTGGCTTAACTGAAAATCATTAAATAACTTTTCTACATCTAAAATCTTTCTCCTGTTAGGTATGAGTAATTATTTACATTACATCACACACACAGAAAATAAACAACAAAGACCCCACTCACATTTGAGAATCATTTACCATTCCCACTCCCCAAAGCTCCCCGCAATGGGAAATGGAATAACAAGACTGATCATAATTGGATTAAGAACTATAATTCTTTAATTCATTCATCAAATTGAGGCATTTGGAACAGTTTATTTACAGAGTTGTTTAGACAGTTTTGTGTGGTGTTTTTTAAGATAAACCAAAATGTCTTTCTGAAAGAAGTTTCAGATCCCAAATCATTAACATATGAAAACCAAATGTAGACAATTTACAAATGGGTGTTTTAAACAACGTTTGGAACAAAATTGGACTTTTATTTTATTAACTATCTACAAATCTAAGTTCAGGATATAGTTTATTTGAAACAGCCAAGCACTTTCTTTGCCTTTAAAATAAGCCTACAATTCTCAGGCTACAAAATTGTGATGAGTATGTGAGGGAATGCTTTGACTTTAGGCCTAGAAATAAAGTTTTCCAGGTTACTCTCAAAACTCTAATTATAGCATCCCCTACCACTGCAGGTGATTGGATATCGCGTGAAACATCCAGGTTATGCCAATCAATTATACCCAACAATTTTACCTGATGGAAATCTAAATAGTGTTCAACCTTAGAACTCTAAGTTATTTAAAATCCAGTGTATTGGGGGAGATTACTAAAAACGAGTTTTATCCTGCTCTGTATTTTACTTTTATACATATATATAATCTGAACATGACTTCAAAACAGTGATTGCCTATCAAAGAATACAGCCTTTTCAAGAGGATGGTATATTCTTTTAATCATACCATAGTTTTCATTTGCTTTAAAAGAAAAAATTATTCAAGCATTCAAATCCATTCTTTTAACTGGCAAATGAAATTTTAAACTTTCCATATAGGTCATGTCTTTCCCCTCAAAAAGGACCAAAAAAAAAAAAAAAAGCCATCATACTGAGTATAAACTTTACTCTTTTATTTACTATTTACTCCATATACTACACAAATAACATCTTTATAAACATATATTCATTTTTTTTCTTGTACAAAATAATGTGTCAGTCAAAACAGGATGTGCATTTACATGTATAGGACTAAGTTAACTTGAAATAACCACTGAATCTCAAATGCCTGGTTATTTACCAAATAAGTTTGAGAGTTTTGAATCCTGTATATAACACACCATTCAACCAGAACTGTTTGAGCTCAACAACAAAACTAATGCAGAGTTTCTACATTAAGAGTTGAAGCTCTTTTTTCCTATACTAAGAGTTTACTCTACAAGTCTGTCAGATTGATTCAATATTGCCCATTCAAAAAGCTACAAAAAGATTTTTTATAAACCTACAAGCAAACAAAAATCTCTATTAATTCTTCATGCACAAGATTGTTAGAAGACCACTGGAACGAAAGAAAAAAAAAAAGGATTTCAAGCGAGTATGCTACTATATAATTAACACAAATAACTAAATAATTATGCACATCCCTTCCCACCCCCACAATTAAATGTTTTTAAACAACTCATGTGATGAAAGATCTACCTTTTAGGCAAACAAAAGCAATCTCTACCAGTCTGAGGATTTAAAGCTGTATTGCATCAGTTTTAAGTGATGCTTATGATTTTTATCTTATATAGTTCTGAAGAATAAACAGTTGATGACATAATTTGCAGAACTTTGCACAATGCCTAAGAGAACTTTCAGTGTAAGTACTTTTGATTTTAAATCATTGTGGCTGAATTTATCTAGGCTTCAGCCTAGGAGCTATATTTAAATCAGGAAGAAGCAACCCCAGAAACTTTGTCCCATGTATCTACATTTGAAACCAGATTCTTTCCGTATCAGAGCTAACAACAGTTCACATACAGCTGAATTCCTTCAAAATTAGACAGATCAAAATTTTTGCACTTCTGTAAAGACTCTAAGACATTGTCCGTCCTCTTTTTAATTCTGTAAAAGTCAAACTTAAAAAACATTTCCGTATACTTTAAAACCATCTGGCCCTTCACCTAATCACTCTTGGCAATCGAGCCTCACTCCTCTAATCCTGATCAAAAACTCTGCTCTGTTTTTTTCTGATTGAAATGCCCATTGCCTACAAATCTCCCACGCGCCTACTTCATTGGCTTGTTTTGTTTGCGTGGGCTTTTTTTTTTTTTTAAGGATACTAGGGGCCATTATTTATGAGCAGCAAGGAAACAAATCACTCTGTCTAGTCCCTTTGCAGATTCCCACACTTATTACCCAAAATCCCACAGATCTCCCTTGGTCTTGCCCTTGACTGAAGAATTGTGTTGAGCCTGAAGGCAGTCTCTGGGGAAATCCGGCTCATGCCTTTCTTGACAAACTACTTTGGATATCTGGATATTGTGAGGCTCTCAACTGGGATAGAACAAATCCCTAAACTTTTCTGAAGAAGTACAGTGGACTGCCACCCAGACTGCCTGGATATGGCTCTGCATATTCACAGAGTTCCTCCTTTTGACCTGCTTTAGTTGAGAAGGAAAGACATTAAAATGAATTCACATTCACCACACTCTGCATTTGGTCACAGAGGCCAGCGTCTTCAGATACTCACCAGGGTCCATCTATTTATTAATAAATTCGCTTTGCAAAGTGCAAGGGAAACGACTATTAAAATATGTAAACAGTGCTTCATGTACCTCCGACGCCAGCAGATCAACACTCAAGAAACTGCTGCTATCAAACGCAAATATTTCCAAATCCAATTTGATTTTAACTCAGATAACCTCTTTTCCTTGCTCATTACTCTAGCCCCACAGTGCAAGCGACATTTCCCAAGCCCGCGCTTAAAGTGACACAACACGTGAGTGGTTTCGCTTCGTACACGGAGGGAGGGGGGTGTGGGGGGAAAGTAGTTGCAATTAAAATTAACGCTTCCGGTCTCTGGAATCCCTAGAATTCTGAAGGATGAGACTGGTCTCCGAAATTCCAGGCGGGAGAGAGGAGGACTGGTAGGGAGAGGGAGTGCAGAAAGCGAAACAAAAAGACTAAAGGGGGGGGGGGGTGGAATATTAAGACTGTGGGGTGGGCTGGGGGTCGCCTTTATATTCCAGGAAGGGGAGAGAGCTTTGTCCAACTTTCAGGGTCTGTGGTCTGGCGTCAGCCCAGATGCACACGCGAGCCTCGGGTCTTCCCCGCACTCCTGCCCTCCTCTCGCATCACCACCTCCACCGCCACCACTTACAAAACAATACCGGCAACAGCGCGCAGGCTCCCCAACAAACATCTAAAGTTATCCCATTTCCTGAACGGGGTCCAAGCCCACGCTCCGGGGTCCCCCCCCCCGGCCGGCCGCCCCCCCGGAGGATGCCAGGGCCACCTCAAGTCCCGAGCCGCCTCCCGCCTCCCCACCCCCCCTCACCCCCAGCCCAGTCCCCCTCCCTCCGTACTTGAGGAAACTCCGGTGGCGGCCCCCTCCCTCCTCCGCCGGCTCTCCAGCTGGAGCCGGGAGCGAGTGCTGAGTGGCGGGCACGGCGAGCGGCTGAGGGGAGCTCTGCGCCTTGGAGGTCTGCCCACAACAACATCGGGACGAACAACAAAGTTAAAACGCTGCGATTCACGCACCTTACCGGGTCTCCTTAATGTCTCCTCTGGCGTGGGATGCAAAGTGGCACAGTGGCGGGCCGGGGGCCCCCGGGAGGAGACTGGAGATGGGTTTTGGTGGCTCGCCTTTTTCACTCTGTGTGTGTGCGTGTGCGTGTGTGTGTGTGTGTGTGTGTGCGCGCGCGCGTGTCCCTCTCCCCCCGGGCTCTCGCTCGCTCGCTCTCGCTCCCCGTGTGGCTCTCAAGGACGAGGTGAAATCCCTTTGCTGGTCATGAGGCGGCTTCAGAGACAAACAACACAATGCGAGTGCAAATAACAAAAGGCAAAAAGACAGTAGGAACAATGGGGGAGGCGAGGGCAGCGCACCAGCCGGCGGTCACCGCGGCCCGGCGCCCGCCCCGGGGGGTGCGGCGGGGGCGGGCGCGGGCGCGGGGGCGGCGCCGGGGGCTCCGACTCCCTCCAGGTCGCCCCCGAGCTCCCGCAAACCCACCCTGAGCTCCTTGCTGCAGCTTGCCGCCTGGCCGCCCTCTCTGTCCATCCGAAGGAAAGGAGCCCCAGAGTTTGCTTCCCCGTCTGCTGCAGAGTAACTAGATTGTAAATAACGCGGTGATTACCCACACCGTGCAGGAATGTTTAAAAAAAAAAAAAAAAATCTGCCCTCCGCTTAAAGGAGCGATAAAATGAAATGGCAGGAGTGGAAGGAGGCTATCTCTAGATCTCGGTGGAGCTCGCATCTATAAATACGCATTCGGGTTTAGTCAGGTCCCCTTTGTCAACTTCTTCCCTGCGCTGGAACCTCACCCGCAGCCCTGCGACCATTACCTGGGCCCCTGCTCGCCCCTCACCCCCGCTTGCACAACCGTAAAGCTTGCACGGGGGGCGCGTGTGGGGGTCTGCGGGTGTCCGCGGAACCTTCTGGGAGGCGAGCCGCCGTCTGCCCGGCGCGAAGGCTGGAGCGGGGAGAGGTTTGCTTTTTAAAGCGACCACTACCTCCCCACCCCCGAGCCCGGCGGTGCGCCCGCGGGTCCCCGCCGCCGGCACTTTGAACCCACCTACTCCTTGGGGTGCGGGGAGGGGGGAGAAAAGTTTTCGGGCGCTCTCACCCCTGCCTCCGGGCTGGTTGAACTGGTTTTGTTCTGTGTGGGTGAACCCCAAAGACCCAATGCCTGAGGACCAAGGAATGATATTTAGGAGGGAAAGGCTCCGCGCTGGACTTCGACTCCGGCGACACTGGAGTCAGCGCGTGAAGGCGAGAAGAGACCCTCAGAGTTACATCACCACGGGAGGAAACTCCGTAGGTAATGCCCGGAGCAGAAGCTGTGGGGCTGATTTAAGTGTGTGCTCTGACAGCTCCCGGGCTTATCTCTTCCAATCTTACTTTCATTGATTTATGACAGCTGCGGGTTTGCCAGGGGTAAAAGAAAAGAAAAGAAAAGAAAAGAAAAGAAAAGAAAAGAAAAGAAAAGAAAAGAAAAGAAAAGAAACCCTATTAAATCTCAAACTAGGGTAGAGCAGGGATGGGGGGGTGTAGTGGGTAGTGGGATTGGGGGTACCACTGATCTTCTTCACCAAGGAGGCAGCGGGTCTGGAAGAGGGTGATGGAGAAGGGGACTCAAACACAATACGAGCAACACGTTTCTTTTTCTCGCTCTCCCTTTCCTCTTCTCGAGCCGATTTTCATGTTCTCTTTCCTCATCTCGGTGATTTTCTTCAGTTGCGCATCCATTGACTGAGCCGTGTCCCTGGGCACCCCTAGCATTTCCCAGAGTGCAACAACACCACCAGGAGATCAATGACCACAGTCTGTTTATTCTTCACGCGCCTGGAAGAGCAGGGCGCTGAAGCTGCATGGGAGGGAGGCTTAGGGCTTGCCTGTCTGTGCGATCTCTCTCAGACTTTTTCTGGCTGGTTTCTAAATGGCAGTTAGTAAGCAAATGCAGTTTCTTAATGCACGCAACACATACCAATCACAATATATTCACCTAGAAAAGTGATACATCCTTTCTCCCCCTTTCCACCCTTTGTAGATTTGTTTCTGGAACTGGATTGCTAATACCTGAGATTTTGCACTTGCCTAGAGTGGAAACTTTCTGGGGTGTTTGATGATTGATTATTTGGTACCTGCTTTCTAAAAATGGCTAAACACCTTTCCTTGGAACAAAAGTGAGAATGCAAATCTTAATAACTCAAGGCAAAATTTTCAAAGTGTAAGCACAGTTATTATCCACTCCCACAAAGAAAAGCTTCCTCTTCCACAAATATTTGATAGCACAGAGCCCAGTAATTAAGAGAACAATCAAATAAACTCAGGGCTTTCATGGGGACTCTAAATTATCATCTGCCTAGAATTTATAAGCAGTGTAATCATTTGCTGCTTGGATATAGCTCTGGATATGGCATTCTAAATGTGTATCCTTAAACAATTTTACTATGTTTTCTTAAGTATTTAATGAGACAGACCAGGGATAATAATAACATTCAAATTGCTGGATCAATGTGTCTTCACCAACTGTGTGAAAAAAATTCTCTGCACGTGTGCATGAAACACCTTTCCTATATGCTACTTTTCCTCACATTTCTTCAATCATGCAAGCTTCATTTGCATAATAAGAATATAAGAATTCATAAGAACTTAATAATTGCACTATACTTTGAATGTAAGTATTATTTTTATTCTAAGGAGTTCTTGGCATACATTAAATGATTTATTTTCATAGTACATATGTAGTTGCTTTTCACAGTTAGCTATTACTATGTCAGACCCAGATCCTTATATAATGTGCAAGAGGCGAATCAGTCCCAGCTACAAAAAAAAAAAAAAAAAAAAAAAAAAAAAAAAGCCTTTTAGTACCAATTATATGAAAATATATAACATTTGAAGAGAAATTGCTGTTTACAAGTTTTAATCCACTTCTCTCAGACTCAGTGAAAATAAAAGGGACAGAGTGAATCTTTTTTCCCTGGCTCTCTAGACAATGGGCGACAAACATGCCTGCCTGGCCTGACCCCACCAAGCAAAGCACTGCTGTCTCCAGCTTCTATAGCTTGTTCATTGTAACAGCTCCTGGGGCAAGTGAGCTTCCTACTGGCAGGAGAGGTGAGGCTGGGCAGAGGGGGACAGGGTGCAAAGTTGCAAACTGCCTGGTAAGATACAGATGAATCACCAACCTCTTCCCTTTTGCTCCTACAGGCAGCAACTTCCAACCATTAGGGTTATTGAAACCACATGCCCTTAAGACTCACTCATGATCATTACATAGCAACAGCATAGCTGATCAAAAACTTCCAGTGGGATGTTTGTTTGTGTTGGGCTTTTAAAAAATAGCCACGTTTGAAGTGGGTCTGACACATTAAAGATCAGTGTTTCCATTTATCAAGCATTTACTATGTGCCAGGCTCTTGGCCAAGTGCTTCTTCTATGTATTTTCTCTCTACTTCTTACCACAAACTTGCAAGAAACGCTGCATCCCTGTTGTGCAGATGAAAAAAAAAAAAAAAAACCCAAAGCTCAAAGAGGTGAAGTGACTTGCCCAAAATCACATAACTTCTAAGTGGTTGTGCCCCTGAATGAGAATCCACACCGTGCCAGCTCTAAGCCTGTGTTCCTCCACCTCACCTTGATGCCACTTACACTTTATATTAGAGTCAGTTTTCAGCGGGAAATGTTAATTCATTAAATGGGTAGATTTAAAATGCCAGATGTATCATATGGAACGTCCAGACATGAGCTGCATTGGTATTCTCATATTGGTCATTACATAACCGTGAAATTTTCAAGAAAATTGAAATGTGCCATATATTAAGTATACATATCTACTATATATTAAACATGAAATGCATTTAGGAATGTATTCAAAAACATAAATTTGTCTTATTTTGTAGACTAAGCAATTGCATATTATGTATGCATATATATATATGATGCATATTATAATAACAATTACTAAAGTTTTTGAATCCCTATAACTTTACAAGCATATCCTAAGTGCTTTATGGGCATAAACTCAACCCTCACAACCACCCATGAGGTATGTGATTTTATTATATTATTTTACAGATAAGGAAACTGAGGCACAGAGATAAACATTGGAAAATATTTAAAAAAAAGAAATTTTAAAAGACTCTTAATCACTTTGCTATGCTAACTTATATACACACACAATATACCTACATATATTCATGGACATGTATATATATACTATACATAGATTTCAAAATATGGGGGAAATTAAGGCAAATCAACTGTGATTTGTATCAATCTGTGTTCCCATATTCTCCTATATTGATGAGAAAGAGCTTTAGTTTTGTCCAAGGTATTCAAGATTCTTTAAAAATGTTTGAGGCAATTTTAATCCCCCCAACATATTTGGAGATATTGAAGAAATGCTAGTAAATATTAGGAGTGTACAATATTTGACCCTAGCTGATTTGCACAAAGTTCACCTTGGATTTTTTTGGTCATCTGTGTTAAAGACAGCAGAGACAGCGTACTTGGGAATCCTAAAGAAGATAGAGAGGGATAATAATAAAAAAACATGAAAATCTGTGGTCTGAGAAGTGGAGGGAAATTTAGGTGATGCAAGAGACCCAATATGGAACACCATTTTAATGGTTATGAATTACCCATTAAAAAAAATTAGTGTAATTTGTCAACCTTCACTCCATTAACAAGAGTGTACTATAAAATGGTAATTTAAGTTTAGTGATTATGGACTGAACCACTGACACCACTCAAAGGAATCTTAAAGTACTGGATAAGAATCCCAGGTACGTGAGTGGTTTATACCATGTCTGTTTTTACCTGTCTCACCAAACACTGTATGCCTATCAAATTTTAAAAGTGAACTTCTTCAAATCAACCATCTTCGAGAAAGTATCTTAAGTCTTCTCTTCTTCTTCTCGCCCTAAATGTAAGATAAGGGATTATCTATGAAAGAAAAAATAACCAACAACAATCTTCCTTCCCTGGGCATTCTTAATCCTGATTACACCCGAGATACCCACATCTAAACTATTAATTTTACTGAGTTTGATGTGCCTCTTCAGAAAAACCGAAAAAGACACACTATACCTAGCAGATGCCACATATTAAGTGCTTACTGGAAAAAAAAAATGTTTAAAGCCCTATTACAGATACATATGTTTCCATTTAAAAACTACTATGAAATCGAGTGTTCTTTTATTTAAACATTCCCCTGTGGTCCTAAGAATTAAGGATCGGTAGTACTATTAACAACTCAGAGCCAGACTGAACTGAACGGGTTACAAACAGTTGGTAAAACTGCCAACACTGCTTTTTGCTGCCGAAGTTGACTGAAATGTGACAGAGCAGATACCTTTAAAAAAGAATTCGCATTTTTTAAACTGTATCATCTTGGTAAGTATTTAGGATGAACTGTTTAAAACTTTCAGCCACAGTTTTGAAAAGGAGAAATAATATATAAAACCTAAATCCTTTACCAGCCAAAACCACAATTGCATTGTTCTTAGTATTGAAGTGTTTATTATTCTTATTGTTAAATTTTCCTTATTTGTGAGAAAAAAAAAAGAGAGAATGAGATTGGTTCTATTCAGGCAAAACATTTGTAGTCCCCACATCTTGTCTCTTAATTTACTATTTCTCAATTTGTCTTCTGTTCTTTAATCTTAAATAGTGAGTATACAATGTGGGGGAGTTAAACATGTAAAAGTAGTGTTTTGGTTTTTTTTAATATGTGGATTTCTTTCAGGCCTAACGTTCACAGTATATTCTGTGTTATCTACTGCTATAAAATTTGAATCTAAATATATAGAGGTTTACCTTCGATGAGATACATGGATCTTTATTAATATTTTTAAATTTTATTTATAATTACTTAATTTACATTGAAGTTAGATAACATACAATATAGTCTTGGTTTCAGGAGTAGAACCCAGTGATTCAGAACTTATAACATGACACCCAATGCTCATACCAACAAGTGCCCTTCTTAACGCCCATCACCCATTTAGCCCAACCCTCCACCCCACACCCCTCCAGCAACCCTCAGTTTGCTTCATGTATTTAAGAGTCTTTTATGATTTGCCTCCCTCTCTGTTTTTATCTTATTTTTCCTTCCCTTCCCCTATGTTCATCTGTTGTGTTTCTTAAATTCCACATATGAGTGAAATCATATGATATTTGTCTTTCTCTGACTGGCTTATTTCACTTAGCATAATACACTCTAGTTTCATCCACTCTGGTGCAAATGGCAAGACTTCATTCTTTTTCATTGCCCAGTAGTATTCTGTTATAGATAGATAGATAGATAGATAGATAGATAGATAGATAGATAGATGCCACATCTTCTTTATCCCATTCATCAATTGATGGACATTTGGGTTTTTTTTTATTTATAAGGAAAAGGATAATGACTGATATATTTTGCTAACTTACAATTAGTAACAGAACTAACTGTCAAGCAAGGCAATAAAATATTAAGCTTGAGTCCCAGTAAGGTTTATGTATTTGGGTCTCTGAATTCATGATGACTCTTGTTTCTGTTACTTCTTTCAAATTTTTGGTACTGTATTACCAATTGTATCATATATTAGGTGAAATGTGGTAGAGGGTGAAAGAATGGACAAAATGAAAGGTCAACAAAAGCATATAAAATGAAGAGGATGGTTTTAAAAACACAAAAATGTCCTTCTTATTGAAATCCCAGGAACTTATTTGAAGAGAGTAAATAAAAGTTCCATATCTATGTATCTGGAATTTCTACCCCCATCTTCTCCTTGATGGTGATACACTTAAACAAATTTAGAATTTAATCCATAGGTTGATTTTCAAAAGAACATGTTAAATTACTGCACATTGTTTTGTATGCTCAAAATGGCTTCTTTCCAGGTAACTTCGCTCCAGGAAAGAGTAATCAATTGGATCATTACCCTAATAGTCAGGTTTGGTCACACTGCTTTCAGTCATTTTAAACACTTCTTGGATTGTGCAATATGCCCATTCATTTTTGAGCTACTTTTAATTTTTGTTGCAGAAACAAATGATCAAACATTTATACAATAAAAAAAAATCGATTCCTATAGGCAGCCTCTGAATTCTGAGTATTTACCTGGACATAGCTGGAACCTACAATGTATTTTTCTGTCTCTCTATAGTAGGAAATTGTAACTACAAAGCCTCATAAATTTTCCAATCCAAAAAGAAGTAAAAAGAAATAATGAGATGATTTGTCCAAAGCAGGATGAAGGATAAAGACATAACTGAGTGTGGTATTGTTTGTATTTAAAAAAAGAAAAACAAACAAACAACAACAAAAAACCTCTAATAGAGTTAACAGTAACATACATTGCTATACATTGCTAAAAGTTCTGAGCATGTTGGCTTGAAAAAAGATAAGAAGTCTTCAAATTCACATCTGAGGGTCTGGGTTTATGTGTACAAAATAAGAGAGAGTCTGGAGTACAGAAGGAAAAAAAAACTGGCTAAATCATTGGAAACAGAACGAACATGGTAGTGACAGAAGAGACAGATGATGAGTGATTGAGTAACTCTCTTCATGAATTGTTTAAGATAAAAACATTAACCAGCTGTTTTCCAACTTCAAACAGAATAGAACTAGATATAATATAGGACACTGGAATTAGAAGACCTGGATTTGAATTCCAGCTTATAAAAAATAAAAGGTGTGGATCTTTGATTCTGATTTAAAGTATGAAAAATGAGATAAAGGGATAAAGAGGCAGAGGAATAAAACGGAACCAAGAGTGAGTTCACCACAAAATGCACATCCTCCTTTACAGTTCTGTATCCTTCATTCACACTTATTTATTGAAGACCTTCTTGTGCCAGAGATGTACAAATTTGATTTTACTCTCTCCAACAGGCAAGAAGGAAGAAAAAGGATCTATTTCCATATATCCAATTGTTAGGGAGAAGCCCAAGTATTGTTCCTCACATCAAGACCCAATAGAAAATTTTCCTGGGGGTGTCCTCTTCTCAAGGACACTGAGTAATGTTAAGACATGCTTCCCATTGGTCAAGATAGTAATGAGTTTCAGAGGATTGTGTCTTATAATTCTATTGGAAGAGACACCCCTCTGTGGTCTCTCTTGCTCTTCTATATCCTGCAGCACAGGCCACGAATGCAGTGTCCACTCTTTATCCCAGGCCATTTCTCAGGGTTGTGTTTACAACAAGCAAATTATAAAAGATGAAATAATGTCACCCTCCAAAGCAAAGAGTAGGCTTACTTACTTCTTGTTATAAAAGCAGTGGAGTCTCCAAACTCATTGTTCCTCATCCACCATGCAAACTCACTGCAAGTATAGCACCCAGCCCTGACAATTCTTAGGCACGTCCAGTCTCTCTTTCCCAAAAATCAACCCTGGACCATTCTGGTTGGCTCATTCTTTGGGTGACAGCCCTGAAAAATGTGGGTGTAGGGAACCAAACTTAATTCTGGTTCAGCCACCCAGAATATCTCTTGGGACAAGGTTGTAGATCATAAAAATGATAACCACTTGGTTTAATACACTGCTTACTGAACTTTCCTGCATGGCCCATGTGGGCCAAAATGGAATACATAATGAGTCTCTAAGTTTTGTAACAATGCCTTCTCTCATGTGCATCTCTCCTTTCTAGACAAAAGGTCTAGGTCAAGTCAGAGATTAAAGAAAGATGCTTAAAGATGATTAAAGAAAGTAACTGGGGTGGATACATCAATTTCATAACTATAGGAGAACAATCCTGACCCTTGGAGAGGAAACACCTCAGATCTGAGGAGGCACTAAAGGTAGAGTGTGAAACAATTAATATTGTCTTTGTCTCCTGGACCCAAGCACCACAGTCTGGCAAGAAGCAGCTTCAGCTCCCAATCTGACCCCTGGCTGGCTCATCATCCCCACCCATGTGTTACAAAAACAGAAAAACTCATGTGGACTTGCCTGGCCCCAAACTATGCTGCTATACCTGATGCCTTCAAAAACAGCTTCAAATGTGACTGCTCTCAAATATATACAAATACACACATTGATGCAACCTTGTTTCATTCTGACTGACACAAATTCATATGCTTCTGGTGCCCAGCTTCCTTAGGTTATGTCATGTGTAACATCAAGGCTTCAACTAGCTGATGGCACTACTCATAAGGCTTAAACATAACAATGTAATGGTGATCCAACACCTACGTGGCTCAGTCAGTTAAGTGTCTGTCTTTGGCTCAGGTCATGATCTCATGGTTCATGAATTCGAACCCTGTGCTGACAGTTCAGAGCCTGGAGCCTGCTTCCGATTCTGTGTCTCTTTCTCTCTCTGCCCCTTCTCTCCCCTGCTCACTCACACTCCCTCTCATTCTCTCTGTCTCTGTCTGTCTCTCTCTATCTCTCTCTCTCTCTCTCTCTCTCTCTCTCTCTCAAAAATAGACATTAAAAAAATACAAAACAACAACAAACAATGTAATAGCGATCCAAATCAAGTCTCACAGCACATGCCTGACTGGAATGACCTAGAATACAAGCATGCTGTCAGATGTTACAGCAGCCATTTTGTGACCAAGAATTATGAGTACATACTAAGGATGGCTTAGAAGAAATGAAGAAGCGATTTGGGTTCTAAAAGAGATTAAGAAGTTTCCCAAGTCCACTTGACTGCCTACCTCTGGGTTTCTCATTTATGTGAGACAAATAAAGCTTTTATTTTTATGCCATTATTTTGCTATTTTCTGTTACTTGGAACTGAGTACAGTTACTAAGTAAACATTTTTGTTTGGGTCTAGCATTCTTCTCATCTTCTGGAAATTGCTCTCCATTCTCGATATGAGCAGGTCTTCCTCTGCGTCAGTTATATTCCTTTTCTTTCATGCACCACCTCCTTGGAGACTGGTGTGGCTAGGAGGAATAGCCCTTGCTCTCTGGCCTCATTTGTGAGACTTTAAGTTCCCGAGTTGCTTTCAGCAATGAATCCACCTTTGTGGTGGCAGTTTGAGAGAACGAAGAGACTGAAAAAGGTTCTCGGGGCATTTGAAGCCATTATTCCAACCTGAAAGGTCATCTGAGCCACTCTTGTTTCTATTGTCCATTCTTTTGGTTCTTCTACTTTTCATCCACTCTAGTATCTTTCTAATAGAAATGAATTTTATTTTGTTTCAGTTTCTTTAAGTTCAGTTTCTTTCATATGTGTGAGTATAGTAGCTAATAGAGGAGTTAGAGCAAGTTCCCTGTAATAGACTGAATTCTTGTGTCCCCTCAAAATTCATATGTGGAAATCCTAACCTCCAATGTGATGGTATTAGGAAGTGGGATTCACGAATGAGATTTAGTGCCCTTCCCAAGAGACCTCAAAGAGCTCTCTCACTCCTTCTACCATGTAGGAATACATTAAGACTGCTATCCATGAATGATGAAGCAGGTCCTCATCAGGTATCAAACCCATTGATGCCTTGATCTTGGACTTCCCACCCTCCAGAACTATGAGAAACAAACATTTGTTTTTTAAGGCACTTATCCTATGGTATTTTTTGTTATAGCAGCCTGAACAGGCTGACCAGTGTAGAGCTCATTTAGGAAACACTACCCCATTTGGATTGTTTCTCCCTTTCTCTCTGCCCCTCCCTCGCTCACACTCTGTCTCTCTCTAAAAAATAAATCAGCATTCAAAAATTAAAAAAAAAAAAACAGGGCACCTGGGTGGCTCGGTTGGTTAAGCGTCTGACTTCGGCTCAGGTCATGATCTCCTGATTGGTGAATTCGAGTCCTACATCAGGCTCTGAGCTGTTAGCACAGAGCCTGGACCCTGACTTGGATTCTGGGTCTCCTTCTCTCTCTCTCTCTCTCTCTCTCTCTCTCTCTCTCTCTCTCTCTCTCTCTCAAAAATAAATAAACATTTTAAAAAATTAAAAAGAAAAAGACACTAGCTTATTCATATGAGACCTGGACCTAAAGTCACAGAGAGAAATATTCATGGAGCTCTTACTGATTGTCAGGTATTATTCTAGGTGGTGTGAATTCATTGATAATCCAAAAAGATTAGGTCCTCTCTCTGCAAAATCATTAATTCTACAGGAGCAAGGCACATAGTAAGGAAGGAAATAGCCAAAAGTATCAGAGAGTGCTTTGGGGGGGGGGGGGGGCGGCGGAGGATGTAGAATAATAGATTCATTGAAAGAATTACTTTGGACTAGGGATTGCATTTTAATTAGGAAAGACCTTCCTAAAATGGTGATAATGTCATTTTTTCCCTCCTACTTCAGGGTCAGTTCCCTGCTTTCTGGAGTACCCTACATCTAGCCAGCTTTACACATGCCCAGTACCAGAGAGTAGGGGCAAACTCTGTCTTTTCCCCTTTGGGAATGAGAATCCTAGAGGCAAAAGATGCAAAAATCCTTTATGCATCTCACCAGGAAACATCAGAGCCTTATGTGAAAACCATTCCTAGAAGACTGCTGATATCCTGCAGTTCTAGAGGAACATTGTAGATTCAGTTATATCAGAATTCTAGCAATAGCTGCTTGCCCTTATTCATTCATGTGTTGTTATAAGGATCAAATGAGATGAGAGTCGCAAACATATTTTGAAAACTTCAAAGATGATCACATCAAGTGCTATTGGATTTTAAAAATAATTTGTCAAAATTGAAGATGCAATACACTTATTGAAGCAATAAAGAGATTATAGAATTCCATTCCTATTTAATTGAAAGAAAGTCGAGAAAACAGTCTTTGATATACTATTAGATTGGAACTTAGTAGGAACAGGACTAGATAAACTTTTACTATCCCATTAAGTATACCACTAACAGTATAAAGGGATTAAATACTAAGACATTTATATGTGTATAAAAATTTATCATAATTTCAGGAGGGAAAAAATGACAGTATAATAGAAAAAGATAGGATAAAAGAGGCAGACAGGGAGAGGTTAGGGCCTGAGGTCCCTGGGTGGGGAAAAACACATATTTTGGAAAAATGCTGGGAGTTTGACCACAGCAAAACCCCCTTGGGTGTGAGGTTCGTCTTAAGAATGTAACAGGCACTACCTACTCCCCCTCAGGTTCCCCTCAGGAATTTGACAATCAAAATACCTAACTAAAAAAAGTAAACCATAAAACTTATACGAGGGACGGTATGACAAATCTGACTCCTCACAAAATGAAGTTGGGCCAACCAGGAATAGACAACCCAGCACCTAGAGTTATCCAGCCAGTAAGGGTTGAACCTGAGAAGGAACCAGGGGAAAGTGATGAGGTGCTGACCAGAACCTTATCAAACAAGGACCCCTGCCTATAGTCTCGGGAATTCACCTTTGAATGCCCCCTCTCCGTAAAGACAGCTTTCCTACCATTCTTACTTTCTTATCTTCTACTCTAATAAACTTTTGCCTGCTGCCCATTCTGTGTCCACCTCTTCATTCTTCGAAACAGTAAGACAAGAAACCCCAGGTTTTGAGGTAAAAAAAAAAGCCTACAACAATAGCATTGTAAACAAAGTTAAAATAGCCTCAAGGAATTAAATGTAATGTAAACAGTAAGAAATTATGACATAGGGGCTACATTTCTTCTCTCTTCTACATATAAATGCAGAAAACCTGCCTATTGAAAGTTCATGTAAAGACTCTCTAAGATTCAAGCATCTTTTAAGGTTGAATTTCTTTAAACGTGCCCTGGTCTGCACTGGTGTTCATCACCATTCAATGCCACAGTTTTCCAGGGAGAATGCTCCCCTATGGCATTGTCAGAACCTCCAGCCTTGGCCCCTGCTGTAAATGGAGTTTTAGAAATGAGCTGACGGTTATGCAGCTCTGAATCTCACTACACCTTTTGTGAAATTGTTCACCCCATCTTCCTTCTACCACCAATACCTCTCAGTACAATACAATACTAGCAAAACCGAGAAAAAGAGGATGACTTCGTAGGAAAAGGAAATTAAAATAAACCGGTTGAAATCTTTCAAAGTATAATATTTCTAGCATAATTGAAGACTAAAGAGCTCTCTCTTTTTTCAATTTTAAAAATTTTGCAGGGGACTAGCAAAGAATACTTCGCGCCTTTCTTCAGGGGCCACTTTCATGTTGGATTGATCTGAAGCTATTGTGTATGCTGAATTATGCTGCCAGCATGTGGGAGGAGACAGGAGAGTTCAGAGGAGCTAATGCAGTGAACTGTGGCCCTCGCACACAATTAGGATGATGGCACTTCATCTGGCCAAGTTCCAGTGTGGTCAAGCCTGCAGCTCCCGCATCTATACCACCAGCTGCGGCTCAAAGTGCAGAAAATTCTAAAACAAAGAACCCAGAGGTGAGAATCACAGATTTGAAAAAAACATTTACTTCATTTGCTCTGTCTGGAGAATAAGATTAACAAAAGTGTTAAGGAGAAGTTAACACGGACTGAGAACATTTTTATGTCAGGTATTTACTGTGCTAAGTATTCATATATGCATTATCTCATTTAATCTCCATAAGAATCCTGAAATAAAGTACTATTTATAATCTATATTACCAGTGAGAAAACTGGGCCACAGAGAGGACGATTAACTTTCCCAAGGTAACACAGCTAACGTCTGCCTCATAGAAATGCTGGGAAATGCAAAGACAGCAACAAACCTTGGTGGTGTGCACTGGTATCCAAAGGGAAAAATAAAAAAGCAGATATGTAAAGGAAGTGTTAAATTCTTATTTTATATTTTTCAAGATTTTAAAATTCCCTTTTATAAATAAGCAGAAAGAAATTTAGCTTTGTAACACATTATTAAATATATTCCAAATGGATTTCTGGCTTTCACTCTGACACGTAAAGAACTTGGTAGTCATCATTCCAAACATTCTTAAGACAGAAAAGGCTATGCAAACAAAACTTCAGTGACTTTTCTTGGACCAATCAGAGAACTGAGATCACAGGGTAACAATCACTTGAGAGACAAGCACTTGAGAGACAAGGCTTGCAGAACACCGAAATGGTAATTTTGATGAGTTGCTGGTGGCTGTAAGTGAACCAGTGTGAGCATGAGAAACTCTTATCTTAAATAGTCCCCACCTTGCTTTGGTGGACTTGACCTTCAAGTCTCATTATGAAGATCCATTGTCTCATAGCTCTTTCCAGGGGAAAGGAAGTAATCATTGTGAAATAATACACTCAGAGACTTCTCCATAATAAAAGTCTACTCTCCAAGGGAAAAGACCTTACCAGAGATTTATTCTGGCTAGAGGAAGGGCACTCCTCCTAGCCAGCCACTCTAGCCTTCTGGTCTCATCGGTCTCACCTAAGAGGGGAAAAATATAGTCCACAGGGCTTTAAGAAAACAGATGGAGAGTCCTGGCAGCCAAGGAAGGAAGTAGGGAATGAGGAGGAAAATCTATACCCACAGGAGAAATATTTGTGAAGGTCACAGCTCAGCCCCAAGACACAAGCCCACTAAAAGACCAAGATTTAATCAGATTATAGAATGTTCTCCCCTCCCCTACACCTTACCATCACCATAGCAGGGCTTCTGTGGTTCACCCGTAACAGTGGTTCACAGCTGAAAGAATTGCAAGACGCAGACTCTCTCTGAGGAGGAGTATTTAGGGAAGCCCAAAGTCAGGGGGAGAGATAAAAACAAGGACACCAGAGAAATTTGAAGCCTTTGGCATTAGGGCTACAGCAAACACAAACCCAGCAAGACTCCTTGTCATGTTAACAGAAATCTTCACAGTAAAGCCCTATTTACCCCAGTCTCTAAGATCTGAAACAGCATGTCCACCTTTTAACAACAACAACAAAATTATGAGCCATGACAAAGGAAAAAAAAAAAACAGTCTGAAGAGAAAAAATAATCATCATAATCAGACTCGGATATTAGAAATGTTAGAATTACCAGATAGTAATTAACATAACTATGACTAGTATGCTTAAGGGCTTTAATGGGAAAAAAGTAAACAACATGTGAGAACAGATGGGTAATGTAAACTGAAAGGTGGACAATATAAGAAAGAATCAAAAAGATATGTTAGAAATCAAGTATACTGTGGGGTGCTTCAGCAGCTCAATTGGTTAAGTGTCCAACTCTTGATTTCAGCTCAGGTTATGATCTTATGGTTTGTGAGTTCAAGCCCCAAGTCAGTCTCTGTGCTGACAGCCCAGAGCCTGCTTGAGATTCTCTCTCTGTCCCTCCCCTGCTCTCTCAAAAGAAATAAATAAACTTAAAAAATTTAAATAAGAAATCAAATACACTGTAACAGAAATGAAGAATGTCTTTGATGGGCTTATAAGTAATTGCAATGACTTAGGGAAAAACCAGTGAGCTTTAACATAGGTCAATCAAAACTTTCCAACCTGAAATACAAAGAGAAAAAAAAATGAATGAAAAACAGAAGAATATCCAAGAACCCTGGGATCATTTCAAAAGGTGTTACATATGCATAATTAAGAAGCCAGAAGGAGAAGAAAAAACAGGCAAAAGAAATATTTGAAGTTATAGTAGCCAATAACTTTCCAAAATTAAATATGGATACTGTACTGGATTGAGTAGTGTTCCCTTAAAATCCATTTCCGTCCAGAACCCCAGAATGTGACCTTATTTAGAAATAGAGTCTTGGTGGGTGGAATTCCTCAAGAGGAGATCACACTGAATTTGGGTGGGCGCCAAATCCAATGAATTCTGTCCTTATCATAAGTTCATGTGAAGACGCAGATGTACTCAGAGAGAAAATGGCCATGTGAAGACAGACGCAGCTGAACTGATGAGCTCCACTCCAAGGAATGCCAAAGATTGCCAGCAACTGCCAGAACCTAGGAAGAAGCAAGAAAGTATTCTTCCCTACAGCCTTCAGAGGGAGCACTGCCCTGTTGACACCTTGATTTCAGATTTCTAGCCTCTAGGTAAGTGAGAGAATAAATTTGTTGTTACCAGCAATCCAGTTTGTGGTAATTTGTCATGGCAACTTTAGAAATTTAGTAAACATCAAACCATAAATCAGGAAGCACAGATATCACCAAGCAGAATATAAATATATATAGAAATATGTATAGAAATCCAATAAATATATATATATAAATCCTATATTCAAACTTCAGGAAACCAAAGTCAAAGAGGAAATCTTGAACAAAGCCAGAGGGGAAAAATAAATCTTACCTACAGAAGCACAAGGATAAACTCTAGACTTCTCAATAGAAACCATGCAGGCAAGAAGAAAATGAAGTGAAAAATCTAAAGCATTGAAAGGGAAAAAAAAGCTTACCATTCTAGAATTCTATATCCAGCCAAATTTGTCCTTCAATAGATTTATCCTTCAAAAGTGAAAGAGAAATAGGACTTTCTGAGACAAAGCCTAAGGAATCCATTGCCATCAGACCTGACCTGCAAGAAATGTTGCAAGAAATTCTTCAAGCAGAAGGAAAGTGATAGATGTCAGAAACTTGATCTACAAAAAAAAAAAAAAAAAAAAAGGAAGAGAAAGAAGAAATAAATGGAAAATACATGGAAAAATTAAATGTTTTATTTTTTATTCTTGATTTTAAAAATAATTGTATAAAATAATAATAAAATGTAGTGGGTGATTAGAGCAAATGGATAAATGGAATGAGCAATGTCACAAGGGACAGAGGGAAGAATACTCTGTTCTAAGGAGCCTGCACTGTGTGTGAAGTAGCATTGCGTTATTTGAAGGGGAATTTTTTTATGTATTTATTTTGAGAGAGAGCACATGCAAGAGTGGGGGGAGGTCAGAGAGAGAAGGAGAGATTTTGTCCTATCAGTGCAGATCCTGATGTGGGGCTCAAACTCTGACCTGAGCTGTAATTAAGAGTCAGACACTTAACCAGCTGAGCCACCCAGGGGCCCCTAAAGGTGAATTTAGATTAGTTTAAAACATATGTCTTAAGTCCTAGAGAAAACCACTTAAAAATTTTTAAAACAATGTAATTTATAAAGAAGATAAAATTAATCACATGCAATGCTCATTTAGACCAGAGAATTAAGGGAAAAAAAGAGGGGGAGGAAACAACAAATGCAACAAAGAAAAAAGTTATAGATACAGATATTAATCCAATGTGATCAATAATTTCTTAAATGCAAATGGTCTAAATACATCAATTAAAAGATATATATTATCAGAGTGAATAAAAAAGAAGATACAACTGAATGTTATCTACAAGGAAACCAATTTATTTATTTTATTAAAATTTTTTTTAATGTTTATTAATTTTTGAGACAGAGACAGAGTGTGTGCAGGGAGGTGCAGAGAGAGAGGGAGACACAGAATCTGAAGCAGGCCCCAGGCTCTGAGCTGTCAGCACAGAGCCTGATGCAGGGCTCAAACTCATGAACCGCAAGACCATGACCTGAGTTGAAGTCGGGTGCTTACCTGACTGAGCCACCCAGGCGCCCTGAAAACCAATTTAAATATATAGACTCAGGTTAAGAGTAAAGGAATGGAGAAAGACATACCATAATGAAATTAATCAAAAGAAAATTGAAGTAGCCACATTAATTTCAAACAAAGCCAACTCCAGAACAAGCAAGATTTTGAGGAAGAAAGAGAGGCACCATATATTGATAAAGGGGTTAATTTTCTAAGGAAACATAACAACCCTAAGCATGTAAGTACTTAGCAACAGAGTGTCAAAATACATGAGGCAAAAACTGATAGAACTGAAAGAAGAACTAGACAAATCCACTATTATAGTTGCAAATTTTACCTTCCTTCTGTCAGTAATTGATTATTCCAGCAGACAGAAAATCAGCAAGGATATAGATGATCTAAACAGCATTATCAATCAAATTAATCTAGCTGACATAAAATATTCCATTCAATAATCCATCAGAATATACACTCATCTCAAGCTCATGTACAGCATTCACCAAAATAGACTACATTTTGACTATAAAACACACCTCAACAAATTTAACAATATAACACTTACATAAAGTATGTTCTCAGACCAGTTTAATTAAAGTAGAAATAAGAAAGAGGACAGATAGCTGGAAAGTCCCCAAATATTTTGAAATAAAAATGCTAAATAGGATACTTCTAAATAACCAATAGGTCAAATAATAAGTTTCAAGAGAAATTTAAAAATATTTTGAACTAAATGAAACTAAAATGAAAACTTACTAAATTGTTTACTATAGCACTATGTACAGTAGCCAAGATATGGAAGTAACTCAAGTGTTTATTGACAGATGAATGAATAAGGAAGACATAGCGTATATATACAATAAAATATTACTCATTCATGAAAAAGAATGCAATTTTTCCATTTACAACAACATGGATAGACCTGGAGGGTATTATGCTCAGCGAAATAAGTCAGACAGAGATAGACAAATGCCATAAGATTTCACTTATATGTGAAACCTAAAAAACAATACCAATGAATAAACAAAAAACACAAAAGCAGAAACAGACCCATAATAAAGACAGGAAATTGATAGCTGCCAGAGGGGTTGAGAGTGGTGAGATGGGCAAAATGAGTGAAGGGGAGTGGGAGGTACAGGCTTTCAGTTATGAAATGAATAAGTCACAGGGATAAACGGTACTGCACAGGGAATATAGTTAATGGTACTGTCATAGCGTTATATGGTGGCAGATGGTGGCCACCCTTGTTGTCAGCAAAGCATAATGTATAAAGTTGTCGAATCACTATGTTGTATACATGAAACTAATGTAACACTATATGTCAACTATACTTCAATTAAAGAGCTAATATAAAAATTTTTAAAAACTTGCTAAAATTTGTAGGATATTGCAAAGGAAGTAGTTAGAGGGAAATTGATAATATTTAATGCATATATTATAAAAGAAAAAATCTAAAAATTAATACTTCACCTTACCTTAGGAAGTTAGAGGAGAGAAAATTAAGCCTGAAGCAAGCAGAAAAAAACAAAAACAAATAGTAAATACTAGAGCAGAAATCAATGAAATTGAAAACAGAAAATAATAAAGCAAGAAAACCATAGGCTGATTCTGATTCTTTGAAAAGATCAACAATATTGATTAATATTGATAAACATCTCTCCTGGCTAACAAGAATAATGAAGAGGGGATACAAATTATCACTATGAGAAAAGAAAGAAGGATCATCATTACTGATCTCATGAAAAATAAAAGGATAATAAAGATATGCTTTAAACAAATTAATTTGTTTAGAAATCAGATAAATGAAATGGGCCAACTCCATGCAAGACAACAAACTGCCAAAACACACACACACAAGGAAACATAGATTGCCTGAATCACCCTATATCTACTAAAGAAATTGATCAATAATTTACCTTCCAAAAAAGAAAGCACAAGGCCCAGATGGTTTAATTGGCGACTTCTACCTAACATTGAAGGAAAAAATAAAACCAATTCTCTACAATCTCCAGAAAAAAGAAGCAGAGTAAACACTTCCCAACTCATTCTATGAGGCCAGCATTACCCTAATTCTAAAAACAGATAGAGATATTAAAAGTCAAGAAATCAGACGAATATCTCTCATGAACATAGACAAAAAAAATCCTCAAAAAGATATCAGGAAATTGAATCTAACAATGTATAAAAAGAATTATATCCTTTCAAAAGTGTAAGAATTTCACATTTGAGTATTTTACTCTATAGGTTGGTCAAGGTTGAAATGTAAGACAGGAACCATATAAGAAAGCAAGTCTACGATAACAACTGAAATGTTTAGCTAATTATATATTTACCTAAAGGACCAAATGTAATATGGTTCTGGTCTTAAATTCATGTATATATGTATTCATTAATTCTGCTAATAATATTACCAATACTAGACTACTTAGGAGCTGCTCTAAGTTAGGCACATGTAGTTGTTTTGTACATGCCTAGACTACAATTTCCTCCACAAAACCTCATTTATGCTTATTCTTATGCTTATTTTAGTAAGAACTAAAACAGGATTTTTTAAAGAACAAAGGAAATATGTTTATGATCAATTATCAGGGTTTCTAACAAATAAGATATTTGGTGTGGGATGGGTAGAATTCTCTACAAAATTACCTTAATTAGCATTACCTTAATTATTTCAGTGAGGATCAAGCAGGGGAGGCATATAATGTAACCCAGGAAACTTTCTGATGAGCTCTGATTTGAAGATAAGCATATATCACAAAGGAAGTGAGATAAGAATTATACAAAAGACTGATGGTAACCAGAAGGGAGGTGGACAGGGGTGAGGGAGAGACGGGAGAAAGAAATGATAGGAATTAAGAAATGCACTTGTCCTGATGAGCACTGGGTGTTATATGGAAGTGTTGAATCACTATATTGTACATCTGAAACTAGTATTACACTGTATATTAACTAACTGGAATTTAAATAAAAACTTTAAATTTTTAAAAAAATGTTTATTTGTGTGTGTGTGTGTGAGAGAGAGAGAGAGAGAGAGAGGGAGAGAGAGAAAGAAAGCATGAGCAGGGAAGAGTCAGAGAGAAAGGGAGACATAGAATCAATTCAAAGCAGGCTCCAGGCTCTGAGCTGTCAGCACAGAGCCCGATGTGGGGCTTGATGAACCCATGAACCGCGAGATCATGACCTGAGCCGAAGTCGGACACTTAACCGACTGAGCCACCCAGGCACCCCTCAAATAAAAACTTTCAAAAAAAGAATAATACAAAAGAATGACATGTATTTTTAAAAATAGTATCAGAAAAGTTAAAAGCCCAGAATAAGCTGAGATTATTGGGAAAGAAAAAAATCTTGAAGCAACCAAATAATATTTTTAGCTACTGAACAGAAAAATTAAAAGAAAAAATTAGGTCTCTTGCTTGAGATAATTAATATAATTCTGTCAGATGAGAGTGTGGAGGGAGAATGACATCATTTCTACATTGTTTCCATCTTTCTATTAAAAAGAATAATCTTCAGAAACTAGAAGGAATAGGGCAAACATAGACAAGACAGCTAAAGTCCAGAATACGCAGAAATAATAGAGTACCTATTGCATTAAAATAATCTAGCTCTTCCGGTCCAGGTCAATCACAGCTTAGGGTGAAGAACTAATGGACGGTCTGCTAACTACAACTATTAATCTTCAGAAACAATGACAGCCGATACATGCATATACATATAAAGGTCTCTCATGCAAGTCATAAGGGAAGTAGGAGTGAATATTTGTTGCATGATCTCATATATGTAAAGAAGTAATATGTACATATATATCCATCTACATTCATTACAAAATAGCCAGAAAGATGTACATCAAGTATTTACTAGTGTGCTATTTTTAAAATGAAAAGTGAAAGCAAAAACAATAAATAACGAGATACCCATACTATAGAAAATATGAAGTGGAAAAAAAATGGGGATTGAAAGAAATGTTTAATTAGACAAATAATCAGATCCCTTCACTTCTAAGATTACACATACACTCTCACACACACATACCTAATTGGTGGGGCCCAGTACAAAATGAAAATATGTGGTCTATGTTCAAAAATTACTAAAAATTTTGGGGTGCCTGGGTGGCTCAGTCGGTTAAGCTTCCAACTCCTGATTTTGGCTCAGGTCATGATCTCACCGTTTGTGGGATGGAGTCCCTCAATGGGCTCTGTGCAGCCTGCTTGGGATTCTCTCTCTCCCTCTCTTTGTCCCTCCCCTTCTTGCTTGCTTACACATGCACTTTCTCTCCCTCTCTCAAAAATAAATAAACTCTTTAAAAAAGTATTAAAAAATAAGTAAGGATTTTAATACTCCAACAGCAAATCATTAAACCAAGTGCAAAACTCTTTTAAGCATGAAGCCCTGTACACTGTCCAGGTTGCATATTCATGAAGTTGGTCCTGACAGACACATACATACACTATCTACATATACATACATATACATCTATATATAAATACACATATACACGTATATATACATATATAGTTTTTTCTTAAATGCAAGGATTATATCCTTAGAGAAGATGATGCATACTACAAATGTGTGGTTCCATTCTTGAATGCTAAGATGCCTACTGATCCAATAACTCTGTACTCCTTCCTTGCCCACTAGCCTGAATGCATCACCTCTCTGTCTTCTTATCAGGGTACATCTTCTTATTGCCTGTATCTCACCTTTTGAGAGTTCTACCTAGCTCTTCCATGTAGTTCTGTTTATGTTTTAATAGACCACATCAGAAGCAACGATAAAAAAAATCACTCCATGTTAATGGGGTGCAAATTATACGTGAGGAGTTTGTCAGAAGGTTAATATCAAGACCTATAAATTTGCTATTTCTCTCCTGCGTTTTCCCAAGGTAACATTAATACTCACAAAAAATTAAAAAAAATTTAGGTACTTAGTAGACAATTACTATAATACAATACCAGCCAGCAGAGTGTGAGTGGGCCCTAGGGCTTCTTCATGGCTTCTGTATCATGCAAAGGGGATAGAGAGATGACACGTACTTGATAAATGATGATAGATAGATAGATAGATAAAGTAGATATAATACATACTAGAGTAGAGCATATTGAAAGTTGACACAATGCCAAGATCATCCAAGTCAAACAAATTTTGTTACAAATTATTTCCAACTGCCAGAGTTGGAATGGACCTAAATCTTAAAACAAAACATCATTAAATAATTATCCTGTACTAATCACTGTATATGTATTTTCTCAATCTTCCCAATAATCTTAAGTTAATTTTCACTCTTTTTATTTTATAGATGAAGAGACTAGGGAAAAAATTATATATTTTGTTAGTATCAAATAGACTCTAAATGTTGGATCTGATTTCTTTGACTTCAGGGAATGTAATTATCCTGGCTATATACTGTCCTGGAGGCCTTAAATATTATCTAACACATGTATGTTTCTAACATTAAATTCTTTAGTATCCAACCCAGTGGTTTTCCAGTCCATCCTTGAATTCCCCAATTGGGGAACTTCTCTAAAACAAACTAGTTCAGGTTCAGACAGCCAATATTTCTTTATGGTGGGCCAATATCTCTTTCTCATAACATCAAGTTATTAGCTCTAGCACTGCCATTCATGAGAACATGTCTGATTTCTTTTCCACTTCATACCCTTTCAGACACCTGATGAACAATTTGAAGCTAACTATTCTTGCCCAAGAATCTTCTCTTCTCTAGGCTGATATTTCCAGTTCTTTCAGATGAAACTCAGAGAAAACTATTTTGAGTTTTCTCCTCCAAGGACTATTTCCCTTTGAATATACTCTAATTTGACTATGTTTCCCAGATTCTCAGAGCTGAATGCAACACACCAGGATTGTTCCAATCAGCAACAATCCTCATTCACATCCCTCATTCAAACCATCATAGGTCCATTATTAGCACACTCAATAGTGCTTGCTTTCTTTTTTTTTTTTACATATTTATTTATTTTTGAGAGAGAGAGAGAGACAGAGCACAAGCAGAGGAGGGGCAGAAAGACACAGAAGCAGGCTCCAGGCTCTGAGCTGTCAGCACAGAGCCCGACATGGGGCTCGAACCCATGAACCGTGAGATCATGACCTGAGCCGAAGTCAAATGCTTAACCAACTGAGCCACCTAGGCACCCCTAGTGCAAGAGCTTTCTAGCAGCCACATCATACTGCCAGCTTTTACTGAAATCACATCGACAAATCTTTGTTATACAAGTGCCAATAAGCCAGCCTATAGGAATGCAATTTTGTGTGTGTGTGTTTGTGCATGTGTGTAAGAAAGACAGAAATAGAGAAAGAGATCCTAGTGTTAACTTTCAAATTTTCCCATATTAAGTTTCATGTTGTAATATTTGACCCTTCTTTGCACATGTTGGAGTTTTTGTTTTTGCAGATCTTAACACCATCATACATGTAATTTATTTAACTCCAAAGATTATGCTCAGATACAAACTTAATAAGCATTCCTTTATATTTTCCTCTAGGTCTCTGACAAAAGGAAAAGATGAATTGAACAAGATGGAACTCTTTGGCTTGCCTCTAGAGACCATCCTCTAGATGAACATAGTAACTTTGGCCCTATTTTTTGGACATGCAACAAGTAATGTATAAAAATACAAAGTATGTCGCCCATTACTTTTCATTCTGTCTAGGTTTGCTTGGTGCCATGCATGAAAGATAAGCAGGAAACAGAGAAAGAAATTGTGGTTTCTTACAGGGAAGTGCTATATGTCAACATAGCTGATTTATGTGGGAGAAAGGTTTTCAAGGCAGGACAGTAGAGCAGCATTCCTGCAGTTCCCTAGAAAAGCAGGTTCTCTTCTTTGAAGTTGAATGAAAATAAACTTGGGATATCAGGGCAGATTTTCTTTGTTCTTCATTAGTCTTGGAAACAAAACAATAGAACTTTTCAATGAACTGCTCCCCCGTCCCTCCCACACATGTATAAAATACATGTTAATAATCACAGTTATAAGTAAAATTTATTTTCAGTGTATTCTAATTTTTAAAAAAATTCATCCTGTTTATCAGTGTGATAGGACCAAGAAGCCACTGAAGAACCTGGGGAAGCAATTTCTTGGCTTTTAAACTGGCCATCAAGCAGTTCTTTAGGATTCTGGGTTAATGTTACAGGATTTTGATGTAGATGGATAAAAAGTGTTATTTATCTATGCCTGTTTCATGGTTGGTTAATGCCCCAACACTTTCTGTAGGAAAGAAAGACAAGTCTCCCAGTGTGCAAAAAGCCAGTGAGATGACACTCAGAGTCTACATTCTTGCCTAGAGGGTTTGGGAAGACAAAAAGCTGTCTGGAAGAATTCAGAAAGAGCTATCATACAAATACAAATTGTCATGGATTTCAGAATTTTCCCTCGCGTCTGTGATCTCATGATATATAAGATTTTAATTTAATTTTATTTTATTAACAGATCTACTCTCTTGGGACACCTGGGTGGCTCAGTCGGTTCAGCGTCTGACATTGGCTCAGGTCGTGATATCGCAGTTTATGAGTTCGAGCCCCACATTGGGCTCTCTGCTGACAGTTCAGAGCCTGGAGCCTGCCTTGGATTCTGTGTCTCCCTCTCTATCTGCCCCTCCCCCAC
Organism: Prionailurus viverrinus; assembly: GCF_022837055.1. Taxonomy (NCBI): domain Eukaryota; kingdom Metazoa; phylum Chordata; class Mammalia; order Carnivora; family Felidae; genus Prionailurus; species Prionailurus viverrinus. The sequence continues at coordinate 55,024,463 of NC_062567.1, forward strand.
TCACGCTCTGTCATGTTCTCTCTCTCTCTCTCTCTCTCTCTCTCTCTCTCTCTCTCTCAAAAATAAATAAACATTAAGAAAGGAGATCTACTCTCTTAACAAATGTTTAAGTGCACAATAAAGTATTGTTGACTGTAAGTACCATGCCGTTTGACAGATCTCTAGAACTTACTCATCTTGCTTAACTGAAACCTTATGCCTGTTGATTAGTAGTAACTCCTTTTTTTCTCCCTCCCTCAGCCTCTGGCAATGGCTATTCACACTTTGATTCTATGAATTTGACTATTTTATACACTTCATGTAAGTAAAATCATGCAATATTTGTCTTTACGTGTCAGGTTTGTTTCAATTTCATTTAGCAGAAAGTCCTCAAGTTTCATCCAGGTCATTTCACATTGCAAAATTTCCTTCTTTTTAGTGTTGGAAAATAAACCCCCGTATGTAATAAGTCACTTTTAAGAGACTTTTATTCTTAGCCCATGTTCTCTCCACAGAACTTATCTTTGCCACACCATCCCACTAACCATCCCACACACACCTGTGTGTATGTGCATGTGTGAGCCCCAGTGGACTGGTGGCCAGCTTCTCCACCTGGACTAGCCTGACAAGGGCACAAGGAAACCTTCTCTCCGTGCTCCCAGGATGACCGGTGACTGCAGCACTGCCAGTGGCAGCAACAGACCGTCACTAGTGCAGCTGGGTGGGGAGAGGGCAGGAAGGCTACTCCTCGTACCTTCTCAATCCTCATTCTCATTCTGCATCTCCTGCTTTTCTTTCATTCCACTATCATCAACTTTTCATTCTTGCTCTTTTACCTCTTTTCGTTCCTGTATCTCTTTGAGTGCGTGTGTGTTTAAATAAACTTGCTTCTCCTGCCTCTTCCTGTTTTTAACTTTCTTATTTCCCATCTCTTCTTCCTATCTGTATCTTCAGACACCTTTCTCCTCCGGTCTGTACTACACCCTCTCTTCTATGTAGTCTCTGGGCCCTCATGTTCATCCATTCTGATTCAATCCCTGGACTTTGTTCCTTCCTTCATCTTTAGTCACTGGTCTTTGGTTCAAAAATGTCTTTTTTCTTTCATTCTTCTTATTTACTGCAGTTCACTTGTTGAAGGAAGAACCAGCCTTCAAACAACAAAATAAGTGAATTTATTCTCAGATGAAAGGTCAGGAATGGACAGTCAGTACATTGAAAATGTTGACAAAGCTATAAAAAATTCACTAGTACCTAAGACTGCCAGATGTGGAGGAGAGGGAATGTATGTATATACACACAGCTAAATTTGCTTGTCAATTTAAAATAAACAATAAATGATAAACAAAGACTGGATCCAAACAGTGTGTCTAAATAGTATGGGAGACAATGTGAAAGTTATCACATGTGTACAAAATCAATCCCTGTCCCAAAGAAATCACAAAGAATGTAAAGGGTTAAGAAGTTTAAAAACACCAGAAATAACCAGAAAACAATGCAAAATAGCATATAATTAAATGTTTAACTGTTTCTAATTATAAGTCTAATACAAGTTCAGGCATTGATCTAGGGGAACAGCTCAGGAACTGTTCTTGGAGTGGAGGATGCGACACGGGTTTAAGGGATGAAATACACTCTCCAAGCAAACTAGAGAAACAAATCATCCCAGGTCTTCCCCATATTTTCCTGGCTCTGCCTTCCAATACTATCCTTTTCTCCGAAAACAATCCTAACTAGACTTCAGGGCACGTTTAGTGCCATGTACCACTGGGAGATCTTTCCTTCTTTAAGCCCTCCATAGCACTTTTCACCACGACGTGCCATCCATCCATCATCTATCCATCGATCCATCCATCCATCGATCCATCCATCTCTACATTGTTGTTCTGGCTAATTTTGGACATACCTCTTAGGGACTATCTGCTTTTTGAAGGAAAATGCCACATCTGTACAGAGCAACTATTCCACAAACTTTGATTTAAATGAATGAATGAATGCATCTTGGAACATTGACTCTTCACTGATTGTCCACAACTACCATCTTCAACACTTCTAGACTTCTTACAGGCAAAAGTGGACACTTTTTCTTCCACACATCCATAGCTCCTAACGGTTTTAACATATGCAAAATATGCTATGTTGCAACTGTTTGGATACATGTTAATTTCTTCCACTGGCCTGTGAGCTACGCCTCCCCCACTCCCCCACTCCCCAGTTGTTCTTTGTAACCCTGGTGCCTTTTCAGTACGTGCTAAAAAAATGAGGTGGAAAATACTCTGTAGGAGAAAAAAAATCCTTTTCTGTTTTACAGTAACTTTGTTCTTATATTGATTAAAGTAAGTCATGTACTGTAAATTAATAATAGCTATCTATACTATATATAGAAAACCCTATTTATAGTAAAATAAATAATAGGTGGCACATATTGCATCATGAAACAGGCCAAATTCTTTTTAGATGCATATAATTTAACTTCTCAGTTCCTATAAAATGTCCCTTTGAAATGTGACCTCACTATAATTTGTTTCAATGTATACAGTAGATAAATATATTGCTCACTTTTAAATAACTGCATTTTTATGGTAATATATTTACAAGAACATGATCATTATTTATAGGGTCTTGGGTCTATTTGGAATTATTGTTTGTAAATATTTGTTCCTGTCTATAGCAAAAATTTTTCCATGATGCTCTAAGTCCTTTCCACAAGCTTTTGTTAGCTGTATTTGGAAGATCTCCAGGCAGCACAAATTACTGAGAAACAATACAAGACTTCAAAAGCATGTTTATTTGCACTATAATGTGGAATTCACTACCACACATAGGTATTTTGAGGCCTTTACTCTCATTCAAACAATAGGAGATTCTCCTGTAAAAAGTTATAATAATTCACTACAATTTTCTTCTTTTGCCTCTAAAGGCTTTTTTAAAAAGACTTTTTTTAATACTACACTTCTGGGGATCAAAAGGAAAGAAGAGAAACCTAGTCAGGTATGATTAACTCCCTGTGCAGTGCACTGATGCTCAACCAGGCCTGCAGATTAGAATATGGAGATTTTATAAAAGTCCCCATGCTGAGATCTCACCCCAGACCTGCTGAATCAGCATTCCTGCTGGGGGGCTCTGGGCATGAATTATTTTCAGAAGTTGTATGGTGAGTCTGGTATTCAGCCACCGTTTGAAACTACTACAGCAGCTATTATTTAAGGGGAATAATCTCCAGGAACTAGAAGTATATTTTATTTTAGAAAATGATTAGAATTACGAAAAATACGGTTGATGTAATATACTTGCTTTTCACAAATTATATCTCTTCTTTTCAACTGAACTAATTATTCTGCATTCTGATTAGGCTTTTTCTTATTCATAGAAATAACTAAACAACTGACCTAATAGCACAGTTAATTATAATTATGACATCTCATCAGTTTGGCAACTGGTTATTTCTAACCAATTATTTTGATTATCTTTTAACAACCAAATATGATTGGCTATTCTGCAATTCAAACTATTTTTCAGGAGGTTTAAAGAAAAAAACATTTTTGTCTTATTGACTTGGTATTTATTAAAGGAAAATCATTACCATGATAAACAGGGACAATTATATATTTATATGTAAAAAAAAAACAGTTCTGCATATATGTTATTGATCTTCAAGTATTCCAAACCCTGCATCATGATTCAATCAAATTACACAATGTCTAATTCATGTATTTATAATATTTAGTATAAACTTCTATAAATCTATTTAATTCCCCCATTATTTCTTAAATACATCCTTAAAGAAATAGATGATTTGCCTCCTTGCTAAACTAGTTAACAACCCAAAGATCAACTCTAATAGATTGAAATTGATCACATGAAAAATTACATAGTAACAGTACATAGTACTTTTTGGATGTTCATAGAAAGCATTACTTTATGTAAATTTTCTTCTCTCAACTAAAACAAATTTACCCATCTTTACAACCACAGATTTTGCCAAATGTTAGGATGGACAAGAACAAAAAGTATTTCTGATCTGTGTGTCACAAATGTTTTTGAAGAAACTTTCGTTGATATTTTTGGCATCCATTATATTATATTATTTAATTAACCTGGTTTAGAAAGAAATAAGGTCATTGTGTGCATTTAAATCTTGTTGGGATAATTCCATGTTCTTTTAGGATGGAAGAACATTACCCCCTCTAGTGGATGAAGGTAAAACGTATGGCCTTGATGGGTGAAAAAGAGACTGGGCTTCCTTAAAACGTCATCATCTAATAGGTTGATGGATTAATTTCCCTAGTTCATAACTTCATTTCAAGCATATTGTCTAGGAAAAGGTGCTATGTCACACATATTTCTTATATTAAGATGTATAATGGTATTTGGAATCTAACACAGTGCAATAAAGGAAATGTAGTTCATGCCAGGCATCCTGTTTCATATTGAAAAGAATAGATTTGGAGGATGCCATCTTAAAATGTTTACTTCTAATGAACAAAGCACCATAAAAACATGTTTTTTTCTAATCAAAGAAAAGAAAAAAATAGAACAAATCAAACTCACTTTTTTTTAACCTAGAAGTTTTAATCATAGTTATGCCTAAAGTACATTTTTTCTATTAAGTTGAAAGCACCAGCCTTTTGACTCTAGCATCTTTATTTATATAGAAAGTTGTTTGGAACCTATTATTTAAAATTTTCTTTTTTAAAATATTTATTTATTTATTTATTTATTTATTTATTTATATTTTATAGGGCATGAGTTGGAGAGAGAGGCAGAGGGAGAAAGAGAAACTTTTTTTTCAAAAAATGTTTATTTATTTTTGGGGCGCCTGGGTGGCGCAGTCGGTTAAGCGTCCGACTTCAGCCAGGTCATGATCTTGCAGTCCGTGAGTTCGAGCCCCGCGTCAGGCTCTGGGCTGATGGCTCAGAGCCTGGAGCCTGTTTCCGATTCTGTGTCTCCCTCTCTCTCTGCCCCTCCCCCGTTCATGCTCTGTCTCTCTCTGTCCCAAAAATAAATAAAAAACGTTGAAAAAAAATTAAAAAAAAATGTTTATTTATTTTTGAAAGAGCACGAGCCAGGGAGGGGCAGGGAGAGAGGGGGACAGAGGATCCTAAGCGGGCTCTGTGCTGACAGCAACAAGCCCGATATGGGGCTTGAACTCATGAACTAGGAGATCATGACCTGGGCTGAAGTTGGAAACTCAACCAACTCAGCCACCAAGGCACTGAGAGAGAGATGGAGAGAGAGAGAGAGAGAGAGAGAGAGAGAGAGAGAGAATCTTAAGCAGGCTCCATGCTCAGCAGGGAGGCTGACATGGGACTGCATCCAATGACCCTGGGATTGTGACCTGAGCCGAAATCAAGAGTCAGACGTTCAATCAACTGAGCCACCCAGGCATCCCTCATTTAAAATTTTCTACTAGAAAAACACATTTGTCTTTAAAGTTTAGTAGCATAATATATAATATATATACTACACACACACAAATACACAAATTTGGGGGCTGGTTTATTTTCTGAATTAATCTATTATCAAATGATCCATCAAGTTCTGCTCAAATATGGAAACTTAAGGCCATTCAACCTACTTTAATAGTTGGCTTTAACATCAGACAAATAGAATAAAAAATCCCTGCTCAAGTGTGAACTAGTTTTACTTTCTCTATTTAAATCATCAAAGTCAAGTTTCAAAGGTAGTGCCTGTGAGTTTATTGTATTTATCACTAGTAAAGTGAAGTTATCCTCAGTTGCCTCATCCCTAATAGATCTTTTAAAAATATGCAGCAAATGGCTTTGAATTACTGTTAATATTTTCCCCTTTACTAAGTCAGATTTGATTGCTTCCTTAAATATATTTTGAAATATTTGCAAACAGGACTAACACACGCACACATGCACACATACCCTGAGGCAGCCCACGTAAGTGGGGCATATCTCTTTTCCTTGGTAACCCCTCAATAGCCTCTTATTGGCTGTCAAATAGGGAAAAAATAGGGAAAAGAAGAGTGTAAGCTTCTCTGATGGAAAGGTAAAATCAGCGGTAAACTATCAACATAAGCTGTATATAAAAATAAATCTGAAAATATTTACAAAGCAATTACTAAATCTAGCAACTATCATGATTGAATGCATTATGAAGAAATACATAAAGTCATTTTTACCTTAAAATAAAACATAGTTGGAGAAAATATTAAGATTGCATAAAACAGAAGACTTAACAGCAGGTCACAAGTAGACAAAAACCCCCACATTTTTCTAACTATTTCTCAGCTTGCAAAGTGTTTACATACAAATCATTGCTCAGTTTCCTTATCTGCAAAATAAAAATAAGACCGACTTATATCACAGAATTGTTGGAAATTTTTAATAAGATAAAGTAAGATAACATATTACGTTTTTAAAACTAGCCAAGTATTTGGTACATAACAAGGAGCCAATACATATTAGTTCCTTGATCCTCATGAAAACTCTATAAGATAGGAAGTTTATATATTATCAAGCTTCATTTTACGGTTGAAAATCAGACTCATACATGTTCCCAGAATGATCAAAAGCAGCACAAAGAAAGTTCTCTCTTTCTCTGTCTCTCTGTCTCTGTCTCTTTCTGTGTGGATAAAACGATTATGAGTAAATAAATGAAACTGGGAAAATGAAGAGTGGTGAGTAAACCTTTGGACTGAAATAGACGTCTTAAAATGTGTGGTTATACATAAGATGGTAAAGGCAGGTTGAGGACAAATTTAATATGAGGCTAAGGAGTTTATTTTTTAATATTGTAATTGTTTATTTATTTTGAGGGAGAGAAATGGAGCAGGGGAGGGACAGAGAGAGGGAGAGAGAGGGAGAGAGAGAGAATCCCAAGCAGGCCCCCTGCTGTCAGTGCAGAGCCTAACACAGGGCTCGAACCCACGAACCATGCGATCATGACCTGAGCTGAAATCAAGAGTTGTATGCTTAACTGACTGAGCCGCCAAGGTGCCCCTAAAGCTAAGGACTTTAGATTTTATCTGAAGCTCAGCGGGGTTAAATGTTTGCCATAGCACAAATTGTAAGTGAGGTACAAAAGACCGAAACTAAATTTTAGAGGTCTTTACATTGCCCCAAAAGCGTGAACAATATGATCAAAACAATGTGGTAATGACAGTTTTCAGAATGGATAGAAGGGAAGGAAATGCTGAAGACAGAGAGGTGAGTTAAACTGTTGATACATTAGCTCAGATGGAGGTGGAACATTGGAAACAGGAAGGGATTATAAAAGAATGAAAAGAATATCGCCAAAACTACAATATGGGAGTTGAGAAAGAAGACTGGAATATATAGGCAAAGGTGATTTTGTGGTTTCTGGTGTCTGTCACCATTTATAAAAATAGGGGATTTGGCTTGATCAAGAGTTTTCAATTTTATTTAGATCTGCTGAACATATGCATCTTAATATGTTGAACAGTTTCTTTGGGAGAGTAATTGGATCCTGCCACTAAAGCATTCACTGTACAACATTTTTTTAAAGCTAAGGAACATTTTTTCTCAACCAATGAAATCATGGACTCTAGGGAATCCTGTATTTCTGAAGTCAACTTCCCTTTTTCAAGGTAACTTTTGCACACTTCATCAGTTGTGGTCGAGGTTGGACACCTGTGGGTACCACCAGTGCCAGCTCTAGGCAAAACTGTGAAGCAGCCCGGTCAGATCTGGCGAATCTCTTTTCCCTTTTCTGTGCCTCTTTCCTGCCTTTGAGTGCTATCTCCAGCTCGGTGTTCTGCTGCCCACTGGGGGTGAGCTACTCAAGGCCTACTCAAGATTTCCATCACCTAGAGAAGTATTTGGCATGTAGAAGGTGCTCCCAAATTTCAGGTGTAGGAATCAATGGCGTAAGTGAAAGAATGAAAAATATTGATGCATGAATAAAATGCCTGACAATTTATTCATTCTATGATTTGGGGTATTTAATTTGGGCAGCCCTCCCCAAATTATCTCCATTGAAAAACAGCTGTATGAAAAAGTATTATATACCCTAATGGAAGGAATCGTTACTGAAAGATTTCAGACAGCAGTAGAGACCGAATTATGAGAGCAAGGGCCTCCAGTTACAACTTTAAACCATATGATGAAGACAATCATCCACACACAAGGTTGGCTCCTTTTGACAGTGGTCCTCATTTTGGTTGTCACCCACCATTTAATAATTATTGGTGAAAAGAAATTATGTTACACTAAAAGAAAATTCTGTAGAGTGGGTCATATTAATTCAGTATCACTATCTGGGCCTAAAATAGAACTTTACTCTCTATAGCTCTTCTTACAACAGCCAACCTGAACATCAGGTTGAACGTGAATATCTGCTTTGCCTTGTGTCTACCCAGTATGCCAGGAGGCTCCCCTTGTCAGTTGCCAAATTGCATAGCCAGGGACCAACAATATGATGATTTAATTTGAATTTCAGTTGCTTCAGTTACTCATTGAAGACAGGGCCTTGACTAAAAGTGAAACCAACTTTCAAGTGCTGGTAGTAGCAGTGTACGTAGAAATAAATTATAATGTTTATGGTCACTGAGTTTTATTGCTTTCATTTAAACAACACAGCAATGTTTCTTATAATCTGTGGTGGGGAGATGCCTCACAAACATTTGGAATCATAGTTCTAATGGGCAGCCAGAGATTTCCATGTCTCTGAATCCCTCTATATTTTGAATTTGTGTCTAGAAGCTGTGGGAGAATGACTTACTTTCCAGCTCTTTTCGTCAATGGCTTCTGAGTTTTTGGTACTTAAGATTGTGGCTATGCATCTGGCCAACAACAGGAAACACTGTCAAGAAAATGGGAAGAGCTTTAGCTCAGTGTTCTGATTCACTGAAGAACATGAGTGAAATTTTGCTCTTAGTTACGTCAGGTCTTAATGGCATTCCCCAGGTGACCATCTAGTTGTTATTACTCATGTTCTTGATTAAAATAATGAGTTCATGTGATTACGAAAATCTATGCATGTAATATTAGTACCCAAACATGGATAAGTTTAGATTTTCTGTTAAGAAAATGAGTACAGGGGCGCCTGGGTGGCTCAGTCGGTTAAGTGTCCGACTTCGGCTCAGCACATGATCTCATGGTTTGTGAGTTTGAGCCCCACATCGGGCTCTGTGCTGACAGATGGAGCCTGGAGCCTGCTTCAGATTCTGTGTCTCCCTCTCTCTCTGCCCCTCCCCTGCTTACACTCTGTCTCTCTCTCCCTCAAAATAAATAAACATTAAAAAAAATGAATGCAAAAGCGTTAATGGTAAACTAACATGTGGGTCTTATAACTCACAACGTTGTGTATAGTACTACATTTGTTTATATTTATTTGTATTTTAAGCTTGTTTAATAGAACCAGGTAAATTACAATTTTTGTATCATCCAGTATAACAAGATAGTACTTAATGAAATCACAACCATAAATATTAGACTGCAATTTTTCAATATGTTTTAGATACCTTTTAAAAATGTGTACAGTTTTACTAAATTTATGCAGTTTTTAGATCTGAGGTTTTATTATAATTCTTCCTATGGCAAATCTTAAGGAAGTAACTGAAGTTCATGCAACTTGTTAAAGATGGCTTGATAAATTTCAGAAAATACGTAAATAAAATAAATTAATAGATCATGAGGTTCATTTAAGTTACTGATCTTGTTTTACAAGAACACTAAGGCCTGGAGTTTGTGTACCCCAACAGATACATGTATTCGAGACTCCAAAAACACTCTATGGACTACCCACTTAAAACTAGTTCTAAATTGGGGTGCCTGGGTGGCTCAGTCGGTTGAGTGTCCGACTTCAGCTCAGGTCATGATCTCACCGCTCGTGGCTCAGGTCATGATCTCACTGCTCGTGGTTTTGAGCCCCGCATCAGACTCTGTGCTGACAGCTCAGAGCCTGGAGCCTGCTTCAGATTCTGTGTCTCCCGCTGTCTCTGCCCTAACCCATTCGCATTCTGTCTCTGTCTCTCTCAAAAATAAATAAACATTTAAAAAATTAAAGGGGCGCCTGGGTGGCGCAGTCGGTTAAGCGTCCGACTTCAGCCAGGTCACGATCTCGCGGTCCGTGAGTTCGAGCCCCGCGTCGGGCTCTGGGCTGATGGCTCAGAGCCTGGAGCCTGTTCCCGATTCTGTGTCTCCCTCTCTCTCTGCCCCTCCCCCGTTCATGCTCTGTCTCTCTCTGTCCCAAAAATAAATAAACGTTGGAAAAAAAAAAATTAAAAAAAAAAAAAAAAAAAAAAAAACTTGTTCTAAATTTTTATTTTTATTTTTTGATTAATTTATTTTGAAAGAGAGAGAGTGAGTGCTCACAGGAGGGTCAGAGGCAGAGGGAGAGAGAGAATTCCAAACAGGATCTGCACTGTCAGCTTGAATCCTGATGCCAGGCTCAAACTCATGACTTGAGCCCAAATCAAGAATCAGATGCTTGACTGACTGTGCCACCCAGGCGCCCCAAAGTAGTTCTAAATTTTTATTTAAGTGTTTATTTTTTGAAAACATGGCAAGTTGGGGTGCCTGGGTGGCTCAGTCAGTTAAGCATCCAACTCTTGATTTTGGCTCAGGTCATGATCTCACAGTCTGTGGGATCAAGGTCCATGATGGGATTCTCTCTTTCCCTCTCTCTGCCCCTCCCTCCCTCACACTCTCTAAATAAATAAATAAATAAATAAATAAATAAATAAATAAATACACTTAAAAATAAATAAACCATGGCAAGCTATGTAGCTTTTTATGGAATCAATTATTCAATAGAACATATTTAATCTCATTTAATATAGGGCTCATCCGATAAAGTTTAATGTTTAAGTATTGTTCTTTAATGACATCTATAGTGTCAGTCTCCCAATGCTCAATCTCATTGTGTTACAGAAACAGTAAAGAGCCTTTTTTTTATGTTGAAATCTACTGATCAGGCCCCTTTCAACAATAAAAATAAGGTACATAAGTAAGAAAAAAAAGTATATTTAAAGAGAAAATTCAGTTATTGGTTACAAGTTTATATTTTTAAAAAAAGGGCCTGATTTACTGGTAAGTATAACAAATAAAAATGCTTTTCAATTTCATGGGTAGGTAAGTATGAAAAACATAGTGTATTTATATAGATAGATGGGAGGCAAGAAAAGTAAAAACAAAAATAAACCAGAAAGTAAAAATAGTGGGGGGAAATAAAAATGTAAACAAAATTAGAGAATTAGTGACTTGGGGAAGGACCTACAGAAGAGACAGAAAAAGTGACCAATCCACATTAACAAACTTTTGGGGAATAATATTTTCATTGTATTGTTTTAGGACATGGCTTAAAGGACTCAAAAACCATGCTGCAATTTTATAACCTTGGGCATAAACAGTAGATTGCTCGTAAGTATTTTTCTACCTAGATGAATTAGCTCTGAAAGAACTGGAGGCTGGAAGTGGCTAATAGAACTGATCTCCCTGATTCCTCTTACCATAAAAAAGAAGAAGAAGAAGGAGAAGGAGAAGGAGAAGGAGAAGGAGAAGAAGGAGAAGAAGAAGAAGAAGAAGAAGAAGAAGAAGAAGAAGAAGAAGGGAAAAGAAAAGAAAAGAAAAGAAAAGAAAAGAAAAGAAAAGAAAAAAGAAAAGAAAAGAAAAGAAAAGAAATGATGGTTCACCCTTTGACCTGGAAGTTGGAAATTAAGCTCATACAAACCTGAAAATGTTGGTCTCTCTCAGCCTAAGGCACAGGCATAGAGAGTTCACCCTGTATATGCCTTATTCCTAGTGATATCCCTTTGAAGCACAGTGATTTTGCATTGGTTCCTCAAACCTATACTTTCCCCCCTCTGTGGCCACTGTATTTATTAGGTCACTTTTTATACAGGGTCAGGGCATAAGCAGGACTGCTACACATTAACACATATTGTTGCTGTGATATTTTTGTTCAAAAGTGTAATGGTGACATTGAAGTTAATCTCAAAATCAGCTGTGAAAATAACTATAAAAGGTTAAAACATTGACATTTCTTTTAAAAAAACATTTAGTAGGACTGTATCTTCAATAGTCTTTAGAATTATTTTCATTAGTTTTGCCTACTTCCTAATTTTCTAGCTGCCTATTTCTTATTTTATTTTAGCAGATATTTTTAACCTAGAATCTATTTAAAGCATCAAGATAGGCAAAGAGTGGAAAATCATTACCGGAACGTTTGGTTGTTAAAAAAAAAAGAAGAAGAAGAAGAAGATTTGCATCATTTTTTTTTCTTTTTCTCTTTTTCCTTCAAGGGATAGTGCTAACAACTTTTAAGAAATTCTAATCATGTTCCTGGCCAATTCAGGGTTGAGAGGGGGTGGTAACCATTTTATGGATTAAGCAAGGGGTCTCACACATTTCCCCCATGAGACTTCATGCCCATTTTTAAAAGAGAAGGAAAAATGCCTCTTTAAGTGAGAGAGTAGTACTGAGAAGAAATTCAATTTCCCATCTCTAAAAGTTATAACTGCAAAGACATCATGACTAAACTATGGTCACTAACTTTGGACATGGCTGCTTTGCCAATTCATTTTCCAAACGACATTCTAGTGTTTTCTGTCCTCCTGCTCAATAGTTTCGCTGAGTGTTGGTGTTTTCATAGTGAATTCTAGGGGGACTAATTTATTACACTTAATGCTTTAATTTTTAAAATTTATAGGCATTAATTTTTCAACCACTGATACAATCTGAATTCACAGCCATCCCATATCATATATGGGAGATGACATTATTCCTCCCACCTATAGCTCCCATGTTCTTTGCTTTGTAACATCCCGTGACTTTCTAGGCAGCATTTAGTATCCTGTCACACTATTGGGTCGGCTAAATGTTTTGCCTTGGTCAATGGAATGGAATGACGTATGACACTTCCATACAAAGACAGCCCTTCAGTCTGGGATGTGAAGATATATAGAATAGACCAGAACAGGCCTGGGAAGGGTCCAGCAGAGCCAGACCCAAATGACAGACCTGTGAACCAAAAATAAATGTTCACTGTTGAAGGCCACCGAAATTTGAGGGCTAAAGCAAAAATGGCTAATAGACCAAAGCATAAAAAAATAACAATTAGGGATTCAAATTTGTTTGTTAAAAGAATGGAGAAAGAAAGCACTGCAGATTGGGGTAGAAATAAGAGTACAGTGCAGCTAGACAATGCTTTGGGGTAAGTTTCAGTGGTGCATTCTGCTTACTCACTTTGAACATCGGATACTCTTATCAGTTTTCTACCGCCACTTAAAAATTATCCCCAAACTTATCAGTTTCAAATAAGAAGCATTTATTATGTCACAGTTTCTGTGGATCGCGAATCCAAGTCTGCCTTTGCTGGGTGTCTCTGACTCAAGTTCTGTCAGGAGGTAGCAGTCAAGCTGTCATCTGGAGCTGTGGTCTTCGCCATAGACTTGACTGGGGGTGAAGGTGGAGGACCTATTTCCAAACTCAACTCACGTGGTTGTTGGCAGGCATTGGTCCCCTGCCACATGAATTTCTCCATGGGGCTTCCTTAACTACACAGCAGCTATTTTCCTTCCGAGCAAATGATTCAAAAAAAAAAGCAAGGCAGAGCACCCAAGATGGAAGCTGTGGTCTTTTATACTCTAATCTGCCATATTCTTTTCATTAAAAATCAGTCAATAAGTCCAGCCCACTCACAAGGGGAATACAGGATGTAAATACCGGGAGGCAGGGGTTGTGAGGAGCCACCTTAGAGGCTGCATACCAATCAACAGCACTGGATCTCTCTGAACTTCAATTTCCAAACCTGTAAAATGGGTATAATTGTACCTACCCTGCTTACCTCACAAAACTCTTTAAAGGTCAAATGAACAAATACATGTAAAAATGCTTTGTAAATTGTAAAGTATGATACAAATGTAAGATGTTTTTGTTCGTCTGGGTCTTACAAGAAGCAGAAGCACAGATAGGATTTAGGGTGCAAGGATTTACTAGGGGAAGCATCTGTAAAAAGAAATGATGAAGAAGGTGGTGGTAGGGAGCTTGTCAGATCGCAATTAGTGAAGAAGAAAGAAGTGTTGTGGAGAAGCTTACTATGCCATGTACGGAAAGTTTGGCAAGCCTTTTTCAAACCAAAGCAGTCTGTCAGAGAATCTCCCAGGACACAGTCTGCCTTAGTATCCACACTGCACTCAGTCATTGGCTGTGAGCAGCCCAGGGGAAATTGAGCCTTGGTGCAAACATGGCGATGGCTTCAACCTCATCAGTAAGAGAACTAGGTTCCATTCTTGTTTTCTTTGCTTGAGCTCTATCTTGGTGCCATTTCTAGCGTTTCTAGTTCTAGAACAGGGGCCATCCTGAAATGGCTGCCAGGGGCCCTACTGACAACTGCTTGTCTAAATATCCTCCCAATGCTCTTGCTCGATCTGTTGGAACCTCCTCAATCCAGGCTGAACCTCTGGGTCTGACTGCCGGGCTGCACCAGCATCTGTTAAATATTGCCACACCCTCTGGACACCATGCTCCATGCACTGGACCAAACTTCCTCCCTGCATCTGTATTTGGGTCTGTTTTTCCAGGGATCATCTCCATTCTAGGAGATGGTTTTCATTCTAGATCTCAGTCCCTCCCAGCCTATTCCATTGGCCTGCGGTTGTTAATAATGGTTGGGACCAGATTGCTTGGGTTTTAATTCTTACTCTACCACTCTCCTCTTAGGTTGTATGACATCTGATAAGTCAATTAAAATGTGTCATTATAAAATGGAGATGATAACAGTACTTACCTTATAAAGTTTTTCACTTTGCTTTTTTGTAAATTGCTAAGACAGTGCCAGGCACATAGGTAGTATTCTGAAAATGTTAGCTATTATTATTTGTTACCTCAAAGATTTATTTATTTATTACCTCCCAATGTACAAAATTAAATGCCCTATGCCATTTAGAGTCCTGCAGTGATTTGGATTTGGGTCAATCCCATTTCAGATTGGGATACAGACATAAATAATATGGCAGAGAGAGAGAGGAGTGAGAAGAGAGAGAAAAAAGAGAACACTTTCATGTGCTTTGGTTCAACTTCTTAAAGTTTATTTATTTATTTATTTATTTTAGGAGAGAGAGAGGCAGAGAGAGAGAGAGAGAGAGAGAGAGAGAGAGAGAGAATCCCTGGCAGGCTCCAAGCTGTCAACACAGAGCCTGACTTGGGGCTCAGTCTCAGGGACTGTGAGATCATGATCTGAGCTGAAATCAAGAGTGGGACGCTCAGCAGACTGAGCCACCCAAGTTCCCCTGGTGCAACTTTTGAAAGCCTGTGAGTTCACTCCTAGGCTGTTTGTGTTTACCTACTAACTCTCTATTGGGCTCCAAGCCTCATTGGTTTAACTCCTTATCTACTTTTTCAACTCTGGTTGGTTAACTTCATTAGATTAACTGTTTCTCATGGTTAGGTCCTCGGTCCCACCCCCAGGTTTTGCCTCCTAATATCACGTTCCCATTACCAGGTTCCGGATCTGAACTCAGCTCCAGATCTGTTATGTCATAAATAGATGATACTCTTACAGATGCCCTGACTTAAGTCTCATTTATGAAAGTTAAATCTGTGAGGATCCCAACCAGCCTTGTCCCCTTCATCTTGTTAAGCATCCATAGTCATCTGAGGGACTGGGGAGGCAGGGATTAGGGAACAGCCAGCACTCATTATTAGGTGTTTTTGTGCAATTTCGCTACTTCTTCCTCTGCTTTCACAATAGGCTTGTTTTCTTAATTTCCTTGTTACTGCCTGAAATAGGACTATCAATAAAGAGAAACAGTGTAGAATTTGTTCTAGAAAAGATTGAGATGCTTTTACTAGTCTTTTACTTTTCCTTTCTTTTTTTCTTTCTTTCCCTTTCCCTTTCTTCCCCCCCCCCTTTTTTTTATTATACCTGTTCCCAAAGGCACTAATTCAGTATTGTATTTAGGTTTCAAGAACACTGAATGGAGAGGTTTAATTAAAAACACTTTCAGAAACAGCCCTGTAGCTGAACACAGAACTTCCATTGCCTCCTTCTCGGGCACAGTTGTGCTCCCCCCTCTGCTCCTTTTATCACTTCATTATCTCAAGCCAAATGTTGATTTGGTCAATTTCCTGTTTGAGTGTAAGCCAATCCCTTGAAGTTATTTCAGTATTGTGGTTCTTAAAACACAAGGTTTCCCTGTTATACTTCCACCATTTTAACACTTCATCTATTGTTTCTTTTTTTCTTAATGACAAGCACCAATGGATATTTTCAAGTCTACTACTTAATAACTCCATGTGTTTTTGATACCCTAAACTCCACTGGTCTATGTTGATAGTGACTAATCCTCTGAACTGTTAAAACAGTCTTGTGCAAATAAGAGGTACATCAGAGGAATTTTTTATATGAAAACTTTATTTAGGGAGCCACTTTCTTTCCTGTATTTGCTTATTCAAACTTTCCATTTCAACTTGTTTTGAAATACTGTCAAACTACATAAATCAGAGTTTCCTTTTTCAATTTTATTAATATAGCCTGATAAAATGGAACCAAAATTCTTGATTAAATGTTCTTTAAAATTGGTTATCCTTGATATAAAAACACCTAAACCTTTTGCCAATTTCAGAGCTATAAATAAAGGTCATTTTGTTTACTCTCCTTGTTTTATGTCTAGGGACACTAAGGGTCATAAAAGTTATGTGATTGTTACTTGAGAAAATGATATTTTCGCTCCAGCATGCGAACTCCCTCAGGTTAAAGCAAGACGGTGTCCTTTCTGGTCTTTGTAATTCTTGTCTTTACTGGTTTTGTTTTTAAATTCGGTAACTGTAAGTTAGTTTTTAAGATCAGATTTATGGGGCACCTCAGTAGCTGAGTTGGTTAAGAGCCTAAATCTTGATTTTGGCTCAGGTCATGATCTCACAGTTCATTGGATTGTGCCCCACATCAGGCTCCATGACGCCAGCACGGAGCCTCCTTGGGATTTTCTACCTCTCTCTCTGCCCCTCCCCTGCACTCTCTCTCTCTCTCTCTCTCTCTCTCTCAAAAATAAAATAAATGAACTTTAAAAAAAAAAGATAATATTTATTTAAATATAATTTTCTATGCTAGAAAGTTAATTAATTTTAAGTGTATACTTTGGTTAAATTTTGACCAATGAATACAGTCGTATAACCACCACCATAACTGAAATACAGAACATTTTCATTTCTCTCCAAAGTCCCCTCACACTCCTTGCTCTATGGCCTGGTTCATGACAGTCCCTCTCTTTTCTTTCACTATAGTTTTGCCTTTTCTGAAATTTCATAGAAACGGTATCTTACAGAATGTAGTTCTATATGCCTGGCTTTTTTCACCCATGCCATATACAACTGTAGTCTGTTTCTTTTTGTTACTAAATAATATCCCATCATTTAAATATAACATTACTTGTTTACCTATTTGCCAGTTGATGAACCTGGCTGTTTTCCAGTTTCTGGACACTATGAATAAAGCTGCTATAAACATTCATATTCAAGTTTTCGTGTGGTCATATGTTTTCAATTCTCTTTAGTAAAAAGCTAGATATGGGATTATGGGTTGTACATTAAATGTATACCTACCTTTAAAAGAAACTGTCTCTTGATTGTACCATTTTGCATTCCCACCAACTGTATATGAAAGTTCCAGTTGCTGCGCATTCCTGCCAACACTTCATACGGTCAGTCTTTATCAGTTGAGCCACTTTAATTGGTATGCAATAGTGGCCCATTGTGGTTTTGACTTCCTTAATAAGTAGGATATCGAGCATCTTTTCATGTGCTTCTTTCTCATTGGCATATTTTCTCTGGGGGGAATGCTTATGCAAATCTATTGCTCATTTAAAAAAAGGGGGGTTTGTCTGTCTTCTTATTAAGATAGGGAGCCTGGGTGGCTCAGTCGGTTGGGCATCCGACTTTGGCGCAGGTCATCATCTCATGGTTCGTGGGTTCAAGCCCTGGGTCAGCCTCTGTGCTGACAGCTCGGAGCCTGGAGCCTGCTCCAGATTCTGTGTCTCCCTCTCTCTCTGCCCCTCCCCCACTCATGCTCTGTCTCTGTCTCTCAAAAATAAATAAACATTAAAAAAAAAGATAATAGCATTGCAGGTGACAGATGGTAGCTACATTGTGCTGAGCATAGCATAATGTATAGACTTGTCCAATCAAAATGTTGTACACCTGAGACTAATGTAACACTGCGTGTCACCTATATTTCAATTTAAAAAGAAAGAATTCGTTGTGTACTCTGGACACAAGTTCTGCATTGGATATATAATTAAAAAAAAATTTCTCCTGGTCTACAACTTGACTTTTCATTTTTTAAACCGTATCTTTCAAAGAACAAAAGATTTTAATTGATGAAATCCAGTGTATCACATTTTCTTTTATGGTTTGTGATTATTGTGTCCTGCCTAAGAAATCTTTGCCTAACTGAAGATCTAAAGAACTCTCTCCTATTTTGTAGTTTTAGGTTTTGCTTCTATGTTTATGATCCATTTTGAATAACTTTTGGATGTGGCTTGGAGTCCATTTTGATGCTCCGCCATTCTCCTCATAGCACTGCCCTCTGCTGATTCTGTCCCCTGCTTCAACTGCTGCTTAGACCAGTCTCTTCCTCTGATGACGTCACGTCCATGTCCCCTGATACTTCATACCGATGTTCCTGAAGTCTGCTCCTAGAGGGTTTCTTCTGCAAGTGATCAAATTATCCCCCCTTCAAAAGGTTAATCCCTCTCACAAAACTTCTCTCTACATTTAAGTGTTTGTTCCCTCATACCTGCTTGTTACAGAGTTTAGGGAAACAGCTGCAGCCAATTTCATTTAGTGAAAATACAGTAAGACTCCAGTTTAAAAATATATATATAGGAGAAAGGTCTTTTTGGTTAAAGTTGACTGGAGCTCAAAGAATATTTAAAAATGTGTCCTTCCATTCAGGGAAAATGTTATCTCAAAGAGTAGATTCTCTTGGTGATACACTTATTTAAGTCTCATTTGTGAAAGCTAAATCTTTAGGGATCCCGTCCAGCCTTGGTCGCCTTCATCTTGCTCAGCAGCCGTAGTCTGTCAGTGAGGGTCTAAACTGGAAGAAGTGGCAGTAGTCCTTAGAGAGACTTGGAAGTTTTGCAATCCGCAGCTGAATCTTTCTTACCACAAGTAGGAAGGAAGAGATGGCACCTCGCCCCCAGAGAGTAAGAAAGGAGTCTACACCCAAGCACACATCCCTGTGCTCTTAGAAGACCAGCAGTTTTGTGATATGCATTTTGACTTAAGGAGGAGTTCACGAAACCATAGTAGATGCCCCATAGATGGCCACCTTTTGGAGAAAGTGGTTCTAACTTTACTTCTGTCCCAACTGTGACTGCTATTGCTCAAGCAGTTTCTCTTGGAGAAGTGGAGATAACTATGGCCCTTGCCACAGTGGATGGTAGTGAGAGGAGAAGCCCTCGTGTAAAAGCTGGCAGGGAGTGATCATCAATCTGAGAGGTGCTTATCAACCACTTACCCAAGGAGGGCCGCCATGTCTATGTCACCAAAACAAATGCTGCATTTCAGAAATGTGACATGGGTGGATCGCTCAGCTCAAGGTTGTTTTCTGAAACAAATTAGGACCATATCATGATTTCTTTTCAAGCCCACCACAGCTCTCAGAACCAGGGGCACTATAATAGAAACAGTTGTTCTGTTTACCGTGAAGAGACTTTCCATCACTCGATTCTCAAATCTTAAGGTTATCTGCTTGGACGTACAGAATCCTATTGTAAAGCAGGTATGAAGATTACACTTAAACAAATAAATAACTGATTAAATTTGCAGAACTATAAATTCACATACATCTTGATAGAAACAGTATTACATTTAAGTGAACACGCTTAATGTATGTGAAAGTCACCATGGAGCAGCCTCAAAAGATCTTCTCTGCTTTTAATAGAGACATTTGAACGTAAAGATCATGTTCTCTTATTTTCTTCTCTGACCATCATTTCCAAGCACTCTGAAAGTGTTCAATAAATATTACTAATCTCCCTTGAGGTACACAGATCGTGACCACAGACTGTTACTTAACCTGGAGAAAATGAAGAATAAATAGTCCTAAAGCTTTGATATTCACACATTGTTATTTTTCTGTCCCTACAGCAGAATTACTTGTACACGGGTAATTCTATGTAAAATTAGTAGATACTCCTACAACATGACACTAATATCAATTTTGTTCCTTCTCCTGAAACTGAGCACCAGACCCTGCAGCTAGGCGAAGAGTATTTCTTACCATTCTTACCATTTGACTTAATATTCTTATACTAACTGGCCATTAATTAATATAATCTATTTTAGTTTATTTAATTTGAGAGAAAATGAGGGAGGGGCAGAGAGAGAAAGAGAGAGAGATAGACAGACAGACAGACAGACAGACAGAATCTCCACACTGTCAGTGCAGAGCTGGATGCAGGGCTCAAGCCCATGAACTGAGATGGTGACCTGAGCAGAAATCAAAAGTCGGATGCTTAACCGACTAAGCCACCCACATGTCCCTAGTTAATATAATTATTTAAGGCAAAATTGTATACCTTCTTTCACATTAGTTTTATTGTGAGCAAGGGGAAGGTAACATTATTCTAAACTCTTCAGCACTTTGTCTTTTAAAATAAAGAGTAAAACCATGTCAGAGTGAAAGTTTGTGATTCAGTGAAAATAATAAGGCAACATCAAGGGGGGGTGTGTGTGTATGTATGTATAAAATTACCACCCAGAAAAAAACAAAAGAATAAGATCAATCAGTTAACATTAATATGTTTGAATGCTGAAATTTAGCAGAGCATGGATTAATTAAATTGATATAGCATCTCCAGAAGTTGTTAATATTATTGTTCCAAGTTAGGCTGCAAAAAGGCAAAGGAATTAATTAAGCCTTATATTGGATAAGACTAGAGCACAAATTAAAAGGCTCCTAACTGTAAGTCCATGAGGAGCACTTACTAGTTGAAGGTCACGCTGCTGGTCACACAGCTCGATTACTCACTTTAAACTGTAAACTAACTAGACTATGGTGAGTCAGGCTTGTTTCCTTTCTCTTCTCGTCTGGCCTCCCTGGGGGGCTTCTCAATTCAAAGAAACTCCAGGAGAAACAGGCCACTTACTGTGAATAATCCGAAACAATCTATAAATTCAAAAGCAGTTGAAATTCCTAGAAGAGATTGAATGTTATAAGAATAAACGGGTTAGTATTTTAAACACAGAACTGCCCTTGTTTAATATCAAGGGAGAGTTAGTGGGACACAGATTTTACAGTAACTTTCATTATTTATGTAGCAGTGTGTATCACTCTATACTTCGGGAAATGGAGTCTGTGCACTCAGCCCAAGCAAATTTTGTAACAGAGGGTTTTTTTTTTTCTTTCCTTTCTTTCTTGTTTGAAGATAACAATAGCAGCATCTGTAATTAGCGGTTTTCTGCTTATGCCACAATAAGGCCAAATACACAGAAGTCTTACTTAGAAACATTTAGACAAAACAACCTACTGCTCTAAGAGGGAAAGGTGACCCACATTAAGACAAATTCAAAACCAGAAACTATAATTTATCAGAAATAATATTGTTATTCATGATGGCTACAGAGCAAGAAAAGGGAATTATTTTTACGTGACTGTTCTAACTGAAAGGCTTGATTTCAAATATTTCGGATATATCATTTTTAAAAAGAAGGAGACAACACACTTCTGACCCTCCAATCTATTTCCAATACTAAAGAAAGACAATTGAATATTTGGGGTATCTTTCAAAAGACTTCACCTTCTAAGGACACCACCAAAATTTTACCCTCCCGAGAATTAACATCTTTGACTATTCATCATCATAAGAAGAGAGAGAGGAGGCTGTTCTGTATTTATTTTTATTTACTTTTTAAAAATGTTTACTTATTTATTTTTGAGTGAAAGAAAGAGAGAGAGAGAGAGGGAGAGAGAATCCCAAGCAGGCTCTGTGCTGTCAGCATGGAGCCCAATGCAGGGCTCAGTCTCATGAACCATGAGATCATGACCTGAGCTGAACTCAAGAGTCAAATGTTTAACTGACTGAGCCACCCAGCGACCCCTATTTTTAAATTTGGATAATCTAAGTACTATTTCTCAAGAAAACACATGGAACTAAAAACAAAGTTACATACAAGTGCAAGCCAAATAAGGGAACTATGTCAAATTTAATTCATTTCAATTCTCATATACATTCAGATTTTACTTTGTATAAAGTTCATTAAGGGAAAGGCAAGCAAAATATAAATTCATAGCCTAATAGAGCTTACAAGATCACTAGAAGTATACAAATGTTAAGAATGAATCAAAATGTTAATTGTATAGGAATAAAGTACAAGGCGTTTAATGATATAAAAGAGATTTCCCATTTAATTGGAGGTGTCAGAAAACAGTTTAAGAACAGAGAGTTAGTTCAAAGGATGCATACTTTAGACATGCAAAATTACAAAAGGAGCATGTGCAAGAGGAGAACCAGCCACTGACCAATGAGAAAAATTCTATTCAGAAACGGTGGGGTCCACTTCGGTTGCCAGAAGGGTAAAAAGGAGAGAAAAAAAATGTGGGCAAAAATTTGTAAAAGTAGTCGGGGGCCAAATCTAGTTTTGAAGGTCCACAGAGTTTGTCTTAACTTGGTAGGTCATCAGGAGATTGTGTTTTGAGAAACTATATAGAGAGCCATTATCTATTAGTGAACTTTAGTTGAACTGAGTATTTGCCATAGTATAGAGCATGAATATCTATTTTAAGGTAGAGATTAACCACGAATGTTATTAAAAGAAAGAGAGATAGTTTTATTTTTAATTTTTTTAAGTTTATTTATTTATTTTGAGAGAGACAGAGACAGCAAAAGTGGGGGAAGGGCAGAGAGAGAAGGAGAGTGAGAACTCCAAGCAGGCTGCACACTGCCAGGGCAGAGCCCGACACGGGGCCTGAACTCACAAAACCATGAGATCATGACCTGAGCTGAAACCAAGAGTCGGACACTTAACCGACTGAGCCACCCAGGCACCCTGAGAAGTAGTTTTAATATGTACTTATTATCAAGAAGGGTTATAATGAGTATTATCTAACAAACACAATGTTAGCAGATAGTCTTCAATATATTGGAGGTAAAGAAATCAAACTGTGTAGCAGGTTAGTTTATTTATTGATGTATCCTTATCGTCTACAATTATTGTCTGGTGGCATAGCAGGGTGGCATAGAACTTCTCCATGGGTGTTACTGAAGCTATTCTATGGCTAGATAGATGCCTAGAACCACTTCATCAAATATGTTAACATTCTTCTGCCTCAATAATCCTTGCTGTGTACGAGAGAATGGGGTGCTGTGGTCTTTGGTGAACACATCCTGGGGGAAAATCCTTATGTTGGGTACATGTATATGTGGAGTTTTCTTTTATTCAGGCAAGAATAGAACCCTGTTAGATTTCCTAATTTTCATAATACAAGATTAAATTTACTACTTGCTTATTTGATGTCCAAAGGATCTGCTGCAGATCAGCAATGAAGGTACCATTATTCCAGGTCTTGCTAGAGAGAATGACTTCACTGTCTTATATCCTGTGCTTATCAAAGACTTGGCAGGAGAAATTGTTCTTAGGGATACTGGCTTGAGGAATGATCTATCACATTACTCCTTTTGGAATTCCAAGAATTCCTGACTTCAATATTTCCAACAGAGACCACATATTTAGACCATGTCACCTTTGGCCTCAACAGAATGACCTACATTCTGGGTTCACTCTTGATGTTGTACATTCTATGGATTTTGACTAATTTATAATGACATGTATCTACCATTATAGTATCACACAGAGTAGTTTCACTGACCTAAGGATCCTCCATGCTCTGTCTCTTTATCCTTCCCTCCCTCTAACTCATGGCAACTTCTGATCTTTTTATTATCTCTATAGTTTTGCGTTTTCCAGAATGTTATATAGTTGGACTCTTACAGCATGTAGCCTTTTCAGATTGGCTTCTTTCACTTAGTAGTATAAGTTTAAGGTTCCTCCGTATCTTTTCCTGGCTTAATAGCTCATTTATGTATGTACCACAGTTTATGTAGTACTACTGAAGGGTATTTTGGACGCTCCCACATTTTAGCAATTATGAATAAAAATGCTATAAACGTCTGCGGGCAGGTTGTATGGACACAGATTTTCAATTCCACTGGGCAAATACCAAGGAATGTGACTGCTGGATCATATAAGAGCATGCTTAGTTTTGTGAAAAGCTGCCAACTATCTTCCAAAGTGGCTGTACTATTTTGCATTCCCATCAGCAATGAACGAGAATTTCTCTTGTTCCACCCTCAGCAGCATTTGGTCTTACCAGTGTTCTTGATTTTGGTCATTCTAAAGGATATGTAGTGGTAACTCATTGTTTTAATTTCCCTGATAACATATGATGTGGAACATCTTTTCATATGCTTATTTACCATCTGTATATCTTCGTTGGTGAGATCTCTTTTAAGGCCTTTGACCCTTTTTTAATTGGGTTGTTTGCTTTCTTACTGTTGAGTTTTAAGGGTTCTTTGTTATATTTTAGATAACACTCCTTTATCAGATATGACTTTTACAAATATTTTTCTCCCAGTCTGTGGCTTCTCTTCTCATTCTCCTGACTGCATTTTTCACAGACCACAGTTGAAGTCCAGCTTCTCAATTACTTCTCTCACAGATTGTGCCTTTGGTGTTATATTTAAAAAGTCATTGCCATATCCAATACAAATGGCTATCTAGATTTTTTCCTACAATGTCTTCTAGGAGTTTTTGAAGTTCTGCATTTTATATTGGGTCTATGATCCACTCTGAGTTCATTTTTGAGAAGGATGTAAGGTCTGTGGCTAGATTCAATTTTTATATGTGGATATCCAGTTGTTCCTCTAACGTATATTGAAAATACTATTTTTACTCCATTGTATTACCTTTGCTCCTTTTTCAAAGATCATTTGGTTATATGCGTGTGAGTCTATTTCTGGGCTCTCTATTCTCTTCCATTAATCCAGTTTTCTATTCTTTCACTAATCACACTGTTTTGATTACCATAGCTACATAGTAAATCTTGAAGTTGGGTAGTGTTAGTCTTCTGACTTTGTTCTTCTCCTTCAGGATTGAGTTGGCTATTTGGGTCTTTTGCCTCTCCATTTAAACTTTAGAATCAGTTTAGCCATGTCCTCAAAATAACTTGCTGGGATTTTAATGGTGATTACATTAAACTGATAGATCAGGTTGGAAAGAACTGCTGTCTTGATGATGTTGAGTCTTCCTATCCACAAACACAGAAAATCTCTCCATTTATTAAGGTATTCACATAGAACTCACACTTCACAAAATTCACACTCTTAAAACTTCAGAGTTTTGTAGTTTTACTCACATAGATCTTTATATATTGTCAGATTTATATGTAAATCTTTTCTTTTTCTTGGTGTTAAGGTAAATAATATAGTGTTTTTAATTTTAAATTCCAAAAGGCAAGGGAATTAAAAGCAAAAATGAACTGCTGGGACCTTATGAAGATAAAAAGCTTCTGCACAGCAAAGGAAACAACCAAGAAAACTAAAAGGCAACCAACGGAATGGGAAAAGATATTTGCAAATGACATATCGGACAAAGGGCTAGTATCCAAAATCTATAAAGAGCTCACCAAACTCCACACCTGGAAAACAAATAATCCAGTGAAGAAATGGGCAGAAAACATGAATAGACACTTCTCTAAAGAAGACATCCGGATGGTCAACAGGCACATGAAAAGATGCTCAACGTCGCTCCTCATCAGGGAAATACAAATCAAAACCACACTCAGATATCACCTCACGCCAGTCAGAGTGGCCAAAATGAACAAATCAGGAGACTATAGATGCTGGAGAGGATGTGGAGAAATGGGAACCCTCTTGCACTGTTGGTGGGAATGCAAATTGGTGCAGCCGCTCTGGAAAACAGTGTGGAGGTTCCTCAAAAAATTAAAAATAGACCTACCCGGGGCGCCTGGGTGGCGCAGTCGGTTAAGCGTCCAACTTCAGCCAGGTCACGATCTCGCGGTCTGTGAGTTCGAGCCCCGCGTCAGGCTCTGGGCTGATGGCTCAGAGCCTGGAGCCTGTTTCCGATTCTGTGTCTCCCTCTCTCTCTCTGCCCCTTCCCCATTCATGCTCTGTCTCTCTCTGTCCCAAAAATAAATAAACGTTGAAAAAAAATTTTTTTTTAAAAAATAGACCTCCCTATGACCCAGCAGTAACACTGCTAGGAATTTACCCAAGGGATACAGGAGTACTGATGCATAGGGGCACTTGTACCCCAATGTTTATAGCAACACTTTCAACAATAGCCAAATTATGGGAAGAGCCTAAATGTCCATCAACTGATGAATGGATAAAGAAATTGTGGTTTATATACACAATGGAGTACTACGTGGCAATGAGAAAGAATGAAATATGGCCCTTTGTAGCAACGTGGATGGAACTGAAGAGTGTGATGCTAAGTGAAATAAGCCATACAGAGAAAGACAGATACCATATGTTTTCACTCTTATGTGGATCCTGAGAAACTTAACAGAAACCCATGGGGGAGGGGAAGGAAAAAAAAAAAAGAGGTTAGAGTGGAAGAGAGCCAAAGCATAAGAGACTCTTAAAAACTGAGAACTGAGGGTTGATGGGGGGTGGGCAGGAGAGGAGGGTGGGTGATGGGTATTGAGGAGGGCACCTTTTGGGATGTGCACTGGGTGTTGTATGGAAACCAGTTTGACAATAAATTTCATATATTGAAAAAAAATTTTTTTAATTCCATTTGTTCATTGCCATTATATAAAAAAGTAACTGGCTTTGTATATTTACCTTAATGCTACAAACCTGCTATAATGGTTTATTGGTTACAGGAGTTCTCTGTCAATTCTTTAGATATTCCACATAGACAATCATGTTATCTGCAAACAAATAGTTTTATTTCTTCCTTCCCAATCTGTGTATCTTTGGTTATGTATATTGTACCTGAATGTATATTATACCTCTCTGTATCATACCTAAATCTAGCTAGGGGCTGTGCAGTAGGTCCTCCCTTACTGTTTAAGATCTGAGAAGATTTTAGCAGCACTCAAATGAAGAATGAAGAGGACTGAGGTAAATCTGTGTGCCCCGTGCATTGGCAAATCTGTATGCCCTGTCTTGGTAACTCTACATTTCTAAGAAAGAATACATTGGCGGGTGGGAATGGGAGGAAAGTAAATAAGGAGCTTATATAGTGATTAATTATTGAGGCATTATTATAAATGAATTTAACTTATCACCTTCACAAATTACCCACTGTCTTTGTTTTTATTAAAAAAATCAAAATGAGGTATGGATGGCACCATGATAGTCACCCATCGCTAAATTAACTCCTAATGCAAGTTGCTATATCAATGGCAATCAATTATCAATTATTTGATAATCAATTATCAATTATTTATTTTATTTTATATTTTATTTTATTTTATTTTATTTTATTTTATTTTAGAGAGAGAGAGAGAGTGAGCGGAGAGTGAGTGAGAGGAGCAGAGGGAGAGAATCTTAAGTAGGCTCCATGCTCAGCACAGAACCTGATGCAGGGCTTGATCCCATGACCCTGGGATCATGGCCTGAGCCAAAATCGAGAGTCAGATGCTCAACCGACTGTGCCAACCAGGTGCCTCTCAACAGAAATTATTTTTAGGAAGATAAAAGTTGGTGTTTAGCCAATGGATGCCCCTTAATTTGGATTTACTCATTTGTATGATGCTTAAGCTTTGATATACATATCAGGAAGTACATTGCCCACAGCATGTATCCCAGAAGCAGTTTCCTTCAATATAACTGTCTATACATCTGCCTGCATTAACTCACAAAAGTACTCTGTTCACAGGTATCCAAAATGAGGTTCTATCATGTATAAATAGTGAGCTAAATGTTTAAAAGCCCATTATTCAAGTAATATCAGTATTTCCCAATTACATGCCCTTGTCTACATTGTAGACAACCTTGATAAAAGCATTTCTTTTTTGTTTTAATAAAAAAATCAGTTGGAAGTAAAAAAATTTAGATATGATGCTCTGACATTAGATGCTGTACATTATGTTCCCTTCCCAAGAAATATATTGTCTTTCTACTAGCATATATACATAGAACAATGTTCTAAAACAACTCCATTTCACATTTGGTGTGTATATCATACCTATTTAAAACAAACATGTGAATTCATTCTTGGCCAAATGAAGAAATTCTCATAACCTTAATAAGCTCATTCTAGATGCAATTTTAGAGAAATACCTGGCCTTTCTCAAAGTCTTATGTCTGCATTTAATTTTGGAAGGTGAGAGGGTCAAAGAAACCTAGGTCAGATACAATAGTTGCTGATGTAGCTACGTCTTGTGTCAAATTATCCCACTGCTATATGTATACAGTTTTCCTGCCGCCACTCCCCACCTTTGCCATGTGTATTTGTTCCCTTCTGTGCTCTCTTTCACTGTGCACCCATGGCTCCCGCCTCAATTTTCGTTATCTTCTTTTTTGTTTTGTTTTTACTTGTTTGTTTTGTTTGTTTGCTCTACTCTTTCCAATGTATGCACATGCATGTGGTGAAGCATATATATTTGTGTGTTGATATATGTATATATGTATATGTCCATCTGTAAATCTTTGTCAATTAAAACAAGTACATGCATGTGTATGGTTGGCTATGAGGATATAGCACACAGATATTAGCCTATATAGGGACATTTGGGGACAAGAAAAATTGTAATTATTATCTGAATCCATGGTAGGTTTAAAATGTATGATATCATGGAACAAGTTATCTTTGAATTTCCTTCCTCTCCATTGCCTTTTTAAAAACACAGTGTAAGGAATATTTTTATGTGCCAAATTAGGCAGAATGTTGATATTAACATCATACTTTTTCACAGCTTCATGTAGGAGTATATAGTCTCCCATTCACTGTAAGAAAAATATCAATGATCAAACATACAATCTATTTAGTATTAAATGATTAATTCATTTAGATGTTCTCTCTGACTTGATAGACAATCAGATTAGAGAAGCTGTATTGGTGATGTTATTTCTAAAGGTTTTAATACTCTCTAGGTGGAGGAACTTTTGGAGATGGTTTTGCTATGCTTTCAAAGATCACTTCTACTTGCCACTGAAAATGTTGTAATATTTCAAATGATCTTAAGGTAAGTGCTAAGCGTTTTTCTGGACCTTATTAAAAAAATTGTTAATAAAGAGTTTTTAGGAATCATTTTGTTCTCCAACCACATTTGAAATTCATTTAGAGTATAAACAATTTTTTAGAGATTAGTTTTTTGTTATTTATTTATTTATTTATTCATTAATCAATAAATAAATTTTTTGGAGAGAGCAAGTATGCATGGATGGGCAGAACGAGAGGGAGAGAAAGAATCTTAAATAGGCTCCACACTCAAAGTGGAGTCTGACACAGGCTTGATCTCAAGACTGTGAGATCATGGCCTAAGGTGAAGTCAAGAGTTGAACATTTAACTGACCAAGCCACCCAGGCACCCCTAAAAAAGACTTTTAAAGTTGTGTAAGAAAGGATAAAATTTCTGTGATTGTTACAAACATTAGTTAATAAGGAAAGCAAAAAGTATAGCAGAATTTGTTACAGTACTTGAAAAACTGATTCAAAAATTCAGAAAGAAGAGACAATGTACCAGAATAGCCAATAAACTTTTAAGAAAGAGAAAAAATTAATATTGGTAATTTTCCATTTTATATATGAATGCAAAATTTTAAAATACATATATTTAAGTAGTGTATCTTGGACAAAGAGGTAAGCACTTATATATTTGATAGAATAAAGAAACCAGAAAGAAATACACATAAACATTTAGAAATGGCTGCATCAGGAATCAGCAGAAATTATGCAATAATCAATAAATACTGTTTGGAAATAGGAAATTTATATAAAAATTAAGTTAGATCCCTACATAACAAAATACATGAAAATAAATTACAGATGGATTAAACAAAATATATAAATAATAAACTGAAAATATTAGAAGAATGTGCAGGAGAAATTTTTTATAATCTTGGTGTGATGGAAGCTTTATAAACAAGATCTAAATTCAGAAGTCATAAAAATACTACCAGATTGGATTATATAAAAATGTTAAACCTCTTTATGTCCCAACATCATACTTGAAAGAATAAAGACAAATGACAGCGTAGGAAAACATGATAGAACTATGTAACTCAAAAGGTTAAAGTCTACAACTAATAATAAAAACACAATCCGGTAGAAAGACAAGAAAAGAACACACGTAAACATATGTAAACACAACATTTATATGTGTGTGTGTATAGTGTATATACATACACTATACACACACACATATAATGAGAAAAATATGGATCCATATAATGTATAACAAAAAATCACAATGAATAATTATGAAAATTCAAGTAAGTATATATGAAATTAAACATACACAATCTCCAAAGTGTCATAAATTTAAAAAATTATACTACCTAGTATTGATAAAGATAGAAATGGACACTAACATACATATATATTGGGTAAATTGGTATAGCATTTTGGGTAGACCTTTGGTGGTATTTTTTTAAATGTTTATTTATTTTTGAGAGACAGTAAGAGAGACAGAGTGAGTGGGGAGGGGCAGAGAGGGAGGGAGACACAGAATCTGAAGCAGGCTCCAGGCTCTGAGGTATCAGTGCAGAGCCTGAGGCGGGGTTCAAACCCACAAACCATGATATCATGACCTGAGCCAAAGTCAGAAGCTTAACCAATTGAGCCACCCAGGCTCTCCTCTTTGGTGGTATTTTTAAATCTAAATACTCCACTTTAAAATTTATCTTAAAAAAAATACACATATATACATATACTCAGATATGAATGTGCAAAGGTGTTCATTTCAGAAAAGCTTATAATAGTGAAAAGCAATAAGCCATACAAGCAATCATATTAAAAGGAATGATTAGGTAGATTATAGTATATCTAGTACAAAATACAATGTATCAATTAGAAAGAATGAAAATAAACATGCTCTTATACTTAGCAATCTCTTAGACTTATAGTAAGCCAAAAAAATCAGATTGTAGAATGATATAATCACATATATGAGAAAAACAATCTTTACTTAAATGTATGTACATACATACACACATATATGTATATAAATGTCACAAAAAGGATATATACCACACTGGTAATAGATTTTCCATTTTGTGAAAGGAAGTGAGAAATGGGGGTGGGGAAAGAATAGGATAATTTGGAACAGAAGTCATGGAGGTCTTTGAGTTTAATGAGTTTAAGTGATGGAGGTCTACATACTTTTGTGTACTTTAACTTTTTGCAATATGCATATATTTTTCATTACTTTAAGTTTAAAACAATACATTTTGTTGCCCAAATCCAAAATATGATGTATAGTCTTAGCAGTGTCATATTTTACTAATTGTTTATTTTTTGACCTGTACTGGAAAGCTGTACTCACATTGATGTTTAGTTTAAATGCCAAAAAAGATTTTCCAAATTAAATTCCAGGGAGATGGCAGAGTGGGAGGATGCTAGGAGTGCTTCATCCCATGGATACAACTAAATAACACCCACATCAATGTAAGCAACCCAGAAAATTACCTGAAGGCTGGCAGAACAGACTCCACAGCTACATGTGGAGAAGAGCCACATTGGCGAGGAAAGGCAGAGACGTGGTCTGGAGCTAAAGGGACCTGTGGGATTGTCTGCAGGAGGGAACAGTGACTCCACTGGAACAGAGAGGGGAGAGGAGCAATCCCCATGCCAGGCAACCCAGGCATAAGGAACTCGCATGGGGGAGATGAATCCTCATAACATTTGGCTTTGAAAATGAGAGGGAATGAATTTTGTGAGTTCTTACAATCAGTGGGGCTTAACACCTGGAACTTTAAAAATCAGCTGGCTTGTGGGAAAGCCAGTAGGGTAAGAGGAAACTGAGTCCCAGCTTTTTAAGAGCACAATTAATTAACAGCCCCTGGAGACAGAGCATAGAAGCAGCAGTTTGGAAAATGCCAGGGGTATACCAGAGGAAGATCTGTTTACTAATCTCAGAGTGTGTGCTGGAGGGGCAGGGAGCATTGGGTGAATTCTCTAGGAATAAAGAAGCTAGTAGGTGCCATTTGCTTCCTACATCCCCTAGTCTAGACACACAGATACCTACAGGAACCAGTGCATTGCCAACATGCCCTATCTAACGTGCTAACAGTGTGCCCTGCCCCTGCATTCCACTGCAGACTGGCCTCCTCCAATATGCTCTTGGTAGCAGCCCATTCAAAGCAGTGCCACAAGCCTGGCAGTGTGCAAACATCCCTAATAAAGCCAGCACCACTATAAAGTGACTCCTGCCTCAGAGAGAGGGGAAGTTAACAACCACATATACCACTCCTACTGGGACCCCATATACCACTCCTATTGGGACTCCTACTCCTGCCCCAGGGAGAGGGGAAGTTAACCACATATACCACTCCTACTGGGACCCCAGCAGTGGGCAGGGAGTAGACATCTGGTCTGAAGGCAGATTCTCCCCATCAATGAAAACTTCTCAGGGGACAGCACAGGGAAAAGTGCCCTGCAATCCTATGTCACTGTACTTCTGGAAAATGCCTGGTCTGACTCAATCCAAGCCCAAGGTGACCCCACATTGGCCTACTAACAACAAAGGGACCAAACCCTGCCTGCGATAGACTAAGAATGCCATTGCAGATGACTGGAATGAAGGCAAAAGTGGATCATGCACAACACAAGGGCACACACAAGACACATAATAAACCCCTGAAGCACCAGGTTCTGGTGAACAGGAGATATTTCACATCAGAGCACTACAGGGCTTCTTCATGAAGCCATTACTTTCAAGAGCAGAAGACATAGCTGACTTTCCTAACACATAGAAACAAACACAAAGAGCTAGACAAAGTGAGGAAACAGAGGAATATGTCCCAAATGAAAGAACAGGACAAAATCACAGAAAGAGACCTAAATAAAAATAAGTAATATGCCTGACAGAGAATTTAAATGAATGGTCATAAAGATACTCAATGGACTAGAGAAAAGACTGGAGCACCTCACTGAGGCCCTCAATGAAGAGATAGAAAACATAAAAACCAATAAGAGATGAAGAAATTGCGTATTTAAAATACATTAGATGGAATGAATAGTAGACTAGAGGAAGGAGAGAAATGGAGCTTTGACCTAGAGGACAGAGTAATGGAAAGCAATCAAGCTGAACAAGAGAGAGAGCAAAAATAATAGAAAAAGAATATAGATTTAGGAAACTCAGTGACAGCATCAAGAGTAATAACATTCGCATCATAGGGACCACAGAAGGAGAAGAGAGAACAGATGTCATAAAATATATTTGAAGAAGTAACAACTGAAAACTTCCCAAATCTGGGGCAGGAAACAGAAATCCAGATCCAGGAGGTACAAAGAGCCCCCAACAAAATCAACCCAAGGAGGTCTACACCAAAATACATGGCAGTAAAATGACAAAAAGTAGTGATAAAGAGACAATTTTAAAAGCAGCAAGAGAAAAGAAAACTATTACATACAAGGGAAATCATGTAAGGCTATCCACTGGTTTTTCAGCACAAACTTTGCAGGCCAGAAGGGAGTAGCATATTATATTCAAAATGCTGAAAGAGAAAAACCTGCAGCCAAAAATACTTCATTCAGCAAGGCTATCATTCAGAATAGAAGGAGACCTAAAGTGTTTCCCAGAAAAACAAAAGTTAAAGGAATTCATGACCACTAAATCAGATTTACAAGAAATGTTAAGGGAACTCTTTGAGTGAAAGGAAAGATCATAGGTAGGAGTAAAAAAAAAAGTATGAAGTACAAAAGTATTAAAAAATAAGTATATGTGTAAAAAATCAGTCAAAGAATTCACAAAATAAAAGGATGCAAAGTATGACATCATATACCTAAAACATGAAGGGGGAAATGAGTAAAAAATGGGTTCAAACTTAAGCAACCGTCAACTTGATACAGACTGCTATCTGCATAAGGTGTTGTGTATCAACCTAATGGTAACCAAAAATCAAAACCAGTAATAGATGTGCAAAAAGTAAAGAGAAAGGAATCCAAGTATATCACTCAAGAAAGCCAACAAACCATGAGAGAACAAGAAAGGAACATGAAGAACCACAAAAAATTTTGTAAATCAAACAATAAAATGGTAATAAGTACATATCTATCAACAACTACTTTGAATGTAAATAGACTAACCATTCCAATCAAAAGACATAGGGTTATAGAATGGATTAAAAAAAAAAAAAAGAAGACCCATCTATATGCTGCTTACAAGAGTCTTATTTTAGACCTAAAGACACTTGCAGATTGAAAGTGAAGAGATAGAAAAGTATTTATCATGCAAATGGATGTGAAAAGAAAGCTGGGGTAGCAGTATTTATATTGGACAAAATAGACTTTAAAACAAAGACTGTAACAAGAAACAAAGAAGGACCCTATATAATCATGAATGGAGCAATCCAACAAGAATATATAACTGTAAATATTTATGCACCCAAAATGAGAGCACCCAAATACATAAAGCAGCTAATAACAAATGTAAAGGAAGTAGAGGCACCTGGGTGACTCAGTCAGTTAAGCATCTGACTTCAGCTCAGGTCATGATCTCACAGTTGGTGAGTTTGAGCCTTGCATCGGGCTCTGTGCTGACAGCTCGCTTGGAGCCTGGAGCCCGGAGTCTGCTTCAGATTCTGTGTCTCCCTCTTTCTCTGCCCCTCTCCCACTCATGCTCTGTTTATCTCTCTCAAAAATAAAATAAACAAGCAAACAAAGTGAAGTAACTTGTATTAATACAATAATAGCAGGGGACTTTTAACACCTTACTTACATCAATGGATAGATCATCCAGACAGAAAATCAACAATGAAACCGTGGCTTTGAATGACACATTGGACCAGATGGACTTAATAGATATAATCAGAACATTCCATCCTAAAACAACAGAATATATATTCTTTTCAAATGTACATGGAACATTCTTCAGAATATATTAGCATATTAGGCCACAACACAAGTCTGAACAAATTCAAAAGATTGAGGTCATACCATGCATCTTTTCTGACCACAATTCTATGAAACTAAAAATCATCAACAAGAAATAATCTAGAAAGAACATGAGTACATGGAAGTTAAATAACATGTTACTAAATAATAAATGGGTCAACCAAGAAATAAAAACAAAAATAAAACATACATGGAGGTAAGTGAAAATGAAAATACAATGGTCCAAAATCTTTAAGATATAGCAAAAACTGTTCTAAGAGGGAAGTTTATACAATACAGGCCTACCTCAAGAAGCAAGAAAAATCTCAAACAACCTAACCTTACACCTAAAGGAACTAGAAAAGGAACAAACAAAACCTAAATCAGTAGAAGAAAGGAAATAATCAAGATTAGAGCAGAAATAAATGAAAAGGAAATTTAAAAAATTATAGAACACGAGCGCCCGAATGACTCAGTTGGTTAAGCATATGACTCTGGATTTAGGCTTAGGTCATGATCTCAGTTTGTGAGATTAAGTCCCACATCAGGCTCTACACTGACAATGTGGAGCCTGCTTGGAATTCTCTCCCTCTGCCCCTCCCCCATCTCTCTATCAAAAGAAATAAACATTTTAAAAACACAATAGAATATATCAATAAAACCAGGAGCTGGTTCTGGTTCATTTACAACAAAATTGATAAAACTTTAGCCAGATTCATGAAAAAAGAAAGAAAGAAGAAAAGAAGAGTACTCAAATAAATTCAGAAATGAGAAAGGAGAACTAACAATCAACACTACAGAAATACAAAGGATTATAAGAAAATATTGTGAAAAAATTATATCCCAACAAATTGGACAACCTAGAAGAAATGAATAAGTTCCTAGAAACATATAACCTCCCAAAACTGAATCAGGAAGAAATAGAAAATGTGAACAGGTTGATTACCAGCAATGAAATTGAATCAGGAATCAATAAAGTCCCAACAAACAAAAATCCAGAACCAGATGCCTTCACAGGTGAATTCTCCCAAACATTTAAAGAAGAGTTAATATCTATTCTTCTCAAACTATTCTAAAAATAGAAAAAGGAAATCTTCCAAATTCATTCTATAAGGCCAGCATTACCCTGATACCAAAACCAGATAAAGACACTTCAAAAAAGAGAATTACCAGGCCAAAATCTCTGATGCACATAGATGAAAAATCCTCAAGCAAAATATTATAAACCAAATCCAACAATACATTAAAAAAAATCATTCACCACGATCAAGTGGAATTTATTCCTAGGATGCAAGGGTGGTTTGACATATGCAAATCACTCAACATGAAACATCACATCAATGAGAGGATAAAAACTATATGATCATTTCAATAGATGCAGAACAAGCATTTGATGAAGTTCAACATCTACTCATGATAAAAACCCTTAACAAAGTAGGCTTGGAGAGAACATACCACAACATAATAAAAGCCATATATGTAAAACCCACAACTAACACCAGACTTGATGGTGAAAAACTGTGAGTTTTCCCCCTAAAATCAAAACAAGACAAGGATGTATACTCTTACCACTTCTGTTCAACATAGTACTGTAATCCTAACCACAATAATCAGATAAGAAAAAGAAATAAAAGGTATCCAAATTGCTAAGGAAGAAGTAAAACTTCACTGTTTGCAGAAAATGTGGTACTATATACAGAAAATCCTAAAGACTACACTAAAAACTCTTAAAACTAATAAATGAATTTGGTAAGGTTTCAGGATAGAAAATTAACATATAGAAATCTTTGCATTTCTATACTCTAATAATGAAGTAGCAAAAGAGGAATTAAGAAAACAATCCCATTTATAATTGCACCAAAAATAATAAAATAACTAGGTATAAACTTAGGACATGAAAGAACTATATTCTTAAAACTATAAAACATTGATAAAAAGAAATTTAAGACCACATAAACAAATGGAAAGATATTCCATGCTCATGGATTAGGAGAACAAGCAAGTACTGTTAAAATGCCCATACTACACAAATCAGGCTACAGACTGAATGCAATCCCTATCAAAATACTAACAGCATTTTTCACAGGATTAGAATAATCCCAAACTTTGTATGGAACCACAAAATATCCCAAAGAGCCAATGCAATCTTGAAAAAGAACAAAACCTGAGGTATCACAATCCCAGATTTCAAGATATACTACAAAGTTGTATTAACCAAAACACTGTGGTATTGGCACAAATATAGACACATAGATCAATAGAACAGAACAGAAAGCCCAGAAGTAAACCCACGATTATATGGTCAATTATTCTTTAACAAAGGAGGGAAGGATATTTCATAGGAAAAAGACAATCTCTTCAACAAATGGTGCTGAGCAACTGGACAGCTACATGCAAAAGAATGAAACTGGACCACTTTATTATACCATACATAAAAATAAACTCAAAATAGATTAAGGACTAGATGTGAGACCTGAAATCATAAAACTTCT
The DNA here is from genome assembly GCF_022837055.1 of Prionailurus viverrinus. NCBI lineage: Eukaryota > Metazoa > Chordata > Mammalia > Carnivora > Felidae > Prionailurus > Prionailurus viverrinus. The sequence continues at coordinate 55,061,937 of NC_062567.1, forward strand.
AAAAGAGAACAGGTATTAATTTTTCTGACATCAGCCGTAACTACATTCTCTAGATATGTCTCCTGAGGAAAGGGAAACAAAAGCAAAAATAAACTATTGGGACTCCATCAAAATAAAAACCTTCTGCACAGCCAAGGAAACAATCAACAAAATAAAAGACTACCTACTGAATGGGAGAAGATATTTGCAAATGACATACCCAATAAAGGGTTAGTGTCCAAATTACATAAAGAATTTATAAAACTCAATACCCCAAACACAAATAATCCAGTTAAAATGGGCAGAAGACATGCATAGACATTTCCCTAACAAATATATCCAGATGGCCAACAGACTCATGAAAAGATGTTCATCATCACTTACTATAAGGGAAATGCAAATCAAAACTACAATAAAATATCACCTCATGTGTCAGAATGGCTAAAATCAACAACACAAGAAACAACAGGTGTTGGCGAAGACTTGGAAAAAAAGGAATACTCATGCACTCATGCAAACTGGTACAGCCACTATGGAAAACAGTATGGAGGTTCCTCAAAAAGTTAAAAATAGAATTACCCTACAATCTAGCAGTTGCACTACTGGATATTTACCCAAAGAATACAAGAACATTAATTCAAAGCAATACATGCACTCCAATGTTTATAGCAGCATTCTTTACAATAGCCAAATTATGGAAGCAGTCCACATGTCCCTTGATAGATGAATGGATAAACAGGCAGTATGTATATACAATGGAATATTACACAATCACAGAAAAGACTGTAATCTTGCCATTTGCAGCAACATGGATAGATCTAGAGAGTATAATGCTAAATGAAATAAGTCAGTCAGAGAAAGACAAATACCATATAATTTCACTCATATGTTGAATTTCAGAAACAAAACAAATAAACCAAGGAAAAAAAAGAGACAAACCAATAAACAGACTCTTAGCTGTAGAGAATAAACTGATGGTTTCCAGAGGGGAGGTAGCTAGTGGGATGGGTGAAAGAGGTGAAGAGGATTAAATGTACACTTATGATGAGCACTGAGTAATGTGCAGAATTTCTGAATCACTATATTGTACACCTGAAACTAACAGAATTCTGTATGTTAACTATACTGGAATTAAAATTAAAACAAAGATTTTCTAAATTTTTGTTTAGTCAAACAACTCGTAGAGCATTTCAAGTCTTATTTTGTTGCCATCACCAAATCTTGAAATTACGATGGAAACAATGTCTAATATTATTTTCTATTTTCAGCCAAGATGTTGAATTATATCATTAATATCCAATTGCCATTATCTGTACAATTAAGAATTACTCTATAGCTTGACTCAGAAAGTGTTTCTCACTTCTTATACAAATTACGATTGTTAGGATTTTAATGAGATCCCTTTATCTGTCTTTACCTAATAACTTTAAATTGTCTCTATTATTTGAGATTTAATGGTTATGATTTCTCCTTCCTATATATAGCCCATTTAAAAAAAAAAGGCGAGAAGAGAGAAGACAAGGTAGTATGTATCTAGAACACAGAATCCCAGTCATTTCCTAAGGAAAGGCCATCCTTCATTTTCTAAATTCTTAAAAATTTTTTTTTTAATCTTTATTTATTTTTGAGAGAGAGAGAGAGAGAGAGAGAGAGAGATTGAGAGCGCACACAAGTGGGGTAGGAACAGAGAGAGAGGGAGACACAGAATCCAAAGCAGGCTTCAGGCTCTGAGCTGTCAGCACAGAGCCCGACGTGGGGCTTGAACTCATGAACCATGAGATCATGACCTGAGCCGAAGTTAGATGCCTAACCAACTGAGCCACCCAGGCACCACCCCCCCATTTTCTAAAATCTTATGAAAACTAGTATAGGCATCTAAATTCTACCTGCCAACAGTAGGAGCATTAGGGATGGGGGTGGAGAAGGAAGTATAGGGAAGGGCTTCTTTCCTCTCAGCTAGACTGCCTTTAATGTGTAATGAGTGAACTCCTAGACAAAAGTTATCCCACACTACAGAAACCAGCCTGAGTGTTAATTCCTGATTTGCATGATTAGAAGATAAACCATACACATCGTTGACCTTTTGGGGGACCTCTGAGGTAGATGAGTTAGAAAACTTTGGCCTTCCATTCAATCGACTGGAAACTCCTTAAGGCCAGGGATTTTGCTTTATATCAGCATCTCCAGCACGTAGCATTGTATCAGGCATTTTAAAAAGTATTACTTTAATGAAGTATGAATTAATTGAATGAAATATCATTAATTAAAATGAATGAAATAATGAATGAACCAATACACAGTGAACCTCACAAAACAGTTGAAAGAGTTGTTACTATGTCAATTCCACAATGTACCAAGGGAAAGAAGAAGACCCGAAAGATAGAGGATGCAATATACTGAACAGAGTTCACCAATGTTCTCCTCATGAGAGGCCATAATTGATATACTAAAAGCCATATAAAAGATCCTTTAGTTATATATTCTGAGGGTCCCAGAATATTTATGCCCTTAATGGGAACAATTTTACAAACGAAACAATCCATTTTCCTTCCTGAAATACAGTCACCTAGAATCTTACCAGACTAAGGGTATTCATTTGCCTTCAATTACTAATAATCTGGGTCAACCCAACTGTAATCTCTTGCTAAAATTCTCAAGAATAATATAACTTTAATATCTAGGGATGGTTTATAAATTATACTGTTCCCTCAAAGCCTCTGATTGCTTTTGCATGCATATTTGTGCTTTCATAATTCATAATTTATTTCCTTCTCCCCTCCTTTCCTACAGTACAACCTCTATTTGAATAGAAAGAGCTTTAATCTAAGTCAGAGCCAAACCTTGGGAGTCAGGAGGAAGGCAAATCTCCTGAAGTTCAAAATCATTTTGGTTGCTATTAACAGCCTTGCTCTTGTACCAGTTTCAGCACTGAGTGCTGAAGCTTGGAGCTTTTTTATCTGTAGCCACTTATTTTGTCTCAGAGTATGGTGAGGGTCCCCAAGAAATGACCCAGAATCAAGTGCTGGGGAGGTACTGAACTTTTATAGCCCGAGACGAAACACAAACTTGAAAGTAAATTTCATCATTAAAGCTAGAAGAAATGACAATAGGATTCCTGCTTCTTTTAAGAGCCAACACCAGAACACCCACTGGCAGTGAACACCAGGTATTGAAGATTTTTTCCTTTTAACAAAGGTCATCTTCTTTATCCAGCTGCCTTTTTGTGTGGTAAGACAAAAATCGACTCAGCTCACACAAGATTTACTTTATGTTTCTCCTGAATAATAGACTTTAATGTATGCAATAGAAGTGTTAGTTGCCACTTCTGAAACAAATTACTGTTGTGATTTTGAGGCTGTTCTGATTTCACCAATAACAACTAGACAATCAAATATGTTTTGCAGTTTATCGTGCATTTCACCAAGAGTTTAAAAGTTCATTTTCATGGACTGTAAGATTCAGGTATATTGCAACCATGTAGTTCTCATTATGTACATATTTGTCCAATGTAAACTGAGGTGCTAGGATTTGACTTCTTTCTGAATATCACATAAGGCACCAGAAATTTTAAAAATAAAACTCCCACTTTGCTGATTTTGGTTAACAGTACGAATGCATAGTTGGAAAACAAAAGCTATAAGGAAAGAATAATAGCATCCATAGAATTCGAGTTACTTGGTTGAGAAAAACAGAGAGAATGACTTACTATGATTCACATACTGGTAACCGCACAGGATCTAAGGTCTTAACTATTTATACTAAGGTCTTAACTATTGCCAAAACTATGAAGAACTTTCTGGCCAGAGGGTGGGAAAATTATTAAAAGGATATTATAATATAATGGATATGATATTATCCATCTAATTTGGCTTCACTTTGCATGAAATATGAATTACACCCAGTAAGTCTCTTATGTTGTGAATCATTTGCTCCATTGTTCATTTTGAATTTTAGTAGACTCTCTTGATTACTTAGGAAGAACTTCTTTTCACCCCCAACATAGACACGAAGACTGTGTGTTGTAGTTAGACCCTAATAACTACTCAGTTACCACTCTGCTCCATTATCCACGGGAGTGTGAATCTGGAATAACCCTCTGGAAGTAGTTTAGAAACAAAGACAATAATAATAACTTTATCAATAGAGCTCTTACCAAGCACCAGGAAATTTGCTAAGCATTACTTTTATTATCACATATATTAGTTGGATGCTATTGTTTTTTATTCTTTACATATGAGGAAACTGAGGTTTCCTCAGTTCGCTGGGGCTGACTTTCCCAACTACAGGTGACAGAAGTGGGATTTGGACTCATGTACATCAGACTTTAGCATCTGTGCTCTTAATCTCTCGATCTAGATCAAGATTTAATTACCTCACATCTTTTGACTATTAGGAATTATGTTCCTGGGGCTTTATTCTAATAAAATAATCTTTAGTACTTGTGATGGGATGGAATGCGTTAATTAATATTGGAGGGTTCTTAGATTTCTCCCTAGTTAAAGAGAATTCTGTCATTCCCAGCTCAATCCCTGCCCACAACCTCTGAGATGAGTGTATCTTGGTCAGAATGCTAATGTTATACAGATTCTGAGCAAAGTAAAAGAAGTCAAGAACTAGAGGTTGCCAGGAAAGTGGAGAAAAAGGCTGGCAGAGAGTAAACATCATGTGATTTATAAAACTGGGGTTGGGGAGCTTGGAAGTTTGGGGAGGAAGACAAGAGAATTTAAGAACTGAGATTTGGGGAAGAGAGGAGTATGAAAAATATGAGAGAGGACATTAATTGATCCTTTTAGTGTCTTTTAAGATTGTGACTCTTAAATCATTAGTTTCAATTGGGCATGTGTTATAAATGCAAGTTCTCAGGTCCCATCCCATAACTACTGAATCAGAATCTTTCAGGGTAGAGCCCAGCAATCAGAATTTTAGCAAGTTTGTGCATGCATACATTTGAGAAGCACTACTTTAAAAGATATGAGTAAAGAACAGAATACCTTTCCAATTATTTTTTGCCTATTGAGATTGTACCTTTTTAACTGTGCACAAATATGGGACCAAACTATGTAAGTCACAACTTAGGTAAGGTTATATCCCTAATTCTTCATAGTGCTGCATATCACCTTATCAGTTAAAAACCAAATGATCCAAGTGTGTGAATAATTAGGTAGATAATGCTATACCCACTCAACAAAATATAAATATCAAAATGTGTCTATCATCCTTTTAAGAGGCAAATATGATTTGTGAATCATATATGTAATACATCTATATGTTTGAGAAACTCAGCAGAAAAAAAGACCTGACTAAACATATCAAAATATTAACTATTGTTATTTCTAGGTAGTTAGAATATGGGTTTTCTTCCACTTCTTTCTATATTCCAAGCTTCTGATATTTTCTATAATAAGCATGCACATAATTTTTAATCTAACAGCTAAAGTGTACTTTCTGCTTTGGTACTATCCCTGGAGTGAGGGAAGAGCAGGAGTGTGGACAGGGGACTATTATACTTATCAGCAAAACCTCTATCAAATTTAATTTGGGGGGTACCTGGGTGGCGCAGTCGGTTAAGCGTCCGACTTCAGCCAGGTCACGATCTCGCGGTCCGTGAGTTTGAGCCCCGCGTCAGGCTCTGGGCTGATGGCTCAGAGCCTGGAGCCTGTTTCCGATTCTGTGTCTCCCTCTCTCTCTGCCCCTCCCCCGTTCATGCTCTGTCTCTCTCTGTCCCCAAAATAAATAAAAACGTTGAAAAACAATTTTTAAAAAAATTTAATTTGGCAAATTATTTCACTTTTGAAAATAATTACTTGATACTATGTTGGTAATTCTGGATGTACATAAATAATATATATGCATACATATAATATATAAATATATATATATATATATGTATTTAAAGATTTTCCCCTATAGTCTCTTCTAACCCACACTTCATTTCATGTCATCTTTCTTACACAAAAATCAAGTGATTCATTTTTCAAGCATAAGTATTAGTTGGGATAACACTGAATGTTTCAATTCCAAGCTTGCATCGACACCTTAAAGCATGTTCAAGGCAGAGAATGACAAAGGGCAGGAAACCCTAGAGATGGGAGAGACCATCTTTCTTCTAAATGCACATAACCCTGATGGTTACATGTAAGCTAGCTAAATGCTTTACAAAACTTGGGTGTTTGAGATATTTTGGAAATTTCCATGTTTTAAAAAATGTTTATTTATTTTGAGAGAGAGAAAGAGAGTGCAAGCAGGGGAGGGGCAGAGAGGGATGGAGAGAGAGAGAATTCCAAGTAGGCTCTGCACTGTCAGCACAAAGCCCAATGCAGGGCTTGAACTCACAAACCATGAGATCCTGACATGAGCTGAAATCAAGAGTCAGATGCTTAAACCACTGAGCCATCTAAGTGCCTCAAATTTCCATATTTCAAAAAAAAAACCACTCTAGGACTTCATAAGGGTCATGACCCCAATTTTGAATAAGAAGGCATTAGTTATTATTCTAAATAGAACTCTGATAGCCTATCTTTCACCTAGTCAAACATTTAATTATAAAGATTAAACTACAAAAAAGGAATCTACCATGAAACAATGGGTATGACAGTAAGTTATCATTTTTTGAATGATACTATCTCTCAGCTAAAACCCAGTATAATGGTTAGTACTCAAGAGAATCTTCTCCTCGAAAAATGGAGTAGATGAATTCAAGAAAAGTCTAAAATACCCCAGACATCAATTAGAGCATCACAAGAGTAGAAAGAATAGGCTACTCAAAGGAGATACATGGAATTTTCTAGTGGATTGGGGAGAAAGCTGTGCCTCTGATACTTTCAAGGGGATAAGCTAGTAGCAGTTAAAATATGCTCGAAAATATTATTCAGTAGCCTTAGACTGTGTGAAATTCACCAACCTGTAAATTTTAGGGATTTTTACCTACCTTGATATGATCAAAATTGCTTCAGAAAAGCCAGCAGTCAGAAAATAGGCAAATGGCATAATAGAAAGCACATTCTACCGAAACCATATTCTGCACGTGCGGAGCTGTTTCCTTGGACAATTATAATTTTTTTAATGTTTATTTTTGAGAGAGACAGAGACAGAATGCGAGTGGTTGGGGCAGAGAGAGGGAGGCACAGAATCTGAAGTAGGCTCCAGGCTCAGAGCTGTCAGCACAGAGCCTGACGTGGGGCTCAAACTCACGAGCTGTGAGATCATGACCTGAGCCGAAGTCAGATGCCTAACTGACTGAGCCACCCAGGTGCCCCTCCTTGGTCAATTCCTTAATGTTTTTCCAGTTGTAGTGCAAATGACCCCAGGAGAACAATTTCCACAACTTTTCTTGGCAAATTACCCCACAATCGAATTGGAAAATTTATCTGATATTAAAGTGAAATTTTTGACATGATATACAAAAATTAACACAGAATGGGTTATAGACCTAAGTGTAAAATCTAAAACTACAGGGGTGGTGAGGTGGCTCAGTCAGTTAAGCCTCTGACTTCATCTCAGGTCATGATCTCACCATTTGTGAGCTCGAGGCCTGCATCAGGCTCCATGCTGACAGCTCAGCCTGGAGCCTACTTCAGATTCTGTGTCTCCCTCTCTCTCTGTCTCTCCCCTGCTCCCACTCTATTTCTCTCTCTCAAAAATAAATAAACATTAAAAAAATAAAAAATAAATAAAACCATAAAACAAATAGAAGAAAATGTAGGGAAAACCTTTGCAACCTTGAATTAGGCAAATATTTCTAACATATGATGCCAAAAGCACAATCCTTTAAAAAAGAAGTTGATAAATTGCTTACATCAAAATTAAAAATTGCTGCTCTTTGAAAGATCTTGTTAACAGAGAGAAAAAAACATGGCAGACACTGGAAGAAAATATTTTCAAATTATATATCATATTAAGAACTTATATTCAGAATGCGTAATGAATTGATACGTCAATAATAAGAAAGCAACAATAAAAATCAACAGAAGATGTAAACATGCACCTCACAGATGGCAAATAAGCAGAAGAAAAGACAACCATATCATTATTTCTTAGAGAAACAGAAATTGAAATCACTATTATATGCCTATTAAAATGGCTAAAATTAAAAAGACTGACCATATCAAGTGTTGGTGAAGATATGGAGAAATTATTACTTATATATAACGCTGGCAGAAATGTAAATGTACTTCCCTTTTGGAAAGTGATACAATCCCTTTGAAAAACAGTTTGGCAACCTCTTAAAAAGTTAATCTAGCCATTCCACTCCTAAATATTTATCCAAGAGAAATAAAAGCATATGTCCATATAAAGATTTGTAAACAAATGCTCGTAACAGCTCTATTTATAATACCTGAAATCTGAAAACAACCTAAAAGTTCATCACCAGGTGAATGGAGAAACAAACCGTGTTATATCCATCTTAGGAAATACTTCTCATTGGTAAAAAGGAATACTGAGTAAAATGAGCCAGAGGGAAAAAAAGGAATACATAATATGTGGTTGCACTTATATGAAATCATAGAAAAGGCAAGTTAATCTACAGTGACAGAACACGGATCAATGGCTGCCTGGGAAAAGGGGAGTAGGGGTGGGAAGGGGCAGAAAGGAGAGACTACAAAAGGGCAGGAGAAAACTTTCAGGGATGACAAATATGTTCATTATCTTAACTGTGGTGATGCTTTCACAGGTGTATATGTGTAGAAACTCATCAAATCATGCACTTTATTTTCTTTTAATTGAGGCATTATTGACATATAATATTATATTAGTTTCAGCTGTGCAACATAATGATTCAATATTTGTATATATTATGAAGTGATTGCTATAATAAGCCAAGTTAACATTTGTCATCATTTAAATATGCATAATTTATAGGATGCCATCACAACAATAAAGTTGTCAAAAAATAAAATGAGAGGCTCCTCCTTTGGTTGAGCCTTTTATCATTTTAATATCATGTTTGATGACATTAAACCTTCTTGTACAACTTTTCAATATTAAGTTACTAAAAGATTTTCTGTGTTTAACTTACTACAAGAATTCCCATTTTTAGGGGCGCCTGGGTGGCGCAGTCGGTTGAGCGTCCGACTTCAGCCAGGTCACGATCTCGCGGTCTGTGAGTTTGAGCCCCGCGTCGGGCTCTGGGCTGATGGCTCAGAGCCTGGAGCCTGTTTCCGATTCTGTGTCTCCCTCTCTCTCTGCCCCTCGCCCGTTCATGCTCTGTCTCTCTCTGTCCCAAAAATAAATAAACGTTGAAAAAAAAAAATTAAAAAAAAAAAAAAAAAAGAATTCCCATTTTTAAACAATTTCCCACGTTGGCTCTGTTGTATAAATAAGAATTGATGAGTCTGTTTCCCCTTGTCACTCAAAGATTCTGCCACCTCAAGACAATCTGAGCCTGTTTCCTCAACACTTAAATGGAATAGATAATTTACATAGGACTATGAGGATAAATGAGATTATATTTTTATAAACTCTAAAGTGCAATACAAATGAGAGTTTGGATTATTATCATTATAATTAATGATATTTAGCATAATTATTTCTAGCCTCTATACAGCTAGTTTTTCTATAATCAATAGTAACAATGTAATAAATTCATAGCTGGCAGGAATAATTCTTCCTGTCCCTTTTTTTTTCATTTCTCATGACACCTCATGTAATTCTCAATGTATAATAGAGATTCAATAAATACTTGAGTGATAATATTTTCTCCTCTCATTATACATAAGGGGAAAATGCTATGGAAAAATTAGGATTGTATTGAAACACTGAGTATGAGTAAAAGAACACTAGAATGGGAATCTAAAAGTCTGGATAACTTTTCTGAAAATAGATTTGATGGCATTTGAAAAGTCTTCCTTGGGCTCTCTAGATTTCAAATTCCCAGGAATTTCAAATTCTTGTAAAAGTGCTTAAGTCCCACAAACTGAAAATACATATGTTTCTCATCACTACGAACTTTCACTACTCCCTCATTAATAAAAGAATGGTAAAAAGTTAGTTTTATGATGAACATTTGTGATTTTCAGTTCTGAAAAATTGCATATTCATAGGGAGGACACTAGGAGAGCTGGATCAAAAAGATAAGAAAATAAGTGTGCGAAAGATTTTTATCCCTGGTAGTTTTTTAAATTTCAAATATATATCACAGAAAAAAATCAGAACTTGTTATTATTCCTTTTGTTTTTCAGTTTAGTAATTTAAAAACTCTTTGAATTATATTTTGGGGGAGAGGGGCACTCTAAACTTATTAGTGTATAGGACCTCTACTGAATTGACTGGAAAGACTATAGAATAGAACTACTTCTTGGATGGAGGGAGCAGTGTATCACAGAACAAATATGTTTAATAATTATGTTTAACTGTCCCTAGAATCAGACATCTCATGTATCTCTCCCTAAATCTATTATAATTGCTCATTGAGGTATAGCATTGTATCATATTAGAAAATCCCCCTTTTTTTCCTACTATAATTGGAAGCAACAAAATGGCATTAAAGAGAAATTTTTATTTTTATTATTTTTTTAATGTTTATTTATTTTTGAGAGGGAAGAGGGGCAGAGAGGGAGACAGAGAATCCAAAGCAGGCTCCAGGCACTGAGCTTTCAGCACAGAGCCCGGCGTGGGGCTCGAATCCACAAACTGCAAGATCATGGCCTGAGCTGAAGTCAGATGCCCAACTGACTGAGCCACACAGGCACTCCAAGAGAAATTTTTAATCAAGTGTTGATGCCATTGAAGGTTCAAGCACTTCAAGCTTGCTAAAGTGTTCAACTATACAGATTTAGGGGACCTCTTGACTTTTTTATTTGTTAAATAAAACACTTCTAGTTTTCAATTCAACAACTACTTATTAAACACTACTACGGGTTAAGAACTGGAGATATGGAAGCTAATGGCACAGCCCCTGCCTCCAAGGAGTTCCAGAAGAGATCACAGATAAGTTAACGAAATGTAACTCTACAGAAACCAAGCTCTCATGTGGTCCAGTCTTAGAGCAGTTAAGAAGCATAGTCAGACAACCAAAAAAGTACCTTTGAAATAAGTCAACTTGTGTATCTTAAACTCTAAGAAATGAAGTACAACTTTTCTTTTAAAAATTGCCTTTTCATCCATTTTATTACCATTTTAGTGGCCTCTGCCTTTCTTCCAAACACCAAATGTTTCTTCCCCTTCCCACCCCAACTCTGTGACCCCCATGAAATTTTGCTTTGAAACAGCCTTATCTCCTGATTTTTCTGTAAACCTGCGCAAGAGAATCCTAAGAGTAAGGGAAGAAACAGACTGACCAGGACCAGTAGTCTCTGTAGCAGCCAGGAGTAGAGAAAGGGCTAGAATTATTTACATGCTAATTCAAAAAAAATATTTTTATGTTTATTTATTTTGTGAGAGAGATACAGAGTGCAAGCAGGGGAGGGACAGACAGAGAGGGAGACACAGAATCGGAAGCAGGCTCCATGCTCTGAACTGTCAGCACAGTGCCCAATGCGGGGCTCGAACCCATGAACCATGAGATCATGACCCGAGCTGAAGTTGGGTGTTTAACTGACTGAGCCACCCAGGCACCCCTACATGCTATTTTTTGCCTAACACAAAAGTATATGAACTAGCATGAAAAGTCTTATAATAGAAATATGTACAGGGGTGCCTGGGTGGCTCTGTTGATTAAGTGTCTGGCTCTTGATTTAGGCTCAGGCCATGATCTTGTGGTTTGTGAGATCAAGCCTCACGCTGGACTCTGCACTGATAGAATGGAGCCTGCTTGGGATTCTCTCTCTCCCAATCTCTCTCTGCCCCTCCCTAGCTCATTCTCTCTCTCTCTAAGTAGATAAACATTAAAAAAAAAAAAGAAATACGTACAAAGATGAGTACTAGTTTAAAGGAAGTACTAAGAAAATTTCACCAAGGACATCTTGCCACTTAGGTTCTGATGGGAGGAGGGATGTGGTGAATGACAAAATACGTATCTTTGAACTTGAGTAAATTAGGAAGACCAACAAAAGCCCTTGAAGATAACACATTTCTTCTATGAAGCTTACACCCTAGTTAAGGATATGGTAGAAATGTACAGTATAAGTAACCGGACATTTCCTTTGGAACAGACAATATTTTATAGAGCTATACACAAAAATGGTCATATGAAGGTGTTTTGACGTAATAGGATTAAAAATAAAATAGGGCAAATAAAAATCTTTCTAATTCTTTTTTTAAATGTTTTTATTTATTTTTGAGAGAGAGAAACAGACAGAGCCCAAGAGGGAAAAGGGCACAGAGAGAGAGAGGGGGGGGGGGACACAGAATCCGAAGCAGGCTCCAGGCTCTGAGCTGTCAGCATAGAGCCCCACATGGGGCTTGGAACTCATGAACCGTGAGATCATGACCTGAGCCCCAGTTGGATGCTTAACCAACTGAGCCACACAGGCACCCCCAAATCTTTCTAATTCTAATACGTTATGTTCATTTATGTGATTCTGAATGCAATTCTAACCCACATGACATAACTGGCAAGGAGATCAAATGTAGTGGTATTGAGAGACTTCAATTATCAAGGGAGCTGCAAGGAAAATCATTCTGCTAAAAGTGAAATGTCTGATAATTTCTTGGCTTGCCTACCGACGGTGTCATTTCACAGAAAGAGGAGGTAGTGAGGGAGGGTGCTGTAACTCTGAACTTCATTCTAAATACAAGGGAGAGCTACTTGGTCAGGTGGGCATCACTGGGAATTTAGGAGAAAAGAATTATATCATTTTAGAATTCACAACAACCACATAAAGTAACACCAGATATATTTATATTTATGTCCTCCATTTGAATGGTTTCATTAAATCTGAAGAATTATCAAGTACCTACTATGTGCTATACTTGTTTATTCATTACATGTATGTGTAGAGAGAGTCTCTATCCTTGAAAACTTTCAGAAAGGTTAAAGAAATCAACAAAAAGCCCCCACCATAGATTCACCATGCTGTGAATTTAAATGTATCACATAAATGATAATAACTCATATTTCCCTGGATCTGGGCTCTAAACTACTTGCAGAAGATTTCAGACTCTGTAACTACTCCCCCAATACACACACACACACACACACACACACACACACACACACACACACATACTTGGCATATTCAGAAAATGACCCAATTCTGGGAATTTACAGAAATCAAAAAGAGACATTCGGATTTTCTCATTCATGGAATTGGGAGTGTGAGCCAAGTTTATCTATAAATCTGATAGCCCCAGCTAAGAATCCTGTCTCTCCCTAGGAACTAGATAAGGACAGGGATGAATTTAAGTGACAGCCACCACCCTACATCATAGTCAAAATTACTCTTCCTTTCCTGAACAGACAGACTCTGTTCAGAGGTTTTGTTATTGGGCCAAGCTAACACGTCTGTCTCCATCTCCTCTGAGGTATTCTCTGCTGCAAAGCTCCTCAATCTCTCACTAAATAGACTTCTAGAAGGCTTGCTACACTAGCTTACAAGACTTGTCCTAGTGACAGATTAAACTCAAGATGGGGGCTCCACCACAGGTAATCCTTTTTATGGTTCAAGTCTGTGGGGACGGGAACAAGCTCAACTATAACAATCTCGAATTTAATTTTATGTTATCTCAACATGCAACAAAAGAAGGTAGAGATCGAATGGAACTATTTAGGCCATTTGGGGAATCTTCTTCAGGTCATATGTAAAACATGAGAAAGACACACAACCCAAAATGAAAAAAAAAATTAAGAGAAAAATTAAGCTAGAGAATTTTGTCAACAAAGTTGAACCTCAGGGTAAGGATAAGTGTGCAAAATAGCCAAAGACCAGAGTCTTAAAGCTACCGTAGAGTGAAGAAGGAACAAGGTAAAAATGGGCTCAGTATTTGAATTTCATCTCATTATGCTAACAGATTACAGCAGAAAAAAGCTACTCATCTCCTAATTTGCTTCTCTTTTCTCCACTAGGAAAAGGGTCTTCAAACTGAAAAGAGTAGAACAAACATGGTTAAGAGGAAAATAATGCCCAAATTAGCTGAAGAGATGAAGAGAGAGCTCCTAGCTGTTTCAAATAAATTCAAGCCCCCAAATTCAAGAAAATTATTCTCCAGGCACCTGGAGAATTTACAGGTGTGATCTCAGAAACACTGTCAAGCAGCGACCGTTGAATATTTATGGAGAAGAGATATGAGGGCAAAAGACTGAAACAGGTAAATGTCCCGATTTTCTGCAAGTGGAAAATGGTATATTGCAAACACAACAGAATGCTGTGCTTACCGATAATCCCTGGAAAAGTGTTGGTGGGTTTCTTTAAAAAGCTCTAAAGAAGTCTGTAAAGAAGAGTATGGCAAGCTTTGGAGAATGGTATGGGTTTGCTGAGAGCAGAGCACATCAAGATGCCTCTTGGATTTTGTTAGGAACAAGATGAGGGAAGGGAGGGGCATTAATAATGACCTAAAGAAGCAAAGTAAAAAAAAAAAAAAAAAGGTGGGAGCAAGGAGGTGGAGAAAATGGAAGATAAAATGCGCACCATCCCTGGTCATTATCATGTGTTAATAATGTGCAGCAAAGTGTATAGTTTTCTCTGGACTATTTTTATGGGGTAATAAACAATAATCAATTGGACCAGAGCCATAAATGATCTCCACCTACAATTTTCATGCTGAAAGGGATTTTTGAGCTACTTGATGTAGCAAAAACTGATCAGGAGGCAAGTTTCTATCAAGATCACGAAGATTGAATGCTACAGTCTTTTAGTTTCTTTTGATGGGCTTACCAATTGAAGTTCAATATGATGCTATCGATACCTAGTTTTCAGGATGACATTTAACCAATCTCTTGTTTCAGTCATTTATAAACTCCTGTCATTTTTCTGAGTCTTATATGCCACACACTGTGGAGGCATCTTGTGTTCATTATCTCTAATGCTTACAACACCCTTGTGCTGGTATGTTATCTTCAGATTATAGATGAGGAAAGTGAGGCTCAGAGAAATGAAGTTAATGGCCAGAGTCATCAGCTGGTAAGAGGTGGAGGTGGGCTTTGAATACAGGTCTGCTCTAAACTTACACTTTTCCACTGTACTACACATCTTCCATTATGAATTCCATGTGTAAATTTGGGGACAGTTGATATGCTTAGGAGGATTTCTAAAGAATTAAGTAACTGTATTAAAAGAATTTTGATAAACATCAGGTATAAAATGAAGGCCAGAGTCCTGGGCCTGTTTAATGTTATTATCAATGATTTGGGTAAAGACATATGGCATGGAGTTGAGAAGTGTAACTAACGCTTTATGAAAAAGAATCCATACTTAAAAGTATGTATAAGTTATAACAATAGGCCAAAACTAGCTGGGTAAAATTAAATAGGGATTAAATGATAAATCCTGAATTTGGAATAAAAGAATATAATCTTTCTAAATATGTACTGAGGATATTTCGTTTACCAGAAATATAAATAAAAAAGACATGGGGGTTTTGAATTAATAGCAACCTCAATAGGAATGAGCAGAGTGATATATGAACAAAAAGAAGATGGAAAAAAAAAATCTTAAAGCTGCATTGGCTTCATTCGTTCATTCATTCATTCATTTCTACTTAGTGTATACTAATCAAAGGACATTTTACTCTACATGCTTCATACTATATGTCATATCTGGGTCACAGTGCGCCAGATGTACCACAGTTTAAAATGAACTTTTGAATAATTGGAATGTGACTCAGGATATGTCCTGTTGGCATGATATTGGAAAAGTTCTGGATATCATGTCCATTGAGAAAGAGTTATAAAAAGTTTGAATGTATAGCCTGAAAATTCCTCAAATATTTAAAGGGGGTATAGTTCATGAAACTAGTCATTCATTCATTTATTCATTCATTCATTGAAAAATATATATTTAGTTTTTGCTATATGTGAAATATGTCAGACACTGTCCTTGGTACTAGTAAGAAAAAAATTTAAAAGACATGACTCCTGCTCTGAAACACTTTTTAGTTTAGTGAGAGAGACAGACAAGAAAAAGCAAGTATTCATAGTATGTGTTATATTAGAGGTATTCCTAGGGCACAGAGAAAAGTCATCTAGATCAGACCGTAGGGGTCAGTAAAGGTTCCACAGAGAAAAGTGTACTTGAGATAAGATTAGAAAGATGAATAGGCATTAACTAGCTGAAAATAAAGGGAGAAAGTAAGGACATCACAAGTAGAGGGAACAGCATGTGTGAATGTATAGGAAAATCAAGACAGCATACAAGAATTGGTGAAAACACAAGCAGTTCTGGAAATTGGAAAAAAGGACATGTGCAGAGCATTGGTAGGAAACAAGGCTTGACTTACATTCGAAACTAAGGAAATTGAACTGTATCCTGAAATCTATATGGAGTCTAGAAGCATTTAAAACTGGGCAATGGCAGGATTAGATTTTAGTTTTAGAAAGTTTCCTCAAGCAACAGTGAGGCCAAGCTGGAGGCATTAAGACCTGTTAGGAGGTTCCGTCAATTCTAATTATTTGTGGCACTTACTCTCTGTAAAGATGTGCAAACACTGAATTAGTGGATATTGAGTCACTGCTTCTGGGGGAAGTACAGGGTTATGTTCCTGCAATATTTTATGTTCCTACAATATTTTAATCAACTGACCGATATGTAACCTATCTTTATGTTTAAAGACACTTTGTTATATAGATATAGATGTGATGTCATATATATCTATGTAAATGTTTTATAAATAATTATATGCAGTATTTCTAACTGAGAAGGATTTAACATTTCCCTGACTGAGCAACAAGACCATTAATTTCATGGTCATTTACCCTCACAACCTTGCTTTAAAAAAAATCAGTCATAATTCTATGAATCCACATATTTAGCCACTTTTCCATCTTTTCTGTAACTTCATCATGTACTATAGATATTGCTTTAGCACTTTCTGGAGTGTCTCGTATATAGATCACCAAATTTCATTTTCCTTTCTCTGGATGTGTCCTCCTGTTGATTCATTAAAACTGAAATTATGATCAACAACACCGTAACTCATGCCTCAACAATGTTTATCTGACACACGTGTTTTCTCCATAAGGCACATACAGCCTTCTTGCTCTTGGGAACACTAGACAACTCTTCAGCACTACACTTGGTGGTGATTTTAAACAGCAGAATCGCCAAAAAAAAAGGCACAAAAAATGAGAAAAATGTAGCACTAAATAGACTGCCAAAAGGATACTTGTTTACAATATGAGGGCTGAAACCAGAAAGTAAAGTATTGCCTTGTTTGACCTTATCTGGGAACACGCTTGCTGAGTGACTCAAATTTTTTACTACTCTGAGCATGTCCAGGAATGATTTCAAAAACCTGCAAATATTGACTTTTGGGGTTACTAATAAGCAAGTAGGAGAATTTCAAAATATGGAATCAACAAATTATAAGAATCAACTGTTCTTAACAGTAAACTAAGTTATAGCTGATGAACAACTGAACTGAGGCAGCATAGTGAGGTAGGTGAAGGAGATGAGTCCATTCATTTAAAATATTTATTGCATTTCAGCTATGAACAAAGTTTAGTGCTAAGAACCAAGAATATGGTGTAGCCTCTGACCCTGAGGTGTGTAGGTAACAAGGGAGAACTGTAGGGTAGATGAAAAATTTCAGGAATCATGTCTTCTTTTTTTAAGTTTTTTAAAGTTGATTTATTTATTTTAAGAGAGAGCACACATGTGAGCATGAGCCAGGGAGGGGCAGAAAGAGAGTGAGAGAGAGAATCCCAAGCAGGTTCCACATTGTCAGCACAGAGCCCAATGCTGGGCTTGCTCTCACTAACCAGGAGATCATGATCTGAGCCAATATCAAGAATCAGATTCTTAACTGACTGAGCCACCCAGGCGCCCCAAAAAGTATGTTCTTTAGTACATATAGATTGTCAGATATGGCATATATATCAGATATGGTACATATCAGATATGGCAAAGGTACATATCAGATATGGCAAAGAAGGTATAGGGAATACTTCCAGAAGAGCTTGATGATGCTCAGTCCTATAGGGCATGTTGGGGAAAAAGTGGATTAGAGGATGGGGGATAAGTGTAGGTCTGGGTCAGCTCAAGAAAACATAAAACAACATAGGAGTGGTGTTAAGACAGAAGATTAATGACCAGGGATACCTACCTGTTGGGCATGGACTCGAAAAAATAGGTTTTTTTGAGAGGGAGGGAGCCAAACCATTAGAGACTCTTAAAAACTGAGAATAAATTGAGGGTTGATGGGGTTGGGAGGGAGGGGAAAGTGGGTGATGGGCATTGAGGAGGGCACCTGTTGGGATGAGCACTGGGTATTGTATGGAAACCAATTTGACAATAAATTTCACATTTTTTTAAAAAGGGTTTTTTTGAGGCATAATAAATTTACTCCTAAAAATCTGTTTGTGAAATGTGAGCATTGACCTGAGTAAAAGATTTTTTAAGGATTTAGAATCCCTTGGAGGTTTACATGGAGGTCAGACTGGTGAGGAAAGAGAAGCATCTAGATTTTTTTGCTGGATCTTTGGCTATTGATGACTGTCTGATAGTCCCATTCACTAAGCCAGAGAAACAACAGGAAAAAGGGATTGGGAAGGAAAAGAAGATGTATTTTATTTGAGAACACATTCAGGTTCAGGGACCTATGAGACATCCACATAGAGATGGTCATCAGAGAATTGAAATTACAGTGTTATAGTTCTCTGAGTCCTCTGGGTTAGAGAAAGAGAATTGGGGGTGGGTAGTTGAAATCAGAGGTTTATATAAGGACACACAGAACTTACGTGTTGAAAGGAAAAAATCAGATGACCAAAGGTGAAGCTTAGGAATTATGCTCATGTAAGGGACACATTGAGGAAGAGAAACTGAAAGAGAAGACTTGATAAGAAATAGCTATAGAGATAGGAGAAAAAAAATCAACTATCACAGATACTGACGGTGGGTAGAAATCTAAGGAAAAAGAAAATTCTGACATGATGTCAAAAGCTGGACAGAGGCCAAATAAACAAAGAATAGGAAAGATAACAGTGAGAATGTGGTTGGAAATGATTGGTAGATAGATTTTTTGCTCAATATAAAAAATTACTTAATAGGAACAATGGAAAAAGGGAACAGGTTTCCTTATGAGATGAACACTTTGCCACTGAATTATGCGAACAGTGACTCAGTGACTGCCATTGAACAGCATTTCAGGAAGAATTCTTCTACTAGGTAGGAGACTGCATTAAATAATCCTTTCAGTCTGTCCTTACATGACTATGATAGTATGTTCTCACTCAGGGAGACAGAAAGGGTTGGAAAGGGATGACATGTAAGGCTGGACAGGCGAGATTTTATTGATGGGGCAGCAGAAGTCAATGTTCAGTGAAGGACTTTTGGAACCAGCCCTAACAGTTTATTGGTATGTCCCCTTGAAACTTAGATGCAATAACAGGCAACAGTAAATGAAGTCGAGACATCAGATCTTCCTTGGTATAGTATGGAAGAAAGAGGTGACTCAAGGAGGTGGAACTATTTGAATGGATAAGTGGTGTAAGTCCTGACACCTCACAACCTTGCTACGTTTCCTCAGAAGAGCCAGAAGGACGTGGTCCCATGAACTGAACAATCAATTACATGTAACAATAGCCAGCTGCTTCACTCTGCTTATGCCTCATTCCTTCTCTCTGAGATTGCCCTTGATAATAAAGAGTACGTAGACTCTGCCTTCTGCGGAATTTAGATTTAACAGTTTTATCATAAGTATGTCTCGGAAAAAAAAAGTCTCTTGTGATGTGATATAACAACCACTTAAATATCACCCATTGTTGATGTTTTATCCTACATCTTCTATAATTTCCTCTATAATGTCATCTATGACATCTTATAATATTGCTTATTATTTTACTATTATCTGACTCCCACTTGAATTTTTCAGAGGAGGTGTTAGGATTCCCATTGGTATTATCTGGCAAATCCAAATTGAGTCTTAATTTTATTTCCTGGCTTTATTACTAACCACCCTAGGATCCTTTGTAGTATTTCTCTTTCTTAACTGGCGCTTTCGGCACCTTCCAATTGTGCATTGTCTGAGAACTAAATAAATGTGAGCATGCTAGAACTCAAACAGCTGTATGTATTTAACTACAAGGTTGGATGCCCAATTCCTGCACTGCTTATGCAGCCATCAGGAGAGCTCTGAAAGGAAAATCTGCAAAGCTTCCAGCATATTTTATTAATGACCAGCCAGACACCATAACCCACACCAGGGAGATGAGGACCTAATTAATTAGGCATAATACCACTTAGCACTTACCATTTTCAATAAATATTACTACATGAATGAAAGAATCCTCAAAAGACTCCTGTGTAGCAGGAACTATTAATCCTATTTTACAGCTGGGGAAACAGAAGCAGAAAGGTTCTTAGATTTGCCCAAAGCCACGAAGAGAGGTGGCATCAATTCCCAATTTGGCTTTCTCAGAACTGGCCCTCTAGACTATTTTTAGAGCATGACTTTCTCAAAGGTCAAAGGGCTATCATATATCAAGGGTACTCACACATGAAACTTTAAGCAGTGTATGGGAATAACAATAGAGTAGGTGCATGGAAGTGTGAGGCTAGTGTCAGGGACTTTATAAGGAAATTGGTCATTTGCCTCTCTCACTTCTCTTGAGGGCAGGGATTATATGCTGTACACGTGTGCTAGCAAGTAGCAGAGTCCCTGGCACACAGTAGGTATTCAGTAAATATTTTGTTTATTCATTCTTTAATCAAAGTCTTGTTAAATTCCTGCAGTATTTTAGGCATTCTCCTTGCCCTCATGGAACTTAAGAGTCTAGTGACAAAGAACATAAAATAAACCGATAAATAAGTAAAATATATGTAATCACAAGTGCTAAATGCTATGGTGAGGGTAAAAAGGAGGGAGTGAGCCATGGAAATGCCTGGGAAAACAGTACTCCAGGAGGTAGGAATAGCAACTACAAACTCTTAATATAGGAACATCCTTGGCATTCTCAAGAAATAGTAAGGACAGTGTGGCTGTGTAGAGTAAGTAAGGGGACAGTAAAAGAAGGTAAAGTCAAAAGAGAGGATACATGCAGAGTCTTATGGGCCATTTTAATAATGTTGGTCTTTTAATCTGTAAAGATATGAAGATGTTGAAGAGTTTTGAATGGTGCTATGGAATAAAGTGACATATTTTAGTGGGCTATTTGTGCCTATGCTTAGGGGGTAAGTGGGGAAACGGGGAGACACGTTTGGATATTATTGCAATCATTCAACTGAGGAAACAATTTTTCAAGATTTGTGCAAGAATATAGTGGTGGAGGTAGCGAGAGATAGTCAAATCCTAGATACGTTTTGAAGGTGGAGCCAAGAGGATTAGATTTTTTTTAACTTATCCTTGCATGTATTTAGAACAAGCCATTCTCCTTTCGTGGAGAAAACAACAAATGCATCTGCATACATAGCTATAACATTTAAATGTCATTCAAATATTTTCCCTCCTCTGTATAATATTAAAATTTTATAAACTATATCCTCACAGTTAGTAAAAATTTTTTGTGGTCATTTTATTCAACTTCTTACCTTTATTTTTTTTTTATTTTATTTTTATTTTTTTAAAATTTACATCCAAGTCAGCACATAGTGCAACAATGATTTCAGGAGTAGATTCCTTAGTGCCCCTTACCCATTTAGCCCCTCCCCCCTCCCACAACCCCTCCAGAAACCCCCAGTTTGTTCTCCATATTTATGAGTCTCTTCTGTTTTGTTCTTCTCCCTGTTTTTATATTATTTTTGTTTCCCTTCCCTTATGTTCATCTGTTTTGTCTCTTAGAAGTCCTCATAGGAGTGAAGTCATAGGATTTTTGTCTTTCTCTGACCGATTAATTTCACTTAGCATAATACCCTCCAGTTTCATCCATGTAGTTGCAAATGGCAAGATTTCATTCTTTTTGATTGCCAAGTAATACTCCATTGTATATACATACCACATCTTCTTTATCCATTCATCCATTGATGGAAATTTGGGCTCTTTCCATACTTTGGCTATTGTTGATAGTGCTGCTATAAACATCGGGGTGCATGTGTCCCTTGGAAACAGCACACCTATATCCCTTGGATAAATGCCTCATAGTGTAATTGCTAGATTGTAGGGTAGTTCTATTTTTAGTTTTTTGAGGAACCTCCGTACTGTTTTCCAGAGTGGCTGCACCAGCTTGCATTCCCACCAACAATGCAAAAGAGATCCTCTTTCTCCACAACCTCACCAACATTTGTTGTTGCCTGAGTGGTTAATGTTAGCCATTCTGACAGGTGTGAGGTGGTATCTCACTGTGGTTTTGACTTGTATTTCCCTGATGACAAGTGATGTTGAGCACTTTTTCATGTGTCAGTTTGCCATCTGGATGTCTTCTTTGGAGAAGTGTCTATTCATGTCTTTTGCCTGTTTCTTCACTGGATTATTTGTTTTTTTGGGTGTTGAGTTGGATAAGTTCTTTATAGATTTTGGATACTAACCCTTTATCTGATGTGTTGTTTGCAAATATCTTCTCCCATTCTGTCAGTTGCCTTTTAGTCTTGCTGATTGTTTCCTTTGCTGTGCAGAAGCTTTTTATTTTGGTGAGGTCCCAGTAGTTCATTTTTGCTTTTGTTTCCCTTGCCTCCGGAGATGTGTTGAGTAAGAAGCTGCTGTGGCCAAGTTAAAGAGGGTTTTGCCTGCTTTCTCCTCGAGGATTTTGATGGCTTCCTGTCCTACATTGAGGTCTTTCATCCATTTTGAGTTTATTTTTGTGTCTAGTGTAAGAAAGTGGTCCAGGTTCATTCTTCTGCATTTTGCTGTTCAGTTTTCCCAGCAACACTTGCTGAAGAAACTGTCTTTATTCCATTGGATGTTCTTTCCTGATTTGTCAAAGATTAGTTGGCCATATGTTTGCGGGTCCATTTCTGGGTTCTTTTGTTTCATTGATCTGAGTGTCTGTTCTTGTGCCAGTACCATACTGTCTTGATGATTACAGCCTTGTAGTATAGCTTGAAGTCTGGGATCGTGATGCTTCCTGCTTTGGTTTTCTTTTTCAAGATTGCTTTGGCTATTCTGGGTCTTTTCTGGTTCCATACAAATTTTAGGATTATTTGTTCTAGCTCTGTGAAGAATGCTGGTGTTATTTTGATAGGGATTGCATTGAATATGTAGATTGCTTTGGGTAGTATTGACATTTTAACAATATTTGTTCTTCCTATCCAGGAATCTTTTTCCATTTTTTTTGTGTCTTCTTCAATTTCTTTCAAAAGCTTTCTACAGTTTTCAGTGTATAGATTTTTCACCTCTTTGGTTAGATTTATTCCTAGGTATTTTGTGGTTTTTGGTGCAACTGTAAATGGGATCAATTCCTTGATTTCTCTTTCTGTCACTCCATTGTTGGTGTATAGGAATGCAACCTATTTCTATGCATTGATTTCATATCCTGCAACTTTGCTGAATTCATGAATCAATTCTAGCAGTTTTTTGGTGGAATCTTTTGGGTTTTCCATATGAATGACCCAATGCTAATATCATCCTCAATGGGGAAAAACTGAGAACTTTCCCCCTAAGGTCAGGAACAAGACAGGGATGTCCACTCTCGCCACTGTTATTCAACAGAGTATTGGAAGTCTTAGCCTCTGCAATCAGACAACACAAAGAAACAAAACGCATCCAAATCGGCCAGGAGGAGGTCAGACTTTAACTCTTCACAAATGACATGATCCTCTCTATGGAAAACCCAAAAGAGGATTAGATTTGATGGAGACATTTCTGAAGTCTGGGAGAAAGTGAGGAGTCAAGATTGTTCTAAGGTTTTGACCTTAGAAACTGGAAGGGAGGACTTACTATTTACTGAGATAATACCATGTAAGGAGAAAATTTCAGAAGGGGAATAAAGGGTCTGGTTTGGACATGTTATCTATGAGATGCCTCTGGCCTATCCAAGAGGAGATGCTGAGTAGAAAATGATGTGTCCCGCAAGATAAGGGAATAAAGTATTTCAAAGTGGAAGGACAAGAATAAACTGTGCCAAAAGCTTCTGTTATTTAAAAAGTTAAAAGACTGAGGGGTGCCTGAGTGGCTCAGTTGGTTAAGTGCCTGGCTCTTGGTTTTAGCTCAGGTCATGATCTCATAGTTCATGGGTCTGATCCCCACATCGAGCTTTGTGCTGGTAGTGTGGGGCCTGCTTTGGATTCTCTTTCTCCCTCTCTTTCTGACCCTCTGCTGTTCATGCTCTCTCAAAAAAATAAACATTAAAAAATAATTTAAAAAGAAAAGACTGAGAATTGACCTTGGGATTTAGAAAACAGAAGGACATTGGTGATCTTGACAACATAAGTGTTGGTAGAGAAAAAGGGTAGAACCTGATGGATTGAGTTCGAGAGAGAATAGTATGAATTCACTGTGTATCTAGATGTAGCTATACCTGTAGATACAGATCTAGTAAATCTTTGCTCTGGCAAGTGCAAGAATCTAGAAACAAAGAAACAGCTCAGTAGCTATGAATTTCTTCAGACTTCTGATTGTGGTCTTCAGATACCGTTTCCCATAAAAGGAATCAGGACTTCTTAGAGAAGAAACTGATGTCAGATCTGCTGCCCAAAATATACAAGATTAACCAGGGACATCGTGTCATACCAACTAGCCAAGAAGTTTTTACATTTCTAGGTTTGTGTCAAAAGGAGTCATGAGAGTCTGATCATCATGGACTAACTAGCACCATACTAAATCCCCTACTATATACAACTAAAAAACAGGGCAAAATATTTGAACCTCTGTTTTCAGATATCAGACAGCAGCAGCACAGGACTGGATCCCTGAGAGGAAGGATATAAACAAGATGAGCTTCCCAAGCGTTCTATCTAGATGCACTTACCAGAGACAGTACAGAAAGGGGGGTGTCCAAGAATATCCCAGTAGTTTCTCTGAGTTTAAAACACAGAGATTGGAGTTTAGATAGATGAAAAAAGCTGGAATTTGATGGATAGAGTACCAGACAGTAGCTAAGTAGACAAAGAGCTCCAGAAATATGCTTAGAGATCTCTAAGTACCTAACTGAATACTAAACTACATATGCATAGGGTGGGATTCTGGGGCACGGGGAGGCAGGGAAAGAATAACTACTGGAAGTTGTGACCTGAATGTTGCTGGAGCTGGAATACATGTAGGAGACACTCAGTTTTAGCCAGTTAGAGAATATGCTAGACACTTAGTAATAATAAGTTTTGACTTCTGGTGGAGAAAGTAATTTTAAAAGCATTTTAACCATTTTTGATCCCTTGCTCTTATATATACATTTAGAATCAGTTTACCAAGTTTTATGAAAAACTATTAAGATTTTGACTGGAATAATATATAACCCATATATTGAATATTTAGTCTTTCTGTCCAAGAACATGATGTGTCTCTGCATTATTTACATGTTATTTAATATTTAAAAATAAAGTTTAAAATTTATCTACCTAAAATTTGTGAACTTTTTTTTAGTTTTATTCCTTTATTGCTTATAAACTTGTTACTTTAAAAAAAATTTTTTTAGTAGGCTTCACATTTGGGGCTCAGTTAGTTAAGCATCCAACTTCAGCTCAGGTCATGATCTCATGGTTTGTGAGTTCAAGCCCCGCATCAGGCTCTGAGCCAAGAGCTTGGAGCCTGCTTTGGATTCTGTATCTACTTCTCTCTTTGCCCCTCCCTCACACACACTCTCTCTCTCTCAAAAACTAAATAAACATTAAAAATAAAAATTAAAAAAAGTAGGCTCTACGCCCAGTGCAGTGTCCAAACTCACAACCTTGAGATCAAGACCTGAGCTGATATCAAGAGTTGGACACTTAAGTGACTGATCCACCCAGGAACCCCACAAATTTGTTACTATTTTCTTATTTTATTGCATTTTGTAGTTATTTTTACATAATTTATAAAAAGACTTGACATTTGTATTAATTTTACATCTAGAAAATTTGCAAAGCTCTCTTATTAATTTTAATAAGTTGTCAATGAGTCTTTTAGGTTTTCTATGTAAATAATAAAATCATACATGAATAATAGCAGTTATTTTCGTTAACAATTTGAATCTTTTTCTTGCCTCATCTGCTGGTCAGGGACATGTTGGCTAGAGGTTATTTTTGGACATCTTTACAAAGAATTTACTTCTGGCTTTGTTTCTTCTCAATGTTTAGATAGATACATAGATAGATGTAGATCTAGAGCTGGTATTGATTTCTACCCCTATCTTTATTATTTCCTCCATTTTACATTTTTTGGACATATTCTGCTTTTGTTTTTCTATTTCGTTAGTAGGATGCTTAGTTTATGCATGTAAAAACCACAGTAAGATTCTATTTCACATTCACCACATTGTCAAAAAAGACTGAGAAAAAAAACACATTGGCAAACATATGGAGCAATGGCAACTCTTACAAATTTCTAATAGAAATGTACATTGGCACAACCACTTCGAAAACAAACTGAAGTTTATTGGGTACATACTCTATGATCCTTCATTATATTTCCCATATATATTTTCTGTACGAATTCTTGCACAAGTGTATCAGAATCTACGATGGTTAATTTTATCTGTCAACTTGAATGAGCCATAGGTACCCAGGTCAAACATTATTCAGGATGTGTGTGTGAAGGTGTTTTGGGATGAGACTAACATCTGAATTGGTAGACCAGACTGAATAAAGCAGATTGCCTTCTCTAATGTGGATGGCCCTCATCTAATCAGTTGAGAGCCTAAAAGGAACAAAAAGGTTAACCCTCCTGCAAGTAGAAGGGAACTCCTTCTGTCTGTTTGAGTTAACACACTATTCTTTTCCAACATCATTGGCATTTCTTGGGTCTCACCTGCTATCTTTCAAACTGGAACTACACATTGGCTCTCGTGGGTCTCCAGCTTGCTGACAGCAGATTTTGGGACTTGACAGCCTCCATAATTGCTTATGTATAAGCAATAACTATGAATAAGCTAATTCCTTATGATAAATCTATCTCTAGCTCTAGATAGATATAGATATATAGATATAATTAGATATATACTTATCTTATTGCTTCTGTTTCTTTGGAGAACCCTGACTAATAGAGAAAGCATGGATGAAAATGTTCATGACAGTAAAAAAACAGAAACACCCCAAATGGCTCTTTACAGTAGAAAAAATATCTACATTCCATAATACAATGGAATAAATACACAGCAATAAGAATATAGTAATTATAGCTATAAACATCAGTGTGGGTGAATTTTAAAGTATTGTTGAAATAAATAAATTCAAAATGGATTAAAGACCTAAAGGCAAGTTCTGAAACCATACAAATCCTAAGAAAGAACATAGGCAGTAACCTCTCTGACAATGGCCATAGAACTTTTTTCCAGATATGTTTCCTGGGCAAGGGAAACAAAAGCAAAAATGAACTATTGGAACTACACCAAAATAAAAAGCACAGCCAAGGAAACAATCAACAAAACTAAAAGGCAACCTACAGAATGGAAGAAGATATTTGCAAATGAAATATCCAATAAAGCGTTAGTGGCCAAAATGTATAAAGAACTTATATAATTCAACACCCAAAAAACAAATAATCCAACTAAAAACTGGGCAGAAGACATGAACAGACATTTCTCCAAAGACATCCAGATGGCCTACAGACCCATTAAAAGATGTTCATCATCACTTACCACCATGGAAATGCAAATCAAAAGTACAATGGGATATCAACTCACACGTGTCAGAATGGTTTAAATCAACAACACAAGAAACCACAGGTGTTGGCAAGGACATGGAGAAAAAGGAATACTCATGCACTGTTGGTGGGAATGCAAACTGGTACAGCCATTGTGGAGAATAGAATGAAGGTTCCTCAAAAAGTTAAAAATAGAACTACCCTACAATCTAGCAGTTGCACTACTGGGTATTTACCCAAAGACTATAAAAACACTAATAAAAACACAAAACTCTCAATGTTTATAGCAACATTATTTATAATAGCTAAGTTGTGGAAGCAGCCCGTGTCCACTGGTTGATGCACTGATGATGATACATACACAAACACACACACACACACACACACACACACACACACACACCTGGAATATTATTCAGCCATAAAAAAGAATGAAATCTTGCCATTTGCAATGACATGGGACTAGAGAGTATTATGCTGTGTGAAATAAGTCAGTCAGAGAAAGACAAATACCATATGATATCACTCATATGTAGAATTTAAGAAACAAAATAAATGAACAAAGAGGAAAAAGAGAGAGAGAAACAAACCAAGAAACAGACGTAACTATAGAGGACAAACTGAGGGTTACCAGAGGCGGGGGGGGGGGGTGGTTAAATAGGTGATGGGGATTAAGGAGTGCACTTATCATGATGAGCATTGGGGAATGTATGAAATTGTTGAATCACTATATTATACACCTGAAACTGATATAACACTGTATGTTAGCTAACTAGAATTAAAATAAAAACTTTAGGGGCGCCTGGGTGGCGCAGTCGGTTGGGCGTCCGACTTCAGCCAGGTCACGATCTTGCGGTCCGTGAGTTCGAGCCCCGCGTCGGGCTCTGGGCTGATGGCTCAGAGCCTGGAGCTGTTTCCGATCCTGTGTCTCCCTCTCTCTCTGCCCCTCCCCCGTTCATGCTCTCTCTCTCTCTCTCTCTCTCTCTCTCTCTGTCCCAAAAATAAATAAACGTTGAAAAAAAAATTAAAAAAAAAAAAAATAAAAAAATAAAAAAGCAACTGTAAACAAATACACTATCTGCATATACTAATAGTAGTATATTTTATATAATATACATATTGTATAAAGTACATAATATATATAGTATACATAGTATGCTTATTATAAGCAATGGTAGTAGTAATGACCATATATAAACAAATTTAAACAACCACACAAGACCATAGCAGCTAAAAGAAAATGAAGCAAGGGGGCTATTTTTACAAAATTTAGGATGGTGATTATATCTGGGCAGGAGAGGGATGCAACTGGGGAAGAGCACACAAAGTGCCTCAAAAGTCCTCATAATGGTCTGTTAAGTAAGCTGGGAGATAGATAGATGGATATTCATTCTATTACTATTCCTTACATTTTGTGTATATGCTACTTATAATCCTGTATGTGTGAATATGTCTAATCTTCTGTGTTATTTCTTAGTAAAAATTATATCTGAAATAAAAGAAATCAATCTGGAGAATCAAGTGGTCTATTAAAGTTTTCTGGTTAGCACATTTTCTAATATGGATCAGGCACTAGACAAATATTGAATATTAAAATAGGGAGCCTGGGGGCACCTGTGGGGTGCAGTGGCTTAAGTGTCCGACTCTTGATTCTGGCTCAGGTCATGATCTCATGGTTGGTGAGATCAAGCTGCCCTGTGTCAGCAGCTGACATGTGCTGACAGCAGGAAGCCTGCTTGGGATCTCTCCCTCTCTCCTTTCTGCCCCTCCCTCCCTCAAAACAAATAAATAAACTTTAAACAAAATAAAATAAAATGTGAAGCCCAAAGCATCTGCTTTCTACCTGAAGATCTGGAGATTAGGTAGTGCCTGTCTCTGGGTCTGGTCACAGTTCATCATCCCCTCTGCCCATTTCCATCTCCTGAATTTCTCTCATCTCTGGCCACTTCCTTGTTACCCTCAGCTTGTGCTCCAGAGATACAGCTATGCATTTAGACTCAGACCCTGGAAGTCAGGAACTGTTCATCTAGGAGCTAAGTAATTTCTAGGCATATTTTGTTTGGCTTAATGGTATTTTAAAATCTTTGAGCGTAACTAAAATATCAGAAGACTGCACATAACAATCTTCCAGTTTCTCTTGAAAAATAGGAAGATCTGGCAACACCGAGCTCTCATTCCTTCTTTCCAGAAACTAGCTGGGATAGCATCGTGGCTGTGCATCTCAGGCCTGCTCTGTCTGCCATGTTGTCCCCACCACTCTGTTCCCTGTGACAGAGCTGAGTGTCCATTTCCATTGATCCCCTCTCTTTCACTGTTGTTGTTGTTATTATTGTTTAGTTAGTCTTGCCAAGACACTTAGCAAAATGACAAGTCGGACAAGGTGGCTGGGTGCTTTCTCTTCAGTCGAGGTCTTTTCACTTAGTAAGTTTGAATATTACTTTCCTCACCCAATAAGCATCCATGTTTGCCATCTCTTTTCCATGACCTTATCTAGCCATGTCAGAGGGGATTCTCCTTCTTCTCATGCATAAATTTTGGTAACCCAGAGCATTGTTTTCCCCTTTTCAGCATCAAAAAGAGGTGTAGAAATTGCCTAAACTTATTCTGCTGAAAGAGGACTAATTCAACATCTCTGAATCTGAGAAGAAGAGCGCCCAGAAAGGTAAGAGTGTCCAGACCTGGTGTGTGCCTGCACTCTCCGAATGAGAGCGCTTGGAAATCAACACCTCAATCTGTTTTCTTTCCCTTTGCCTTGACTTTCCTCTGTTTTCTCCACCCTGTGTGCTCTTCTTGGCAGGAAACTCAAGCCTTAGAAATCCGAGTCTATTCATAAATGCACTTCTCTCAGTTACTATGGCAATGCTGAAGGAATCTGTCACGGCCAAACAGGATCACAAAAGGATCACTTTTATTTTTCTTCTCAATGCTTCCACCAACAAACAAATAAATAAAATGCTACAACTAGCCAGAGTCACATTTGCTTCTTGGTAAACAGCCTCCAAGGACTGTCTTCCTACCTTCATTTCTTACTTTTTTCCCTCCTATTTTATACAGAGTTTTATTTGTTTTCCCAGACATTTATTCGAAAGGACCACAGTGAGCGGCATTCTAAATCCAGGTTTTCCCCTTACCTTTTGCTATTATAAATGTGGCATAAGAGTCACAATCATTTTGAAAACAAGCAGTATCGTTTCCCAAGATTATGCAGTAAGAATTTCATCTATTGAAAACACAGGTTGCACATTCTCATCTCCATGAGCTGTGGATAAGTACTCCAGAGAGCTGCTGTTTTGTCTTCAGCTCCTATCTTTTTATTCCGTCATTGACAGTTTGGGAATGAAATAGTTCAAAAGTCCAAATTTAAAGAAAGCACCAGACAAACTTCCCGCCCTATCCTTAGGGCAGGGATGACGGGTTAAGTTGACATCAAGATTAGCAGATGAGCATTCATCCACTTTGCCAGTCACCGCTACTGCATGGACTCTGTGCAGCAACAGAACATTTGCTCTGAACAACCTACAGTCTGTCAAATTCCATAGCAGTTTCCAAGGCAATGATATGTTCTTGGTCTTTTCTTTATGTATTGCACAATGCTTTAGAAATTGCACAACAAAGAAGAAGGAAGCCCTTTGAACCCAGTGGGGGAAGACCCCCTGATTACCAGAAAGAGGTTATTTTGCAGATGGATTCAAATTCGTCCTGCCTTTCAGAGGAGAGCACCAGCTCTACCTCCTCTAGGTGAGGGGGTGACACTCAGATCTCTAACCTCAATGCCCTTTCCAGAGAGAGATTTTTATTTGAAATTTCACTGGCCACCCAAAGGCACTGAGTGCCCCATGCTTATGAGTGAAGGAAGGAAGAAAAGATTTAACATAGGAAATCAACCCAGGTACCTTTGATTGGCTATGATGCCCCCACTGGTCATGCTAGTGTGTTTTCAGCGGCCTCTCCCGCCAGTACAGGGACAATATAGAAAAGTAGAGAATGAAGGCATTGGGTGAGGTACACCTGGTTTTGAATCCTCATCGTCCTGCTCATCACTTATCATCTCTGGACATGTTATTTAATCTCTGCGAACCTCAGTGTTCTTGCCTGGAAGAAAAGGATAATAATAGTACCTATAGCGTAAGATGATTGTTGGGATTAAATTGGAAACTGCATATGAAGCACTTAGCACAATGCATTCTGAACAACTGTAAGCTCTAAATAAATATCAGCATTATTACTTTTTTTGTTATATGTTTCAACAGGAGAATGCATATTCCTGTCTCTAATTTTTCTTTTTCTTTCACATACTTTATATTTTTATATTTATTTCCTTATATTTTAACAACTCAGTGTGCCCTAGAAAATTCTGGAAAAAAAAAAAAAGGAAAGCAATCCTTTGCTTCACTATAAATGGTACTTAAAGATGCTTGATATAATTTAGGAACAGGCCTTATCTCTTCACTTACTATGAATATATTAGGTAGGAAGTAGTATACTCATTTGACCAATGAAAAAAAGTAAAGCTGAATCCACCTAAATAAACCTATAAATATGAACAAAGGTATTTCTGACATGAGAACTTTTACCCAAATACTGATATTCAGTGTTATTCCCAAGTCAGAAGCTGAATAACAAATCCATTCACTACTGAAGAAATTATATCTGATTCGATAAACTTTAAAAATAGAACCCTGGAGAAAATATCAGAAGACTAATGTAATATACTTTCTTTCATCCTTTCTTTCATTGATTCAACAGATATTTACTGAGTTTTTTTCCTACCAGGTCCTGTGAGAAGGAGTATAGAGGGTGGAATCATAAGCAAGGTCCTGATCCTTTTAAGGGACTGACAGAAATTCAGCTGGAGGTATGCAAATGGACACTGAGTCAAATAGAAAGTGGCAAGCATCCCAAGAGAGGTACAGAATAAGAGGTAAAAGCATCAGTATGTGGAAATGCTGGTATTAATTATGCCTGATTTTGTATGTGAGAAATAACTTTTGAATCTGCGGCTTTCCGTGATACCAACTACTTGTAAATCTATGGTTGGGTGTGGCATCAAGCACAGAGAAGGTATTACGAAATCAGGTGGTTCAGCAGCAGTTAACATATTTTTAACGGATTCTGAAAGGAAAGTGGACATAAAAGTCATAAAATGCAGAAAAAGTGGAAACAGCTTAGTTGTGATCTGTATGCCTGAGTTCTGCTTAGTATACCTGTGCAGTTGAAATAAACTCTGTTTTCTTCAGAAAGTTTAACCTTGAATTTCTTTTCATATTAAAGAAAAAAAAACCAGCGCAAAATGGACATTTGTGTGAATTCTGAATAAAAATGTGAAACAAACTGAGTCAGTAGCACTCTAGTCCGCCATCTGGGATTTTGCACTACTCAGTCGATTCCAGAAATTAGATTAATATGGAGGAACTCAGAAAGGGGAATTTCCTTTCGGAGGTAATTACAAGG
The DNA here is from genome assembly GCF_022837055.1 of Prionailurus viverrinus. NCBI lineage: Eukaryota > Metazoa > Chordata > Mammalia > Carnivora > Felidae > Prionailurus > Prionailurus viverrinus. The sequence continues at coordinate 55,095,042 of NC_062567.1, forward strand.
CTCACCTATTAACAGTGGAAAATCTGTAGCCAGTAATTGCTCTCCTCAAGTCAGACAGGAGACCTCAAATGAAATACAACCTCAGGATGTTTTTTTCAAAAATGAGAGTTTTATTCCAATTATCAAGGGGCATAACCACTAATATGATTTGAAAATGCTGAAGTATAAAGATACTTTCTTAGGAGACTACTACAAAAGCACAGCTCAGAATATCAATCTGCTCTTCCTCAAAACATTTTGAAGCTCTGCTTTTGCTTCAACATTTTCACTTGCTCCGAGAAGCTTTCTTTATCCCCCAAATGGCTTTCTATGAATTGTGTAAAATTTGAGTTCAGAAAAATTGGTTCTGGTTTAAGATTTGCACACTCAGCATGGCTCGCACACTGAGGGGCTTTAGAACCTCTTCTCTGGACAGCACATGCGACGGCTGGAGAGTTTCAGACGTGTCAGACTCCAAATGACTCAGCTGATGATCTTCAAGACCAGACGGAACACAGTATCCATCTCCTCCTACCCACTATTCCTGTTGCCAGATCCTGGGGACAGAAGGTATTGGAACACCTATGGTGGGTTCAGAGACGTGGGTCCCTCTTCAAAGAAGGAATATGCACAGCTTTTGAGAGGAAACAAAGGATGCAATTATTTCCTTAGAAAATGTAGAAGTAAACAATGTGATGTGCAGGAGAATATTTTCATCCCTTCTGAAACTTTGGAAATCACAGTCAAACAACTTAGAATATATGTGTTAATGAAAGATCTTTTGTCTAATTTATGTACATCACTTTACTACAGATCTATGGAATTTAGGTTACATTTGTATAATTCCATAAGGGGTTTCTGATTGCTTAAGCGCCACCTGTTCTTTATAAATGCTGTGACTGACATCAAGTTTTCCTCCATATGGTGATGACATTTTTGATTACTATTTGTCTTCTTACATTTTAATAGTGATTTGAGTTAAAATAATTTAAAGTCTGTTTCCCAATAGCTTTATATAACTGAACAGTTCTGTTTATGAGTTTTATCTTTCTGTATTTTGAGTCCACATAATTTTTTAGAAGAGCTTAAACTAGATACAGAATACAGCTTTATAGAACTAAATGAGTAATTTTTCAGTTGTGAGTTAAAATCAAGAGTAGAATCAATATGGGCCTCTCTGTAATTGAAAACCAGTGGGTGATAATTCTGTACTGAAAACAAGATAATAAGAATAAAAACGAGCCATTGGTGGGAGAAAGATAAGATTAAAGATGTGATCGCAATTAAGTATGAACTATTATTAACATTGTAATAAAACTTCCACTTCTAATTTGTCCCATATTTTCCTCTTTTGGATTACAGTTATGAAGATGTATAAAAATAATTTAAGTAAATCCTGCTAGAATCAATTTATTATTTTCTGCTAAATTAATATTTACAGCATTGTTAATATCCAAATATTTTGGCTTGCAAAAACAGTTCAGTTTTTTCATTATGTCAAGATTTATTTTTCTATTTGTCTGATATATTATTTATCACTTGGTATGCATTAATTCTGAGAGTAACAGAAAAGGCCAAGGCAAAGCATGTGGTATTGAGATGCACAGTGAAAGAAAATGTCGATTTCTCCCATCTTCATGCCTGACAGTGATTTTTTCACACCGTTAAAAGCCTACATGTGTGTATATTTGAGGGGAAAAAAAACACTGAAGAAAATAGGTGGCCATTTTCCTCTTTATGATGGCTTTCTATCTTTTCCTCTATTTTTTTAATTTATAAAGTTTTTGGTATATATAAACAGTTTTGACTATTCAATAAATAGTTCTGGGAAATTGGTGAACACTTTGGGGACAATATGCCAGTTTCCCTTGGGGAAGAATCATCCCCTCTACCAATCCAAATTTCTGCTGGGTTTGCCAGGTTCATAGAGTATAACCTGGAGAGAGGAACCAACACTGAGGAAGGCAAATTCAAGAGAGACACAGATTCTTCTCAGCTCTTAAATTCAGTGATGCCTGAAATCATTCTCCTGAGTTTTATAATTATTTAAATCAATAGTCCTTCCAACCTAGTCTGAAGAGCTTGACCACATTGAGTAAGACGTAATGGAAAAGTAAATAGGGTAACATTGAACGCCCTCCATATGAACACTGTGTTTTAGACATAACTACTTGCAGGCATGAAAACCCACCACTTTGGTGTCTCCAGCTTCTGAAGTCCCTCCCAGACTTTTCTAGCTATTTTCCTCTTCATTCTCCAACAAACACCTGCTTACCCTTCAAAATGTAGTTCAAACACTGCCTATTATGAAATCTTCCTTTATAGCAGACAAAGTCATTTTCTCCTTTCTGTTTCCATTACACTTTGTATAGGACTCACTCATAATTTTCCCCTATTTTACCGAAATTATTGGCTTAAACATGTGTTTCATCTCTTTTGAGTGTTGAATTCTCACTTGAATTGTCAGCATGTAGCAGAATGCCTAAGTAGGTGACTAATAAATGTCTGATAAATGGAGGAGTGAATGAATGAATGAATGAATGTAGCACTAATAATAGTAAAAATTATCTACTGATAATCTACTGATAATCTACTGACCAATCTGTTAGGAATTTCTTCATTGCTCAAGTGTTAACATGTTTTTGTGGTCTAAATGATGCATGTTTCATATATCTGGGAAAGCTACGCGGTTTCTTTATTGCTTTCATGTGAGTTCATGGTCCATTTTCAGGTAAATTCTTGAGAAGATGAATTTTGTTTCATTGACTGTGAAAGCAAAGCCCCATGCATCTGTCTCTGAATGCTGATAACAGATCCCATTGTCTATTTTGCTCTTCCCAGAATAATCTAGGAGAACAAGAGTATGGAGTTCTGTTCACGCATCAATCTTTCTAATAGTAACAAGTCTTTCTGCCAACACAACTCTTTCCTTTCTTTTTAACAATGGCATATGGTTCATATGTTTACAGCAGATCTCTACAAAATACTTCTTTGTTTTTATAGAAAGATAGGCTGGGTTATGAACTCTTAATCGTCACCTCACTTCCTACACACAAAAACAGAGTCCTTGTGCTGTACAAGCTGTGGACATATTTGTAATGAAAGCAAGGCAGAGGCAAATGGAAATTTATTTCAATGAGTTTACTGTAAGCACACTTTTTTTTTTAATTGGTAGGTTTTAAAATTGGTATTGGTAGGTTTTAAATGCCTAATTATCTTCATATAAATGGCACCCTATCATCCTAGAAGTGCTGTACTCCTGCCCTGTGCTGTTTATTATTTTGCATTACAATTATCATGCAAAGCAGAGAAGGTGACTTTAAGCAGCTCATTTAAAGTGCTTTTTTTCTTAAGTGTAAAATCTTTGGGAGGCTATTTACATAGATGTTTATCATTGGGTGTTAAAAATCAGTCCAATTATAAGTACACAAAAGTTTTTATTATGGGTTTAATTTTGAAATGTAAATGGCCATTGTAAAGTGCCTGTTGAAATTTTAATTTGTGCTTGCATTTTTGTCTATGGATTAACAAGCCATCCTGTATTGAAATTAATTATAGAAATATACAAAACATTCAAAGATAACACCATCCGTATGGCAAAACTGCCTAAAGGTATGCAATGCAATCCCCTCTTTGGAGTTGAACATTAGAGATGTTGTAAGAAAGTGTTCGTCCGCCACCCAAACCACTAGCAATGCTGTGCAGATGATAGGATTCCACTTCATGTTGCATTCTGTTGCCATGGCTATGATGGCCTTAATATTGTATGCTCACAGCAAGGTTGCAATTAGTATTTGGATTTAGAAGAGAAACATAATGATCTCATATTGAAGAAACACTTGTTTAATACTATTTTGGATCTAGGCGTCCTTTCAAGCTGCTAACGAGCAGCACTGTTGGTCAGGAAAAAAAAAAATTCACTCAGCCATTTTGTACCTGTATCCTCAGTTTCTTCCAAACAAACTTCCATGGGACAAAGAAGCTGCTGATGTTTCTGGTGTGGCTGTACGCGCCCTCTACTAGACTTCAAAAACACATGCCACACATACTTTTAAAGTTGTAACAGACTTTCATCTGATTTCCTGTGCAGGGAACAGAGATGACGCTGCACTGACTTAATAATCAAATTGAAATGTGTACTTGATTGGGCGCCTAGGTGGCTCAGTCGGTTGGGCGTCTGGCTCCGGCTCAGGTCATAATCTCACGCTTTGTGAGTTCGAGCCCTGCATTGGGCTCTGTGTTGACAGCTCAGAGCCTGGAGCCTTTTTCGGATTCTGTGTCTCCCTCTCTCTCTGCCCCTCCCCCACTCGTGCTCTGTCTCTCTCTCTCAAAAATAAATAAACATTGACATGTACTTGATGCTTTTAAGAATGCAGCTAAGGTGTGCGTTCTAAGAGTTTCAGGGTTCAATATATGCAAAACCTAATGAAATATTGTTCTGGATCACCAGTAATCATCTAGTGTGGGTGTTTTCGCTGGCGCTTATGAAGGGTTCAGTTTCATATTATTCACTTGGTAGTGGTGACAGGTGAGGAGGACATGGGTGGGCCCTGAGGGTGGGAGACGAGGAAAGATTAGCCATGATAATAAATGAGGAGATGGAATTGAGATGGCAAGATGGTTGCACCATGTTCTCAGACTACAAACTATCGTCAGAGTCAAAACACCAGGATTCCAGTCACGGAGCATGGAGGGGAGGTCATGAGCTAAAGCTAAGAGCTCAAGTTGGGGAGAAAGGCACTAAATAAATCCTACCTCTGCTTTACCAACCAAGTTGATATAATATTCTCAAATCCTTTCTTGTCATTTCAATAATCTCCATAGCATCTTCACAAGGAGTAAATTCCATTTCAAGAAACTACTTTGCTCATCCACCAGAAAACAACTCCTCATCCATTAAAGTTTTATCATGAGAGCGCAGCAATTCAGGCTCCACTTCTAATTCTAGTTCTCGTGCTATTTCCACCACACCTGTAGTCACTTCCTCCACTGAAGTCTTGAACCCTCAAAGTCATCCATGAGGGTTGGGATTAACCCAACCTCTCTCAAACTCCTGTTCATGTTGGTATTTTGACCTCTCCCCATGAATCAGGAATATTCTTAATGGCATCTAGAATGGTCTGAGAGGATTGATTCCAATCCTGAAGAAGATCTACTGAGAGTTCAATGCTATCAAGCAGCATTACACGCTACAGAGAAATTGTGAATGAAGAATCATTCAATGCAGCAAACTTCACTGTTGTCTTATTTTAAGAAATTGCCACCGCCACTCTAACCTTTAGCAACCACCACCCTGATCGGTCAGTCCACAGCCATCAACATCGAGGCAAGACCCTCCAAAAGACTATGCAGACAGATTATGACTCTCTGAAAGCTTAGGTGATAGTTAGCACTTTTTAGCAATGAAGTGTTTTATAATTAAGCTACGTACATTGTCTTTTTAAAAAAATGCTATTACACACTTAATAGACTATAGTATAGTGTAAACATAACTTTTATATGCACTGTAAAGCCAAAAGTTCATTTGGCTCACCTTTATTGCGATATTCACTTTATTGTGGTGGTCTGGAAACTAACCCGCAATTATCTCCCAGGTATGCCTACATATAAATGATTAAATATGATCCTCTAACTATTTGATTAACATCATAGACTCATACCATGAGAACTCAGGGCCATTATTAGGGTTTCACTTGAAAATAAGCTTTAGTAAACTACAAAATGCACATGGATTTTCCTGGCCTCACTGTTGTTTGAGTTCTGATGATGAGCTCAGGATGGAGGTAAGGAACTGTCCTATAGGGAAAGAATCAGACAGAGGTATGCCTGGGGCCAGGCCATCTTAGGAGGGACAGTGTCAAGAAGACATTATGTAAAATTACCAAGCAGAAAGGGTTGAAAAAGATGAAAGTGAAGAGATGAAAACAAGAGCCTGGAAGTGGAGTGAAGGAGTTAACTAAGAGAAACAAAATAGATGAAACTTCAAGGAAGAGCTGGAACTATAAATAAAAGCTGGAATTAGTAATGTGATATAAATCAAGAGAAGGATGGGGTGCCTGGGTGGCTCCGTCTGTTAAGTGTCCACCTCTTGATTTCTGTTCAGGTCATGATCTCACAGTTAGTGAGATTGAGTCCCATGTCAGACTCTGCACTGACAGCACAGAGCCTGCTTGAAATTCTCTCTCTCCCTCTCTCTCTGCTCCTCCCATGGTCATGTATATATGCACTCCCTAAATAAATAAATAAATAAATATATTTATTTATTTATACACACACATAAACAAACAAACATTAAAAAAAACAGGAGAAGGAAAATGGTGGTACCAGGAATAATAATAGCTACTATTATTAATAATAGCCAACCATGTACAACTTTCCATATATCATCTCATTTAACTTCCCAATTGTGAGCAAGGTATAATCGCCCCCATATTAGAAAAGAAGCTTTTTATAGTTCCATAATCAGTTCTAATTCTTTACAATAGTAATTTCAAAGATCTCCATTCTCCCTCCCCAAATTTCCAACCTCAATCTCCCCATTCAATATCAACAGAGGATCTGTCCTCCAACTGTAAAAGGAAAATATCCAAGAGACGAGAACTCCCTTCACTGCATGCTACCAAACCTAGATATTTAGCTGTTTTCATAGCCATTTTTTTCTGCTTCTGTCCAGTTACAATGGAAGAGATGGCATTAATATCTGAATTTAATTTCTCCACCCAAACCCTGGATCCCATTCCTTCTTGTCTCTTTAAAAGAACCCTTCCATCTACCCTACTGCACTGTTGGTAGGAATGCAAACTGGTGCAGCCACTATGGAAAACAGTATGGAGCCTCCTCAAAAAGTTTAAAATAGATCTACACTATGATCCAGCAGTCACACTACTAGGTATTTACCCAAAGAATACAAAAACACTGATTCACAGGGATATACACACCCCAATATTTATAGCAGCATATCTACAATAGCCAAATTATGGAAACAGCCCAACTGTCCATCAACTGATGAATGGTTGAAGAAGATGAATGGATAAAGAGCAATTCTCAGCCATAAAAAAGAATGAAATCTTGCCATTTGCAACAACATGAATGGAGCTAGAAAGTATAATGCTTAGCAAAATGAGTCAGTCAGGGAAAGACAAATACCATATGATTTCACTCATATGTGGAAATTAGGAAAAAAACAAATGAACAAAGGGGAAAGAGAGAGAGAGAGAGAGAGAGAGAGAGAGAGGCAAACCAATTAACAGATTCTAAACTATAGAGAACAATCTGATGGTTCCCAGAGGGGAGATGAGTTCGGGATGGGTTATTAAGGAGTGCGTTTGTTGTGATGAGTACTGGGTGTTATATGGAAGTGTTGAATCAGTAAATTGTACACCTGAAGCTAATATTACATTTTATGTTAACTAAGTGGAATTTAAATAAGAACTTTAAAAAATGAAGAAAGAAAAACTTAAAAAAACCCTTCTATCTGCTTTCTCTAGATCTTCTAGCTCTCCTTTTCTATAGTCTCCTTAAAATTAACAGTAAAACCAAAGAAAATTTCCTTTAGCCTATATCTCCTTCCAGTTATTTTATCTTTCTTTTCTTTCAAAGACAAGTTTCTTGGGAGAATTATCTACATTTATTCTCATCTATTTACTTTTTTTTTTTTTACTCATCAACTTACCACAACATGATTTTTTTTACACTGCTCATTCCAACAGAAACCTTCTAGTTATTAAATCTAATAGAAATATTTTGGTTCCCATCACATATAAGCTTTAATAACACTAGATTTTGAAATAAACTCTGTCCTATGCTCTGTCATACAACGCTCTACTGGTATAATCTGTTCTCTGATACTTCTTAGTTTCTTTCACAGTTCTTTTTCCTATCACGCCCTTAAAGATTGATATCCCTCTTGGTTCTGTTCTTAATCTTGTTCTCTCTATACACTCCCTGTGCTATTAACTACTCATGGAGCTTTAATGTCCATGTCTATGCTGACTGCCAAATTAGTGCCTCCAAACCAAATCTTCTTGATCTTCAAGTCATAAGCCACCATCTTCTCTCACATGAATGTCCAAAACAACATCCTTATTTCTATGTTTACTCTCAGTCTTGACTCCACCATCTTGCTATAGCCAGAGTCATTATTTCAAAATGCTAATCTTACCATGTTACCCACCCCAAATCTTTCAATGGCTTTCCATTGCCCTTAGGAAAAATCCAAAATTTTTGACATATCTTACAAATCCTTCAAGATCATGTTCCCATGAAATGTTCCAGCTTTATTTCTTTCCACTTCCCCCTTTTGTTCAATATGGTGGCTTATTTGCATATACAGAAAAAAAATTCCTGAATGTATTAATCAATGTTGCATAAGGTCTAAATGTTGCTAAAAGAGAAAGTATCTCACTTCAAAATTCATGCTTTGGAGTTTTAAATATGAGCTAGACTTCTTTTTATTTATGTCTTGGGGGAAATTTTTTAAAGTACCTAATCTGGACTGAACATATGGGAGGGGGTGGTTTATGAAGTACATTTTCTGGTTGTGATCAAATCTCTTTCTTTGATTTCAGGTCCTGCCACAAGAAAACGTTGGGATATAAACTCCAACCCCTTGGAAAAATATCTCTGAGGGAATTAGACAATTAACTTGGAGACAAGGAAGAGTCTGTAGGACATTGGGCCCTAGTTTCATTTTAGGGCAGAGCAGAGATGTTATTAGACTGCATGATAATAAAAGCAAAAAGACCATTTGCTTTTCCCACTAGCTCACTGGACCTAAGCTTGCTGCCAGAACAACACTATAGGTAATTCTTTAAACGATCTTTTACAGAGCATCAAATTGGCCCCAATAGACTCAGTTGGGTCTTATGACTGACTGAGAGTAATAGAGGGAAATATGACTTCTGAAGGATCTCTGAGGCTTTCCTGAGAACCATGACCAGGAAATGGAGCATCAAGGAACCACTATTAACAAAAACCACTGCTCTCTGGATCTGGCTCAAGCTGCTGCTAGGAACCACTACTAGGCAACTCCACAGAGATGCAGCCTGGGGTAGCACAGCAGGCTGAGAGAGACCATCTCGCCAAGCAGTATTTATTTTTTCTGTAGCAGCTCTCAGTGTCTTTAGAGAGAATGAAGTTTAAATCCTTACTATTTGCATAGCATCTGGTGAGAAGGGTAGAGATAGTAAGTGTTTTATTATTGTCTTCATTGATGAAGGACAGTAACCTGAACCTGAAGGAACTACAAGTTGAGTGAAAGTTTAAGATAATAGAAGGCTTATATTATCTGAGCTCTCAGAATATCATCTGGCAGGGGATAAACTGAGAGGAAAAGGCTGTGCCAGGAAATTGGCTGACTTTTGATTTATACAGCAACTATCATCACGTCTTAGACACAAGAGGTGCAATTAGGGTACCTACCAGTCAGAATGTGATGGTGACAATGTGCAAATCTCAGTAGTTTAAATCAACAAATACATCATTTCTCAGGCACGGTGTGTGTCCAATGTAAATTGGCAGGGAGGCTCAGGGTTGCAGCCAATGAGCAGCTAAAACTCAAAAAGCAGGTTCTGAAGGTCCTGAACCAGTAATTAAACACTCTGCTACAAAAGTCACACATGTCAGTTCTGCTCACCACTCATTGGCCAGAAGTAGTCACAGGTCCCCCTCATCATCCAAACACAAACAAGGCCAAGACATGAAATCCTACCATGAACCATGTGCCCTGAAGACAGAGAACCCAAAAGAATTGAGAAAAATCATGAATGATGACCATAATAAATATGTTCACTGACATGATTTTTGCTTCATAAACATTTATATTATGGTTTATGATACATGAACGATGCTCTAAAATAGTATTTTTCAATATTGAGAAGTTTTAAACTCCCCAAAATATGGTGTTCCAGTGTGAGAAACTAAAAGTTAAACACTGTCATGTCACATGATCACTTAAAACAACTTTAAGTGTAAGGGCCAATGGGCACTGAAATTGCTTGGCGGCTATCCCAAAAAGCTAACTTTAATACTTAAAAATTTTTCATCTAGGGGTGCCTGGGAGGCTCAGTCAATTAAGTGCCTGACTCTTGTTTCAGCTCAGGTCATGATCTCATGGTTTGTAGGATCAAGCCCCACGTCGGGCTCTGCTCTGACAGCACAGAGCCTACTTGGGATTCTCTCCTCCATCTCTCCCCCAGTTGTGTGTGTTCTCTCTCTTTCTCTCAAAATAAACAAATAAACATTTAAATAAAATAAATAAAATAAAATGTTTTATCAAAATGAAAGTACAAAATCCAAAATTCTTATGTACAACACTTCTGAGTATATTCCCAAGAACTTCCATTTGCTGATAGAGCTGAGTTTGAGAAGTAGCTCTCCAGTTAAAGAAAAATAGTCAACATTTATTCAGTGCTTGCCATGTACCATCGTCCTTAAATGTTCTGTGGAAAATAACTCCTTGAATCTGCATGAAAATGACATTATACAGGTATTTGTTTTTATTTTTTTAGAGTTTTATTTATTTTTATTTTTTAGACAGTGAAAGTGGGGGAGGCTAAGAGAGAGGGGGGGGACACAGGATCCAAAGCAGGCTCTGCGCTGCCAGCAGCAAGCTCAACATGGGGCTCAAACTCACGAACTGTGAGATCATTTCTTGAGCTGAAGTCCGACGCTCAACTGACTAAGCCACCCAGATGCCCACAGGTATTTGTTATCCACATTTCTTCTGTAGGGGAACTAAGGCACAGAGAGTTTAACTAGCTGCCCTGTGATTTGAACCCAGGAAACATGAGTTCAAGACATTCATTGTTCTTAGTCTTTGCATTATACTGTCATTTTTTTACACTTGTTTACTTATTGACTCAACACACATATGTTTCCTAATATGTGCAGTAATGATCATGATCCAGAAAAGGGTATAAGATAATGTCCTCATAAAACTTTCCACCTGACAGAAAATGAACGATGTACACAGTCATTTATAAAAAAATAGAGAGCTATTATAATAAACATGTGATTATTTTGCTTATTTGTTTCTGGTTTATCAGGAAACCCCCTCCCCCAGAGGGCAAGCTTCACGTGAAGAGGTGCTATCTCTATCTTGCCCACAATTGTTTTCTCCATGCTGAAGAACCAAGAAAATTGTAGATACCCCATGAATATTTGTGGGAATGAATGAATGATTGGAAACTTCATTGCTAACACAGTAGTCGGTGCTTTATGTGGTTTTCTCGTTTAATTTTCAAAACAAACATTACAAATAAGAAACTGAAATTTAAAGTGCAATCAGATGGAAGTGGGATGGCCAGATTTTGAACCCAAGTCTTTCATGATTTTACATACAGAGCCCCTTCTCACTTGAAAACACTGCCTCTTAATGTGGGCCAGAAGACTACAAGGTTCTACAGGAAATTGTTTTCTTCCAAGCTCACGAATGATCGTGAACAAATCACATATAAAAAGAAACATTTCCAATGACTCCCACCATTTTTGTCTAAAGCAAGGACAAGAGGATATATTGCAAAGCCAGATGACTAGATATTTATCAGTCAGAAATGTCTCAAAAAATACAGCTTGATTAGTGAATTGCAGTATGTTCAGTAATTAATTAAGAGTTTGATTTGTAAAAACAAAGCATGATGGCTCCTACACACACCATGTGTCCCCTGAGCAAATGAAGATAGAGCTTAATGCTGAGGCTCCCGGTTCAGCTAAGCAGTCACAGATGTGACTCAAATTAGAAGGATGAACTCTGAATAACAATAACACCATCCAAATTAGCAAGTAGTATCTAAAATTTCTCCCAGAAATGCTGGAGACTGTGTCCAGGGTCCAGGGTTATGAGCATTAAATTCTGCTCCAACTGATTTTCAGATCTGTTTGGGCCAGTGCCACGTATCAAAAGAACTCTTGGAGAAATAAGGGTAGTGTTCTTTCTAGTTGTTTAGTGGAACACCATCCAGAGAGAGCTCTAAGGTCAAGTCTAGATAGTTTATATGGGAAAAACTGCCTATTCCTTTTCCAGGCAAGTGTGTGAGAGTGAGTGTGTGTGTGTGTGTGTGTGTGTGTGTGTGTGTGTGTGTGTGTGTAACAGAAGTACAACAGTGTATAAGCATGGTATTTAGAAATGGAGAGTTGAAAAGTAGCTACCTCTGTAGAAAGCAGAGTTTGACAGAGTATAGTAGCTGTTGTTTTGCTTTGCTTTGTTTTAGGCTTGTTATAGGACTATGCAATGTTTTAAAGCATATTTATTTTTTACAAAATGACCACCCTAGAGGAGGATACCAAATAAAACTCAGAGTAATCTTAACAAGAAATTTAAATATTATGGCTCTGCAACCAAAGATGCATTATTCTATGAGGAATATTTATGCTATAAATACAATTAGAATTGTAATTTATTTAAGAAACAAGGACAAAATAGCTTTTTTCACCAACACATGTATAGCACGCATTTTATACACTCAAAGCAAACAAATACCTTGCATAGGTGGTCTTCTTCATTGTATAAAACACTTCACTCATTTCCACTCCCCCTCTCCTGTGACAGAACACAGAAAAGGAAGAGGGTCTACACTTACTCCTCCCCTTTCCCTTTTACCTATTACTTGTATTACTTAGTTCCATCCGGATAAATGCTCAGTGTCTTATAGATGTCTGATCCCTCACTTCCCAGTTCAGCTTCCCTGTCCCTGGCCATGTGCCATTCTTTGCTTTTCTCCCCAGTCCTGCCTCACAGTGCCTAGTTCTGCCACTGTAAAGTGCTGTCCTGCCCTCACTCCCTATTTACTCCCTCCTTATCAGTTTTGCAGCCACTCTCTCTCTCTGTCTCTGGAAGACTGATGACATTTGCTTGTGGCTTTGCTACCTCCTCGGTTTTGGTAGGCTCCCCAGCCTTTTTCCTCCATCATACTGACTTTTTAATACCTAACATGGCCTGGCTGGCCTGTCATTTCACAAGGTATCATGAAGACTGCCTTCATTTCATTACCTCCATGTTGTGTTTTTAAACAATCACATGGCCTTCAGCTGACCTCTCAGAAATTTATTTCATCTACATTTTTGATAGACACATGAGCTCCAAATATTCAGTTGGGGTCAATATGATCATTTTGCAAAGAAAGGTAGTTCACATGCTTCTGGAATTTGTAAATAACATTTATTCTCAACTATGCCTTTGAAATTTTCAGCTTAAGAAACAGTTTTGAAATTGAAGACAAAAGTCCATCAGAGAGTGACATTCCATTCTCTGAAATTAAAAAAACAAAAACTCCACAATCTCAGTTGTAGGAAAAGTGCTTATTTGAGTGGTTTCTATAATTTTCTACTTTGAAAGGGAGAGACATACCTCTCATGACATTTAGCTCTCACATTTCTGAATCAGTCTTGTTGACTTATACCTAAAGTAGCAAAGGTTTAGGTGTATGACACATAATCAGATTGATCATCTAGAAGTATCCTCTTAAGACAGGTGATATCAATACCAAGTTACCTGAGGGGGGCAACTTTGCTCTGCTTTTTAACAGAGATTTCAACATTAACCAATACTTTGCTCTCTGGATCTCCTCTCACTTTTGATAGGAGTTGACAGTCCCAGTAATATCCACAACATCTTTCTTGGGTTGATTTTTAATTGACAATCCTTGATGTGATTGCGCATGTTGTCAGTTCTAACTTATTTTTAATGTTAGAGATGAGCTGATAGCATATGTATCTGTTCCCCATTAGGCCAGAGAAATTAAGAGAGAATTGTATCCTCAGTCTTTAGTCATTTAAAAATTAGTTTCCTTATTTTGCTGCCCCAGATGAATTCTGCATTGTTTTAATGAATTCATTCACAGTGTGAGGGCAAATAGCATTGAAGAGACCTCAAGCAGATTCACATTACAGACACTGACATAGCTTGCTAGAGATCTTCAAAGGCTTTTGTACTTTATTGCTTCATCATTTCTTGAGAAAATTAGTTTTAGGCTGTTGAGATCATCCACCTTTTCTTTTTTCAACAACAAGCAAACCCCCCCCCCACCACCACCCTGTAGGGGGAAAAAAAAGGCAGGCGACATGATCTGAACCATATCTGTTGTTTAGGAAGATTAAATAATTTGTAATTGATGTAGATTACTAAAAAATACAGCCTCATTTGTAAAAGACACAACTGAATTATCAATGCCTTTCCAATATTTTTTAGCAGTAGACACATTTTTAAAACATGAAACTTTATATAGAAGCCCAATAGATAAAAGGAGGATATTCTAGTTAATTATAAGTAGGGAACTCCCAGGAATCTGCCTCATCACCCTACCTATTGGCAATCCCTGGGGCACCTCTATTAACTGCTCAGACACATTTCCAAGTCTAACACTCTAGGATTCTATTTGATTCAATTTGACAAAAATGTAATTGAATGCCTACAATATAACTGAAGATATAAAGATACGGTATAAGAGTTCACAAAAATCTGTGTTTTGAATACAGTGGCCCACTATACCCTTATCAAATTGCATGTTAAGCCCCCAAATAACCCAAGGGTCTCAGAGAACAACATGGACCCTAGTCCTGCTACTGGTTTTACTACTCAATAAAGGCTCACTGAGCAAATTTATTGAGTGAATGAGAGAAATTGAATTAAAGAGTTGACTGATTAAATAAAATAATGGATGATATACCAAGAGTGAATGAAAACACAGTCCTAGGGGAATATTATATTCACTACAATAGCTTAAAATGTTATCTTTATAAACCATTAAATCAAGTTTCTATATGGTAAAAAAAATAATGAATGCCTTGTCAGTTCTTCTCTAATAAGCAGTGATCATATACTTCAAAGGAAATCCTATCTTTTACTTAACTATGGAACAGTACTCCATGAGAGGAAATTCTTGATTCCAGTTGATGATTAGCATATGTCTTGAAAAATAAGGAAAAAGGCTCTTAGTGATTCTTAGATGTTAACTGATTTTAATATCTTAGTTGGGCCTCTTAAGGCCTCTCAGCCTCAACTAACACCCTGTAACATGAAATTCTCTAGTATTGACAAAGCAAATAAGCAAATGTCCCGCACATTTTAAGTTGAGAGCTTAAGTATTTCTTTACTCTTTCCTTCCCATATATTAGGCATTTACATTGCTTTCTTTCTACTGGATAGTTTCACAGGTCAATCTGTCCAAGCAACTATGATTTGCATTGTGGACCAAAGAGCAGTGTGAAGGTCAAAGTCACAGGAGAGCCTGTCAGAAAGTACGGGAGAGCAATGAATGGCATGTTGGTAAAACTTTCAAAAAAATCACTATTTTACATTCATCAGTTGCTGCATCATCCAGATAAACAATATCTCTATGTCTCTCTACCAAGTACACAAATAATGTTTTGTTCTTTTAGGCTAAAAGACCCACTTTTTATAAAATTTTTCTATTTGGTTCACTCACTTTGGAAAGTAAGAATGCAAATGATTAAATGAAACCATATAGAAACTCACATTTAGGCAAATGACAACTTTTATAAATGGATCTTTTAATACAACCAAATATCCTTTGGTTACATAATAGTTACATATCATAAAGAGCATTACAAATTGACCACAAGAGAGAGAAAATATATCAAGCCAATAAACTAGGCTAGAGCTAACTGAAATATTAGACATACTTATGCAAGATAAGATAAATCAATTTAGAACCCACTTAAAGCATAAAATTTTTAAAACAAAAAGAAAATAGTTAAGTACAGAATGATATGTCCATTTGATGGAATATACTAAAGTTATTTAAAATGAGCTTCATAAAAAACATTTAAAGAAAGTCTTATTGCTCATGAAGAATATTTCCACAAAGCCATATTGATGCAACTATGGTAAAAGAGCACATTTAAAATAATTCATTTTTTTAAAATCTCCAAATAATATTTAAAGCAGACACTAATGACCCTGTTCATCCTTAATATCTACCCTGATTAAAGGAGGTTTGGGGATTCCATTTCAATTATTTGACTCTTATAGGTATATAAATATCCTTTATATCTAGAAAATATATATATATGGTAATGATCTTCTAGAGCTAGGTTCTAAAAATATTATTACATCTGTCTTCCAATAGAGTACTAAGAAAGCTATTTAAAATTTAATTGAGGATTTCCTGTAGCAGAGACTAGGAAGCATATTATGGCCAGATCTACTATTTAGTCTATATCCAAAAAAGAAACACGCCAACGAGGGAAAGCATAAAAAATACAGAGTTGTTTATTCTTTATATTTTTAAGAGAGAGGAGAATAAAATTGACTATTACACAGATAGATTTATGTATTAACTGAAAGTAATATCATCTTCAGAACTTTATGAGATAATTCAGAGTATTTAAGATGTAGACCATTCAAAATACTCACGGCAATATAGAACATTAAAAATTCTAAGAATAGCTCACATCACATATAAAAAGTAATTAAAATGGGTCAAAAACTAACATGTAAGAGCTAAAAGTATAAAATTCTTATAAGGAAACATAGGCACAAATCTTCATTACCTTCACTTAGGCAATAGTTTCTTAAATATGACACAAAAACATAAGCAACAAAGAAAAAATAGATAAATCAAGTTTCATTAAACTGTAAAACTTTTGTGCTTCAAAGGACACCACCAATAAAGTGAAGAGACAACCCACATAATGGGTGAAAATATTTACAAATCCTGTATCTGGTAAGTAACAAGTATACAGAATACATAAAGTATTCTTACAATTGAACAATAAAAAGACAAATAACCCAATTAAAAAAAATGGGCAATGGATTGAAAATGGACCTTTCTCCAAAAAAGATATAGAAATGGCCAATGAAAGTATATTCAACTTCAAAGTATAGTCACCAGTGAAATGTAAAACAAAATGTTCATGAGATACCACCTCACGTGCACCAGGATGGCTATAACCAGGAAGATGGACAATAACGAGTGTGAGAAAGGATTTAGAGAAACTGGAACTCTCATACATTGATGATGGGGATACAAAATTGTGTAGCCACTTTGGGGAACAATTTGGCAGTTTCTCAAAAAGTTAAACATAGAGTTACCATATGACTCAGCAATTCTACTCTTAAGAGAAATGAAAACATATGGCCACACAGAAACCTGTACATAAATGTTTATAGTAACATTGTTCAAAATAAAAAGTCCAAAAAAATCCAAATATCCATCATTAGATAAATGTGTAAACAAAATGTGGTATATCTATAAAATAGAATATTTTTCAGCCTTAAGAAGGAATGAAGTACTGATACATGCTACAACATGGACGAATCCTGAAAACACTGTGATAAATGAAAGAATCCAGATACAAAAGGTCACATATTTTATGATTCCATTTATCTTAAAAGCCCAGAATAGGCAAATCCGTAAAGATAGAAAGTAGATTGGTAGTTTCTAGGGGCTGGGAGAGAAGGAAGAATGGGGAATAACTACTAAAGGGTATGGGGTTTCCTTCTGGGGTGATGAAATGTTTTATAATTAGTGGTGATGATTGCACAAATTTGTGAATATATTAAAAACCACTAAATTGCACACTTTAAAAAGGTAAATTTTATGGTATGTTAATTATATTTCAATTTTTAAAAGGCTTAAGGAGATTGACGACACTTTCTTAAACGAGCATAAGTGGAAAATAAATAACTTGGTTAAATTTGGTTCATCAGCCAGATGTTGCTTAAATCCTACTCTATTATCCACACTAACTCTAATTCCCACTCCATTTTTCAAGGCATTGGCATCCTACTCTTCAGCAATAAACCGTATGATGGGAGAATGTCCAGAATGGGGAGATGTGTGTTTCCTCCTGCTGGTAATATTTAGGTAAAGACAATAATGTATAATTTTGATAATTTAATGTTTTGTCATATTCAAAGAGCTGTGTCAAATCAGCTTCTTCAAAAGTGTCATGTATTGAGAGTTCTTTTGCTAGTCATGAGACCCGATCTACTCTTGCACATGACCAACTATGGATAAATCCATGAAACAATAGTTTTCAAATATTGGATAACAGGCAAGTCAGGACTGTGATCATTGAGAGAAAGGAAACAAATGAGATGATCCCAGTGATGAGCCCAAAGCCTTGGCTTTCTGCCTAGAAATACTTTCTGGACAATGATGCAGGGAAGGCAAATCCAAACAGAGCACAGTGGTCTTGCTAAAGTAAGATAGACACTGGAGTTCAAGGAGGCCAAGGCAAGTGGTATTTGTGAATCAGGAATCAGACTGTAAAAGAGAGTATTGAGAAATAGTTCCAGAAATCGTTAAGGGAAGTTGTCTCTCCTTGAGTCTGTTGCTGAACATAAGCCATGGATGTTTAGGGTGAAACTCTGTAAGTCTGGGAAAACAAAACAAACAAAAAACAACTCTCAATACTCAAATGGAGTTGAAACCCAGGACTTTTAGAGATCTCAGAAAGCTCATGCCTCAGAAGTAGGGTATTCTAGTCTTAGAGAGTAGGCAATTCTAAAAAGAAAGAAAGATGAAATCTTGAATGGATTCAGTCCACCAGCCAGAAACTCGACTGCCTGACAGAAGAAAGTCTAACACTCTTTAAAGGAAGAAAAAAATCTCAAAGCGCAATGATATAGAATTCAAAATATTCAGGACCTAAAAAATAAGTACTCACCATAAGAAGCAACAGGAAAATGTGACCAACAACCAGAAGAAAAATTAATCAGTAGAAACATTCCCAGAACTGCTCAACATGATGAAATGAGCAGAAAAGGAAGTTCAAAAAGTTATTATAAATATGTTAACATATTTAAAGGCAAACATAAATATAACATAGAAATGGATGATATTAAAGAAATGAAATGAAACATCTATAGATGAAAACTACAGTACCTGAAATGAAAAATTTGCAGACAAAAAATTAACAGCAGATTAGGAACTACAGAATAAGAAATCAGTGAGCCAGAAGACAAATCAATGGAAACAATTCAAAATAAAATATGAAAAAAATAGCTGAAAAAAAATTAGCAGAGCCTCAGTGACCTGTGGGATGATATCAAGTGGTATAACCTATGTGCAATTAGAATCTCAGAAGTGTGTGTGTTGGGGGGAAGGAACAGAAAAATATTTGAATAACGAATAGCCAGATTTTTCATATCTGGTGAAAACTATAAACTCACAGATTTGGGAAGTATAAAGAGTCCCAGATATTGTAAACACAACAAAAGCACACAAAGGCACATTACAATCAACTTGTTGAAATTTAGGGAAAAAAGGAAAATCTTAAAAGCAGCTAAAGACACAGTATTTGTGTATTCTGACACAAAGGGAGTCTGAATAGAGGACTAAAGATTAAGAGTGACCATTAATTTCTTGGCAGAACTTTGCAAGCCAGAAGATAATGAAACAGCATCTTTGGAGTGTTGAAAGGAAACCAGCAACCCCAAAGACTTCCCTCTCAGTATATTCTATATCCAGTGAAAATATTCCTCAAAACATAAAGGCAAATTTGAAATGATGTGGATGGAGCTAGAATGTACTATGCTAAGTGCAATACCATATGATTTCACTCATGTGTGGAATTTAAGAAACAAAACAGATGAAAATGGGAGAAGGGTGTGGAGAAGAGAAGAGAGGGAAACAAACAATAAACGACTCTTAATGATAGAGAACAAACGGAGGGTTGATGGAAGGATGTGGGTGGGAGATGGGCTAGAGGGGTGACGGGTATTACAGAGGGCACTTGTGATGAGCATGGGTGTTGTATCTAAGTGATGAATCACTGAATTCTATTCCTGAAACCAATACTGCACTATGTTAACTAACCAAAATTTAAATAAAAATAAAATTAATTTAATTTAATTTTAAAAATGAAGACAAAATTAAAAAGTTTTCAGAAAAGGAAAACCTCAGAGATTTTGTCATAAGTAGAAATGCACTATAAGAAATGTTAAAGATAGCTCTTTAAGTGGCTGGAAAACAACACCACAGGGAAACTTACCTATACAAAGGAATGAAGAGTAATAAATACGTGGGTAAGTGTAAAAATAATAATTTTGGACTGATAGTGTTCAATATCTTGGCTGTGGTGAAGATTACATGAGACTAAACATTTGTTAAAACTCATCAAACTATAAAGTAGATGCTTAAGTGGGTGCATTTCATTGAATGTAAATGCTTTTCAAGTTTTCTAGTATATCCACTTCTTGGATATGTGGTAATCATTTAATTTGGTCTCTTCTAGTGAAATTCCCTTGTACCAAGTTCTTCTCAGGAAAGTGCTGGATCAATCACTTACATCTTTTTCTCCTATATCTAGTCAAAAAGTACTTCTGGAGGGGAAAAAAGGAAATCAGCACACAGATTTGAGCCACTATAAATTTATTCTTCTCAGTTTCAACTGGTTGCTCAGTGCCATGTATGAACTCTATACATGTTCTTAGTTATGGCTTCTTTATTTCAAATACCAGTCCCATTCAAATATTGGGGTTTCTTTTGCTTTCAGCAGAAAACCACGCCTCTTATTTATAAAATGGAAATAGCCTGGCATAGTTGTCCCAACTGTCCCCCTACACATGTATAAATATACTTCCATTCACACATCTTTATTTCTTTTCTCTACTCTCAGAGCATGAGGTGCCCCTATTGCTCAAGGCCCACCTCTCTATCTGTCCCCTGATCCTGAGGACATAATTCCTCTGGGACATCACTCCAATCTTATTCTCTCATGTTCAGCCTCCCCCATAATTGGCTCCTACGTTCAGCCTATAAATATGCTCAAATACCTCTCATCCTAAAAACGAAACAAAAAAAATCTCTTCTTTCAATAGACTGACAAATTTCTCTACATTGAAAATAACCCACATTTGCTCTCCCCCCATTTCCCTTCCTGTCTGGATCTTCTGACCCACTACTTCACTGAAATTTGGTCATAAATAACTCCCCATCTGCCAAGCTTTGTGGGTATTTATCATCCTTAGTGGATCTTCCTACTGTACTTGATACTGTTGCTCACTTTCCCCCATTCCCCTTGATAATTACAGCAGTGGCAATGGACAAGTGTGCCTGTCAGGAGCATGTCAACTGAGAATAGAAGAAACCCAGAGGTGAGAAATTTGGGGGATATGAACTTTTAAGAAAGCAAGATTATATGGTTGAAGAAGGAATGACTGAGATGTGGAGAGAATGGTCAGGAGACCAGAGGAATCCCAAGAAGGAATGGTGTTGTAGAAGCTCAAGGGCAGGAGTGTGATCAATGGTGTCAAACCTGGCAATTCCTTCAAGGCAGTCTATTAAGCAAGGGAGTGGCGGTTAAAAGCCCTGGGCCCTTGCCTCACTTCATAACCGTCTAGTTCTATGGTCGGTCAGCTCTCACCCTTTGAATGCACCAGTTAGACAAGAAGATGTCTAAGATCCTTAAGTCTTTACATTTAAGTTAGAAGCCTTTCACTACTTCAGAGTAATAGCTTATTCAACATCTATTCTGTGATCTTTGCTGGGCATCTACTTCCCGCTGCCCTTCAAATAGGCAACCACAGAATTTTATCCAGTAGTGACAGTAAGCACTGCAGCATGTTTATTTACCTTCCATGCCCAAACATCCCAGCCACGTAGGTGTTCCCAGCCACAGGAGCTCTTATTGCTTTGGGCTCCTGACTTCTTTTTTTTTAATTTTAACTTTTTAAAGTTAATGTATTTATTTTTGAGAGAGAGACAGAGAGAACAAGCAGGGAAGGGGCAAGAGAGAGAGGGAGAGCGAGAATCCTAAGCAGGTTCTGCACTGTCAGCACAGAGCCCTATGTGGGGCTCGAACTCATGAATCGTGAGATGATGACCTGAGCCGAAACCAAGAGTCGGATGCTAAACTGACTGAGCCACCCAGGCACCCCTGGGCTCCCGAGTTCTAAAAATTATACTAGTTTTATTCCAGTCTCAACAACAACAATCAAAAATGCATACATAAGATAATCATGTTATGGATAGGTTTGTTCTCCGGAAACATAACTTCAAAAATATTATGAAATGCTATTATTACTATGAAAAAAAAGTATATAGACTTAGGGTCAGAGACTCCAGAACTGGATACTCTGCATTTTTACCCTTTGTTTCTTTCTTTCTTTCTTTCTTTCTTTCTTTCTTTCTTTCTTTCTTTCTCCTGAAAGATTTGATCCCAGACTTAGAAATGGAAACAAAAGATTTGAGGAAGAGAAAGGAGTAGTATTGATAAATTCCTTTTATGTAATATTCTAGCCCTCTACAGTCAGAAAATAACTAAGAGTGCTGTTCTTTTGGCATTTGGAGTAAAACTGGTTCTTAACATTTTCTTTTGAGTGAACTTCTATCCCAGACACCAAGGAACAAATGAGAAGTGTAAAAACAGCACTGACTGTACCAACTCCCACTACAGTTTTCTGTCTTTAAACACTTTTTTAAAGTTCAATATAAATTGCTTGACAATGGCATTCACAGCTGTGGTAAGGGGATGGGAAGTGGATTTCTGTTGCCAAGTTTCCTTTGAGTGGTGCCTGCAGCGGCCCTTTCTAACTCTGTGGTTACACCCAACGTGGCATAGATAGTCCCCAGGAACTGCAAATTCTTTCCTTTCTACAAATTTACAGCGGCAGCCAAGAAAAATAGAAATCACTGTGACTTGATGGGAAGAAAGAGACAATTGCCAACTGGAAGGTGGCAGTGGAAAGATATACTTTTCAAAAGAAATAGATCTCATTTGTCAGGAAGGCGCGCACCTGTATGAAAATTCATGAAGCAAAGTGTAGGAATATGGTGGAGACCATTTGGCCATTGATGAGAAAAGGAGAGAAACAGAATTTATATTGTTGTGGAAGTAAACTTCACATTAAATGGCCAAAGACAGAAGATGCATGGTGTTTTCTGAATGCAGCCAATAATGCTGGCAAAGAAACAGCATCCAGAAGTGATGGAGGTAGGGCTGGGGCTTTATCTAGACAGCTGTTGAAAGTTCCATTCTGCTAAAAGCATGTATCTGATAAATTCTTGACTTGCTCTACTAATAGTTTCATCTTTCAGATGGTTGAGGAAGCAATAAGGAGAACTGCAATTAAATTTAATTATGAATTTCAGGGAAGGACTAGATGGGGATGTGTCACTGATAGGAAATTGTGAGATGATTACCCCGATATTTTGCAGATTTGTAAGAGTGAGGGGTAGGAATTCTGGGAAGCATCAGAAATATACCCTGGCCTTCAGGAAAACAGATTTCAAAGAAACCAGACAGAAATAGTTCACATTTTTTAAAGGAACATAGTTCAGGAGGGAAGGGCAGTTCTAAAAAGAGGGAGAGGGGAGAAAACTTAATGCAGTTATTACTTCCAATATAACAACGGCTTTTTTTTTAATTGAGCTTTAAAGAAACAAAACAAAAATATTCATTTATTGGATAGTGAACTCCCCAGTCACTGGAAGTATTAAATAAATTCTACACAACTTCTTCTGAGTAATAGAGCCAAGGATATTTCCTATATTAGATGGGAATTTGGACTAGATCAAAGTTTTTAGACCTTTTTAAAATGTGTGCACCTTGATTCCTTTCGCAGTCTGGAGAAGCCTAATTGGATCCCTTTTCCTAAAAATGATTTTAAGTGCAAAAAATTACAAAATAACTCCAAGGATATGGAAAGGCAGTTATCAAAATGTAAAAACAAATTTGTGATGAGTGTCTTCATAATGCATTAAATAATAAAATCTAACAGCAGGTCTAACTAATAACTCTGGTAATTTTGAATAGCAAGGGATGTAAATGATACTTCAAGATACCTGCAACAAATTGGATGTGATGTGAAGACATTTCATCCACAAATATTATTAAGGTTTGTTACCTAAATTCTTAACTTGAGGAAATGCTACCAGTTAGACATTTGTCTAATTTTTTCCATCCAAATTCATAGATCCATCCGTTCACAGAATGGTTAAATTCAATCCAAGGAACAATGAGATTTTATGAAAGTGATGGCATATGAGTTCCACCATATCTCCGTTTCCCAGAAATTAAAACCCAGATGTTTCAGAATTGCATGATAGATACTCAATGTGGCATCAGAGGGACAGGAATGGAAACCAGTTTTCCTGGAATCAAATTCCAATTCAATCACCTGCCAGCTTTGTTATCTAGAGCCAATTACTTAAAATCTCAATGCCTCAATTCTCACATCTGTAAAATGAGGTAATATTATATATATATATCATTGAGTTTGTCTGAAATTTCAGAGAAATAAGTTGTATATAATAGTTAACCTCTTTTCCCACTTTACTCATTCTCTGTCTCCAAACTATGCTCAGCCATGCCAAGCTAATGCAATTTCACAAGCATGCCAATATTGTTCCACCCCTCCATGCCCTACTGAAGAATCCACCTTCATTTCACTCCTGTCTGAAGAATCTACCCTAAACATCTTGTGACACTTGCCCTTCCTTGTTCCTAATCTTTTACTTTAGAATCCACCAAGGCAATCTGGCAGTACTTCTAGGAAGCCATCTCACCGCTTTCAGGGCGAATTAAAGAATTCTTTCTTTGGACCCTGTAACACTACTTCTGACCAGCAAATTCCAACATGTATTTAGCCAATCCTGGCTAACAACTCCCAAATTGATCTGTCCAACTCTGACTACTCTCCTGAGTATTAGACTCATATCCAAACTGGCATTTTTGTTGGATGTCTAAAAGGTATGCCAAACAAGTCTCTAGATTTGCCTCAACTCAATCCCCCATCCAAAACAAAAAACAAAAAAAACCCACTCTTGCTCCCCTTCATCTCCAGCTCAGTCATGACATAACCTAACTGCCCAAGCTAAAAACTATGAGTCATCTTTCATTTCTCTTCTCATCACCCTCACCCACATTCATTCTAATACCTAGTAGCTCTACCTCCAAAACTTCTCCTGCATATGTCCTGACTACTGAATCATTTCACCACTAACATCTAAGCCACCAGCATCTTTCTTCTGGACTATTAAATTTTCCTGTTACATGCCTCTCTATAATCTAGGACCCCTACAATCCATACAATCCATTCTCTATGGTGATCTTTTTTTTTTTTAATTTTTTTTTAAAGTTTATTTATTTTTGAGACAGAGAGAGACAGAGCATGAACGGGGGAGGGGCAGAGAGAGAGGGAGACACAGAATCGGAAGTAGGCTCCAGGCTCTGAGCTATCAGCCCAGAGCCCTACTCGGGGCTCAAACTCACGGACCGCAAGATCGTGACCAGAGCTGAAGTCAGACGCTTAACTGACTGAGCCACCCAGGCGCCCCATATGGTGATCTTTTAAAAGTATAAATCAGATCATACCACTCTCTTACTCTAATCTTCAGAATAGAATACAAACTCCTTCTATTGCCCACAAGACTTTATAGATGCTGGCTCTGGCCATAATTAAATCTCCTAATCTGGTACTCTCTCCCTTGCTCACTATGGACCAGACACATTCTTCCTGTTTTGCTTCGTTTATATATGTGCATTGTTCCCTGTTTCTAATATGTTCTTCTCCCAGTATTTGTATGTCTAACTTTTCTATCATTTAGGTCTGAACTTAAAAATTGCTGCCCCAGGGAGCCCGGGTGGCTCAGTTGGTTAAGTGGCTGACTTCAGCTCAGGTCATGATCTTGCTGATGATGAGTTCGAGCCCTGAATTGGGCTCTGACAGCTCAGAGCCTGGAGTCTGCTTCGGATTCTGTGTCTCCCTCTCTATGTGCCCCTCCCCACTCATGCTCTGTCTCTCCCTCTCTCATAAACAAATAAACAAACAAACATTAAAAAAAAATTACTGCAGGGGTGCCTGGGTGGCTCAGTCGGTTAAGTGTTGGACTTTAGCTCAGGTTAGGATCTTCTGGTTCATGATTTCGAGCCCCTCATCGGGCTCTGTGCTGACAGCTCAGAGCCTGGAACCTGCTTTGAATTCTGTGACTCCCTCTTTATCTGCCCCTCCACCTCTTGCACTCTGTCTCTCTCTCTCTTAAAAATAAGTAAATATTAAAATTTTTTGTTGAAAATGACTGCTCAGGGGTACTTGGATGGCTCAGTCAGTTCAGCATCCGACTCTCAATTTCAGCTCGGGTCATGATCTTGTGGTTTCCATGAGTTCGAGCCTCGCATCTGGCTCTGTGCTAGTGGTGCAGCTCCTGCTTGGGATTCTCTCTCTTCTCCCTCTCTCTCTGCCCCTCCCCTGTTGATGCTGTCTCTGTCTCTCTCTAAATAAATAAATAAACTGAAAAAGAAATTACTGCCCCAGAGAAGTTTTCCCTCATCACTCTATTTAATGTCCATCTTCACTGCACTATCTTATTTGCCTGATGCCACTTATCACTACTTGAAATGATCTTATTTATCTGCTTGTTGTTATCTGTTTCTTTGTCTAGACTTTAAGCTGAATCCGTCCAGTGTCTTCTTAAATACTGTATTCCCAGGGCCTAGAATACTACTTCACATAGAGTAGACACTCAGAGCATATTGTTTGAGTAACTGATTGAATGAATGAATGGTTGGATTTTGTTACAGTATAAGAGTTGTTCTGAGGACTAGTTGAGATGATGCATGTATATTACTTAGCATGCTCTTTACTACATAGCAAATATTCAAAAATACCAATGAGAAAGCAAAAAATTCAGTTGTTATTTTTATAAGTAGATTTTTTTTTGATCAAGTAACTCCGGAGAACATGTGGTGACTTAAAGGCATAAGTTTGAGCCTAGGTAACTTTCTGAGTAAGATAAGAGATCATATTGGAAAGGGAGAGAAAAAGAAGCAAAATAGTGGTGATGGGATATGGAGCTTCTGAAGCACCAGTCCAGGAGATTCATTCTAAGGGCAAAGAATGTCTGAAGCAAGGTGCACTGGGACATCCTAAGACACCTGGGTTACTGAAGACCTGTTCTGCCAACTTCTTAATTTTCCTGACAACCAGTTTCTCATCGCCAATCACTTTTTAAGTGAACACAATTTTTAAAATGTATTTATTTAATTTGAGAGAGACAGTGTGTGCAAGCAGGGGAAGGGCAGAGAGAGAGGGAGGGAGAGAGAGAATCTCAAGTTGCCTCTGCACTGTCAGCACACAGCCCAATGCGGGGCTCCATCTCACAAACTGTGAGATCATGACCTGAGCCAAAATTCAGAGTCAGGTGCTTAACCAACTGAGCCATCCAGGTGCCCCTCAAACACATTTTTAATCCAATTCTTCAACTACGGCTTCAAGAAAAGACCTTGCGTTGCTCACAGGGAGCTATCTTTGGGGATGAAATAAGGGTAGGGGAGGATGGAGACCCAGAGGGAGGAGAGACATCTTTGATGCCATCGAACCCAACGTGTTACTCTCTGCTTTTGAAATGTTCTCTCTAGTATGGCTTGCAACTAGCCTGGCCATATTTCCTGCTAAGAATGCAGCAGTGGCCATTGTAACCTTTCTCCACACTTTCTTCAACCATCTTTGTTTCTTTTTTTTTAATTTTTAAAAGTTATTTATTTATTTTGAGAGACAGAGAGAGTGAGTGGGGAAGGGGCAGAGAGAGGGGGAGAGAGAGAATCAGAAGCAGGCTCCACACTGTCAGCACAGAGCCAGGTGCGGGGCTCGAACTCATGAACCATGAGATCATGACCTGAGCCGAAACCAAGAGTCAGATGCTTGATCTACTGAGCTATCCCAGGAACACCTCAACCATCTTTGAAAACAGCATGGAGCATTGCAAAACTGGTGGCCTCCAGTCATGGGAGTTGCATGCAAGCAAAAACATGTGGGACGTGTGAGAAGGAAATCTATTTTTCTCATGAATTGCCTTGAAGCAGACCACAGACAGCCACGAAGGGGAGATCTGGGGTTAGTACAGTATGAAGGGAAGAAAAATTTTCAGGAATCCACTGTGCCTGTATTTGTTACAGAAATAACTAACTTGCATTTTATAATCTATCACAACTCAAGACACATTAAACTCCCAGTAACAACAGAACTAACGGTGTTGAGAATTAAAGCTCTCCCACTGAAAGCCTCCACATATGCATTCTGCCCACATAGAAAACTGCACTCCAGGCTGCATTAGATCATGTGAAGCTTTAGCAAGCACGATGTTAAAATGCTGAGAGGTTTAGGTTAGATACTATCTGAACCCTAGACGTCTGAGGTTTTTTTATAGCAAGCATATTACAGCAACACAGCACTCCAAAACGTAACTGTTCTGCTAAAATAATAGATTTTTTAAAATGTTGCTCTAAAACTAGTACAATGGGTTCAGGGAAGTATTGCTCCAAAGCTACAACTAAGTGGTTTGGAAAAGGAGAACTGCATCGTGAAAATATCAGTATTTTGACTCAAGACAGATGTGGATTCAGAATCCAGATCTGCTGGGTGGCTTTGGAAATAGTGCCTGGCACCTACTTGGGAGGTGGTAAATGTCTGCTGAACGAAAGAACTGCTTTGAACCTCAGTGAACCTATCTATAAAGTGAGGGTAAGAATCACATCTAGCCTACGGATTATCATGAGCATTAAAGGCAGTGTAGATAAGCTATCTAGCCAAGTACATTGTGACTGTTGGAACTTTCCTTTACCCTCCTAGCAATTCTCTCCTTGTGATCCATCCTTCTACTATGTCTTCTGTGTCCCTTAGGATTTCCAGGCCATGCTACTTGGACTATGTCATCTTTTCATAAGGATTACTTAGGTTAGAACACTGGAAGAGTACATATGACAGATTTGTATCCCTAGCCCTTCAGGCTTTGCTGCAGACTTTGCTTGATCTCATTTGTATGTTTTCTGTGTGTTTCCTGCTTTCATGTGTAGAGTGATTGTAACTAGCTATCCAAGAACTTAACTATTAATTACATATAGCTAGATATACCTAAAATTATTGTGGTATGTCTCCTATAGTTTACAAGTTTCTCCAAAACAGAATTTCACTTGATGCTGCTCTTGGGTCTTTGTAAGAAAAAATAACTGTAGGGTAAAGACTTTTAGAGAACTAGATATCTGGGTGGAAACTCAGATGTGATGGTGACCTGGTTGCACCATCTGTCACAACTTTGAGTCCTGGTGTAGATTCAGTGAATCTGTCCAGTCAGGAGGCTGTGCTTTCCTTCTACCAACTCCACTCTTCCAAAAACTGGGAGTTCACAAAAACTGGGACAAGAAAGTCAAAAGTTCAGTTCAAGTCAATCTAGTAAATACGTATTGAAAACCTACTGTGGATCAAAGACTACAGATACAAAAGTAAATAAGATGAGGTCTCATTCTCCAAGATGTTCACTTTTCAGTGGATAAAACAGAAACATAAACAGGCCATTTCATCGTAATGAAATAAACATTAGAAGGTGTTGACGGAGTCCTTTGGAAGCCCAAGGGAGCCCATTAGCCCAGCATTCACAGAGAAAGGCATAATGGAAGGCAGGAAGAAGTTAGTTCAGAAGATTCTATAGATGGGAAGGCACATTCCTTCCTTAACAGGGAGGAACAGGAGAGCTTAGACTAGGGAAGGATTATGTGTATTTTATGTACTCAGAAAAGGGAAGCCAGGATGGATGTAGGTGGACTTGGGCTTTTGGACAAATGTACACTGAACTCTTCTCCTTCGAATGCCACTGCCCTATTTTACTATGTTAGACTCCTAGCTTGGCTCCAGGCTCCAATCTGAACTCACTTCAAACAGCACATACACTGCTTCGCTGCCCCCAGTGTAATCTCCTTAAGTGACATTTGGTTGTGCCTCTTGCCTCGAAGATAATGGCAATAGATCTCTATTGTCTATACATAAAGTTCAAGCTCCAGGACCTGGTCCTTGTCCTCTTTGTCAGCTCCATCTACAACATCTTTTCACTTCCATTACATGGCCCATGGTTTGCAACAGATCATCAGCCTCTCAATTCTTGGTTTTAGTACATGCTGCTCCATCAGCTCTATGCTTCCCCATCCTTCTCTGCCCACATCCTACTAAAGACTTAGCCAAGACCATGCTTCCTCTGAGAGGCCTTTGATGACAGTGCTGCTCAGCCTTTCTCCCCCAGCCCCTAGCCATTGCAGTTTTCAATCTCCCTCTCTTCTCTGTGTCCACACTGTCATCTTCTATTATGCTTTCTATTGCTCCCGCCAAGGATGTAAAGTTCCTGAGTAGCAGACCTTTGCCTCTGTCATGTTTATATGACAGGTGTGCTCTGGTGACCAGCTGGGCTGCAGATCCTCAGGTTGTCCCGACCTATTCACTTTTCACCCCCTCCTAGTTTTGTGTCTTCAGAGGCCACAATGAAGTTTCTCTTGCATTTGGCTGCCAGTTGTGTAGGCCTATGGGAGGCCCCTGCTGGAGACTAGAAGTTAGAAGAGAATAAGATCTGAAAATAAGCTAGGTTGCTGTGAATTGGCTGTGCCCCCTCTCTCTGAGACCATGGTCCCTCTCAGGAGGTCCTCTCCATATAGTTTACCCTCCTGGGTTGTAGTAACCCCTTTGGACTGTTGCCCTTTCAGGCGTGGGAGTGCTAACGGTGCCCCACTGTTACCAAGACAGCGTTTTGCACTCTATCTTGCTAGTGTCCTTACCCTAGCCCACACCTTTGCAAATATCCTCTTTATTAAGCTCAAGTCAAATCACTTCATTTAAATATATATCTATCTCTGGCCTACCAGCACATAGAAGTAACTTAATAACCATTTTGGAAGGAAAAGAAAAAGGAATAAAACAAGGAAGGAAAGAGGGAATGAAGGAAGGGAAAGAGAAAAAAACAGTAACATCTCTAAGTAAGATCTTTCCTGAGCTGGATTCCCTAAGCACCTCTTATATTTGTGACGGTTTACTACGTCCAGCGGGTGCTGTCATTGTTCTTTACCACGTCTGGGAGAGTGATTTGTGAAAAACGCACAGGGCGATCGTTGCAAGCTCTAACCTCCTGGAAGGATGGGAAGAGGAGAAGAGCAAAGACGATAACCTTAAGAAAGCACTTCACACCCTCTGGCCTGGGTGCAAATATAGCTATGGTTATATTTAGAACCATCACAGAGAAGCTCCTGCAGGAAAGGAGGGCCCACAAGGGAACATCTGAGAAAAGGCAGTGCCAGATCTAGAGGGTGAAGGAGAAAAGAGGGTTTCTGCAACAGAGGAAAGGATTCATGGAACTAAAAGACTCCAGCACTAAGGGAAGCTGGTAGAGAATCAATTGACCACAGACCAAAATAAATTAATATAAAATAGTCACCATTGTTCCTGTTCAACTTTTCTGAAAATGATGAATGTTTCTGAGATGGCTGAGTGTGAAGAATTCGATTTGCAACTCCAAAGTCTCTGACCCTATGAAAGGCCCAGAGTCCCTCGGCTCAGGCGGCCAGGCTGGCAGGAGACTGCCCTGGAATAATGGCACTGGTGTTCCAGGGTCTCGGGCCTCAGGCAACAGGAGAGAGAGCTTGTGTGAAGCCCTGTCATTCTCTTCACCCCAAAGACTACTGCAACCACTTCAACACCATTTTCTTCCATTTCAAAAGCCAAGTGTTAATGAGTTTGCAACTCAACATATCATTCCAATTTCCCCCAAAATCTCTTTATTTATGACTTTTGTACAGGAAAAGACAATTGGTGTTGCTTAATAGGAATATCAAAACATATTGCCATTTTGTCCACCACAACTGAAAGCTTTATTATTGCTTACTTCAAATCCCATTCTCCAAATTATTACAAAGGTGAATTTTTAACACGGCACTGATTTTTCTAAGCTTCATGTCCTCTGAACCCTAACTGTCTCAGGTGGAGCATGCCTGGAATACATGCACAGACAATATAAAAAGGCCCAGAGCCCAGGATCCAAGTGGCATTTGGAATTCCAGCCTGCTGAGAAATGTTTACACCTACTTCCCTTGACTAGAAAGCAGCTGAAGGGAGCTTACTCTGAGCAGTAATTGCATGTTTTGTAAAAGCTATCAAGAGTTGCACACAGATGCATTTTACAAAGACCTAGAGGGGTGCGCACACTTCTCGGCAGGTGTGTAAGCCTGTGGCTTTGACAAACCAGGGACGAGAGCCACAGAGGTGGCTCAGGTGGTCTTGAACATGTCTCTATTAGATGAATTTAAACATTCCCTCCACATCTGTATGGCTTGGCAGCAAGCTGCAAATGTGTTTCTGCCATGTGAGTCCTTCAAGTGCTGCCATCCTTCCATAAGCCGTAATGAATCCCACAGTCAAACAGGGCATGGCGTGCAATCTTCTGAACACCTGCACTCTTCAAATCCTGCCTTTGACTCATGTGAGAGTGTTTGTCACTTCATTGGCATGGAATGATACAAACTAGGCATAATTGTGACCTGGAAAGATTCAATAGGGAGACCAAAAAAAGAATAAAAGTAAAAGAAGCCCAGCCTGACACAGAGCATCAAGAACCTCCTTGGTATCAGAGCATCGTAAGAACCTCATGTAACAGTGGAGCAAAACCAGGCTTGTATCTGGATATTAGTTTCGGTGGAAAACACTATTTTGTTACATTAATGTCTGTGCTAATTATTATAATAACCCTGAGTTTATACCAGTTACAAATCAATTGTAATGAGCTGAACAAAAGAATCTAGGTAGAATTCTTCCCTATAACTATGCTCCTGTCAGTGCAGTCAAAACAGAGTGCCAACACACTGCCAGTGTCAGTAAATAACACATTTTAAAATTGGTATGTCCTTTTAATCTCTTAATTGGTTGTGTATGCAAGAAATCAGATGAAAAGCGAAGTTTCTGTCCACCTGGATTTTTGAAGGATAGTTATACTTACAGCCATCACAAATTGTCAGCATTGTGCAAAATGTCCCAGTCTGATTAGGTACAGAGGTGGGGAGTTTTGAGTGTGATACGAGGGACCTGAATTCAAATCTCAGAAAACAAAGGATTTCGTAGTGCCTAATACAGTGTGACTCAGATGGTTTCTTTTAATAAAGTATGACTGCCTTAAAAGTTTACCAAGCCCCAGGGGGCACCTGGGTGGCTCAGTCGGTTAGGCATCCGACTTCGGCTCAGGTCATGATCTCACAGTCCTAGAGTTCAAGTACCACGTCAGGCTCTGTGCTGACGGCTCAGATCCTGGAGCCTGCTTTGGATTCTGTGTCTTCCTCTCGCTCTGCCCCTCCCCTGCTCATGCTCTGCCTCTGTCTCAAAAATAAATAATAACATTTAAAAAATTTAAAAAAAAGTTTACCAGGCCTCGTTTCTAAAATAGTTTTGCAAGTGATATATTTAAGCACAGAGGAAACAGTTTTCATTTGAAAGCAGCTCCACAACCTAAGGTAAAGTTGACTTTAAAAGTTGTCTGTGCTGGGAGCGCCTGGCTGGCTCAGTCAGTTGAGCTTCCGACTTCAGCTCAGGTCACAATTTCATGGTTCATGGGTTTGAGCCCCACATCAGGTTCTGTGCTGACAGCTCAGAGCCTGGAGCCTGCTTTGGATTCTGTGTCACCCTCTCTCTCTGCCCCTCCCCCGCTCACACTCTATCTCTGTCTCCTTCAAAAATAAATATTTTTTAAAAATTAAAAAAAAAAAAGGTGTCTGTGTTGGATCACCTGGCTGACTCAGTGGGTAGAGCATATGACTCTTGATCTCTGGGTTGTGAGTTCAAGGGCCAGGTTGAGTGTAGAAATTACTTAAAAATAAAATGTTAAAGAAAAGATTATTAAAAAATAAAAGTTGTCAGTGCAGAAGATTAAGTTGTTCAAGCAGCTTACGCATACATTGCCCTACTTTGTCCTCATAACCTGAGAGGTAGGTAGGATAGGTAAGAGTCAGTTTAAGAGGTTCAGAAAGGTTAAATAATCTCATGAAGGTCACAATACTAATTAGTAGCAGAACTATTTCCAGAACCCAGATCACTATGCACCTTGTTTATTACAACACATTTTCTCCTGATAGGTTATTTATTGGTCAGGTCATTCGTGGAACTTTATGATTAGTGCTGAGAGAACCCTAGAAAAAATTATTCTATATTTAGGTTGTTGGCATGTGTTGTTATTTATATAAACACATCTTCAGAATTTCTCAGAAATGAAAGGAATTGCTTTTGTTCCACTAACAGAATAACTAGTGGATAATAGAACAGGGAGAAATATCACTGAAGTTTGGGGACCACTGAATATAAGCACTTAAGTGTGTCTGTGCACGCATGCATGTACATGCACATGCAAGTGTGTGCAAGGGAAAGAGACAGAGTCTTAAGAGATCACATAGTAACACATTACAGCCTATAATATGATGTAGTGCTGTATGCCTCACAATACATTATGAAGCATCCAGATGCCATAGGTCAATCAAAGTCAGGATGGCTGAAATGTGTGTTAAAGTGTAGGAGATTAAAATATTATGCCTAACACTGTATAATGCATCATGGAAAAATCCTTGTAAGTATAAATTAGCTTTACTGTTGAGTATAAAATCTTCCTTTTGGTTATTTATGAAGCTTCATTTTGAAGATTGCCTTCACTGACTAACAAGCAAATCAGAACTTGTCATGTGCAAATCTTGTGAAGATTGCAAGGCCAGTATATAATTAGCCTCAAAAGAGTGTGACCAAATTGGGTAAAAAAATAAAAACACTATGAAAAGGAAATAGGAGAACCAAAAAGAGGTCAGGGTGTGGTCAAACCATGGGAACCCTTGACTTGAAATTCTCCTGACTTGGTTATGTTCAAAGTCTCGGAAAAAGTAAAATTCTGAAACAAATATTCCTATTCTGCTATTCAAAGGGCTGCTATTGTTCATAGATCAAAGAATCTGGTGATGAAGAGAAGTTTATACAGCTCTGAGTATGAAAAATATTCAAATTGGGAACAACAAAAAGAGAGCTGGCACAGGAGAAATAGGGGTGAGGAGGAAGGGCCAGAATGTTGGCTTGCCCCATAACAAATGCCGGGTTAAGTATCTGCTGAATGAACAAGACCACAGGAGTGCTTCTTCCCTTAAAATGTGTCATCAACTCCACCCTTCAACAGTGATCTGTCTTCCCCTCGACTTCCCCACATTTCTTTCTACTCTACAAATCTGAAGCAAGATTCCAGTGCTACACTTCAGTCTTTGGCTAATCATCTATATAACCCCCTGAAGTCACTTTTGCATCTCCTGTAAGGCCCATACCACCCTTTTTCACCACAGAGAGTCCTGCTTGTGAGGTCAGATGGTTCTCACAGATGACACGTAGGGGAAAATTCCCAATTAATTGCTGTTGTTTAAACCCTCCTCAGTGTAAGTCTCCAGAGATGGGATGCTGGTCTCCACAGGGACCATTACATAAGTATGGTCTGTCAAGGCTTTAGCTAATGAACCCTGTTGAGATCATCACCCATCTGGGTGGAGTACAAGTGGACCCTGGGTGTGAAGATTTCAAGGGGGAAAACCCAGGAAGTGGTCAGATGACTCAATGGTGGCACTTTGTTGAGTCAGGCTTGAGAGCTGATACTGTGATGTTTCACTGTGCAATGGTAGACACCAAGTTTCAAAAAAGATTTTTCATGTCCATTGTCTACAAGCTGTGCAGTTAGACTCTGGGACCACTTCCTTCTTGTCCTTCTTGTTTATATCTTTTCATCATTGAATTGTGGAATTTGTGCCTTCAGAGTCACTGCTACATCCTAGGCAGACTGTCTACAAGAAGTCAGCTGTGCTATGAAACTGAAGTGATCCTCATATACCCCTCATTATCTATAAATGTGTAATTAGTTTGGAGATATTTATCAAGCACCTAGAAAGTGTCAAGAATTCTGCTGCTTATTAGTTCACATTGAGGCAGTCTGAAATCCATATTCTTCTGAAAACATTTTCAGTTATTATCATATGCCCTCTTAAATTAAGTTGCTATTAGCTCTCTGAGAAGCATCATTAAACAAATATCTTAATCTTATCACTTGAGTCAAGCTAGTTTCTGTGTAACTCATCTAGAGAAGAGGAGACACAATAGAAAAAATGGAATAAGCACTTACTATGAGAGCATATTGAGTTTCTCCTAGAATTGAATAAGCAACAAGGAAAAACTGATAGGGTGGGGTGGTAAGAATCAACTACATCCACTCATCTGAATTATAAATTGCTAAAACAGAAAGTCTTTCTACAGAGCCAATTTCCCAACATCTATACTACTTCTTGGTATGAATACAAACCTTTTTGTGGTCTTTGTGTCCAGTAAATCTTTCTGGACCTGAAAAGCTTTAAAAATTTTTCCACTTTAATAAAGGTATTGTTTCAATGAAGAAACACTAGCCCTACAAGTCAGAAGGTCCAAACTACGGATTCCAGTAATTATTCTGAAAAAACAAATATTTTGTCTTTCTACATGTGGTAGACAAAATAATCCTCCAGTTCCCAGAATCTGTGAATGTTTTACTTTACATGGCAAAAAGAACCTTGCAGATGGAATTAAGGATTTTGAGATAGGGAGATTTTCCTGAATTATGTCAGTGGGCCTAATGAAATCACGAAGACCCTTCTAAGGCAGAGACAATAGGATCAGAGTCAGGAAAAGGAGACTGGATGAGAGAATCATAGGTTGGAGTGATGTGCTCTGAAGATGAAGGAAGGATCCATGAACCGAGGAAAGCAAGAAGCCTCTAGAAGCTGGAAAAGGCAATCAGTTCTCACCTGGAAGCTCCAGAAGGAAGGCAGCCCTGCTGACACCTTGCTTTTGTCCCCATAAAACTCATTTTGGACCTGACTTCCAGAGTTATAAGATAACAAATTTGTGTTGTCCTAAGCCAGAGTTTGCACTAATTTGTTCCAACAGCAATAGGAAATTTGTATTAGTATGTGCCATAGCAGAAATTGAATAACTGATGCCTTTTAAGTTGACTCATTTACCAAATATTTCCATGCTATCACATGTTTGTTGCTACTATGGGCATTGGGGATATAGGAGTAACTAAACAGACATGATTTCTGTTCCATTAATCTTGCAATCTAGAAGGAGGTTGGATTATGTTCCTTATGGATGAGAAAACTCATGGATTTATCCAATGTGAAAATTAAACCAGTTGTTTGTATAGAAAAACAAAACAACTGGTTAACAATTTTTTCACTTTTTAATAAGTTAGGTTGGTGTCCCACTGTGACTCATTGCATTTTTATATCATAATTAAACTGTATTATAATTGTGGCTGTGGTTGTCTGCTTGCCAAGTTCCAACTCTGCCTCTGTCTTTTTTAAAACCTACGGTCAGAGAAATAAATTGAGAATCTTAAAGGTCTTGTGATTCTTTACTTAATTCTCATGAGGCTGTCTATGTTCATAAGCTCGAGATATGCAAAAGATACTTCTATAGCTAATGGTAGACTAAGTGCAAATAAATCTTGAGCAGTCAAGGCTTTTGTTACAAAGGAGGTTGAGACCTTGATAGTTATATATGATCCAGAAGGGAAGCACATTCATGGGCAAAGAGAGGTTCTAATGGATGGAAAGCCTTCCTTTGCACAACAAGGCTCTTGAAGTTTAAACTTTAGGGCGCTTCGCTTATTTATACAGATTATACCTGAGGCTCTGGAAGAGGCTCTAGAAATATGTTTACATGGCCATGAGTTTTTCTAGCGTAAAAAAATAAGGTATCAACCAAAGACATTTTGCTTAAGGTATCTGTCTCTTTCCACTTCAATTTTCTACTCTGCTTCCCTCCATTCAGATGATGTTGGTATAGCCACAGGTGTTTCTCAAATCTGGCAAAGGTCAAGTTGGGTTGTAGATGCCTGTGTCTTGGCTCAGTGGGATATACTGATGTAGTTTGCAGGCACACTCATGCAGAGTTGGGGTCTGGCCAACCATCTCAGTGTAATGTTGGGTTCCAAGCTTCCTCCTTTCCACTGTGCTGACTTTTCCATTGCACCATGAAGATACAAGGTCAGAGGTTACATTATGATATGAACATGTCCCACGACACCCAGCCCTGGAAATATGTGGAATGGAAAGGATAGTCAGTATTTCAAATATGTGGAATCAGACAGAAGTTGGTCTGTGAACAATTCCGTAACACGTAAATTTGTTAAGTAGGAAATTGAGCTCTCTCTGATAGCCGAACTCAGTCATAATAGAGGTTCTTCCATGTCAAGAATATACTTGACAATGTTGTGTATACAATTACAAATGCACTACACATTTTTTCTTTCTTGATGTGAATTTCATGAAAAATAATTTTTAAAATCCCTGTGTTTGTATGACGTAAACCTGTAGTGATACTAACCAGAGTATGTCTGTGAAGTCACTGATGTCTTGTGCATCTCAACTGTTAACTTTAACACAAAATCAATCAACTGAGAGGGGAAAATGGGTGATGGGCATTGAGGAGGGCACTTATTGGGATGAGCACTGGGTGTTATATGTAAGTGATGAACCACGGGAATCTACTCCAAAAACCAAGAGCACACTTTACACACTGTGTGTTAGCCAATTTGACAATAATTTATATTTTTAAAAAAATGAAATGAAATTGACAACAAAAATAATAAAAAATAAAAAACCAATCAACCATCCTAAAGAGATAACTGACTTATTTTTTGGTTGTTATGTGAAAGCAAGGCAATTATGAAGGGGAAAAATATAGGGAGACAAAGGATTGTAGAGATTATCAGGCACTTCACTGAGAAAAATATTATATTATTTCTATGGATTTTAGGATATCATGGTACTTGTCAGCTTCCTGACATTTATTATTCGATATGACTTTATTTCTCATAGTAAATGAATAAATGTTCATAACTTTGTATCCATAATTGTGTATTTTTAAAAGTGGTCCCTCCACAATGTTTAAGTTTTAGGTCCCATGGAGTCACCACTGCAGGACAGTAAGTAGAACAAGAGTAGAGGCACTTGATCGGGAAAAGCCGGCAGTGTGTCCCCACTGAGACACCAGGGCTCCGGGATCCGATGGAAGATGATTGTGCAATGTGCTCCTGAATCCAGTTGGTTCTCCCTGGTTCACTGTGCATTTGGAATACTGGGTGGAAGATCAGGAGAAAATACTTTTTATGATCAGATCTTCACTTAACAACTTTGAATGAGTTCCTGGAAACTTTCAGCGTCTCTGTCTTTTTTTTTTAAACGTGTATTCATTTTTGAGATACAGAGAAAGACAGAGTGTATGTGGGGGAGGGGCAGAGAGAGGGAGAGACAGAATCTGAAACAAGCTCCGGGCTCTGAGCTTTCACCACAGAGCCTGATGTGGGGCTTGAACTCATGAACCCTTTTTTTTTTCTTTTTCTGTTTAATGTTTGTTTATATTTGAGAGAGAGAGAGAGAGAGTGAACAGGGGAGAGGTGGAGAGAGAGGGAGACACAGAACCCGCCGTGGGTTCCAGGCTCCTTGCTATCAGCACAGAGCCTGACGCAGGGCTCCGACTCAGAAACCGTGAGATCATGACCTGAGCCGAAGTCGGACGCTCAACCGACTGAGCCACCCAGGCGTCCCATCAGTGTCTCTGTTTCTTTATCCGTATACTGTTGTGTTTAAAAGCATAAGCTCTAGAGTCAGACAATCTGAATTCAAAGTGGTAATTCTACCGCTTACTGTGTGACCCTGGGGCAAACCACATAATTTTGCGAAGATTTAGTTTCCTCCTCTATAAGCAAAATAAGAAAATGATAATTCTTACCTCAGAGTTTTGTTGTAGGGATCAAATGACGTAATGAATGTAAAGTGCTTAGCACAATGCTGAGGATATAGTAAGTGCTCAATAAATGATAGTTATTATTTTTCTATGTAAAAACAATACAACTAAATCTGATGTCTATCTTTCTTAGAGAAATGGTGGAAGGGAGAAATGATTAAGTAGTGTCAGAAGATAAAGAAATAAGGCTAAATTGAAAAATACCATGTTCATGATCATGGGGGTGAACAGCATCTGAAAATGCTCATCTATTTGTTGTAGGTCACAGGACTCAGGCTGTATGTGTATGCACATGGATCTGTTGGCGCACAGGGGGAGCACAGACACAGAAGGACCAAGAAGGAGAACAGCAGCCAGCATGCCTGGGATGCCAGGCTCTCTTTTGCTGCCCAACTTCTGCTGCTCCTTTGTGTGGGCATCCGTTCAGATGTCCTGGACTTCCTCGCTTTCCAGGGTCCTATCATCTGAGGAACAGTAATGGGGAAGCTGGCTTGTACTCAGTGCTGTGCTAAGTCACAGGGCAGGTGTAAGCCCCGCACCCCATCTCCTCTACTCAACCAAGGCTGGTACCGAAACCTCCACACATCATCCCATTTTTCAGCCCTGAGCATGCTACCACATTCTCCGACGTGCAGACAAAATAATGCCCGCACAAGGCCACTACTTGTGTTGAAAAGGAAATGGGCAGAATGGAAAAAGATTTATGGTTGGGGCAAAGAGGGGCATCTATAGCAATAGGGAGATTTCCTACTCTTTCTAGAAAAGAGAGTGTAAACTAATATTTTATCTAATAAGTCTAATAATTTTGTTTCATTTCATCATGACGTTTACTACTTTTGAGAACATAGGTCACTTGAGATTCAAAGCACAAAATTTTGAACTAAAAACAGAAATGTGCCCTTGGTGTTGCAGATGTATGTATACATGCATAATGATTAACCATGTTCATACAATTGCCTCATTTACTCCACACAACAATCTTCCAGTTAGGACTTGTAGCCTTAGCATCCACTGTTCATATAGGAGGAAACTTAATGCTCTAAGATGTTAAAGGGGTTGTCCAGCAGAGACCGGTAACCTTGCCTTCTCACAAAAAAAACACACATACAGATATGAGTAAATACTTCGACTATGTGTATGAAATCATGTGAATATTTGTGAAATAATAACTTCTTTCCTCCTATGGTATTTCTCTCTTTCCCTTCACTGGTTGGAGCAGAGAATCAATCTCCAGCCACAGGCTCAGAAGGACCACATGGGGGTGGGTGGGGTCAGAAAACACCCTCTGAGTTTCCTATACCTGGTTTTAAAGACCCTAACTCTTAGAAGAATTCTGATGATTTGGAGTATAAGCCAGTTGGTGGAGAAAAGAGAAAGGCGGAAAGATTTCCCTTCAAGAGTTCTAAACAGTTTATTCTGGATTGTGGGGAGGAGAGGCAGAGCAGACAAGTTAGCCCTGAGAATATAGAGGCTGGGAATGTCTAGAGCAGAGTCCAGGAGAGATAACATGAACCTGGGCAGGGAATTTGCATTTAGGCACATGGGACAAATGGTGGCCTAGCAAGGACTCATGGTTCTACTGTGCTAGAGAAGCAGCAACAAGTTCTCACCTCCAGAGTTGTTACTAAACCAGCAAGTGACCCACAGGCCTGAAGCTGCCATGTGGATAGATGGTTGGCAGTCTCTTTATGGCATTCTGTGTGGAGCAGATCCCACCCCATATAGGGCCTTAAACTTCATCATAACCTTCAAACGCTTATCACAACTTCAGGAAGAAAGGGTCCCACCAAAATTCCTGAAGTTTTCTGCCATGCCAGTGGAAAAATATCTGAAAGTAGAAATTAAGTTAAATTTTAGAAAAATAAATGTATCTTGAACACCTGAAGTTGTAGCCTGAGATTTCAACCCATTGTTTTATCTAAAGAAAACAAAAAAAGAAAGAAAATCAGTAACACAAGAAACAACAGGTATTTGTGAGAATGTAGAGAAAGGGGAACATTCTTACACTCTTACACTGTTGGTGGGAACGCAAACTGGTGTGGCCACTCTGGAGAACAGTATGGAGTTTCCTCAAAAAGTTAAAAACAGAATTACCCTAGAATCCAGCAATCCCACTAGTAGGTATTTATCCAAAGAATACAAAAACACGAATTCAAAGGGATACATGCACCCCAGGGTTTACAGTAGCATTATCTACAATAGCCAAATTATGGAAACAGCGCAACTGTCCATCGACTGATAAATGGATAATGAAGATGTGGTATATATATGCAATGGAACATTACTCATTCATAAAGAAGAATGAAATCTTGCCATTTGCAATGATGGATGGAGCTAGAGAGTATAAAGCTTAGCAAAATGAATCAGAGAAAGACAAATACCGTATGATTTCACTCATATGTGGAATTTAAGAAACAAAACAAATGAACAAATGGGGAAAAAAAGAGAGGCAAACTACGAAATAGACTCTTAAGTACAGAGAACACTCTGATGGTTACCAGTTTGGGGGGGGGGGGTGTTTAGCAGGTAGAAGGATGAGGGAAGTAGTCGATGGGGATTAAAGAGGGCACTTAATGATAGCCCTGAGTGATGTATGTATTGAATCACTATATTATACACCTGAAACTAATATTACCCTATGTGTTGACTAACTAGAATTTCAATAAAAACCTTTAAAAAATAAACAAAAAATAAATAAATAAAAATAAAAACATTTATACTCCCCCCCCAAAAAAGGAAAAGAAACATAATGGCAATAGCACATATATACATTCATTTAGAAGTATCATTGTTACAGTTGAATGTGTCAGATTCTATTTCTCTAAAACAAGCAAGGGATGTTTTTCCATCCCCATATCTGATCCCTGCTAAAGGTTTAAAACCTAGAAGAAGCCATCAGATATAATCACTTGAGCTCTCCCTGTGGTGAAACCTCTCATAAAAGAGACTTACACTATCTATTGTAGGGATCTCAGATATATAAAATTTAGTGCATTCCAAGGTAGACGCTGCATACTGGGGGCCTTATCTCAAAAGGAGAACTGACATCTCAAAAATATAGGGTGCTCAAAACTTTTACTGTCTGTCCTCTTAGGCATTCTGAACTCAGAGTCTCCTGATTTCAATGACAAGGAACATAAATTTTTTGGAGCAAAAAAACACATCCAAATTATTGGTTAAGATTATCCTGCATGTAATATTGTCAGTTCATTTTTTTTTTCAAGACTTGCCTCAATTAAAACTTGGAGCTATTTTCTTTTTCTCAAACTAAGTCTGGTAAAATCATTGTTTTTCCTACCAAGTAGATATAAAATAGAGTTGTACATGTGTGACTATTGCACGTTGGTCCCATTTATTGCCTCATTCTCTGATTTCCCATACAAACACATCTTCACGCCTCTCTGGCTTTGTTCCTGCTGGTCTCTCCACCAGAGTGCCTCTCTCTTCACTTGGTCCTGGGTAAATTTCCCTTCCTTGTCATAAACCTTCTTTGCTTCCTGTGAGGAGCCCCTCACTCCCCCTGTCCTCCCGTCTCATTTCACACAAGGCTCTGTGGTGGCACATGTTCAAGTAGTGGCCTACTCCCACCTTGAAGTTTTTGCATTTCTGTACCTTCTGCAGGTCTTTCTGCAAAGCCCACATCTTAGAGAGGCCTTCTCTGATTACTCAAATTAAGGGTATAAGACCCTTAATTCCACTAGCTCTTTCTCTGCTTTATCATTTCTCTTTAGTGCAAAGCATTATTGAACATACTATGTATTTCACTCATTTTATTTATTTATCTACTTCATTGATTGCCTTCCCGCTCTAAGGTAAGATTTCTGATCATTTTATTTACTATTCACCAACCACAACCCCTGGCACACAGTAAACACTCAATAATATTTGTGGAATGAATGAATGAATGAGTGAGTGACTATTATACTACTGCAGTTATGTATCTACCCACTTATCTGTGCTCTGCTCGTTCTCATATGTTCTTTAGCACTTAGTACAGTGCTAGAGGCATCCTTTCATATTTACCAAGGAAAAGAGTAGATGGATAAACTGAATTAACCATGTCTTTTTTGCAACTGAGAAAGGATGGAAATTTTACCCTAATCTGTAACATATTGTCATAATACCATAAAATAACAGTGTTTCCTGGAGAGTGGTAGCAGATCTTTTTCATTAGCAAGTAGAATAGTAAAAGGTATCCACAAATTATCTGGTAATACTGAGTATCTGAATACTTTTTTCAGTAAGGCAAGTCATTAAATTCCACGGCAAATATTTATTGAATGGCTAGTATTTATCAGGCACGAGGCATTATACAAAGTCAAATAATTTAAATTCAGCTCCAAAGTGTACCAAAGAAATAGAAAATGCTGAAGAGTTTTACTTGAATATTCCTGTTTGTGAAAAATATGTCTCATCCTAAAAATCCAAGCCCTGTACATTGGCTCCAAGCGAGGAGAAATAAAACCATAAAGTGCAATTCAAAACTTTAATAAAAGAGTAGAATCTAAAATATAGCAGCAGCTAAAGCAGTAATAAACCAAATGAAACTGAATTACACAAGAAAGCCACGCCACCTTGTGGGTACTGGGAGTATTTTACCAGCCTCAATGTACAACTAGAGAAACAGTGACCAATTAGAGAAGGAGTAATTAGAAAGATTTTCAACAATTTTTATAACAGTACATAAAACACATCACATTTATTTTTTGATGCTGAACTGTTAGAATCCTTATACCAAAATGCACTTCTTTGTAAATGAATGCTACATCTTCTTAAAGATGCAGACACGCGCTCTTTCCTTTTCATTTGTCTTGTCTGAACAAAAGATGTTAGTTGTTAAGACAAAAAAGCATTCCAACAAAAAATCAAATCACCAATACATAGACTCTGATGTAATGCC
Source organism: Prionailurus viverrinus (assembly GCF_022837055.1). NCBI lineage: Eukaryota > Metazoa > Chordata > Mammalia > Carnivora > Felidae > Prionailurus > Prionailurus viverrinus. Next base: position 55,139,477 of record NC_062567.1, read on the forward strand.
CTAAAAAAGCAACCAGAAATTGTAATGCCTTTGTAACCTTGTACCACCAACACATAGCCTAAAATTTAAAGATATTATGTAATGAGAAACATAATTTTTCAGAAACATTGAAAGTACTAGCCATGAAACTACAAAGTGTCTCCATCACTCAGAGATAAATCTATCATTGTGTTGAGATCATTGTTTGGGGGGGGGGGGGAAGTAAACATCTGTGCAGGCTAATGGGTGTATCATAAGATATCTAGAAGGTAAAAAGTAAAGTGATCTTTCACCTAAAAGTGATAGGAAAAATTGTCCATGGTCTCAAATTAGAATCTTAGAATCATAAACTTTAATACTGGAAAGTACCTTACATGAAGCAGAGGGACCAATGACTCATTCTAATGAATCCTTAGGCAACCAAAGTATTTCATCTCTTGTTATTCTTTATCTGAGTAATTACCAAAAATCAAGAAAGAAAAACCCGCTTACTGGCAAAATCTTTTAAAAAAATAAATAAATAACAAAAGCAGAGTTACTAGTATAATTGAAGGCTAGCCGGAAAGGGTTTTAGAGATTACTGAATCCAGAACTTTCAAAAGATATTTGTTATACTCTATTCCCAAAAGATATTATGATGTGTGTGCCACTAGAAAAAAAAAAATGTTGGGAAAATACTGAACCAAAGTTAAGCTGGGGTCTTTACCCAAAGAACCTATCGCACTCCTTACTGTACTAATATAAATTTGGAGTGCATATTATGCAGTGGTTTTCAATTAATTTTATTTAATAATTTTACTTTTACAGACAAGTTGACAAGCCTAAAGTACAAGTTTTGAGAACTCTGATCTAAGCCAGTTCCTTATTTTATAGAGAAGGGATTGATATCATATTGGTATTTAATTTTCCCAATGCAACAAAACCAAAAAATTGCATAAATAGGACTAGGTCCCATTTATTAGGATTTTTCCTAATCCCTAAATTTAGTGGGTTTTTTTTTTTTTGGATGATGTCACTCACATTGAATTCATTCTTTACAACTGTCATGCTTCAAAATTACTGCTCTGAAAAAGCAAATGTGTTAAGAAAAAAAAGTAAGCAATAAACTTCCATATATTGAAAAAAAAGTATGCCAAATATCTTTTATCATAATTTTGTGATTTATACAACCATTGACCACCCAAAGATCCAGCATCTCTAACATGGCCCCTCCCCTAAAGCTGTGACTTCCCAAAATGACATCCTTGTGGTTTCCTCAAAGTGAGACCACCAGACAAGAATAGTAATACAAATTAGTTTGATTAGCTATAGTGTTTCTGCCTCTCTTGGGTTCAAACCCAGATGTATAGTCAAATTGGTTGGCTTTAAAATGTTCATTTTGAGAAAGTGTCCTTGACTATAAATGAAGTGATTCAAATATTGAGAGAGAAATTTTCATGCTTAGTGATGTGAAAAACCATGACATTTACCAAAAATAGGTATCAACATGTCGTAGCTGTTGCTTTCATGGGGAGGAGTAGACAGAAAGGGAAGATGTGGGGGTCATAGGGTTGAGTGCAGCAAAGGCATGTTTTTCCCAAGATCATGGAGCAAAGGGGTAGATGTGTTCACTGACATATCTGTAGCTCCTTCCACATGAGGCACTGGCCTGGGAGCACAAGATTCATGTGTAGATGGCTTTAGGATATCTCGGATGGCGAAAAAGTGGCTCTCCAGCATACTGAAATCCTGTTCTGAGGAAAACATGCATTCAGCTGTACTTCATGAAGCCATATTTATTGCTTTAGAATATTGACAGACACTTACACATTGCACTGTGGCAAACAAGGCAGTCTGAACTTGATAAATTACTTAAAGTACCAATGATACAGAATCCTGGGAACTAGAACACGACCTCAATGTAAGACACCAAAATACCTATTTTCAGGACAGACGTCCATCCACTGAGGCCATTTGTCCCTCTGAAGCATCCTTCCTCCTCCTACTCTCTGTGTGTTTAGACTGAAGGAACTCAAGATTATGTTGACAACACTACTGGAGCAGGTTTTGGTTTTGTTCTTTTTTTGTGTTTTTTTTAAAATTTTTTTTCAACGTTTATTTATTTTTGGGACAGAGAGAGACAGAGCATGAATGGGGGAGGGGCAGAGAGAGAGGGAGACACAGAATCAGAAACAGGCTCCAGGCTCTGAGCCATCAGCCCAGAGCCCGACGCGGGGCTAGAACTCACGGACCGCGAGAGTGTGACCTGGCTGAAGTCGGACGCTTAACCGACTGCGCCACCCAGGCGCCCCGGTTTTGTTCTTTTTAAAAGCAGCTAAATAAAAGGAGATTTCGGGCTCTTGTTTGGGCAAATTGGGCCCTAAAACTCCGCTATTGAGGAAAAAGTTGTGATTCTGTTTTATTTTAAAGTGTGTGTTATTGTCATCTTAATGCAATGCATTAAGTGAACAATTGCCAGTTTTCAAAGTACGTTTCTAGAGCTCCTGTCAACCTAACTTTTTATAAAAATAATGCAGAAAGAGATAGAAAGGAGAAGTACTGAATATTAAATCTTTCTGCAGCCCACTGTCTGATTCTCTTAAGGTCTGTGGTGATATTTTTAGGCTTTGAGCACATATAAAATTTCATGGCTGTTTTAATATACATACAGGCTTGAAACAGATGAAAGCTTCCATCTGAATGATATAGATTCCCACTCCCACACGCAGTACTCAGACAAAACACATGAAACTAAGTTTAACTACTCCAGAGGAAAAAAGCTAATTCAATCCTGCCAGGATCTGAAGCTGAGATTCTAAGGATTTTAGGCTTTTCAAATCTGTTCTTTAGCTTTTTGACACACTCCCCTCTGTTAGAAACTCTCACATGGAATCGATCCCAGGACTTGTCTGGTGTCTACATAGTAAGTCTTCATTATTCAACATGGATACAATCCTGGGGGTCATGATAAACAAGAGAATATCAAATAAGTGAGCATAAAAGTCTGTTCTCTGGTAGAAGGCAAGGTCCTTCAGTGAGAAATCATTTCTGCTCCTGGATCAGTGAGAAATATGTGAGCCAATGAATAACATGACAGGAAAGAATGAGGTCCTTCTATCTATATGTATTCAAATGCCATTGGAAAGAAGGGGACAGACTTATAATTGAGAACTTATATACTATGCACTGTACAAGGATTTAAAAAATACCTTATGTACCCTCTGGTTCATAGAAAAAAAAAAAACCTCTCTTTTTATAGAAACAACAACAACAACAACAACAATAACAACAAAAGGCTCAGGGCTTACATAACTTGCCCAAGTTTACAAAGGAATTAGGAATGTCCAAACTTGAAAGACCCAAAGCAAATCAGTACTGTAAGACTCTAACCCAGCAATGGAAAATTCCCTATAAGCAACATGGCTAGAATGTGCATGAAATCTACCTACCTGGCAAACAAATACTTGCCCTACACTTTGCCATTATCTAAATCTTTCACGACTTATCCAGGTTTTGGAAAGTCCCTTCTGAATATAAACAAATACATGTTTGAGGTCTCAAGGTGAGGAAAAGGTATTCTCCTTTTTATTCATAAGACAAAATTCTATCATTATTCTTCTTTTCAGTTTTATTAAGGTATAATTGACAAATCAGATTGTAACCTATCATGTTTCTTAAGAGGAAAATAAGAGTCAGTTTGCCACTGCTGCCCTATAGGCCAAAATCAATACGTCCAATGCACATGTACTGATCGCACTTTTGTTGCAAAGTTCAATGGTTCTTTGCAATCTAAGCAATACACTAAGACGGGTTGAGTCCAGGTTCATTCACTAAAATGTTATGATCTCATCGCCCTCATTAGAAAGACTGACAATTCATGAGAATGTGTCATATGAAAACTGTCAGAAGAAATCTCAGTGCAAATCTTTTATAAACCTGTAATTGTAACTTAATAATTAACTGCTAAATATATTGTTTATTGAAATGCATTTTCCAACTATCAAAAAAGAAAGAAAAACTCAACCATTAATGTGTTCTCAGGCTTTTTTCCTATGCCATTGTTTTCAGCTGGGTCTTCATAATCATGAAACAAGGTCTACTTGTGCTTAAACTATTTCCCCTTCCTTCCTAAGACAGAGAAACAATATTCTATGGGTCTATTGCATTTCTGAATATCTTGAACATCTTGAAAGAGAAGCATTGACTGACTTTTGTTCCAGACTACCTTTTCAAGGAAGTCTGTATCCCAAACAAGCTTTGAGTATAGAAGCAGTGTTTCTCCTCAGAGCAAGAAGCAGGTTTGCTTACTGACTATTATAAAACATTTTGGTTCCCTAAGCCCAGAATTCCTCTCCTGTGACATAACCTACTGCGTGTACAGGTGTCATCTGACCTTCTTCACATCAGCCTGTGCAAATTAGAGCTGGAGGAACTGGCACAAAAATGCCAATACTCTGACTACTTCTATTAAGATGAGCAACAAATTGTTCTCTATCTCTGACCCAGGAGTCTTGTGTTTTCTACCAGCATCTATAATACAGTGGCAGGCCAATTTGTTCAATTGCAAGTGGGGTAAAATCCCAGACCTTTCACAATGTTTGGCAGTTTCGGAGATGAGGATAGGATGCTGAATGAGAGGTGACTTCACAGAAGAGGAAGGGTGGGGGTTTCACAGGCCAAGTCAAGGGACCCAAGGGAGTCCATATCCTCAGTAGTGAATACATTGGCCAAATTGTATGATGTATAGGGCAATAAATGTGCTTTCTCTTTATTGACTGTAAATGAGGGGGCATTTAGAAAGTGACTGAAGGCTGCATACAGGAAGTAGTTCAAAAAGAGCTGCCCAAATGCTGCTCTGCTTATTGTTAATTCTCTTCTAGGCTGGGGGTGAGGGAGGACGTCTTATCCTATTTAATGGTCAGCCTCAGATTCTCCATATTGTAACAAACAGCACTAAGACTCATCCTGGTGTTCCCTCTTTCAGACAAACATTACAGAGATATAACAACTACACTAAACGTGAAAGGAGGGAAATTTTTGACCATATAGATAGATGTCAGGCACATCATTAACACCTGGCCCAATATGTTGAAAATCTGGAAAGGAATGGCAGGGAGAGGGGCAGGTTGCCTAAAATCTGTTAAGTAAGAATGGCAATAGTTGGCCATCAGACAGTCCATTCCACCTCCCATCATAACAACATTAAAACTATTTGGAAATGACAGTAAATGTCTCAGAGTTTTTTGTGTAGGTTCTGACTGATAATGGGGACCTTTGACCTTTTCAGGTAGATTTCCCCTGAGACAGACTTCCAGGAGAATTGGATTCTTTTTGCCCTGGTTGCCTTTACATTGCTGTTGAAGATGACCCACTGGAGAGGGTGAAAGTGACCCAAGAAATCTACACAAATTCTTGTGGTCAATATTGTTGCTTTGGAAAATTCCCCTAGTCCTTAGAATGAATCTGAACAAAGAATTTAAGATGTTTTCTTAGTAACAGCCAGCCATTTCTCCAGAGTAAGGTGAATCCTCAAAGAAGGCTGATGGTGTACAAGTCAAGGCTGAACTACCCAGAGAAGGCAAATCTTGCAGCTCCAGCTGGGAAGCAATGTGTCTGTGGTTGCAGACTCAACAGGTGCCTAAAGTTGAAATAGAAGGTACCAGTAATGATGGCCTTGTCACTTGACATAGGGCTTTTGGTATAGCAAAAAACATGAGAAATTTGTTTAGTGAAGACTCATAAGAAAGATAATGTCTCCCTCCAGAACAAAAGCATAAATATTTGCCTCCCATTACAAAAGATCCAAGCTCTCTATGCGCAGGCTTCTCTTCTGTAACACAACTCACTGACCTGAAGGTGTCATCTGGCCCTCTTTGCATCATTCTGTGAGAATTGGAGCTCAGGAAGCTAATGCAAAAATGCTGATGCTCTGGCTTGCATGTTGCTGTATTAACTGTCCTTCGTTTCTCACCCCAGGGTTTTGTGTCTTCTGCCAGCATCCGTGGAACTGTTATTGGCTAAATTGCTAGCTTGCAAGTAAAGTAAACTCAGGTTCTTCACGGTTCTTGACACCACACACATTTATGACCTTTTGTAAGGATGTAAGAATTTGAATAGATGCACGATTAATGTGTGTTTTCTGTTGATGTCTAGAACTACTTTTAAGATAGAAACATTTCATTAAGGTAAGTAAAATAGCAAGGGAGAAAATGCCAATGAAATACAGCTTTTCTCTTGGAATAAGATTTGAAGCTTCTCTTGTTCTATTGCCTGACAATCCCACCATCTAAGCTTCCTCATTTTAGGTTTAAAAGGTTGACTTGTAAACAAAAGTGCTCCTGGAAATGGAATATACTAGGTAGCCAGTGGTCATTCATACTTCAAGGTAATCAAAACAATACCCTCTCTCCATCTAATTATAAGAATTACCCAGAAATGATGATAATTCCATGGGTTTATAGTTTCATAGTTCATGTGTTTATAGAGGGATAAGTAAAGAGAGGAAGAACAAAAGGAAAAGAAAGAGTACTATTAGAGCAATATTTAGCCTGTATTATACCACCTGGTTTGGCAGCCAGAATACAGGACGACTGTAAAACATACTTCGAGTAAAATGCCTAGAAAAACCACAACAAAATGATAGTGGACAGTCACTAAAGACAAACTGCTTCTGCATCCCTAGAGATGCAGAAACCATAAACATAAAGTGGCTGGAAGATTCAGTATGACTGATCTATTGAATTCTCAATTCTCAACTGTGCTCCTAAGAACCACTCTTGACCAGGTTTTGAAGATGAGTTACATAGTAAATTTGGGCAGAGAGAGAGAGAGAGGGAGAGAGATTGAGAATCAAAAGTTAAGAACTATAGGAAATACTGGACTCAGGAAACCCAGTAGATGTGCAGATCTTGTACTTTCCTTCATATGCAATATAGTCCTCAATAACAGAGTCTCGTCAAGCATTTTGAGTTATATCCTTTTATCCTATAGATAATCCACTGGAAACACACACACAGATGCATGCAAGGTACACATAAATATAAATTTGTCTCAGGAATTACTTTGCTCTTCTCATAGGATATTGAGTGGGAAGGAAGGACTTTTTTGTACAGAATTGTAGCTAAGGTTCAAAGCTCAGGGTAAGACTGTAAAATACCCTTCAGTCCCTAGATAGCTGCTATTGAACTCCTAACAATTGGAGTTGGGAGTAGTAGGAGAGACAGAACTGGCCCTCTCACCAACAATCACCACCAGAGCCTCTCCTCCCCCAGTCCATACAGGAAAATAACTGAAGATAAAAGGAGGGTATGGCAGTAAATCTCATGGAGAGAGCACTGTGGTGGAGACTTACTTCTTCCCCTGCGTGCTTCCTCCTTACTGCATGCAGATCTCAGGAACTAACTTGGAAGAGGGAGAGGGGGTCTATCCAGTACCACACCATCTATTCCTCTTCACTTCACTCCTTACTTCAGAATCTAGGGTGCAACTAGGAGGGAAAGAGCTTTGAATTGAATATGAGATTGAAATCTTAAAAAGGTCTGAACAAATTTTAATATTCAGAATTGACTGGTAAATTGTACAGTATGTCCAGGCTGCTATTAGGAATGCAAAAGGGAAAAGTATTATATAGTACAATGAAAGGCAAAGTTTGGCCAAAGAAAATAATTTTCTATCCATACCCCAACTCTTCAATTAACCATTAAACACTTTACATGAATCAAAAAACATATGTTAAATTTTTTGCAAGCCATGATCTCTCCACACACAAAGCAAAAATGAAGACCCAAGATATCTGAGAAATAGGATCAATTCACAATACGTTTCTCTGCCTATTACCATTGAAACATGTTCTAAATATTTGCTGCTGTCTTTATGATGATACTAAGAATCAGATCTCTTCTGTGGTTTTAAATGAAGGAAGGAACACACTCATTTGTACATGCTAGGGCATGGGTGGTTTGCAGGAAAGGGGGAACTTAACATGTGTTGGGTGCCTACTAGTAGACATCAAAAAAAAAAATGTGATCTCATTTAATCTTCGAAGTATGATAGATGATAAATGATAGATTATATATAGAGTTAATTATTAGAATCAAGTATCTGAAAGTTTCAACTAAAACCTCTTACTATGAAGAATTTAATTTTTCTAAAGCAAGGATGCTTGAATTCAATCTGACAGTTTTGTGGATATAAAAATCTCCCACCATAAACTTAAGACATGTTGCAGAGTCACCTAAAGAATCAAGCTTAAAACTGAGTGAAAGGAAATCTAAGTTCAACTTCTCTTTCTTGACAGGTTCCTCAACAAGGAAATGATGGGAGTGGACTAAATCTCTGGGGTACATTTAAGTTCCTACAGTCTGAGATTCTTGTGTGATAAAGAGAGAAGGATAAATAAAAAGTTCAGTTTTTTTGTATAAAGCAAATCTTAATTAGGCAAGTCTAAGGTTATGTCCACCCGATGTCATCTAATTAGTTGAAAATGAATATGTCAGCCAAATAGTAGATTTGCTGTTACATAGTAGACCAATGAATGGCACTACAAAAAAAAAAAAATACTAATAAAAAATCCCTATCCTGCTATTTAAAAATATCCAACTGTGTGCATAGATATGACCTCAAATCTCTCTCAGATTTCTCAAGTCTCAAAATCCTCTTTCCAATAATAAACAATACCCCAACAAATTCCCTCCTAGGAGTACAGCGGCTTTGGATACCAAGTGGCATTTCCTCTGCATATTTTTCCCTGGGGAGGCCTTTGAACTTCAGCCTTTTGGGGTTTCACAATCTTGACCTAACCTCAGTGAACGATAAGGCATGAGCAGGCTTTATTCTAAATCCTTTATTTTACAGATGAGAAAATTGATGCTCAAGAAGTCATTACTGACCCCACACTACCACCAATTCCGGCGACGTTGGCCACTAACTTTTCATCTCTTGAAGATAACTTCCCTAGAAAATACAAAAGGCTTTATGTTTCTCCTATTTAAGGTAGGAGCCAAAACCACCAAGCTTATTTTAAAGAAAGAAGTCTTTTCCATTAAGACTAGAAGTGATATGCTGCAGTGAATGAGAAAGATGTGGACAGAAGGAGCATGAGAAAGAGAAGGGATTTTTTGGTGGTTTTGATAAATTTCTCATCGAGTGATTTGTCATTTGTTGAGCTGAAGGCAACAGAAGCACAATTTCGAACTCTTCCAGCCTCTACATTTGATTTAAAAAAAAAAAAAAAGACTTTAAAAAATAAGGTCCTAAAAGGATACTTTGTTCTTTTTCTCTGAAGTGAGTCCAAAATCAACAACAACAAAAATGAAACTGCTAAAGGATGGAATGTTTTAATCTGGATTAGTTTGGTCACTGTTTAATTCAATTTAACTCAAAAAAACTTTTATTGAGTATGTGATATGTGTAAGTCATTATCTTTTTTTTTTTTTTTTTTAATTTTCCTGTCTCATTACCACGTATCTCTGAGCTTTAGAAGTCAGCTGAATGGGAGGGGACAGGGTGTATAAATTGGAGTTCAGGACTATATTTGTCACTTAAAAACTCAACTCTTTGTACTTTCTTGACTGGCTCATTCTTAATGAGGACGTGATGTTGGAAAAGTATCTGGCAACCCCAAATGAAAAGCAATGCTATTACTTATATTACTTACACTTTACTGAGTGAAGGAGACCTCACCTTCTCAACATTCCAGTGGAATTAATATGTAGGCATTTGTGCATGAGCAGTGGTGGAAGAGTGGCCCATTCTCTTGGTTGCCTCAGAGCTATCATTCAAAACCCACACCTAAAATACTTAAAAGACAGGGGCTCCTGGCTGGCTCTCAGTTGGCAGAGAATGTGGCTTTTGATTGGGGGTTGGGAGTTCAAGCCCCACACCGATTGTGGAGATATTTAAAAAATAAAATAAAATGTTATTAAAAATAAATTTTAAAATGTTAAAAATAAAATACCTAAGGAGAGAAATGATAATCACTTCATATCAATGTTTACAGAAAAATCCTTTAAGACAGTTTCATGTAAATGTCCCCATCTCTCTACTAGCAGGAGCATAAATGGTCTTCCCAGTCCACTCATCTCAAACAGGTGGTAACTTTAAAGTCCAAAGAAAGATTTAACCCAAACATTACTAAGGCTGGGAACTTTACTTTCCAATCACTATAACGTTGGATTTACAAACATAAACAACAAAGGTTGGAAAGGCAAATATTAAATTTCTTTTAGTTCTGAGTTTGTGAAATTGATGTTAATCATCTATAAAAATTTTCAATTCATTACTGTAGGTGAGTGAAGAGTGTCATGAGATTATTGCGTTAGACTTATGCATTTAACTAACTGCCCAGAAAATTTTTTTAATAAAATGCTAGATTTTATTTAGCACTTTGGTCCCACCTAAGATGTTTGAAGACTTCAGAGATTGCCTAAGTAAAGCTCACCACGTCACTGAGATGCAGTAAGACCTGAGAAGCATGACCTTCATTGAAGAGATCGAGCAAACGAGAACCAGAAAGTGATGGCTCATCAGGTCTGACAATAAGCAGGTGGCATACATAGCTTTGGAACAAAGGGAGAGAAGCCTCAGACTTCCCTGCCCCAGGACACAGTTGTCTCCATCTAAGTATCCACACATTGCCACAAGGTTAAGAGTTTAAACTGAAGCAAGGGGGTGAGGAGGACACTTTTTTGGAATAAGTTCCTACCACTCTGGTCCTTTCTAGCACAGAAGATAATGACAGAGGAAATCTAAGTCCAACCTTATCAGCACTCCAAACCAAGATGACACAACGTGCTATGGGGACACCACATTCTACAGATGGAGGACACAGTTGTGATGGTGGCAAACTTTTGATAAAAGACTTTCTATGCTATTTGCTTTGTACTGGTGTTATTTATGCATATGGCCTCTTGAAAAATAAACTGCAGAATCAGAAAAACAAGCCAAATCCTGGCCCTTCCCCTTATGAGCTGTGATATGGAAAGAAATACTGCACCCCAAACAAGTTCAGTTTCCTTATTTGAAAAATTGGGATAATAAAATTCATGTCACAACACTATTGTGATGACTAAATGGTAAAATATTTTAAAATTCTAGAGCTTAATGGACTAAAAACCATTATTTTTCTTTTCAATATGAGAGACTCTGGGTGGGGGGGAGGGGTTGGCAGAGTTGTGTTTGTGTAACTGGTTTTGTTGTTTGCAATTGAATCCAAATGAATCTGTGAAATCCCACACAGAACTCCACTTAGTTCAAAAGTCAAAACTAGTTTACATCATTAGAAATGCAAAGTAACTCAACTTGAAATTTCTTTGTCACCATTAGTAAATGAGAAGTGGTCATTAAGCCGTATGGCTCAGTCAACTGAGGCTCACGGGAAGGGGAAATTGCATGCTCTTACCCAAGACACAGCATTTAAAACCTGAAGGCAAGTTATGAAATGCCTCACAAACGATGAAGCATTAAGTGGAAATCACTGCCTCTGTAGAACTAGCTCTTACTGGCACCGAAGGCAGAAGATGCTTCTCACTGTGGTACCCACACCCAGAAGGGCTGTCACTGTCAGTCATGGCTTTCTCACACGGACTTCATGTTTTCGGTCAAAATTTTTTTCCATATCCCTACACTGCCACATATCTGGTTTTTCCATGTCTCTTCACATAGAAGAATCTTTTGACTAGAAATAAAATACTTGCAAATCCTTTTCCTTTACCAGATCAAAATCAAAACACAATGACTATGGAAAGCAAAAAGGAACGGCAGGAAGGAATCAAACCTTAAATTTTTATTTTTTAACTTTGACATAAATCTTGATGCAGGAATTAGAGCTTCTTGAAAATTACAGAGAAAACTGTAGAATTCCTAGACTGACAACAAAAAATACATATTCCTTGCCAAAAATTTCTTCAGAAAAATGAAAGCTAATTCTGAAACTTCCCAAACAACAAGTAGCATGATTCTGATGGCAATGAATCCAAACATAAAAATCTTCCAATTGCCCCATAATTGCTATTTCTTCAGGACAGGTGCTCAAACTAAATGAAATTATTGTTTAGATTCAGGTTATAAAATATTTCATTGTTCTGACTTAGTTCTGGTTTATTAGTTTTTGGAAAAAAACAAAAAAAAAACACATGAGCTTAGGTCTGGCTCAAACAGAGCCAGGTTTTCTTTGAAATGGTTTAATTTCATTCACAGTTCAGTTAAAAAAATAACAATAAAGTCAGGTTCAGAGCAGGTTTAGCAAATCTTGCAGTTTCATATGGTTTGGGATTGAAAGGTGTTTTCAGGTCAAAGCTTGTCCTCAGAAGCCCAGAAGTTCATCCAGTGTCTCTGAATCAAGGGAATGGAAAGGGGACCAGTTGCCTGCTGTGTGAGGAGGAAAAGAAGGGCCCCGGTCCTCTGCAATTCAACCTGAGAGACACTGTAGCATCATACTGGGGCTACTCCTCCTTGGTAGAGGAGGGAAGCCGGTACACGTCCTCACACAGGCCAATTCTCTCCATGATTCCTTCCACTTTATCCAAGGCCAGTTTCCCAAGGAGTACCCATCTCGGCTCCCAGGAAGAGTCTTCTCTCACCCCACCACCTCTTCTGTGCCTAAATCAACTTCAGTGGCACTTGTCACAAAGGCTTCTCTGATCCTCACTTTTGAAAATAGAGCTGCACGTTGTACATACACACGCCCCTTATATTTTTTCTTCATTGCCCTTATTACAATTGTAATTATACATATACTCACGTGGTTATCAGTCATGGCTGGTTTCCTTCATGATGCCATTTGCTCCGTCGAGTTAAGAAAAATGTTTTTTTAAAAAAATTTTTTTAATGTTCATTTATTTTTGACAGAGAGAGAGAGACAGAGCATGAGTGGGGGAGGGGCAGAGAGAGAGGGAGACACAGAATCCGAAGCAGGCTCCAGGCTCTGAGCTGTCAGCACAGAGCCCAACACGGGCTCGAACTCACAGACTGCGAGATCATGACCTGAGCTGAAGTCGGACGCTCAACTGACTGAGCCACCCAGGAACCCCGAAAAATGAATGCTTTTAAATCCTCTATTCCTAGCCCTGAAGCAGAGGGCTTGTTACCCAGTAGATGCCCCATGAATAATTGTTGAATAGGCAGCTCACTGTTTACAAGTTTTCACCCCTTTATTACTTGCCTTTCCTGCCTTCAAGTCCTAGTTCACATTCAACATACCCTATATGGGTTACATATAAGCAGCTAGCAAAAATAATAAAAACTAACCCTCATTGAGGCCTTAATATATGTCGGATGTGGGAATAACTAAAAACATCATAGACATTAGTTTATGTAATTTTCTCAACAGTGGGAAGCGCATAAAATTATTATTTATATGTAATAGGTAAAGAACTCAGGACTGGATTAAGCCTGGGGCACTGCAAATCTTGGTGTGGAGTAGGGAAAGGGGGGATGGTGAGGAGTGTGGAGGGAAAGGTCAAAGACACACAGGGAAGGTAGGAGGGTGCCAGTGAGCATTCTTTGGGTCGTAATCCTTTTTCAGAGTCAGCCCTTTCTGTGCCACTTAATAGCAACTCACAGCCCATATGTGTTGTTATCTGCAGCGTTAGACAAATATTCCATAGTGGAATCCCTCTTCCTGGTGCTACAAAGTAGCAGATCAAAGGAAAATGATGAAAAGAGATTTGACTCTGTGGCCCTCATTGTTTAGTATCTATTAAATATGTTCTTTCCCTCTGTGTCTAAAACATTACAGCTAAGACATGGGTGGTCAGAACAGATAAGTCTCTGGCCCTCTTCCCTGTGATTCTACAGTTCCATGTTGCCATAATAATTTCCCCTAGATTCTGTCAATGGGCTCTTCCTTCCTTCAGACTGAAGATTCATGTAGCAATGAAACTGGTCCTGACCACATCTAAAATGGTTTAGTTAATGGTGTCTCAAAGAAATTTCTTAACCCTATATTTATATACCACCAAGATAAATAAGTAGGAATTTGGCCATTAAAATGTTAATTGGGTCAGTTGTGATGGCCACATTGTTTTGGCATCTCATCCCCATCCTTGGAGCCATGATGAGAAGTGGTTCCTCTGGAGTCTGTCATGTAGCACTTGAACTCCTCGGTGACAGCTGGTGGGCATGCAAAATTGCAGAACACGCCTTTCTCCCACGTCTCTCTCCCCGTCTCCTCTTTGCTTCTGTCTTTTCTAGGGTTTTGTGCAACTGCACTGATAAAGCACTGCTTGAAAGCTTGACAATTATATATTTTGTTGTATTGTAACTTTTTAAGAATAAGGATTTCTGTTAGAGAATGGAGATTTGGAAGTGTCTCAGAAGGTTTTAACTAACTGGACACTAATTACTTAGGCATAACTTGAATTGGTGGATTAGAGGCAGACTTGAAGCATAAAGATATTTAAGAAATAATAATGATAAATTTAGATGTTCAGGTGGAGATAGAGATGTTCTCAATGGGCAAGACTCATAATTCCTGGATTTTCCAATTCGTATGGAAAAAAACATGAGGACAACAATTACCTTGCTCAGGGGTAGATGCACTTGGAAGGAGACAGACCCAAGGATCTCCAACTTCCATCTCAATTCACTTACCTATCCCCACAAAGAAACAAGAAACACAGAATGCTGTATGGCCATCACTACTCCTTCATTTTGCATTTTCCTATTAGAAATCTCTAGTTATTTAAAGTGATTTTTTTAGTAAAAGAGGCAAAAGAAAGAAAGTGATAATGATACAAAGATATTACCTCATCACATCTGATTTGACATGAGCTTTGAAGAAGAAAAATCGATAAATGCGTCAGAGGAAAAGGTTAATGAATGAATTACTTCCGTGTTGGCCATCATTACAACACACATACATATAAACAACATAGCCATGCACAAGGAAGGAAGGCGAACACATCGGAAGAGAAAAAAAATAAGAGACATGTTCAATTCAATAAAAGAATTTAGCAAACCAGAGCTCTGGGTTTAAGTGAGCTTCTTTAAATATTTTTTTCATTATTAATATTTTATCAAAAAATAATAGTTTTAGCACAAATTCCACTTTTCAAAGCTCACACGGCTCCAACACTGAGGTTATCTTGTTTGGCATTAGAATAGCTCATGTCTACATTAAAGCTGGAATCTTAGAAGTGACATAAACAGGCCTTTTTCTATAAAGATAAAAGGCTAAGCTTTAAAGGATTTTATATTTATAGATAAATGTTTCCATAGTAATCAGTACCATAAAACTTGCTAGTGTCAGCAGTCCTATGCATACAAAAATGGCTCATATTAAAATGAGCTAGATTCAGAGAATCAAATGTAGATTCTTTTACCTTAGGAAAAAAACTTTTGTGAGATGATCAGAAATGTTTTTGAATTTTTCTGGAAACGGCTCTTCTTTGGGTCACATGCACCATGTACTCCCACAGAACACACAAGGGATGAAGGCCTGACCTTTGAAGGCAGCATGGACCATGATGAAAAGTAATTTAAAACAACACACTCATTATTACATGCTCAGATGATGAGCTTGGAGCTATGCATTTTAGATTTTTCCAGTGTCTGAGGTCAGTTTTGTTTTAGGAAGAAAGAAAGTTCAGGAAGAGGGAAAACAAAGTTCAGAAGGAGGCAAGATGAAAAAGAGGAGAACACAATTGTATTGCTTTAATAATAGAGTCAGAAGCGCATGGGATAAATATCACCCAGAAAATAGTATAAAACAGGTAAGAAATCTGTTTTTAACATTTATGGCTTTCCCTGCAGAAGTGGAAACATATGTTTACCAAAAGACATGTACAAAAATGTCATAGCAGCTCTCTTCATAATAGCTTCAAACTGAAAACCATCCAAGGGCCTATCAACAATAGAATAGACAAAACAGTTGGGGTGTATTTACAAAATGAAATACTATAAGATGAGAATGAATAAACTATTTCTACATACAAATGCATAGGCCTCACGTTCAGCAAAAGAAAGCAGGCACACACAAAAAAAGTATATACTGTGTGATTCCATTTAGGTAGAGTCAAAAAATAAACAGAACTAATCTATGGGTTAGAAGTCAAGACAGTGATTACTTTGGGTAGACAGTGACTGGGAGGGGGACCGGGAGGTTTCTGGAGCCCTGGCAATGTTTGCTTTCTTAATCTGGGTACCGGCTGCATTGGTATGTTCATTTTGTGAAAATTTGTCAAGCTGTACATTCATGATTTACACACTTTTTTATATGGATATCATACTTTAATGAAAAGGGAAAAAAATTACAACTAGGAAGTGGCCTGAGCATTTTTCAGTAAATACATATAAATGTTTCCATTGTAATCAGCTCAGTTTTATCTGTCCTGGATACCTCCTCATTTCTGTTTCTCTTGGCCAGCAACCATTTGACACTCATAAGAGATTACTTTCATAAGGCAAAGTATGTGTGCGCATGTGTGCACACTTCCAACCTCAGTCATCCACATTTTTATGATATCTTTGGAGATACACATCCAGTTTTCAGCTGCCCAAAAGCTACTGAAGTCTGGGATCTTGCTGGTTGGGGGCAAGAAGTGATTTTTAAATAAATAATGAAGCTATGTTGTGCTAATACCTCACAAGAGGGCTGAATATAGGCAGGGAAGAGTGCTTTGATTTCGAAAGATATGTCCCTGGCTGCCCACAGTCTCAAATAGGACCTTGCTGTGTCAGAAGGACTGGCAGGTGAAAGCGGGACAGTGGCTCTGCTGCTCTCCCATAGTTTATCATGCTTATGGGTTCCCATGTGGCATTCCAGTGTATGGAATAAATGGATAAATGGATAAATGGCATTCCAGTGTATGGAATAAATGGATAAATGGATAAATGGAAAATGATAAATGGAAA
Organism: Prionailurus viverrinus; assembly: GCF_022837055.1. Taxonomy (NCBI): domain Eukaryota; kingdom Metazoa; phylum Chordata; class Mammalia; order Carnivora; family Felidae; genus Prionailurus; species Prionailurus viverrinus. Next base: position 55,156,286 of record NC_062567.1, read on the forward strand.
ATTAGTTGGGAGCTTTCAAAAATTTTCCATTCCAGGAGTTTATACTGCTCAATCTGTAGCACCTTTGGCTGAAAGGAATACTCCTTTTTTTCTTTTTTCTTTTTTTAATTCTTCAGAATGAGAAGCAGCAAGCTATGAAGAAGTGGCAAGGGGGCGGTTGTGAGGGTTTGTAGGCTCTAGGGCCTCTGAGTGACTGTGTGACCTTGGGCATAATATTTCATCTCCGGGAGCCTTAGCTTCTTAGCTATGAAATGGGGATGATAATAGAGCAGCTCTTATATATAACTGCTGTAAGCATTAAATGAGACAGTAGTAGAGTTAGCAGGTCATTATCTTTTGGCACAAAGCACGGTCAGTAGTCAGTAAATGTTGGCTATTGTTACTAGATTATTGCTCTTCAGCAGTTTTCAACTTAATATCTGGATTTTTCCATCGCACAGGGCTTATAAAAAATAGAATCCTGGCTGCCCATGCTAGAAGATCATCAAATATCACACATAATCTTCAAATAACCACAGGTACGCTGGCAATTGTTTTCACTGGTGAAAGTTGAACCCTCAGTGTCAGAGCCACTGTGACAGAGTAGTTATGTATGTCAGAGGCCTGTCTCCAGACAGACCACAGGAAAGAAGATCATCAAACCTCAGCTTTCCCTTTGTTTCTCATTCCATTCTTTTTGGTCTCTCTGATTCTTCATTCTCACCCCTCACTTTCCCATCTGTGCTTGCTTCCTGATGTTGGCATTAGTTTAGCAGTCAGGTTGCTGGGGGACCAAGAAGCTAAACTTACATTGAAGGAGTTAGTCATGAAAGGCAGGACAAAATAGGAGCCCAAATGAAGGGACTGTGTACAGGCAGGATTCATTCGTGAGCACACATAATACTTTTGGATGGTCTCCTGAGATGGGCTGCATGGCAATTTTGCTGCCTGTATTCAAATATATTTAATAGTGCTCATTGCATTTCTAATCATGTTGCTCATAAGGGAATTTCTATCCTGAGATATGACAGAGAGGCACAACAGGCATAAGGAATAAATATTGGCAAAACAAAGAGCAAAATATTTTACCTGCAGTGCTGGCCTCTACCTCCAACAAAAGCAAAACAAAAACAAAAAACTGAATGTGGCCAGAAGTTTCTTTAGGATCCAAGAAAATGCTAATGGATGGGCAGTTTTTCCAAGATTTCTTTTCACTTCTTTCTCCATTTTCCTTTTTCAAGTAAAATGAGAAATTTAAGCACTAAAGTTCCATAGAAAGAAAGTTGTTGTTTTTTTCCTTTCTTTTTGTCAGCCACATTGTGATGGGAGACATGGTAAGCAAAATTTTGTGACAACATTTCAGTTTATATCATCAAGATGTATTCTAGATATATTCTATACTTGGATCTATGAAAATTAACAAATTGTAAAGGTATGGGCAAGATTTTCTGCTGTGGCTCTTCGTGATTGAGCCATGGCATGAAATTGCTTAACTAAAAAACACATTACATTTTCAGGCATATCTTTCAACACACGTGTGTGTTCATGACTTGCGGGCTCCCGAAATCTTACTGTGCCTTGAATCAGTGGTACCCCCCAAATCCTTATCACAGAGGCAAAAGTAACACCAAGCCAAACTACTCTTCTAACATGGTGGTAACCCCTGGATGTAGAAGAAAACACAGTTAAATTTGAACTTGAAATAGATGCCATATGAGATACAATCGGGGCTAATGTTATAGAAATATACAGATGGGGGGCGCCTGGGTGGCTCAGTCAGTTGAGCGTCCGACTTCGGCTCAGGTCATGATCTCGCGGTCTGTGAGTTCGAGCCCCGCGTCGGGCTCTGTGCTGACTGCTCAGAGCCTGGAGCCTGTTTCAGATTCTGTGTCTCCCTCTCTCTCTGACCCTCCCCCATTCATGCTCTGTCTCTCTCTGTCCCAAAAATAAATAAACATTAAAAAAAATTAAAAAAAAAAGAAATATACAGATGGAAGAAATGTCCTAATGACAGCTCAGTGTGCAACTTCCTTTTCTGAATTTAGAAATATCTATAAACTTAAAGGCAGAATGAGCAAAAGTAGAGAAAGATGAAGATCTTATGCAAATAAGCCAAACCATGTTGTATGCACAGTTCTATGTGCATATGGCACAAGTGGTTACACAGGTTAGCTCCAACCACACCAAAGAACATCACGAAGCCCAACTGCGGACTTCCAAGATCCATGCGTATTGTGGCAGATTAACATTTTCATATATTAATCAAGGCTTCCCCACTCACATTTTCTCTTACTGCTTCTTCTTTCCATCATTCAGGCAACTTTCCAGTGCCTCAGGAAAGGTAATGCAAAGAATTTAAAAAGGAATCAAAACCTTGGCTTTGAGAAGTTTCAAACACTTAGGTTATAAATTGTGGTGGTGTTTGTATAACTCTATAAATATGTTAAAAACCACTAAATTGTCCACTGAAAATGGATGAGTTATATGGTCCTGGACTTATATCTCAATAAAGTTGTTTTTAAATAGTTACAAAGTTTAGATTAGGCCATAAACCACAGATTTGAAAGAAAAAGACCAAGGCTACCCTGCATTCCAACTAAATGAGTATTTTTCTGACTCGGAAAAGAGAGGAATCTGAAATACAGGGCTTAGATATAGAGTGCTAGATAAAGGGGCCTCTTGGCTTGTCTACCTTACTTAACACAAGTCAGTCTTAGGAGGAAGTGGGTAGAAATCCCCAGATATATTTGAGGAATGTGAGAACACAGACAAATCTGTTTTCTATTTCCTATAGTCCAACACCCCAGTGCAGAAAGTCCTATACAGGTGTCTCTACACTTGGCAGTGAGGCAACCCCACTGAGTTTGCTGCAGCTCAGTTATATGGCATCAGTGGAATGCTTCCCAGTACTCAAGAGAAGCTCAGATATTGCACCAAAAGCCCAGGGTCTAAAAGGGACAAGGTGTTTATAGAGTGATCTGTGTGGCCTAATGACCACTAGCTGGATAGCAATGAAGGTGCCTCAGGAGAACATCACATGAATCAACTGCAAACAAGAAGAGCACATGTCCACTTCTATCCCCACATTTTGGAGCTACATAATCCTTCCTGATCCTAAAGACAATCCCAAGGCAAATGAAGGAGACCCTGAATTGACTTGAGTATGTCTTTTGCCTTTTATCCCGATGAAGTATCAAGTTCAGTTTTAAACAAATAAATTACATTGATTGAACTGAGTTGGGAGATTGAAATTTTGTCTAATACAGAGTTATTTTAAAATCATCATGTGAAATCATGAAAGCCTGAGATCCTGAATTCCACAGGCTACAGTGGGCTGGTTTTTACAGAGGATGGGGAGAGATTTTTCTGCCATTTATGCCTCTTGAGGCGGATCAACTGGGCATTCCAGACTCAGAAGGAAAGAATCAGGAAATTAAAGATACATTTACATTTTTTAAAGAAATACTATAGTTGAGTTACTTTCTCAATAATGATCTCTCTTTCCCTGAAAGGTTACACCACAATGACATGAAATCATTTCATAGGTTGAGTTATTCTATTAAACTTTGAACAACCTGATTAGAATGGCTTTGAGTTAGAAAGGGAAAAGTAGGGGCGCCTGGGTGGCGTAGTCGGTTAAGCGTCCGACTTCAGCCAGGTCACGATCTCGCGGTCCCTGAGTTTGAGCCCCGCGTCGGGCTCTGGGCTGATGGCTCGGAGCCTGGAGCCTGTTTCGGATTCTGTGTCTCCCTCTCTCTCTGCCCCTCCCCCGTTCATGCTCTGTCTCTCTCTGTCCCAAAAATAAAATAAAACGTTGAAAAAAGAAAAAAAAGAAAGGGAAAAGTATATTAGAATGTTTACTATGGGTTTTTTCCATATGAGTCATATTACATATTGCCATCATTTTATCCATGTGTGCCCTTGATTCTTTCTCTTCTTTAATCTCAAGTGTTAATTGTTGGTTCTTTCAGCTATAGTTTTTTATGCATCAGAAATCAATGCTAGTGAAAATATACATTCTTGGTATCTACCATTAATGAATGAAATTGCATCTTTTTTCCTACAATTACCATGCCATTTTTCTGTTCTCCTTCTGAATATCTGAATCTCTCAAAAGAATGATCTATGTATATTGCTCTCCACTTCCTACCTCCCATTTATACTTTAATTCTCTGCAATCTGATTTCTGCTCCAAGTACTTTTGAAGGAAGGTCATGATCACTTGTCAACATCATCAATGACCTCCATGACTCCAAATTCAATGAACTCTTACAAGGTATTCTCCATATATGCAATTTTGCAGCAGTATTTGTTACAGGTAAATACTGCCATTGTCCCGAAATTATCTCTTTTCTTAGTTTTTGAAGCATCACATTGTTTTGATTTGCCTTTTTTCTCTGGCTGTTCCTATTCTCTTTTGCTGGATTCTTCTATAACTACTCTCTAAATAAAACTCAAAGCTAAATGAGAAGCCTCTTACCTTCTCTAATTTACTCACATATCTCATCATTTCCTGGGTTTAAATACCATTTTAACTGTGATGACTTTAAAATGATACCCTACTTCTGACCTCCATATACACACACAACATTGCTTACTTAAATAGGATATCTTATAGACATTTCAAACTTAATAAATCCAAAATGAAATTCTTGATTTCCTCCTCAAACCTGTTCCCTCATCATAAGCTCCAATCTTCTCCTCAGTAAATGGCACCACCAATCACTCAGCTGCTAAGCTGAGAAATACAGATGTCATCTTTAATTTTTCCTTTTCCTCCTGCACCACATTCATACAACAGCAAGTCTTGTCCAATCTATCTCCAAAATACATATTAATCAGTTTGTTTTCTACATCTCTTCTGCCCTCACTTTAGACTAGTATGCTGTCATCTCATTAAAGTGACTATTTAAAGATCAATTGATCTCACATCTTCCATACTTACCCCTCACCAAGCCATGCTCAATACAGCAGCAATCGGTCATCTTATTAAAATGCAAATTTTGTCTCATGTCAGTCCACTGCTTTCAAATCTTCCCATAGCTCTTAGAACAAAATCCAAAGCCCTTATCAAGGTTTGTGAGGTCCTGTTTATTTTCCCAGTCTCAGCTCTTACTTCCCCTGCACTTACTATGAGCCAACCACTCTAGTATCCTACATTTTTAAATGACTGTTTTCTCTTCTGTTATACTCTTATCCTCTAGACTTCAAACTAAATATTACCTTCTCTGAGATTTCCTTCTTGAACTCCCTATTAAAAGTATGTCTCCTTATTTTCTAAATTTTTTTTTCAACGTTTTTTTATTTATTTTTGGGACAGAGAGAGACAGAGCATGAACGGGGGAGGGGCAGAGAGAGAGGGAGACACAGAATCGGAAACAGGCTCCAGGCTCTGAGCCATCAGCCCAGAGCCCGACGCGGGGCTCGAACTCACGGGCCGCGAGATCGTGACCTGGTTGAAGTCGGACGCTTAACCGACTGCGCCACCCAGGCGCCCCTCCTTATTTTCTATCTTAAGCTTCTTTCCTTTATCTTCATAACACTTAAATGCTAATTGTAACTGTTTTACTTGTCTGTTTTTAACTGCCTCTTTCACCAGAGTATAAACTCCAATTTGTCCACAAAGTAAATCATGGTCAACATGTTCCTTGTTATATTCCTAGAGATTAGCACAGGGCCTAGCACATAGTAGGCACTAAAAAATAATCTATTGATGATTAGTATAATCATAATAGAAATCAAGTGCATATCCTCATATGTTTATATATTGATATGGATATATATGTGTACAGGAAAAAGAAAAATACATATCTCTGTGAGCATATGCAACCTACCCAACGAGACAGTGGCTGAGGCGTATGCATCTTTTGGGGTAAAGGTGATACAGAGATAACATACATAGAGTGATGCACTTAGTTAGGGCTACTTACTTAGCTATGGGATTTCTTTTTTTTTTTTCTTTTTTTTTTTCAACGTTTATTTATTTTTGGGACAGAGAGAGACAGAGCATGAACGGGGGAGGGGCAGAGAGAGGGAGACACAGAATCGGAAACAGGCTCCAGGCTCTGAGCCATCAGCCCAGAGCCTGACGCGGGGCTCGAACTCATGGACCGCGAGATCGTGACCTGGCTGAAGTCGGACGCTTAACCGACTGCGCCACCCAGGCGCCCCGTTATGGGATTTCTTAAAACAATGACCTCCAAAGTTTATCTTTCTACCTACAACACTAAAAAAATGTTTAAAACTTTGCCAACCTTATCAAGGGGAATGATTGATTAGGACCTGATAATGTGTCACATTATAGTAGAAGCCCAATCATATACTTGTTAATGGATTTTTATATGTTTTGAACATTTATTTGAATTTTATTTTTTCACTTGTCTGGTTTCATTTGGATATGGCTTGTTTACTTCAAATTTTGGGCCAATGCTTTGTAGATTTATATATGTGTTTGTACACTATATGAGAGTTTGTAATCATTCTCTGATGCTATATTTTATAGCATTCCTTTTCCTCATGATATTACTTCCTTTTGGGTATGAAATTTACTCCAAGTGACTTTCAGAAAACTTCCCACCATCGCCAATAAAAAGGAAAAGTATCTGTATCTGTTGCCATCAGAGAATATATTTGCCTATGTCCTATGTGATCAGATAAGGGTGTTGTCCCTGCAGCCAGGTCTCTGGCACCCTTCAATACTTAGCCTGCCTGTTTTCTGTGATTGTTAATTTTGTCTGTCCACTTGGCTGGGCTATGGTGCTCAAATATGTGGTTGAACATTATTCTAAATGTTTTCATGGAGGTTTTTAAGATGAGAGTAAAATTTCACTTAGTAAACTCTAAGGAAAGCAGATTACTCTCCATAATGTGGATGGGCCTCATCCAATCAGTTAAAGGCTTTAATAGAAAAAGACTGACCCCCAATGAAAAGGGAATCCTGACAGCAGACTACCTTTAGGCTCAAACTACAACATCACCTCTTTTCTGGGTCTCCAGCGTGTCAGCCTACATTGCAGATTTTGAACTTGCCTCCACAATGGCATGGATAAATTTCCGAAAATGAATCTCTTTCTCTTTCTCCCACAACACACACACACACACACACACACACACACACACACACACACACAATTATTTTATTGCTTCTCTTTCTCAGGGGGACTCTGACTAACACCGTTTCCATCACCAACCCATTTTCAATTTGATTCCCATTTTTTTAAGAGTGCCATAGACACTACTAACAAGACTGAGGCTCATTTCTCCTGTTTTAAACTTTCACAGAGTAAGAATAACTGTAATATGGGTAAATGGAGAGACTCTGTTCTCTGAGGTGGAACACATTAGTCTCTATGGCCTTAAAACTCTCCCTGATCACCCTTCTCACCAACTCAAAGGCATCAGATTCTGTAAATGATACCCTAACAAAGAGCTTGACAATGCAAGCTCTCTGTTTCTCTATTGACCATTCATATTGACTCTGGCCAGGTCAAGAGCTTTTCATTGCTTTAGCTTCCCCATCTGTTTGTGTAATGCTTATTTCTCCAATATTCTGAACTCCTTCCATAAGCAGGTGCCCCAGAAGAGCAAGTGTAGCTATTGATCGGGTACTACACTCACAGAAAGGCTCCAAATAACACGCCTGAACCCATTACCCTGCTTTGTCACATATTAAAAGCCTGGAGATTACCAGAAGTATTTGGTTTGGGTCGTTCTTTGAAAGATATGACTGTACCCACAAATATGCACAGAACACTGGTAGAGGACTCTTGAATCACAAAGGCAGGTCCTTCCCTCTTCTTGCCACATCTTTGATGGTGATGAAGAATGTGTTTACTCAAGTTCACAAAAGAGAACTTGGTTTGCTCTGTTTTAGCAACAGATTAGGAATTTCAAAGAAATACTGGCAATGTAGGTCATTTTTTTTAACAAGCTTTGAAGCCATGCAGAAATCTTATCAGTATGTCAAGATTTAAAAACTCCCACCTGTACATCGGCCCTCCCTTAAACTCTTTTGAGCAGCTGCACCTCCTCCTTTGTTTGTTGATTATGTGTGAACAGAAACATAGCATACACTCAGCTCTAGGCACTAGAAACCACCGTAAGTCATTTCTATCTCCTTGTGGCCTATCTGGTAGGCAGATTCAAAGCAAACATGAATTCCTGGGGATATATTATAAATATATTATGTGATTAAATTGTGCTGGCTCACCTGCAATGGATTTGTATTCACTCTCTCTCAGAACCCCCATTTTTCCAGCAGTAATCTTCCCAAAGGGAAGGCCTGCTCACTGGGCTCTTTTTAAAAGGCGTGCAAATCTCAACACCGCAACCATTTAATGCCACAAACGTGATTGTAAAGAGAGCACAACAGAATGAAAATATTGTATTTTCATCACTCATCAACAGAAAGCTTATGTGTAATATACCGCTGCAGGCGGGTCTAGCGTGTATATTCATTTGTTCAAGAAACACATCAAATTACTTCACTTACAAAACCATATTAAAGAAGGTCAAAAGTCAGCCTGAAAGTACATTGGGAAGAAAAAGTCCTCCAGAGAAGAATCTGCCTCCCTCTTACTTTTGACCACCCTCACTTTCTCTTCTAGGTAGTTTCTATATAAAGCAACAAATTCTAGTTTTTATACCAGCTCACATACGATGGTTGCATTCAGGGCATTCACAGAGTCCACTGTCATCTTTAAACTGCAGGGCCTTCTTGTGGCTGAGCAGGATTCCTCCCGCCCCTCTCTCACTGCATCTACCCCAAGCTGCAGGCCGCTGGGCTTCATTCCGTAGTGTCCTCATCACCAAGACACTGAAACCAGAGAACTAAATCCAGAGAGAGTCAGACAGCAGGGCTGGTGGACAGTGAAATCAAGTCACACCGCTGATTGAACTTCATGCTCACATATATTTTCAAAAGGGAAAACTTTGAGCAGGCACAGCTTAGAATTCTCTTCCTGGCCCACACTGCAATACTTCTCTTCCGCTCTCCTGGAAAGCTGGAGCAAAATCTAACAAATAACACCCAAGAAGGACTTGCCGCATAAGTGTTATTTTCCCAGCTCAATGTCACAATTATTTAGTGTGCTGAGCACTATACGTCTTTTAATTTCCTATAATCCCTACCCATAGTATACTGTGGAATTCCATTTATTCTATTTTAAAAGGGATGAAGTCATTCATGGTGGAAACTATGACCTGATTGAAAGTACTGAAATGCTGCTATGTCTCAGACTGGGCTCTGGCACATGGAGAAGTATAAATTAAACTCTTCTGCAGACATTTGATCTCTTGCTATGAAAAGGGATATTGTGTTTCCTCTGTTTAACAGTATTCTCTGTCCACTGTGAAAAGAAGCCTGTTTGCTTAAAAAAGTGTGGCATATTTTTTCCACTATGAGTGACATTGCAGACGAAATCACAGCACGCCCTGAATATAGTTCCAATGGTCTATATGAATTGTACATCTATCAAGAGAAGCCAATGTTGAAATTGTGGTCACTTAATATGAGATGAATAATTTAATAATATGATGACTGATCGCAACCACATATCTGGATGCTAAGACTGGCAGCTTTTGTTGAGTGCCCACCTGCAGACAGCGCTGTGCAGAGCAAGTTAAACAGAAACAGTCATGCCTTCTAATCCCAGTCCATCTTGCTGCACACCAGAGGCTGCCCACACACAAAGTTAGGCTATCGCAGTTACTGGTGGGACATTATTCTGAAAGTGCATGCACATTTTGTTAATTGAGCAGAAACATTCTCTTCCATTTCCGTCCACAGGTCCTATGTGCTCTATGAAAATCATAATCATTCTTTGTGAAAGGATACAAACTTTGAAAATTTCTATGATAGCATATGATAGAAATGCGCTACAATAGACCTCTCGTTAGTATCTGGCATGTGGTAGGCATGGCGTTGACTGAGTGAACCAAGGCTACCACCCTTGAGGAAAAACCCTAGCAGAGTTTTTCAAGCTCTGCTCTGCCCTGTCTGTGGAGGCATTTCAGAAGCTACCAAACGTCGTTTTTCATGTAATATCAACTTGTTTTATCCTAATGCCTTGAATTCTCCTCTCCTACCAAGGGAAGCTGGTGCATTTGGAAAGTGCTGATTTAGAGCTGGGAAGCCTGTAGACCTCTCCTAGCCCCCCACTTCTCCAGCCCCTGGTGAAAACATAGCTGTTTCTACTCATTTATATACCCGGGTTTGGGTAAAATGTCCAGCTGCTAGAATAACAGTTTGAAAACCATTCCTGGAAAGCATGTTTTTCTGCCTTAAATGAGTTTGATTTTTACAAGATTGTATGGAGAGATGGTGTACACGAGGAAGATTACATGGTGGGTACCACAGACCCAAAAGAAGAACTTCATTGTCATAAGCATGTAATAAAGTATATTTGGAAGAAACAAAAGATTTATTTTTCTTAACTGTAGTACCAGTAACAAATTTATTTCACTTTGTAATGAAAGGAAAATATAGTCTGACCCACATTTTTTTACCCCGACCTAATTGGCGGTACTTACTTTAGTGAAGCAATCTGGAGACCCAATAAAAAATTTGGCACAGTTGCTTTTTATATTGTCGTCATTCCTTCTACTAAAGTGGCTTGCAAAATTATAGAATATGCAGCCCCAACTATTTCCTCATTATTTTGATGCTTGGTAAGGTCCTATATTACAGTGTTCCTCTTAAGCTTAAATAGTATACGGTGAGTTGAAGAATGCTGTTTTATTCAATTTACTTAATCATTTTTGCAATGTTTCCCAAAGTTCCCTGAAGATCAGGAACACCTGGAGTGCTTGGCAAAAACAGATTTCTGGACCCCAAACCAGACCCACTGAACCAAAATTTACAGAGGGCGTACCTAATAATCTGCATACCTAACAAGCCCCCGGGGATGATCTTATCCTCATGGAAGTGGCAAGTACCATGAGATAGAGGTAAATCGAGTCTGTCCTGACTAATACACAATTTCCCATTCTACTCTCTATGTAGTTCTCTATTGCAGAGTGACAATTCAGCTAAAGAGGTTAAAAACTTGGAAGTCTTGGCAATTGCACACAGCTGTCCTGCCAAGCCACTAGACTAGCTGCTGTGATCAGTTTGGGATCAAAAGTTAAATACTTTACATCTGAATGACATAGCAGATATGCAAAGGGAATGTGTTTTTCCAATATATGTAACTGTGAGACCATTTGCTTCACTCAAATATCTCCTTCATCTCCATGCCATTGAAAGGGAAAAGAGCCGCCAGGATATGGCAGCTGAAATGGAGGAGGCTAGGCTGTGTTTACCTAGGTTTTGAGAACCTCCATTATGCAAGTTTGCATTACCCCCATGCCCCAGAGGGATGCTCCTGAGTTTCCTTTAAACTCCATATGGCTACATTCCCCAGATGCTAAGGACTTGGAGTTATCACATATTTATCCTTTTGAAAGCCTTTCGATAAAATGATTGTTGTGTGTCTTTGTGGGTGACAAATGACTTCTCTCAACAAATGATGCATTAACTTTTCAAGACAAGTAAAATATTGAGTGGCTATCAGGTGAATTCAAACACTGTAGACAATGAAGGCAGGAAAGGCAGGTCAAGAAAATATATATTATCAGTGTGATGAGATTCGCTTTGGGACCCTAAATGCACAACTGACCGGTTAATTGATTTGGAGTTGGAACTGTACAGCCTGGCTAGCTTTCTCCTCCTCCCTACCCTTCAAAGCCTCACAGTCTCCTACGGGATCAATTCCAGACTATTTAGCACACACTGCAGGTGCTCTGTGGATTCAGCTTTCTCCTTCCTCTTCATCTTCTTTAGTCCTAACCTACTGTTGATGATTCAGTTATCAGGAACCTCTTGCAGCTTCCTATACAGACCCTGGCATTCCCCAACCTTAGAAGGTGTTGTCACCTCTACATGTATTGCTGCCCCAGCCCCTGCCTTTAGGAATCAGCTTAGGGGTCATCATCTCCAAGAAGCCACCCTCCTCTACACTTCATTTTTGCTGTGGAAATAATCAATGTCATGATGTTGTCCAAATTCTAGAATATGAGCTACAGGACTATGGAGAAAGGAAGAGAGGGAACTTACTGGCCTTTATGCCCCTCAGTGCCCAGCGTGGAGCCTGGCCTACGGAAGGTTCTCAAAGAGATGGTTATGGACTACAAGAACGTTAATCAATCCTTACTTAGAGTGTTTAAAATGATGAGACCAGATTATCCCTGCCAATATTGCTTTTCTGTTGTCCTTCAAAAATGACCACAGTAACTTTTTTTTTATTATAGCTTTGGAAAGAAGGCCAGAAGCACCAAAGGCACTCCATTCATTTTTGATAGAATGTATTTGTTTGGTGTGCTATGTGATTCTTTTTCTGCCTATTACGTGTACATTTAAAAAATTAGTTGCACCTTTTCCTTTCGAAGTGCTTAGTAACCATGTTGTTTCAGATACAAAGGCCTATAGAGCAATGCCCACTGCCCTATGAATGGGGCCTTTGTTCTCAGTGCTGTTTTGGTAGGAAATGGTTGCTATTTAGGTTTCCAAGAGGGAATATAAACTATGCTCACCTAATCAAACAGACCAGTAAATACAGCAGTTAATCTGACAACTTCAAATTCCTGAGTTGCATTCTGAGAAACAATTTAACACCAACAATCATTTAAAGCCTATGTAAATCATAAGCCTTTGGTTACTAAGAGCTTTATTGTATTTTATTTCATTTCGTTTTATTAATTACTGCAAATGCCTGGTTCTAAATCATATTTCAGTTAAAGATTTCTTGTTGGTGGAAAAGAAAAGAAATTACATAGGAAAATATAGGATGAAAGCTCAAAAATAAAACAAGTTAAACAGAGGTCAAAGCAAAGAACAAAACAGCATGGGTGAGTACGTGAAAGGGAAACATGACCCTATCCTATTGGTGTGCTATAAAGAACTGATCCTGAGGACAGGAGAAATCCGAGTTCAGGTCTGTGGTGCCTGATGAGCGAGCTTGCCCATTGTTCTCATTTCTTCAGATAAGTTACTTCAAACTAATCTGCCCCGTGGCTGCGGAATAAAAGGCAGTACCTGTTTGTTCAAGTTATTAACAGTTTTATAACGTCCTCAGCGAGTCACCTTGGACGTTTAGTCACACTGCTTGAGGAACAAAAGCACTGAAACAATACTTGCTGGGGGGAAAAAAATCCACCTAGTTCTTAAATGCAATATATAAACCCAAACAACAACAAAAAGATCTCTTTGTTTGAAGTATGGATATGAATATCACCATTTAGTTTCTACCTGTTTGCTAACAATTGTAATAGCCTCTTAAAACTATGTCCTTGCAATACATCAGGGAGCAGGGCCTAACATGCACACGGCACATATTAAAAGCGCTATCTGAACTATTCCTTCCCTCTTGAAAAAAAAAAAAAAATCTAGTGTTTCTGGTTTTTAAAGGAGCCATTGTCACTTCTGGTTGAATGTTTATTTTACTGTCTCCTGCACAGCGGAGGGCATTTCACCTATAAAGAGTGATTATAGAGCGCTGGCACGATTTGAATACTCTAATCAATGCTAGTTAAAGTAGGAATAAATAAACTTTTATGGCACCAGAGTTCCTACCCTTCATGGAAATTATTGTTAATTTATTGAATCAATAATCTTAAAACAATAAATTATGATGCCCTTTGTTTTACTAAGCCCTTCTCACAGTGTGTTAAAAAGCAAGGGCTTTATAAATATTGCAACAGGCTGGGAGGAGGTTTTTTAACCAAGTCTTTGTATGTGGCCCGTTCTGCAATAGATTAGACTATAAAAGTTAAAAGTGTATATGTGCTTTGGGGGTGGGAGGAAGTTGAACACAAGCAGACACTAATAATAATAATAATAGTAATAATAATAATAATAAATTCCGATACTAATTAAAGTAGCTGAGAAAGGAATTTTGATTCTTTTTCTCACTAAACCTGTCACTGTTTGAGCTGGTTTGGTTTTACTTCTCAGCTGTTTGAGAATTATTAGTTATAAGAGAATATGTATTACAAATCAAGGATAAAGATTTTTGGTTGATATAAGCAGGAAGCTGAGTGTCCAAAAGGAATACTTGTCCTCAATCTTTTTCTCTTAGCCATAGTCCCATGTTTGTTTAATCTCTTCTCTACCAAAACCCTCAGCAAAAACAGAACTCCTAGACTCATTTTGAATTTTGCACCTTCTACTGTCCTGACTTCTTAAGGATAAGATAGGGGCCTAAAACAGTGGCTGACACATGGCTGACTCTGAACCAAATGTAATGTTCCCTCTCTGAGGCCATCCTGGGACTGTTTCTCCACCCCTCACACAAGCTTAACAGGTCAGGAGAGTTGTATCCTTGCAATCTTTATTAGTTTTCTCATTATGTTTCTACCTTTCGTAGCAATCAAAGTATCTTTTGGGTACCTATTCATCCTGTTACAAAACTGTACCCAAATGCAAACTCTCTGGCTTTAAAAAATAAAATATAATGGAGAAAAGTGTACATTTGGGGTAATATCTGCAGATGAGACATTACTGTAGAAGCGATGTCCCAGAAGCACCTAATATCCAAAGCTTTCTGTGTAGATTAAGCTCCTCTAATGGCTCTACAGCTACTATATACAATTATCTGCTCACTAACAGCATCCCCTAAAACAGACGTAAGGGATCTTTGAAGCCGAGCTCTGCATACCTTAATTACGGAACCAATTTGGGACACTATCTGTTCCAACATTTTTTAAAGGCCTTCCCTAGATTATAAGAACACATCTAATTCAGGATTATTTTTCGTGCTTGGAGACTACAGACCTGAATGCAGGCAGTTGGAATGGCCCCCCAGGGCGCCGGTGCCTGCCACCACATTCTGCTGGGGGTTTTACAGTTTTTGTTACAGGACTGACCTAAAACCAGAAATATTATTCCCTGGAGTTGCACTTGCAACAGAAGTTCCCACTCCTTGGGATCCAACTCTGACTACAGGACTGTAATAATTTAGCACCTGGAGGGCCCAGCAGGGAAACCTTAGAAGCTGACAATTTATGGAATTTCCATCAATCATTGGTATTCTGCTTTGAAGAACTCTCTGTGAGTTCAGTAAAACTTCAAGGAATCTTCCTGGGATTATGAAGAGTTCAAGAAGTATACCTGGGCCAAAAGAGGGAAGGGAGATCCAATATGTTTTGAGCACCTACCGAATGCCATACATGATGCTAAAGCAACCGAATCCTCCTAGAGTTGAGCCATCAGCAGAAGCCCTCAGTCTGATCCACTCTTAAGAGATTGCTCCAGACAAGGAAATTCCTCGGCTGGGTTTGATTTACAGGAAGGCTATGTCTTAAGTAAAGATTCTAGCTTGGTCCTCGTTCCCTCCCACCATATATTCCCAAAGCAACTCTAGAGCCACTGGAATCTGGTTGCAGGATAAGAAAAAATCAACTTTCTGAGTATTAACTGCATTCAACTGCTAACAGGACGAATCGGGATCCCAGGCAGTAAGAACGGACAGCACTAAATCTGAAAGGATGGCTAGCTTGTAGAAACTGGCTACCACAGGGCGAGCCCTATCTTGGGAAATTTAGTGTGACTTCATGGAGCTCTCACAACAATGCTTTGAGGAATATATTGCAATCTCAATTTTAGAAATGAACAATGGTGATTTACAGGGGTTCAGAGGCTTACCCAAGGTGACACAGTGGCAGAGCCAGAAGTCACATCTGAGCCTTCCCAAATCTAAAGGTCATCCCAGTGCCTGAAGGCCATACTGACAGTCTTCTCCTAAAACTATTTTGTTGCTTCACTCTGTGTATCTTCAGGGACTTAGCAACTATCTTAGAATGATCTTTTTTTACTCACAGAAATTAATCCAAACCTTGCCCTCATGGATATTCCACACTCTGAAATTCTCATAAAGAAAGAATCAGTTTCCATTATGTAGGTATAGGATTCATAGATTTCAGTGAATTCATTCATAACTAGGAAAGTTTAATATTGATTTAATATTAGTGGGTCTATTAATATTAAAGCTGATTAATTATATTCTTCCAGCCTTAAGCCTTTAATGTCCATGTTTTTCCCCCTTAGTACTTAATAGATTGGATTCTCTCCTTCCGTTAGGTAAAAGCCAAGTTACCTGAAGAAATGGGAGGAGACATTGTTATATGGAGATACATACTCAAAAACTGAATCTTTGGGGGATCCCAAAACAATCCTGTACCTGGGCTTCACAGAGTTGAAAGCATAATTTGAAAACCAAAAGGGTCTCAGACAGCTCTAGAACTAGAACTATTTTGTCATTTCATGTTGCGGATGCCAGCATTCACTGCCCAGACCCCGCTTTTAGGACTGAGGTTCTCATTCCCATACCCCTTCTACATTGGCTGCTGAGAGCTGATAATTGAGTCCCTCTCCAGAAATCACCCCTGGCAAAAGAGAGCCATGTTGCTCAAAGTTACACACCCTTCTAGGAAGTAGCCCACCTATGCAAGGATTGGTCCACGGGAGGGTTCAAAGGCTCGCCCTCCTGCCTCACTTAGGCACAACTTTGATGCGTCACCCCAGTTCCAGAGCTTCCATGGGATCAGAAGGGGCCCTGGTGCCACTCTATCTGAATTCAGTCTCTTCCCCTATCTAACACAGCTTTCCTTTCTCCCTTATAGCTGATTTCCCTACTAACCCTCCATCTGTGTCATTTGTGATGGCACAAATCATCTCCAGTGTTTCCAGGAATCTGACCTAAGACCCACCTCTAAAGCCAGAGGTTTATCAAAACCTTGCTCTAAGTCACTCAACCCTTCTCTGCCTTTACTTCCTCTGCGTGTCATTACAAACTTAAATTGTTGCCCTTGAACAAATGCTGGTTTTGGTTTTTTTTCCATATCATGGCTCCAATTTTTGATGGCTTCTGCATACACATACCTGATTTACTCATAGCTCTAGTTTTTTCTTGTTCCGTCATGTTTTGACTGCCGTCAATCTCCTTTAGAAAGAGATGTTGTCACAGATCATCATCTCATGTGTCACTGGCAATACTGTTGATTTGGCTAATTTTGGTTCAGGTACCTATCTTTGGTTTGTCTAGATGGAAGGTAGAGAAGATATAAGGCATAAAATATGGCCACCCCTGCTTAAGAAAAAGCTCAAACTATTTTTTTCAGTAGAGAGAACCATGGATGTAATAATTTCTCTTAGCAGGGAAGGTAGACTTGGCTGGCACTGTGACTAGCCCATCCATTGAATTTGTTATGTACTGAATGTTTGTGTCTCCCCCACGTTCATATAAAGTAAAACCTTGGTTTACAAGCATAATACATTGTAATCCAAAGCACTTGTTTATCAAAGTGGATTTCCCAAAGAAATGATTGACATTCAGATGATTTGTTCCACAACCCAAAAATATTCATATAAAAATTATTGCAATACTGTAATATAATACAAAATAATAAAGAAAATACAAAATATAAAGAACAATAAACAAATTAACCTGTATTTATCTTTGAAAACCCTCTTGGCTAGTATAAGGCAGACATGAGAAGAGGGTTATTGTGGAAGAAGACTTTCATATTGCTAGCAGAATCACTTTTATCTATTGGCTCAATGGAATCTTTTTCTGCATGGAGGCCACTCTCATGGATGTGTTAATATAGTACAGTGGTAACAAACTCTTGTCGTATACTGTATTTAATGGAACTGGCAATAGGCAGCAGAGGAAGGGTCTATATATACAGACAGCCTGACCTAGAAGGAAGCAAAGCATTCTTATGTTTCCTCTTGTATGGAAAAGCAAAGCACTGTCCATAGGTGCTTTGAAGTGACAAAAAATACACTGGTGCCAGTTGTGAGCACCTTCCAACGTTCTGAAAACTCACTGATTACTGCCAAACTCTGCGGCCCGAGATCATGGGAGACAATCACCCACAATCCCGCAGAGAAAAAAACGATTGACTTATTTGTGATTATGTGACAGTATGTGTTGCATATTACTCATATTGCAAGACATTGCTTTTTTATCAAGTCAAAAGTTATTAGAAATGTTTGTTCATCTTGTGGAACATTTGCAGAATAAGTTATTCACAATCCAAGGTTTTACTGTATTGAAATCCTAACCCCCAATGTGACGGTATTAGAAGAGGGGACCTTTGGGGAGTGTTTAGGTCATGAGGGTGGAGCCCTCATGAATGGGATTAGTGCCCTGATAAAAGACACAAGAGTCTGTTCCTCTCTCTGCTCTCTGCCACATAAGGATACAATGAGAAGACAGCCATCTGTAAATCAGGAAGAAGACCCTCACTGGATACTGAATCTGCCACACTTTCATCCTCTTTCATCCCACACTTCCCAGCCCCTAGAACTGTGAGAACTAAATATATTTTGTTTAAGCCACCCAGTCTATGGTAATTTGTTACAGCAGGCCAAACTGGCTAAGACAGCATTTAGGAACAGGTCTAATTCTAATCAATGTATCAGGTAGGAATTTATTTAACAAATATTTATTGTGCACTATGAATTAAGCCCTATTTTAGGTAAGGATAGAGCAGCACACAAAATGACAAAAACTCTTGCCTTCATGGAGTTTGCATTTTAGTGTAAATGACAGAAAAAAAGTAAATAGTTAAAATTCAAAGAGAGCAACAACGAACAATCTCAACAAATGTATATGTTTTCTCTGACAAAACAGGTCCTCTAGGAGCCGGGTGGCTCAGTCTATTGAGCGTCCAATTTTGGCTCAAGTCATGATCTCACAGTTTGTGAGTTTGAGCCCCACATTGTACTACCGGCTGTCAGCCCGCTTCAGATCCTCTGCTCCTCTCTCTCTCTTTCTGTCTCTCTCTCTCTCTGCCCCTCCTCTACCCCCCACTCTCTCTCTCTCTCTCTCTCTCTCTCTCTCTCTCTCTCTCTCAAAAATAAATTAACATTAAATAATCATTAAAGAAAAAAAAAATCCAGATCCTCAAGAGGTCAAAGCAAGTTGACCTTTCACCTCCTTTCTCTGCTCATCCTCTTCTATTCATACTAATTGGCAGGGAAATGGCAAGAGAGAGGAAAGAACCCAAAACCTTACATAATCCACTTCATTAATAAAGTTAGCTTTCCAAGTGAGCAATCAAAATCTTAGCCTGAGAGAGAATTTTCTTTCCTCTATTCAGGCTGCTTCATCCAGTCATTTATAATTTTTAACAACATTTATATAGCATTTTTACGGTTTCAGAAGCATTCCTATTTAATCTTTCATTTAGTCATTCACTCAGCAAGCATTTATTATTTAATTACAAGTGTCAGACCCATATATCATCTCCTTTCTCCCCAGTGCAACTCTGAGAGAAGAGCAAATATTAGCATACCTGTTTACCAGATGAATTTGGGGGAAAAATAAAGCTCAGCAATAAACAAGCAGAATAGAAAAACAGGCTTTAGGGGTGTGTGGGTGGCTCAGTTGGTTAAGCAGCCAACTCTTGATATCAGCTCAGGTCATGATCTCATGGTCAAGTCCCCAAGCTGGGCTCTGTGCTGGCAGTGTGGAGCTTGCTTCAGATTCTCTCTCTTTGCCCCCTCCATGTGCTCTCTCTCAAAATAAATAAATAAACTTAAAAAAAAGAAAAGGAAAAAAAAAGCAAAACAGGCCTTTAAAGCCAAGCAGACTCAGGTTTGTCTCCACATAAACATGTTGATAAGAATATCCTTGCACATGAAAAAAAATTTTTTTTAGGTCATTTATAATAATATATGGAATACAGTGAGATTAAAAAATATAAATGGATTGAAAGAAGATTAATGAAGGGACAAGAGTAGAATGGAAAACTGAAAACAAACAGCAAATCAGAGAACAGGCATGTGTGCTAACTATGTTAACAAGATCTTTCATAATTACTAAAGTTGAGTTTCCAATCCTTTATGAGATTCGTGGCTATCAGCGGAAAAATGCAAATGGAAAAGTAACACTCTTTCAATTACTAGATAGCAAGGGAGTTAAAAAAAAGAAAATGGTAGAACTTATGGGATAAAAGAGAATGAAGAGACACGCCATCCAACTGCAACATGTGGACCCTACTGGATCCTGACTCAAACAAACCAACTGTAAAAAATGATTTCTAAAACAATTGGAGAAATGTTAACACTCACTGTTTTTGTGTATTAAGGAACTGGTAAGTACTTTCAGTGCAATAATTTATTGTGTTCATGTTTTTGAAAGAGACATTATCTTTAAGATGCATATTGAATAATTTGAGCTGAAAATTGGATACAATTTTCAATGTATGTAATCTATACAATGGATGTAAGATTCCTATTGCCCACACAGTAGCTTTGTGTTTTGGGGGCCAGTTGGTGGACTTTATTCTCCTACAAACCTGAGGAAAGGCAACATATTGCCCAGAGTTTTTGTGAAGATTAAATGACATATGTATACTCAATCCTCATTATTTGTGCAATCACTATTTGTGATCCTCACTATTTGTGGATTTCCCTACTCGTTACAATGTATTTATAACACCAAAACCAATACTCATGGTCGCTCTGTGATCATCGACAGACACGCACAGAGCAGCACAAAATTCGAGTCGCCTGAAGCTTGTGTTCCCATCTGAAGTTCAAAATGGCAATGCTCTGCTTTCTCCTTTTTAGCTCTCTTTCAATAAGTGTCCTTCCCATGGTCTATTTAATGCCATGTTTTTTCATTTGTGTGGTTTTTGTTGGTAATTTCACCATTTATAACTCTCTCCTGCCGAAGTGTAGGGCTGAAGTGCTGTCTACTGTTCCTAAACACAAGAAGGCTGTGATGTGCCTCACAGAGAAAATACATGTATTAGATAAGCTTCATTCAGGCATGAATTATAGTGCTGTTGGCCATGATTTTCATGTTAGTGAATCAACAACATATATTAAATAAGACATCTTTAAACATAAACACACACAAAACAAGGTTATATATTACCAATTGACAAAAGTTGTGGCCAGAGGCTCATAGGAACCTAACCTTGTGTTTCCCCTAGGAGCAATTATTCAGTATTCACAAATTCACTGATCATGGCAACTTTATAAAATGTAACTACTGAAGATAACAAGGATCAACTGTATATAAAAGACTTAAATTAATGCTTTCCATAGAGCAAGCACTCAGCAAATGTTGTCTCTTCTGCTCTTAAGTGATAGATAAAGATCAGACCCAAAATCCTTTCCTCAGAATCATTTCCTGGGTTCTTTATGTTTGACATAGCTCCCCCGCTCGTAAGTAAATTGTAATGTGTGTAATACACTATTTGATCAAAAAGATCTTCAACTGGACATAAGTTTTCCAACTTTCAACCAATTTTTGTTTCTCTGGGGTTGTTCTGGTTAGCAGAAAATGCACTGGACTTGGAATTACAGAGAGTGAGCCAAGCTTCTGCTGTTCTATGAGTGTGTGATGCACAGTCATGTCTCAAGCACTTCAGAGTTCTAAGTGATAACTACATAAAGAAAATATAATGACTCCATTCTACAGGAAGAGCTAAAACAGAGATTAATGAAATCTGGAGAAGCTAGGAAAACAGATGAAAAACAAGTGTGACGCTACCTTCTCTTCTTTTGAAACCACTGAGCACTGCCTGTCCCCACCAAGCTGGAGAACTCCTAGACAAGTTGCATATCTCCTACTATGATTTCCAAATTAGAATTTACTTCTGGGCTTCTAAATAGGTATGCCAGGTCTACTCAAACCACAGCATAAACATGCTCCCAGGAGCATCAATTTTACTAGAATGTTCACTGAGAAAAATACATTAAAATTTATTTTATTTTTGAACTGTGGCTCAAAATTTCTACATAGGAGGATGAAGTACGTGCTATTGGTATTTCCCAGTATATCCTCTGAACTCACCTTGGAATTCAAATGACAGCTTTCATGCAAACTAATGGCATCTTGGACTAAGGACCCACTGCATCTCTCAATTTTATGTCTCAAGACCTTTCCCAAGCCTCAGATCTTGATCAGCTGCAAGCAGGGCAAACCAAGAAGTGCAGGGAAGTTAATGCCCCTGGGAAGAATCTGCAACTAACAAGGGATACGTGCACCAGCTCCCTGTCCTTCAGAGGAACAATTCTGAGGAGTATTACTCATGAAGGGTTGAGCCTCATGGCCTGCAACAGCAAATGGCTCAGTGACTCATCCTATATCCGCTTTTCTTCTTCCTGTCTCACTCTCACTACTCTCTTGCCTACCAAATAAACTACCTGTGCCGAAATCCTTGCCTCAGGCTCTGCTTTTGAACTTAAGGAGAGCTATCTAGTTGGAATGGACTTGAGCTGCATTCACACGGCACTTTACAATAAACTAAAGAAATTCATGTATCTGTTTAGACATTGAACTGCAAGTAGATATATGAGATAACTAAAAGCATAATTTTCATATACTATGCAAAAAAGATGTCAAAAAAATTTCTATTATGGTGGCTATTTTGGACCATGCTCTAGACTTCAATGTATTTTTCTCTCTGATTAAAGATCTTGAGTGAGGAGAAAAAAAAAATTCTTAGATTAATCATCAATATTGCCCCACTCAAATGACCAATCAGGAGTTGACTACAAGTGAATGCCACTGCCAATGTCTAGAATATATATTTCAGCAGATGGGGCTTAGGGAATGTTTAAGTGTGTAGTTCACTTAGTTATCCCACTCATCATGAGACTCAAGGGGAACCATGTAACAAAGACACTCTGTCCTATTTTCAGGCAAAAGAAAGTGGAAGGCTCATTCAATAACCTGGATAACTGTGGCTATATGAACCACATTAACATAAAATTATCTTCCCTGCAAATCTGATCAAGACTTTATGTACATAGGATATGTTTCCCTAGAGGACTTCAGAAACCATTGCTTAAAAAAATTACCATCATAATTAAGACTCTTCCTAAAAATAAAAAGTACTCATATCCAAATTGGGTAAATATATATATTTGAACACTCTTTCCCTTACTGATCATTTGTCCTCAGGAAAGGTGAATATAAACTTTGTTGCTGCTATTTCAAGGTAAAACTGAACAAAGGAGGAGAATAGAAGGAAATTAGTTAATTTTTAACCATTAGCCATGTGATAGAATTTCAGTTTATACCCTTCACGCGATTCCCCAGGATGTCCCATGCCAGATTCTCTGATTCATCATCCTTCAATTAATCTTACAATCTGCACTGCATAAATTAGGGTCCTCCTTGAGTTTTATGAGAAAGACATAAATACCAACTTCGGCAGGAAAATCTAGATTGCTTTACCCTATTGAAATTCAAGAAAAGCTGCACTGTTTGTGCATGAATTCCATCCTCATCCTCACTGGCTTGGATTCTGTTTTGTTTGGACAGAAGTGATAAATAAACAGAACTTTCCATCAAAAGCAATGAAGAAGTCACAGTTTACGATATATTCTCTTTTAAAAATTTAACATCATTACTTTCATTCCTTATATGGCCAGTGGTGTGTCCACCCCTACATCTTCTGAATGTGGAAGACCTGGTGGTGAAACACACTGGCTTCCTGTTGCCAAGATCAGGCAACAAATTCATGATCCAGTTATGAACACGTTGTGTATGTTCCGTGACTTTGTTGTAAATTAGTCCTAGCTTGGTTTTGCCCCCTTCCTTTTTAAAATATACTGTCTGCACCCAAATTGCTATTTGATGACAAGAAAAAGCATAGCCATACTTCAGCCATTCATCCACCAGTTTCTTCCAGCATGCCCTGGTTTCATTTAGTGTCCAAGTAGTGACCCTTCTCAAACCTGGAGCACGAAATAGAAATGGTAACATGGTAAACTCTCCTGAATCATACCTATCCCATGTTCTAATAGTTTGACTCCATCGCCAGAAACCATGCGTCCTTGGCATCAACCACAACTGATTGTTCAAAGAAGAATTGCATAAATTACCTTGACTTTACTTTTTCTTCTTTAAAATGAAGGAGAAGTCATCAGGAGCTCAGTGTTTACACAAGAATATGTCATTCACGTTGACGTACACCTGAACATAAACCCTTTTCTTTGTGAATAAAAGCAGTCTGGAAATAGTAATGTTCTATGTAAATGTACTTTAAGTTTCTAGAATTTTCACTGAGTGTTGGCGGTCATACATTTAAGTTTCTTGGAAGGCTACTTGATGAGAATTGGTCTGTAGCTTACACCCTTCACATACCATCCTCTGCTAACGAGCAGTACAGAGTCTTCCAGGTCCAGCTATTCAGGGAGCAGCAGCAAGGATATATAATCTTAAGGCATAATGACCGATTGTGAGGTTTTTTTTAAAGCATAGAATTCAATACAATTCAATAAGAAGTATATTCTAATGAAACTCATTCATTGATTCACCGATTCATTCACTGTTCAAACATTTACTTGCCAACAATTTTTACATGATACATACTATATATACCTTGGAAATTCAAAAGCAACTAGGATACCTTACCCTTTAAGAACTCACAGTCAGTGAGGAAGGTGGGTAAACAGTTATAATTAGAGATGAGGGTCCATATAGGGTATACAAAGGGCTAGAAATATGGGTGATGATGACGAGGGAGTCATATTTTATAGTGCCATGAGAAAATGAACTTGATTTTCATTGTTTCAAATCCACGTGGACTTCCTTGCAAATATCTTCTTGGTACATTAAGATAATTCGAAAAGAATGTCTACCCTTTTAGTCTCTGATGCACTAGGTAGGGAAGAAAATGAAAATGATCTATTGTTGCTCATATAGCTGCTTGATGGCCCATCATCATGGACAGAGTCTACTCTGCAGCACAACTCACAATTCTTATCTCTGCAGCTGCACACAGGACTCTGGTTGCAAACACAGAGAAGCAAACAGATGATGG
This sequence comes from Prionailurus viverrinus, assembly GCF_022837055.1. Lineage (NCBI taxonomy): Eukaryota > Metazoa > Chordata > Mammalia > Carnivora > Felidae > Prionailurus > Prionailurus viverrinus. The sequence goes on from NC_062567.1 coordinate 55,181,096, forward strand.
AAATCTCTTTCTAACAGAAATGTAGGAAGTGAGCTTTCTATTACTTTGGATTTATTCTCTCTTTTTTTGGCAAGTTCTAGGAAGGATGGACTATAGCCTCCTTGAAAGGCCTCATTATGCAGAAAGAACATTTTAGAAAGACTAGAAGGGAGGAAAGAAGAGAAAGAAGAAGGGAGAAAGGAAAGAATGGTGGGAGAGAAGAAGACATAAAGGCATGCAAGAGAGCTATAGTATTTGGAATAAGAGGAAATTTTTTCTGCTACAAAAAATAACCAGAAATCACACAACATCAATTAACACAAGAAGTAAAGAAATGTTGAGAATAAAAGCTAGCCCACAGTTTTTCCACAATTCAAATTTATAACTGGACAGTCATCTATTATTCATTATACTGGGTCATTTCCTACCATGCCTACCTGTCTACCCATTAGCAAAAACTGTGTGTTAATTTTGCTGCAACTATTTCAGGTATGTGAAACACGCTAGCCCCACTGGAAAATAACTGGATCTTTAAAATCAAAAGCCTAATGACCACAGCATATAATTCTCCCAGTCTGGAGAGTACAATTCACATGGATGGTAAAAGTCATACACAATCACATGAACTCTTGGTATGGAGTAGGGAGGTCCAAAGACTATCTCTGAAAGCCCTTTCAGAAAGGAGACAGCTCACTGTGTTTTGGGCCCAGACTCTGAGCACATTCTCATTCTTAGACATTCTCTTGCATCATAGCATTTCTTTACTATAACCAAGTAAAACAATTAAAGGGCATTAACGTGCTCTAAGAAGGGAAATTCAAACTCTGTTAAAACAAGAGACAGAGCTCCTTTCTTTGCTTAATATTTATTGAATGTTTCCTAAGACATGCAATTTGCTACAACTCTCTCATGCTCATCACAGTGAGGATTTAATACAGTTGTTAAGCACATCAAATACAATTCTTCTCCTGGAGGGAAATCACTGTATAGAATTGTCAGGGACCTATTTCGGAAGCTTACACTAAATTGGAGTCATTCATTGTTGCTGTGCAGCTAAATAATGAAACTTAAATTGGTGACAACTTTTCAGTGTTTTCTTTACATTGCTATTTTATTTTGGAAAGTTATCTCTAATTAGAATGATAGCATTCAATCATTCATTCAAATATACATGCCTTGAAGACCCACTATGTGCAATGCACCATTCTAGGTTCTGGGGGAAAATGGTGAACAAGACCACCCTCTTCTATGGAGGCTATGTTTCAGCAGGAAAAGACAGACAACCAATATACATTGACACAAATACCCATGCATATAAACAAATAATTACATAAGATGATTTAAAATATAAGTGCTAGAAGATACTAAAATATAAAAATGGGATAGAGAATGACTGAGTCAATGTGGGGTCTGGCGTCCTCTTTAATGTGGTCTAAGACCTCTCTGAGCTGAGAAGAAAATGATAAAATGAAGGGAGACATGCAAAGAAATAGAGAAAGACTTATCGGGGCGCCTGGGTGGCTCAGACAGTTAAGCGTCTGACTCTTGATTTTGGCTCAGGTCATGATCTCACAGTTGTGGGATCAAGCCCTGTGTCTGGCTCTGTGCTGGCAGTACAGAGCCTGCTTGGGATTCTCTCTCTCCCTCTCTCTCTGCCCCTCCCCTGCTTGTGTGCTCTCTCTCTTTTTCTCTCTCAAATAAACATTAAAAAAAAAAAGAAATAGGGAAAGAGTAGTTCAGGCAGAGGGAACAGGAAGTGCAAAGGACATGGGACAGCCAATACTCCTGAATATTAGACCGTGTTTTGCACAATTCTTTATAGCTTGGAGCACTTTCTTGTATATAGTTTCATTTGATCCTCACAACAACCCTAGAATAACGGTACTGCAGGTAATGTTATCCTCACCTTCTAAATGATAAATCACACACCCAGTGGAGGGTCAAATGAGGTCTTGTGACACCTATGCTTTCCAACACATTGTGACTCTTCTCTGTGTTCCACTGACTATGAAGGGTTCATAAATCATCTGAGCAGGAGGTTTAATGCCATGATTACCTCTACTTTTTTTCTTTCTTTCTTGTAGCATAGTAGATAAAGCTTGAGATCTGAGTATGGCAGACCTTTATTTGAGTTCCACTCTTGCCTCAGTTACATCTACTACCTTCCTGCCAGTCACCATAGATGCACTGTCTGTTCTCCTATTAAAGCCAAACCCTCCACCTAGACCCTGGATCCCAGTGTCTCAAGCCTACTAAAAACATTACTGCAGAAATTCTCCCCTCTCTCCTGCATCATTAAATTATCCCTCCCTACTGTACCATCCCCATGAGCCTATTAACATGCCATTATTTTGCCCATCTAAAAAAGTGTTCTTCTGACTCCATATCTCCTGTGCTCAGCATGCCATTTCTTTGCTCCTGTCTTTACCAACACTACTCAGAAGAGTTGTTTGTACTCATATGTCACTGATTCTTTTCTTTCTATTCGACATATTCCTTATATTCTGACTGAACAGGATAGCAACCTTAGCATTATCCTTAATTCGCTCCCACAGACTTTATCTAATTTGGCAGGAAATCCTATTAGCTCTACCTTCAAAATATATACAGAATCCAAACACTTCTTCCCTTCTCTACAGCTACCACTCCAGTAAGTCATCATGACCTCTCTTCTGGTTTACTAATAGCCTCCTAACAGGCCTGCTGCTGCTTGCAGCCCATGCCCAATGCAGCAGCCAGACAGATCACTCCTCTGCTCAGACTCTCCAGTGGCTCTCATCTTGCTAAGCATTAAATCAAAGCACTTAGAATGGATGTGAGACCCACGTGATCTGTGCCCCCCCCCCCCCCACGCAACTCCTTTGACCTTATTTCCTACTTCCCTCCCCCTGGCTCACCTAGCTCTTGCCACATGGGCTCTACCCCCTGACTCCTCTGCTAGAATGTGAGCTCCACGAAGTCAGGTTTCTTCGGTTCCTGCATGTATTGCAAGGGCCTGGAATGGTGCCTGGCACATAGTAGGCATTCAGTATGTAACTGTTGAAAGAATAATCCAGGACCACCTAACACAAAGCTAGGTGCAGATTTGCCCATTTTTACTGAACCTAATTAATGTGTAGAGTTCCACCAGATCACACCACAATCTTAATTACTGAATACAGATCTCTCTTAAATAAATAAATATAGAGAAAAATTCCATCTCACTATGTACTGCACAGAGTTAGCTACTTATTAGTATCTTTCATGTATATATAAAAATCTGCTCCTTTGGCTGCTGCCTCAGTTTAAGGATCCAATCTTGACTTGGAGGGAAATATTGCTTGCTTATTGTTCAAATTATTAGTTTACCACTACTTAAGTGCCTAGAAATAGTTAGGAAATAACCTTAAGCTGTTTATTTCTTCCGGAACAGAATCAAATCTACTATTGAGTTTCTTTTTGAATCAATGAAAGCCACCATGAGAACACTGAATAATTCAATAATTTTTAACTCATTCATATAAAATAGAAAATAGTTGCTTGGGAAAACAAACAAATATTACCTTTTAAAATGCTTTATGGCTTAGCATTTGAACTAAAGCTTTCTCTATATTAATCAAGAGTCTTTTCATCACCCATCAGAGGTGATGATAAAAACAAGGGTGCTTAACCTCTTGTGGTGATCATTTTGCAATATATTCATATATCGAATGATTACGTTGTACGCCCAAAACTAATATAATGTTATATGTCAATTATATCTCAATTAAAAAAAAAAACAAGGGTGCTCAAATACAACTAAAACAGAGGGAAAAACAAATGTACCTGAAACAAGTAAAAAGATGGAAAAAATAAAACATTTAAAATAATAAATAACATCTCTGACTTTGATTTGAAAAAGATAATGTACTAAGTCTCATAATTACTTCATTTAACTCTACAACCAAAACCTGTTATGGCAATTTTACGGGTGTTTTGCTTAACATTCTTGAACTGCGTTCATAATATGAGTACTTCCCTCTATCTCCTGTCACTTACATAGCCTTAGAGCCTAAGATTTAAAAACATACTAAATTTGTTCTCAGACTGTATTTCGTACTTCCAAAGTTCTCCTGTGGAACTCTCAGAACTTGGAAATCTGGTGACTAGTCCTAATACTTCCCCGCTTTCCATTTGCCCTTAAAGAAGAAATCAGCAAGGAAATCCCAAACCCTAGCCACAATCCTGCTGAACTCTCCTGCAGCCATTTGATTCACAGCATGACTCTCCAATACATCTGGATGCAGATCTCCTCAACTGGGCCTCTCCCTGCAGGGTCTGTCCTGCTTCTTTTTCAGGAGCAGGATTCTCAGTTTCCCATAAAGCTCTGCAGAGGTCATTGCAATTGGGGGGTTGAAGGAAACCCAAAACTGACTGCCAAAGAACTATTTTTGGATTATCTAGTCTTAAATCATTTCAGTTCAGCCCTATGGACATTTATTCAACTTGCAGGCACAATGCTAAGCAGTAGACCAACAAGGCCGGGCCTTGCTTTTAACACAATGAGTGCGATGGTGGAAATAGGTCTGGCGTGATCTGTCATATAAACGAGGTAGGCTCGTCTGGCCCTAGGATTCAAAGAAAACTTTCTGGACACAATCATACATGGGCTGAATTTCAATACAAATGGAGTATAAACTGGGCAAAACAAGGTGGAAAAGGGTATTCACAACAAATCCCATTGCTCTACTTTATCGATTTGGTAAAAAAAAAAAAAAAAAAATCAGAGAGAAGGAAGGTTGATACCCAGTCTTTTCAAGAAGGCTGGACACACATTTTCTGTGTGTCTTAGTTTATTTTTGGTGTGTTCACCTTTGTTGAGTTAGGTTGGGGTTAACTGCAGTCCCATATTGAAAATGTTTGATGTATTTTGTCTTGCATGGCATAAATGTCTTCACAAAAAAACAAAAAAAAAAAAAACAAAAAAAAACCAGTTGTGCTGGTCTGAATTCTGAGAGTAAAATTAATATATTCTGGATTAAGTCTGAGTAAAACTACATTTTAACTCAGTTAAAAGACATTTATTTTAATAATCAGTTTTAAAATTTTGAGTGACTGTGTGAGATTTTTAGGAGTATTCAGTCTGAGTTTTGTTTACCAATATTGGAAGAAATCCTAACTTTAAAAAAAAAAAAAGAGGACTATATTCCAGTTCCTTCAATCCTTTGTTAGTTTGTCTTCCTTCATGTACCCACTGTGCTTGTTTCTATAACATATGGGACTTTATACATTAAAGCAAAACTGTGTTTGTAAAAAAAAAAAATCTGCTGGTTTTAAATTCCAGTTTTTATTCCATGTATGCTATACCCTGTTATAAAAAAGTTACAGATCATTGCTATTTTTGCCCAAATTTCACTCTACAGAAGTCTCTTTATTAAGAAATGAGAGTTAATGAAAAGAAAAGTAGGGCTACTGTTTATATGGCTGCAAATATCACTGGGGAAATATTTCATGTTTACATTTTGCTGAACTATTTATAGCAGGGACACATACTTACAGTAAAGACCTCTTTTCCCCATATAATGGATATCTTTGTGCCTGAATTCTATATACTTATATGGTTTACATTTTTATCCAGTCTGACCACATTTCATTCCACATTACTTTGTCCTCTGAGCCCAGCTATATTATAGCAACACCTTCTGGCAGAACAGAGACACTGGAAATGTAGTGAAATAAAACAGTGCCTGCCTACCAGCATCTTAAATTGTTAGCAGGGAACATGGACTAAATTTAGCTATTTAATAGATCTTTCATATCAATTACTAAGATCTTTTTTATCCCCACTGGTGGTCTTTGAAAGTTCTCAATTTTAAGTACCTGAGTTTGTTCCTCTGAATTAATGGCAATATGTATTGCTGTATTTTATCTATATTTTAACTATTTAGCATGATACATTCATAAATCTAAATCTTCCAAAGTGTTTCTTGCCTGAAGTACAGTGTTGATGAGTGAACTTTGGAGTCCCTCTGGTGGTCATTTAAGTCAGTTTTAAATGAAACTGATTTCTCAAAACCTCTCAGCCACCAGCATCACTGTTCCACCTTCTTATCTCTATACCCCCAACCCTACCCATCCTAGGTCACTGCCACTCACACACACACACACACACACACACACACACACACACACACACACACACATACCTGCCCACCCCATTTCTAAAAAGTATTTAAATACAATGTAAATAATGTCTATAAATTCCTAATATTAGGTTGTGAGAATCTTTTGCCCAGGACAAAAAGATTTATTGCCAAGATTTACAATAAAATGCTTTATGTTTTATGACACAGCTGAAAGTTAAAATTATTGCCAATTCCCTGGTTCCTCAACTGGAAATCATAGCTCTGGCTTCTTCTTTACCTAAAATAGATTTTTAAAATTAACTTTAATTATTAAAGAATATTTTTATTTGTATAGCCCTTGATGACTTGTATTTCTTTCCAGTTACCTGATTTAGTCCCTTTAAATATTTTCTTAATTTTACAAATTCAGCAGCCCAAGCAGAAAACAATTGTATTCAGAATAAACACTGGCTTGGGGTAGTCACTGTGCAAAGCTACTGTCTTTCCCTTGGCTCCTTAGTTTTACCTAAAATAGGAGAGAAGACTTCCTGGGATTGGCTCTTGAGTGATAGAAGAGGTTTTCAAATAGATAAAGTCTTGAACTGTGCTTAGAGAAGATTAAGAAGTTATTTACCTAAACAGAAATGAAATGTGTCCTTGACATTACATGATGTCCCCTTGACATTTCTGTCATTATCTATGTTTCTGGTCAATGGTCTCAGAATTTCAGAGCTTTCAATGTTCAGTTCCCATGAGTCTGTGGTTTCTCTCAGAGGGAATATATTTCCTGCCTTCACTCTCAGTTGAAAGTGAGGGATGTGTTTGCTTATCTTCAGAAAATGAGTATATTTAATTTACTGTTTAGAAAAGGAAAGGGATAAAAGTAGTGATTGTATTGATATTGAGATCGCTGGGTGCTCCTAAACGTTTCCCAACACATGGCTCCCTGAACACCTCAGAATGCACCCTCTTTCTCTCTTATAATCGGTTTCCTTGAGTACCAAAATGCTAGATTATACAACGCTAGTCACCAAATCCAATATATCAACCATCCATTTTATCCAATTAGACTGGAGAGAATTGAGTTTAGAAGTGTGGTACAAAATATTATCAGACTACAGATCCTGCTTTTAAAAACTGTAATAATCAAATATCAAAAATCTACATATACACATACTTCAGACTATTAAAAAATAGCCAAACAGATACAATCTTGTCCACTAGGACCTATATATAAATAATGTTGCATTTGTTCAGAGTCGGCACTAGTAAAACATTTTAATAGAATAATTTGCAAGCAAAAACGTGAATGGCATCTTTCACTGCCTTTTCTTAGGTGTTGCACCACACCACATATGAAATGAAGAAAACACATGAAAAAAAAAACCAGCCACATAACTCCTTTTGCAGACATCTTTCCTCTGTAGTTTCTAATCTCCAATTCACTTGTTCATTGCTTTTGAAGGTGGGGGTGGAGATCACCTTTTAATATTTTCAAGGGCATGTAAGCAATTGGATAGGGCAAAGAGAAAACATGTTCCATTGTTCTTTGGGTTTTTAATAAGTAGTTACTTATGAATTATAGCAACCAACTTTCCAACATCCTGGCTTTCACTGCTATCTGTTGAAGGTTTTCTGAATGTGAAACAATGTGACTTGTAGACTTTCACAAGAAACTGTTTCAACCGTTATCATATGGTACTAATTATTTTAGATTGGAGGAGCTGGCTAACAACACTAGAAACATGGATACTTAGCACCATCTATTGCTCAAGAACAAAACAACTGTATGATAAAGGGGAAAGTCAGTCATTCTCAATGTAGAGCTTTTAAAAAGAGCAGTTTTCTATGACTGCTGTAACAAATCATCATAAATTTACTGGCTCAAAACAACACAAATATATTCTTTGAATTTTGTAGGTTAGGAGTCTGAAGTGGGTCTCACTGGGATAAAATCAAGGGGTTAGCAGTATAGCATTTCTTTCTATGGGAGAATTAACCCATTTCTTTGCCTTTTCTAGTTTGTAAAGATATAGCTTTTAGAGGCACCAACATCCCTTGGCTCATAGCCCCCTTCCTTCATCATCAAAGCCAGAACTATTGCATTCTTCCATGCTTTCTGACCATGCTTTCATAGTCACATCCTCCTCTGATTCTGACCTCAGGTGGAAAAGGTTCTCTATTTTTAAGGACTCATGTGATTAAGTTGGAGGCACCAACCCAGTCTGTCCACAATAATCTCTGTACTTCAAAATCCTTAACCTTAATGACATCTGCAAATCCCCTTTTTAATGCAAAATAACAAATTCATAGGTTCCAGGTATCAGGATCCAGATATCTTCAGGGAGCCATTATTCTGCTTACCATGGAGTCTGACAGAGCATTAATTAAAAACCTTGTACAAAAATATCCAAATTGTAAGTCTCTTGACTTTTGGTGGAGTTAATAGTTGGCAGTGGTATATTGCTATTTATATTGAGGGCAAAGAAAAGGAAGGCTGCATTGCAGTGTTCCGATATTTGTCATTGTTATCATTTAGTTTTTATGAACCCAGCCTATAATTGTTCATTTTCTATTAGGTAGGCATTCTTAAAATGACCATCTTTTAAGAACATGCCAACTAAGTTAAATATTCCTTAGGGGAAGGGTCAGTCCTTATTTCCTCTATTCTTCCCACACACAACCTTTGCCATTCACTCCATCCCACCCTGTGATCTGGTCACCAATGCATGCACGTACACAGAGGCATACACACATCTAAAAATATTAACACAATCAATCAATGTCACTAATTTCCAGTGGCTGATTCCTGTTCCGCTGAGGGGTTCTTCTTTGAATGTCTCTTTTAGAACATATAGATAACTTTCCCACCTACCTTACAACACTGAAATGCTAGTTGTGAGTATTATTTGTTCTCTATAGTAATAATATTAGTATGTTAGTGATAGGCAACTTTGATAATCAGTACTGAGCATCCAGTTTTATTGTATTTATAACAGTAATACGGACGCATGAGCTATTGGATGCTCGGGATGCTTCTGGCATTTCAAGACTAATCTAGAGAAAGCAAAGAGCAGGTGCCAGAGGGATGCTCCGTGGACACGCTCCATCTGAAACCCATTCCCTCTCTGACCAGATACACTGGTGGCAGTTGGATATAGAAGACCGCTTTTGGCTGACAACACTGTTCATAGTCCTCACTGATTTATAACTAGTGCTGACCACTTTTAAGATTTCTGGTGGGGAGGAAATACCTAGAAAATAGTTTGTTCTGGCCGCATTCACTCTGGATGTGTTTGATGTTCCTCACTTTGGGATAGGAAGAATGGACACTTTGGAACATAGCAGCCTCTTTTTATAATTTCTCAAATTTCGTAATAAAACAAAGGCACCAAATTTTTAAAAGGACTTGAAAATTAATGTAACTATTCAAGGTCTATCAGATCATTATCCTCAAAATAACTAGAATGTATACAGAAATTATAACTTACAAATAATGTTCATGACCATCTAACTTGATAATGACATCAATCCTGTAAGACAGGTATTATTCTACAGTTGAAGAAACTGATGCTCATGTATAATTGACCAGGATTCTAAATAGCATACTTGTTGACAAGGATATGGAGAAATGATCACTATTATAGAATGTGAGTGGGAAAAAGATTCTTGTTTTTTCTCTGTTGAATATAGTCAGTTTTAATGACAGTGACCCACCTTTATTACTTAATATATAGGTCCAGTGGATATAACTGAGACTCTAAATAACAGGCTTATACAAGCTATAAGTCTATTTCTTTGACATGTGATGGGCCTGTTGTAGTGAGTTCTAGACTGGCATTCTGTCAACATCATAGGCACCTTCAGTATCCTGCTCTGGAATCTCTAAGGCAGTAGTTCCCTAAATTTGCTACACACCGGAATCACTTGGAGTGATTAAAAACACTCATGCCTGGGTTCTGCCCCCAGAAATTCTTATTTGATTGGTCCACAGTGCAACCTGGGCATCGGGAGTTTTAAAAGCTCCCTAAGTTCCCTAAGTAATTCTAGTGTCCAGCAAATTGATCCAGCTTTTCAGAAGGGTAGCTGATTATATCAAATGTTAAAACATGTCTTTGACCCAAATTTTCCACTGTAACTAATGTATTCTAAGGAAAAGTTTAAGAATATGAACAAAGATTGAAATAAAGTGATGTTCATCTCACAGTTGTTTATTACCACAAAACACTGGAAATAACCTATAGCAAAAACTGCTGGATATTCAGCAAAATCTGTCTCCCCTGCCTCCTAAACACATAGCTGGAGTACATTTCCCAGCCTGTTCTACTGGTAGAGATGATTATGGAACTGCATCCTGGGTGATGAAATGTAGGCAGAAGTGATAGGAACAGCTTCAAGTTCTAGTCCTTCAATACTTCCTGAGTGATTGTCCACGCTCTCTCGTCCTGAGGTTGAGTTACAAAGAATCCAGGGAAGAAAGCCAAAGCCCGAAATGATAATGAAAGTAGGAAAGGGGCGCCTGGGTGGCGCAGTCGGTTAGGCGCCCGACTTCAGCCAGGTCACGATCTCGCGGTCCGTGAGTTCGAGCCCCGCGTCAGGCTCTGGGCTGATGGCTCGGAGCCTGGAGCTTGTTTCCGATTCTGTGTCTCCCTCTCTCTCTGCCCCTCCCCCGTTCATGCTCTGTCTCTCTCTGTCCCAAAAAATAAATTAAAAACGTTGAAAAAAAATTTAAAAAAAAAAAAAAAAAGAAAGTAGGAGAGGTAGCAACCTGGCTCTTTCCCTGGAATGACCAGGTGGGAGACTATTCCTGACCAGGAACATACACATTACGCTCAACGTTGAGAATGAGATAAACTTCTACTGGATTAAGACACTGAGATTTTTGGGTACGGCAGCTAGAGTTGACCCTAATACAAAATTTAGGTGCCAAATAATAAACAAATTAGTCAAAGTTAAGTGAATTTCTTGCAACACAGACTTTCGTTCCATGACTTACTGATCACAATCTGGGTAGTAGCCAAACTAGAATAGATACGAAAGCATGTGTTTTCATTCTGCTTCATTATTAGCAATTTGAATACCAGGCTATTAAACGAAGGCACTGCTATTCACTTGACTGCAACTTTGGTGCAGCTGAGCTGGGGTAGTTCAGTTTCAAATCTCTGTTTCTGACACGATAAGAGGCAGTCAACAAAATAAAACAAAACAGAAACAAGGAACGCCGCATGTGATTAAACTTTTTAAAAATAAAACGCCGTTGAAGTCTCCTACCTGGAGCTGGCGCACAGACCGCGCCAGAGCTCAGCCCGGCTGGCCAGGACGGTCAGGCTGCTGCTCGCCGTCTTTGCAGACTCGCTGGGCTGGCACGTACCCCCGCGTGGCCCTCGACAGTCCCAAGAGGCGGCAATAAAAATGGCGCTTTCGGGGCGCCTGGGTGGCTCAGTCGGTTCGGCCTCCAACTTCCGCTGGGGTCACAATCTCGCGGTTTGTGGATTTGAGCCCCGCGTTGGTCTCTGTGCTGACAGCTCAGAGCCTGGAACCTGCTTCAGATTCTGTGTCTCCCTCTGTCTCTGCTCCTCCCCTGCTCAAGCTCTGTCTCTGTCTCTCTCTCTCTCTCAAAAATAAACATTAAAAAAAATTGGGGGCACCTGGGTGGCTCAGTCGGTTAAGAGGCTGACTTCAGCTCAGGTCATGATCTCTAGGTTCGCGAGTTCAAGCCCTGCATCAGGCTCTGTGCTGACAACTCAGAGCCTGGAGCCTGCTGCGGATTCTGTGTCTCCCTCTCTGTCTGCCCCTCTCCTGCTCACGCTCTCTTTGTCTCTCAAAAATAGATAAACCTTTAAAAAAAAATTTTTTTTTTAAATGGCGCTTTACTTGCCCCAGGTTCCAGGGCAAGACCGAGGCCGTGAGGAACCCTCACACTTCACTTCATCCCTGTACCCATCACAACAAATGAAGCAGCCACACCTGAATTCCTCCAAACAACCTTTATTTCCTCAGTCTTCCTTAACCCTATGGAACAAGAAGCTGCGACTGAATAGGACCCAGTACAGGGGCTGCTTTCTTTTCTACTCCCTCCCTCCCAATATAAAAATATAGATGGGGCACCTGGGTGGCTCAGTCAGTTGAGTGTCCAACTTCGGCTCACATCATGATCTCACAGTTTGTGGGTTCAGCCCTGCATTGGGCCCTGTGCTGACAGCTCGGAGCCTGGAGCCTGCTGCGGATTCTGTGTCTCTTTCTCTCTCTGCCCCTCCGCCACTCACTCTCTGTCTCTCTCTGTCTCTCAAAAATAAATAAATGTAAAAAATATATGGATATAGTTATATTTTTTAATAAATTTTGAAAATAAAAAGTGAAAAATCAGATGCCATTTGTGACAACATGGACAGACCTAGAGTATATTATGGTACATGAAAAAGTCAAAGACAAGTAACATATGACTTCACGTATATGTGGAATGTATAAAAGCAAAACAAATGAACAAACAAACAAAAAGCAGAAACAGACCCCGAACAAACTGATGGCTGCCAGAAGGAAGAAGGGTGGGGGGATGGGCAAAATGGGTGAAGGTGAGTGGTCGATACAGCCTTCCAGTTTTGGAATAAATAAGTCAGAAGGCTAAACGTTACAGCATAGGGAATATAATCAGTGGTATTAGAATCATGTTGTATGGTGAGAGATGGTAGCTATACTTGTGGTGAGCACAGCACAATGTATAAAGTTGTTGAATCAATATGCTCCACACCTAAGACTAATGCAACATTGTGTGTCAACTATTCTTCAATAAAGAATAAAATGACACATTGTGATCAGTTATGTGCCATCGAATCCTAGAATTGGAGAGCTGAGATGAATTAAGTGTTGGTTAAGCCCAGATGGCTTGAATTCTAGCCATAACATTCAGTCCAGGAGCCATTCATTTTTAACTTGAACACCTCCAATTATGGAGATTCGATGAACATAGAATGAAAAGCAGCTTAGGGTTTTTGTGTCTATTTGTCTTGCAGAGCTAGTAACAAAGATACAAAGAGCATAGAAGGCAAGAAGACAAGCTAGCGTTTATTGCACATCTATTGATTAGGCCCTGGGTTTAGCACATCCACACATGCTATTTTGTTTAATCTTCACTAGAACACTGTAGGGTTGGTGTGTCCATTTTTTTTCAGAAGACTTGAAGCTCAAAGAGTTAAAATAACTAGTATAGCTCCCAAGTTCATATATCTGCCAAAGTGATAGAGGCAGTGCTTACCCCACCACAGCATGCTGCCTCCTGAACTTGGAAAGGAGGCAAAACGAAAAGACAGAGGGTAGAAGAGATTTGGCTAATGACTGTTGAGCTGACATTTGACATTCGGTTTCCCTAGAGGGCTGGGCAAAATAGCATCCTGGTACACAAGTGGCTTCTAGAGTTAGAAGCTGGGATTTGTATCCAACTTCCTCTGCTTCCTAGCAGTGTGGCCTTGAGAAAGTTTCTTAACATCTTTAGGTCTCAGCTTCCTTATCTGTACAGTGGGAGAAGGTATGATAGCTACATCCTGCCATTATATTGAAGATAGTTTGACACGATGCACATCAAGTGCTTTGCATGATGCGTCATAGATAGCGGCTCAAAGGTGCAGGTTTGGTGCACAAAGAAAGGGGGGGACGGTGGTGGCAATAGGTGCGGCATTTGAGAAATTAAAGCCCTTCAGGGAGCCTGCAGCTTTCTCAGAGACATAGAGATAGAGATGAAAGAAAGTGACATAAACACATAGTATAGTTTCAAAATAGTATGTATTTATTTCAAGTTGGTATAATTCTAACTGGGCAAAAATTCTGAAATATTCCATGCATTGTATGTGAACATGATGTTATTGATGTGTGCTTTGAAATACACCTCGGGCCATCATCAGAAATTTGTACGTGGTATTGTTCTCTCGCCTGCTCTCCTCCTTCATTCCTTAAGATGAGTAACATAGAATCTTAGGGGGACAGTCCATAATCATTAAACAAAGGAGGGAAAAAAACCTAACAAATTCATTAAATGGCAGAAACCATTACTTTAGCATAGTGATCGCAGCTTTTAAGTACACCTGACTCAGATCATGAACATTATGTCAAGCAAATTAAATACTCCTTTTTCTTTCAGAATATATTAATATAAATTACAAACAAACAAGGTCACATAGATATATGGAAATCTGTTCAAAGAAAAATGAGAGAGTTTTTTTTCTTCAGTGTTTCCATTTTGTAATTATATGCCTGCAATGATTTCAGTGCTGAGAGAAAAGTAAAGGAGCGTCTGTCTAATTGGGAGTATTTACAGCTCAATTCTAGTTGTCTGTGAGAATCAGGAAGAAATGGAATGCAAAATGTTAAAAAGTGTCCTGGTGAGCTGCAAAAGAAAAGCATTTGCAACTTCATGTGGCTGCTGAGAAATTAGACAGGAAGATATATAGAATTGAAGAGAGCTATTCAGAAAAAAAAAAAAAAGCAGTGGAACTCTTTTAGCAAATAAAATCCAGCGGAACCTCAATGTATAAACAACCTAAAACTGGAGTTGCTCTGTTGAAGTAGAATATGTAAAACCTCTCTAATAAACTTCTCTTCTGTTGAAACCTGAGATCATACCTACCTGAATGCATTATTATCACCTAGGGATACTTGTTGAGAAGACAGATGTCCGGTTCCAAGCCCAGAAATTCTCATTCAGTAGGTCTGATATAGGATATGGGATTATTTATTATTGGAATGCCCTCCCAGGGATTGTGATGAATGATGAGGTTTGGGAAGTGCTAATAAAGCTACCCAATACAAGCACTTTAAGCTCAGGCTTTTGGATGAATTCAAATAATGTACCCCTTCAGGTATTTAATAAAGTAGACCATGTTATAGGTTGATGTGATAAATGGAGGCAATCAAAAAGGTTAAAGTTTTTTAGTTAAAGAATGACCAAAACTTGGCCTAAGGATTTGGTAAAAATGAAAAGAAAGCATCAATGCACTCTCTCTCTCTCTCTCAAGATAGTAAATTAACTTAAAAAAATATTTTTAAAAAGGGGCACCTGGGAGGCTCTGTTGGTTAAGTATCTGGCTTTTGATTTCAGCTAAGGTCATGATCTCACAGTTTGTGAGATAGAGCCCTACACAGGGCTCCACACGGACAAGCCAAGCCTGTGTGGGATCCTCTCTCTCCCTTGTCTCTCTGCCCCGCCTGCCTTCTCATTCTCTCTCTCTCTCTCTCTCTCTCAAAATAATAAATAAAACTTAAAAGATATTTTTTTTAATTTAAAAGAAAACACAGGTGCCCTTGAAGAGAGTGGAGTAACCTCCCATCTTCCCTACGCAGAGGTCACTATAGACAGTGGCCCAACGCATGGGCCCCCGAGTTCAATTCCTGAGCTTGAATTCATTCACTTAGCTGTCTGACCTTGGCCAAGCTATTTGATCAGGACACAAGGAAGTACAGGGATCGCAGGAAAGCTTCCATCAATGATCTACAGCTACCTGTAGCACCACAGTGGGCAACTCCTAGGGGGATCCCGGAAGCACGGTGGATGATCTCAGCTGCCACAGAATAATGGCTCTCCCTTTCTGCACCTTTGAAACCTCATATAAATGTATATCACTTAACAGAATCTAACCTAGAAACGTATTGGAAAGGGGTTCTGAGCATTGTATTTTCCGAGATTTCCTCTGCAGAAGAATGTAAATTCAGACAGTGGTAAGGCTGAGATGCCAACAACAGTCCAGTGTATCCACGTCTGTTCCCCACGTTTCAGTGTCTTCTGACTCTGCTCAGCCACCCACCATGTTCTCTCCTCTTGTTGGTTCTTACCCTGCTATTAAGACTCCAAAATTTGCCACAGCCAAACGTTTACACATTGCCTACCACAAAATTAAAGGCTGTCGAGAAAATAACCGAAAAGCGAGAAATACCATATCGAGTTTCATAAGGGCTTACCACCTTTCTGTAGTAGAAGATGACCTGATTTCTCTCAGGGCTCACGAGCACATAGTAATTTCCTCAGCTAACTTACACTATATTATTTTACTCTTCTCAGGCAAAGAGAAGTCCATTTTGAGAAAATGTTACAGCAACATCGCCTCAGGGCACTTGAGATATATGAGTCGATGGTTCTTGACCATGTGTAATTGGTACCAACTTAACTCACTCCTCTATGCCCTACCCACTCTGCCCCGTTACACAAATACATACCAAAACAGTCATGTTTGGAAATGAGACAGGCACTATACCATGATTTTTTAAAATAAGTCCAAATCATTATCTGTCTCTGGGTCCATATGCTAAATAAAATGTAGTTAGAATTTAATGGATATCCCATCCCCTTTGGAAGACTGATGTACTTACTGATACATAGTGCTATGCACACTTTAGAAATATATCCGGGAACTCACAGAGCCATGTTAAATTGGCAATTAAGCTAGTTGGCAATTGAGTGCTCTTGAGAAATGACAAATTACCTGTATGTATTGTATAGACAAAAATTAAACCACACAAAAGGATAAACCGAACCATGTTAGCATTAGGAAGAGTTTCAAATGTACTTAGGAACCTATATGCACAAAACATCTCTATAAAAATTTCTGAGATCTGTTTGTTCCTAAAATTTTTCACTAAATATTTAAAAAATAGAAGTGCTCCTGGTGCGCTTGGCTAAGCATCTGACTCTTGATTTCAGCTCAGGTCATGATCTCATGGCACATGAGTTCAAGCCCCGCATCGAGCTCTGCGCTGACAGTGTGGGGCCTGCTTGGGATTCTGTCTCCCTCTCTCTCTGCTCCTCCCCACTCACACTCGTGCTCTCTCTCTCTCTCAAAAGTAAATAAGTAAACATTTAAAAAAGAAGACATTTCATTTCTTTAAAGAAGCGCTTCTAGACACATGTGCACACAAAACCTGTGTACTAAAACTATCAAAAATAATTATAATGTCATATGAGGTATTTCAAATTGCTACATCTAATTTAAAAGATTTAATAGTAAGTTTAAGATGATTTAAATGCTGATAAGGAAACAGTAAAAGAGAAAACACCTGTCTTGAGAACTAGCTAGTAAAAGGATTCAGAGGATATAATTCTTATTTGTGAGAAGCACTATATGTTATTTTTCAAATGTTTAACTTCTTAGACCAAGAAACATTATAGCACTCAGTCTTCAGTCAAATGCAAGGAATAATGCTTTGTTTTTGTTTTTGGTTTTGCATTTAATCATTGCTGGCTTCAAAGGCAATTGGTGATTGCATTATCTTTGGTCAAGTTGTCCTTGTTTCCATCCCAAAGGTTAAGCATTATTAAGTCACTTGAGAGGTAAGATCCCACCCTTTTAGAATTTGGTTTTTTTACTCTTCTTTTTCTATAAGCTGAGTAATAGTATGCAAATTTGGATATATATATCATCAAATTTAGTGTAAAAATAATCAACTATTAAATTTTATAAGTAAAATTATTTATGTAACACAGTATTTCTATTTTAAATGAATTCCCATTTATGTCTACATAGTAAGACAGTGGCTGTTACATTGCAATGATCACAACTAATACTTCTCAGTAACCAAAGAGGAACCCCTAATCTTTCCTTAACAATAGCCAAAAGGGTCCTATTTATCTGCCTCCAGAAATTAATCCATGCTCCTGGTGTTTAGTTAAAATACTTCTAAAACTCCCTCATAAACCAATTCTGTATTAAAAAAAAAATTAAGGCAAAATTAAAGCCATGAGGACAGAGATAATACATTGATAAGCCCTGAACTTGTTTGCTACCTGGTATACAAAAGGTACTCAAAAGCAAGTCAAGAAAACGGTATGGGCCTTAGGTGATGCAAGGAGAGAGGAATGCCAAAGAGAGAATATTTAAGTTTTGTAAGTGAGCCCCTAAATATCTCAAACAAGGTCTTAGTGAAAAACCAACAGAGAAAATGCTTTCTTTTTGAAAGACTTATCCACAAAACTTGTAACTTACGGACATTAGGCAAACATTCTGTGCAAGGATGTACTCTTTCATTCTGCCTGGAAGAAAGCCGTAATTAGGTTAACACCTAAACATAGCCTCAACTAAGTAAAAAAGAAAAGTCCCTCCTCTTCACAATCCATCAACCACTTTATGGAAACATTCTCTCACACGCTTGGCCCTACCTCTCCATTCCTCCTCCGCCCACCCTGGCATCCATTTGTTCATTCTCACCACCTGTGTGCATTGCATGTGACACCTTCTGTGTTCCCTGGTTTACTGCTGAGAATTTCATGTGGAACATCTGTTGCTCAGATGTTCAGTTCCTTTCTGTCTTAATCACTTCTCATTCAAACCTAGAAAGAAGAGAGTTCATCTCAACTAACACAAAATTTCAAAATCAGAGTGATAAAACCAGATCTTCTGAACATCTCTGCTGTTCCCAAAGGAGGAAAAAAATATGCACATCCATTAAACGGGAAGGTCCCCATATGCAATCCACTAGCCATAATCATATCAGTTCTTTCCAGTGTCATATTAGGGTTTTAAAGTCAAAACTGATAAATATAAGAAATTGACTAAAGAAGTATTCTCATATTACAAGGAAGTGAGAAATCTCTGGGAAGTTCTCTGTCCAACTATACTCCTCAACTACGGTAGCAAATCCACATAATCTAAGAAGCATCCCAAATTACTTCTACCCATTCTTAACAAGCTCAGGTAATGTTTAACTTTCCCTAGCCTTCTTTCCTATAAAAATTACTAGTTTCTTGAGGAAAAGACATCATTTTCTGTTTACTAGACTATAAGAATTCTCAAGGACTTACTTTCAAGGACTAGGGCTTTAAAGGTAGAAAAAGCATGTGAAAAGAAGTCACTGATTAGGAGGTGTGAAAATATAGCAGGAGTAATATTCCTTTGTATCGGATAGAAATAAGTCAGGTCTCAGAGCTAACTTAAGAGAGGAAGAAAAGGCCTACATGGCTTTTTGAAAGTAAAAAAGTAATTTATGTCTATTTCAACAACAACAAAAACCCCATGCAAACTCTGATGTAGAGAATAACCCTGAGTGATTCTGGCAGCCAAAATCAATGAGGACCACTCTAATAGCTGGAGATAAGACAAGGTTTAAACATTAAGTGAAATGAGTAAGAGTTGGAAAGTGCATTTTATCAGGAAACGTATGCTCGAGCTACTCGAGCAATGGAAATTAGATTATTTTAGAAAAGCCAAAATAAGGACAAGATAAAAATGAAAATAACAGAGGTTGCCTGGAAAGGCTTCAAAATAAAACATTAATTTAAACTCATGGGGGAAGGTACAGAAACCATGCTCCATAAAATTGCTCGTCATCTTCTCCACATTGAAGAAGGCAGATTTCCCTGCTAAAGGACCAATTTTGTATGAGGACAGATTTTGCTCTTTGAAGAGAACACAGTTACTCTTTTACCTTTAAAAAGGCCCAAATACTGAGCTGTGAGATAAACTCCAGCAGCACGGAACATGGCAGTTTTTAGGACCGTGCTGAAAGGACAAGATTTTAGGAGCTTGCATCCAAAACTAAACTAATCTAATAAAAGTGATAATGGGGGAAAACCCCACCTAATAACACTCATGTATGGCCAACAGTCATATAGCTTATAACAAATGAAATTGAAATGAGAGCAAACAGTTTAACAAAAGCCATAAAGGGTCAGTATTAAACACAGAGAAAAAAACTGGTCTATATATTTTTAAAATATGTGTTTATTTGGTCATATTGAGGTATAACTGACATGGCTCATGTTAAAAAAAATTGTTTTAATGTTTATTTATTTATCTTAATTTTTTAATGTTTATTTATTTTTGAAAGACAGAGAGACAGAACATGAGTGGGGGAGGGGCAGAGAGAGAGGGAGACACAGAATCCAAAGCAGGCTCCAGGCTCTGAGCTGTTAGTACAGAGCCCAACGCGGGGCTTGAACTCATGAACCGTGAGATCATGACCTGAGCCGAAGTCGGATGCTCAACTGACTGAGTCGCCCAGGCGCCCCAAATATTTATTTATTTTTGAGAGACAGAGAGAGACAGAGACAGAGCATGAGCGGGGGAGGAGCAGAAAGATAGGAAGACACAGAATCCGCAACAGGCTCCAGGCTCTGAGCTGTTAGTGCAGAGCCTGAAGTGGGGCTCAAACCCACAAACTGGGAGATCATGGCCTGCCCCAAAGTCAGACGCTTAACCAACTGAGCCACCCAGACACCCTGACATGGTCCATATTTTTAAAACTATAAATGACACTATACCATGTTATATCTATCTATCTGTCTATCTATCTATCATCTATCTACCTATCTATCTATCTATCTATCTATCATCTATCGATATATTTTAACCCAGGTATTTAGTTTCTAAGTGATACTATAGGAGGTGTGTGTGTGTGTGTGTGTGTGTATGCATATGTAGGGAAACCACTCGAGTTATTTAATGCCCTCAATGAAAGGATCTAAGAGAAAGCTATAGAGTTATTTTCCCTACTTTCATCTGCCAAAGATAGATTTACCTTAAAGAGCCATGTTTTTCTTAGCATAACTAATGCTGCTACTATCATTTGGCAATTTGTTGAACTCTTTTTTTGACTTAATATGGTTGTAAGTTGTATCCTTTCCATCTCTCAAAGCAATGTTTCATGTCCACTTACTCATAGGAAAATGGTAATTTTATTTATCTGAAAATAATTGCCTTCCAACTCCAATGGGTTTCAAGGTAAAGCCAGCCAAAATTTACCAAAATGATTTTAACTTTGTTCCAGGAAAAAAAAATTAAATCTAGGGAAGCTAAACCAACTGAACATTTCAAGTTGAGAAAGGTAGTTTGGAAGATAGAAATTATAATTAGATATAGATATATCTATAGATGTATATCTATATCTACAGATATAGATATGGGTATTCTTCTGCACTAACACTGAGTTGATTCATAGAACATGGAATCTGAACAGGACTTAGAGAGTACTTGTTAACAACTCCCCACTCTCCTCCCCCGCCTTTCTTTACAAGAAGGAAAATTGTGATGGCTAAACTATCACCCAAGCAAACACCTCCTTAGTCTCAAGATGTAAAAAAAAAAGGGGGGGGGAGAAAAGAAAAGAAAGAGAAGGAAAAAGAAACAACCTTAATGAATGAGACAATATTGTCATTGAGAACAAATGAGGAATAATCCGTAATGTATAGGTAAAGCTGATGAAAGAAGCAATATTAACCAAAAGAAAAATGAAATTCAGTGGCTAGGGCTGCTTGCATATATTTTAACTGTTCTATTTAGTCTATTAAAAATGACTCCATGAGGGTTCACAGCTACTCCTGGGACAACAGAGGGATGGCACCTATCATAAATATCTGATCTGTAAAGCATACATTTAAAAACGTATATTATACTTTAAAAAATAGGAATAGACGGGGTGCCTAGCTGGCTGAGTCCATAAAGCCTGTGACTCTTGATCTCCAGTTCGTGAGTTCAAGCCCGACATTGGACATGGAGCCTACTTAAAACTTTAAAAATCAAATTAAATACATATATAAAAATATATATAAACATATATATTATATAATAATTATATAATAATAATTGTATATATATATATATTTCTACTCAGAAAAAAAGAAACCTACAGGAGCTTATTCTCTCTTTCTTTAATTTTTTTAAATGTTTATTCATTTGAGAGAGACAGAGCACAAGTAGGAAGGGGGAGAGAGAGGGAGGCACAGAATCTGAAGCAGGCTCCAGGCTCTGAGCTGTCAGCACAGAGCTGGATGCGGGGCTTGAACTCACGAACCGCAACATCATGACCTGAGCTGAAGTCAGATGCTTACCTGACTGAACCACCCAGGTGCCCTTAGGAGCTTATTCCTATATTTGAATCCAAAAGACCCTTAAATTTTTGGTTTAATGTAACAGTTCCAGGAATACCACAAGCATGTTCATGCAGCTGATGTTCTGTCAGAAATGATCAAGGAGCCAGGAACTTGGTCGACAAAAGCTCTTTGGCAGAAAAACAAAAGAAAACAACATATGTTTCTACAATTCTTTGAAGCCGAAGTTTCCTTATGTGAAACTTCTGAGCAGCGTGAGTATCTTCCACAGGTGAAAAGGCGTTCCCCAAACCCCCCATACTTGGAAATGCTCGCATGAATTGCAAGAACTAGAAAGTTGGACGATAAGGAACCTCCCAAGATACAGCTGTTGATGTGAACCAAGTGTTTTACAAACAGGGACATTAAACGCCTCTGCTAAAGTCAAGTTGAAAGGAAGCTGTCTAAAATACACAGGCCATCGCTGTGCCAAGCAATAATTATTCATTTCTCTTGTAAGGAAATACATCTGTGGCATCTAGATTCAAGGAAGCCAAATGCTCAGTAGAGCCTGTTGTTCTGTTTCATATCTGGGTAGTTCATTTTGGGAGAAAGTCTGCACATGATGTATGATTAATAATCCCTTGTTGAGAATGTGTCCTGGAGAGCTGGTGATCCTCTTAGAGAAAGAATTTTTGTTTGCTGTATCTAAAGGCTTAGGTCTTGGGTAAAATAATGGCCTGCTGTGGCCTATTGAGTCTCTTTTCTAGAAATCTGAGCAGACACTGCAAGTGTGGCGGTGGTTATAAACCTAAAGTGAAAAGTTAACTTATGAGGTTTCCCAAGAATCAGTTTGTCACAGACTTGCGGCTCCAGGCCATGGAGAGTTGAGGAGCTAAATTCATTTCTTTTTCCTTCCGTAACCACAATACCTGGACCACTCCTAACAAAAATAAAAAAGAAAGTTCCCTAAGAGCATTTAACTCCCATTCCATATTCAAATTTCTCCAACTCTTTCCAAGTCTTGTCACCCAGTTTTGGTTCCCAGCCAGAGCGTGGGATCTCACATTGCTATTGATTTCCCTCTAGTGTCCTTATAAGTCTTAGGTAACCCCTCCAACACCACTCTCCATACCTTCTTTAATTATTTTAAACTGAGGGGCACCTGGGTGGCTCAGTCGGTTGACTTCAGCTCAGGTCATGATCTCATGGTTTGTGAGTTTGAGCCCTGCACTGGGCTCTGTGCTGACAGCTCAGAGCCTGGAGCCTATTTCAGATTCTGTGTCTCCCTCTCTCTGCCCCTCCCCAGCTTCCACTCTGTCTCTCTTTCTCAAAATTAAATAAACATTAATTATTTTAAACTGAAATTATTATTGACATAATTGTAGAGTGAGAAATAATACCACAAGGTCCTGGGTACACTTTACCCTGTTTCCTCCAGTCATAAATACTACATTACAATACTTTAGGATGCTAGCATAACCAGCATACTGGCATTGATACAATCCACTGACCTTATTCAGATCCTCCTAGTTTAACTTATACTTGTGTGTGTGCGTGTGCGTGTGTGTGTGTGTGTGTGTGTGTTAGTTTTATACCTATATTCATTTTTAAATAGTGATTTCAGCTAAAATGTGTGGAGTGCCTGCTATCTGCCTGGCACTATTTTAAGTTCTTTACATGTATAATCTCATTTAATACTCATGAAGTACAGTTCTCATCCCCATTGTACAGATGAGAAAGACTACATGACTCGGCAGTGGCAGAGCAGAGCCAATTTACTTAACTGTCATGCCACGGGTCTCATTATCTCAGAGCACTTATTGGTGTACAAAATACAGCCTTGAGCAACTAGATTGTGTTCCAAGGGGAATGAGGCTGGGAACATCCTTCTAAATAGCTATACAGTCAATGTCTCTTGCAGGGGATTGTTAGCACTGTGAAATTATTCTGCATAATACCATGTGGTGGGTACATGACATTATAAACTTGTCATACCAGAAAACCATTCAACACAGAAGGTGAACACTAAATAAAGTACACATTTTAGTTAATAATAATGTATCAATATTGATTCATCAATGGTAACTAATGCATCACACTGTTGCAATATGTTGATAATAGGAGAAAGGGGGGGGGGGAGTACATGAGAATTCTTCAGACCTTTGCTTAATTTTTCTGTAAACTCAACAGCTCTAAAAAATAAAGTCTATTAATTTAAATTACAGGTTTTAGAGGTCAATTGTTCTTTCAGATGGATCCACATAACGAAGTAACTGGAAATACTTTATTGTTGGAAATCTCCAAACTGTGGTTGCTGAGCATTTATATTTCACCAGCTGCCTTACATTATCTCAAGTGGCAGGAAAATAGTGACAAAAACTTAGGCACTTAGAGGGTGCCCTGGGGATATGTGTGGCTTTTTTGCCTCCTTCCACATCTTCCCCTGCACGAACCTCAGCAGCTGAGCAGAACAAGGGCAGACAGAATACAGTGTCTGTAATTTCCATCCACTCTTGAGCCCCATGGAATTTGAACTTATGCGTACTGTATCATCACTTGAACGCTAAATCTTAAATGTCAAGATATTCTTCAGGGCAGAGGGGGGACTGCACCATGGTATCCCCAAATCGCTTTTCCATACTCTTTTTGGGAACTCTGAAAGAAAATTTTGCTACCACTTTCAAAAATATTGCTTTTGTGTTCCTGTGGAAATTCACAAAGGGAATATTACACTTACTCCTTACCACAAGCAGAAATACTTCTTTCTGGTGGAAATAATATGAGACATGAACATCACAGAAAATATTATCTAAACTTTTATATTGAGTAAGAAATGTATCCTGCACCTCAGGACTAGTGTATATATAGAGTAATCAGGAAAGGTGCCAGTCGCCAATGACTGCTCGCTGTGGAACTTGTTCTTTTGACAGACATGCCATGCTCTCAGGCAAATTGTACCACCACACATTATCATATAAAACTGGAGAGACAAATTAATCTTAGCAGCTATTTGGAGGAAGATATCTGAACACGCCTCACCCTCCTCTGCCCCAAATCACAATCCAATATTAACTCCTAATCTGTTCATCGTCTTTAGTAATTGTACCCTTTGAAGACGATCTATGAATATGGATATGGCCTTTAGACACTTTAATTGTCATTTCATCCAATTAACAGATAATTAAAAATGCTTCATGTGAATACCTTTTCCCCCCTTCTTTTGTCACCAAAGAGTGCTCAGTGCCTGTAAGGATGAGGTGCAGGAAGCAGTCCATCCACGTCAGTGGCAGAGACCAGGTGTCTCAGAGGCGAACACAGTCTTTCTTCTATCTTTGGCACTTGACCCTCCAGCTTTGGATGTTAATGCTCTGCTGTTCTCCTTTAACTAGTCAACTAGTCCTTATGGGACTAGTCATGAGATCCTCCCAAAGTGATAGTGTGTTGCTCAGAGTCATTTTTCATGTAGAGTTCACATGTGGATCGTTTTCATGGGAAAGAGGAAGTAAGTCATATTTATGTCTAAACTGGTGGTGATATCCCTTTATAGACACTGTAATCAGCCTTTCTTACACTCATCAATGGGAGGAAACGGGCATACCTGGTCTCAAGAAATAAAACCTGACTTGCAGAATAATCAAATATATTTTAGGGGATTTCTTTTTTCTGTAACAACCAAGATGGACTATGTTAAAGAGTGATAATGTGCAACCCTCACATCTCAGTGACTCCATCCAGGTGTATTTCTCTTTCATGCAACATGGCCAACGTGGGTCAGCAGGCGGCTCTGCTTACTCTGGTTTCCGAGGAACCCAGGATGACAGAGGCTTCATGCTAACTCATGAGCCCAGAATCACTGAAGTAGGAAAAAGGAAGTTTGCAGTTGAGCACCAC
Organism: Prionailurus viverrinus; assembly: GCF_022837055.1. Classification (NCBI taxonomy): domain Eukaryota; kingdom Metazoa; phylum Chordata; class Mammalia; order Carnivora; family Felidae; genus Prionailurus; species Prionailurus viverrinus. The sequence continues at coordinate 55,206,833 of NC_062567.1, forward strand.
CAATTAAATGCTTCCACTTGAAAACGACACATGTCACTTCCACTCACATTTTATTGGCTGAAGCAAGTCACTGACCAAGTGTAACTTCAGTGGGGCAGGGAATTGCAATCTTAACAGGAACCCAGAAGGCGGAAAAACAGTGTATTTGTGAAGAGTTCTAATTATTACCATACCTGACTATTCTCTATGACTGACAAATAGGAGTTTAAAAACACAACGTGCTTTTGTGAAGTTTGAGAATTTAGTAGTGAGTGTTTCAACTGCATGTGAGTGGCTCCGAGGTCTATAATAAGCTCTAACATCATATGGGACGTAGCAATTTAGCTAATGAATTAGCTTCGTGGTTCTCCACTTGTTGTTACATTAAGGAAGATGATTAAAACTATATCTCTTATAAGCAGACTTAGTTGTCCCTTATGAGAATTTTTATTGTTTAGGAACTAAAAAAGGCTTTGTCTCCCTCTGAAGCATTGGTATGTTTCCAGTTGCAAATTAGTTAGAATCGGTTGACTTTGCAAAGAATCAGGTTACAAACTTTGAGTTAGCCCCAAGAGCTGATATATTTGTTTATCTGCTTTTAAACTTGTTTTCGTCTTTGTAATTAATTTTAAAATAATGACATTATAGTTGTCCTTTTTATAAACTACTCCAGACCTTTTTGTGAAAGAGATCAAGAATGAATTTTTTTGTTTAGTCAAAACAAAACGAAACCCTGTCACTTGGTTAGAAACAATACTTTTTTCTGGAATTAGCACTATTTGTAGAGCCCTATTTATGTAAATAAAGCACCAGCAACACCACAGGAAATCCATTTGTTGATGCACAGAGGACAAAATGTAAGTATACTGTGATTCTCAGAGCCAGCTCTTACTAGTGGGAAGGACATCTTGCTCCCCACATGTTTTCCATCTGCCCAAAATTCTGCTGCAGGTAGATACAACCTATTTATTTTATTATTAGAGATTAGACTTGAATATAATATTTCTTGCAGGAATAACACTATGACTTAGACTTACATTAAAACTATGTGACAATCCTGAAGAGAGGGGACCTCCTAGGGTTAGAGAGGGGATTGCTATAGATGAGAGGATGTCCGGAAGGTTATACTTTCATAGCTATGTTTCACTTATTGAAGTTGTGAGGTGGGGGCATGAATCATAAAGGATTCATCTCTATAATGTTTTGGATTTTGTATATTTCTTAGTAGTTTTTTTTAAATGGGTAATTGCCGGACAAAGGGCTAGTATCCAAAATCTATAAAGAGCTCACCAAACTCCACACCCGAAAAACAAATAACCCAGTGAAGAAATGGGCAGAAAACATGAATAGACACTTCTCTAAAGAAGACATCCGGATGGCCAACAGGCACATGAAAAGATGTTCAGCGTCGCTCCTTATCAGGGAAATACAAATCAAAACCACACTCAGGTATCACCTCACGCCAGTCAGAGTGGCCAAAATGAACAAATCAGGAGACTATAGATGCTGGAGAGGATGTGGAGAAACGGGAACCCTCTTGCACTGTTGGTGGGAATGCAAATTGGTGCAGCCGCTCTGGAAAGCAGTGTGGAGGTTCCTCAGAAAATTAAAAATAGACCTACCCTATGACCCAGCAATAGCACTGCTAGGAATTTATCCAAGGGATACAGGAGTACTGATGCATAGGGCCACTTGTACCCCAATGTTCATAGCAGCACTCTCAACAATAGCCAAATTATGGAAAGAGCCTAAATGTCCATCAACTGATGAATGGATAAAGAAATTGTGGTTTATATACACAATGGAATATTACGTGGCAATGAGAAAAAATGAAATATGGCCTTTTGTAGCAACGTGGATGGAACTGGAGAGTGTGATGCTAAGTGAAATAAGCCATACAGAGAAAGACAGATACCATACGGTTTCACTCTTATGTGGATCCTGAGAGACTTGACAGGAACCCATGGGGGAGGGGAAGGAAAAAAAAAAAAAAAAGAGGTTAGAATGGGAGAGAGCCAAAGCATAAGAGACTGTTGAAAACTGAGAACAAACTGAGGGTTAATGGGGGGTGGGAGGGAGGAGAGGGTGGGTGATGGGTATTGAGGAGGGCACCTTTTGGGATGAGCACTGGGTGTTGTATGGAAACCATTTTGTCAATAAATTTCATTAAAAAAAATAATAATAATAAAATAAATAAATAAAACATAATAGCTCTGTAAAAATAAATAAATAAATAAATAAATAAATGGGTAATTGCCTTCAGATTCTCTCCTAGGATTAGTTTTCAAACAAGTAACCTCTTAAAATAGGAAAAATAGGAAGGAGGGAAGGGTTGGAAAGGATTGTGGAAAAGATTGAGTGCTTTAATGATGGATTTCTCATAATTGAGGAGGCTTAGAACAAGAAGGGACTTGAGGGGTCAATTAGTTGAAGCCCTTCTTTTTAGAAGAGTTTATCTGTTACAGATCATGTAGCCAGTTGGTGGGGTTGGTAGAGGAGATGGGGATACGAATCTCAAATCCAGAACTCCTGATTGCAGTCGGAGCCCAGTGTTACATAACTTCTTTGAGTTTCCTTTTTGCTTAGTCACTGGTGGCATCAAATTTCATTTTTGTGACCGAGGAACACGTGAGTTAGAAGTAGACCTCAAAATGATCTTTATTGGCAAACCAGAGGAAGTAGCTTGAACAAAGATGATAAGGGGCAATGAGGATAACCAGCATGGCCAAAAAGAAAGAGACGCTGAGGAAATCACTAAAAGTAGTTATCTAGATGAAGCAAAGCAATGTAGCAAAATGAGCTTTCTATCAGGGAGTACAAAAGGAATGCCCCTGAAAGTAACAACTGTATCCTCTCCATTGACCAGAATGTTACTAAAGCTCCTTGTCCAGGTGCAGAGTCTGAAGGGTGAGAGAAGCAGAGAGCTTCGTGAGGCTTAAGACAATAGGCACAACAGTTGAAGACAAAAAATGAGATACAAAGAGGAAAATTAGAACTTCACCTAGAGAAGCAAAAATTATTGACAGCTGGATAATATTACATCATCTGGAAGGATATTATATGGGGAAAGTTAGATTTTCTTCAGTTTGTAGATGTTTGTCTGTAGGTAGAATATGAAAATGTCTTTGGTGTCAAAAGGGACTATAACTTTAGAGAAAAAAAAATTCTTGACACTTTAGACATTAGGATGACCTCCTAACGGGTCAGCTGCTTCTCCTGTTCTGGCAATAGTTCAAAAGAAATAAATTCCTCAGATCTTGCTGATTTGGATGCAGTCCAACCCAATTACTTCTGTTCTACAAATAGAACAAGGAACCATGTTTTTGGTAAGAGCTAAACCCAACTGACTTGATTCTCAACATCCTAATTTCAGATTCTAGGAAAGCTTCTCCAGCAGAACTGAGGAAGGGTAACTCATTGAGGTCACCTGGGCCAAGTGCTGTACCTGTGGTACCTCACAAGAATGCTCGAGTTCCTCAGGTCATCAGCCAACTGTCATTGGCAGAGAACTTACTTTAATGTAAAAGGAAGCACTTATCTGGCTTAGTATTCCAAGAAACCTAAGAACAGCTGCAGCTTGGCTGGGAATCTTGTTTATCTTTTTAACTGTGTATATATGCCCAGAGGCCCTCCAATGGCTCTAAATATAAAGAATAAATAGTGTGCAGGAATTCAGTAATGAAGAATCTCCTGTTGTTTCCTGCGTGGTAATTTTCACAGAGACCACCATGGTAATTTACTCACATGAGGCTGAGACAGAAAGGAAGTGCCAGGAAAAAAGTCAGAAGGAATTAGCAACTTAGGAGGCACATTTCATAATCGAACCTGCATATGTCCAGGTTTGAGCAAAAACTCCAGGCTACCTTGAGTGATGTAAAATCACTTCCGCTTCAGAATGAATGTCTTTCTTTATAAAATTGACTCTGCCTTTTAAATGAACCTTGTTGCTGACCTCGCAAGGACTTCTTAGCAGTACCTGCATTTGATGTGGCTCTGTTCCCATTCAGGTCGGTGCTTTGAAATTTGAATGTGCAGATTAATCCTTTTGTTAAAATGCAGACTCTGACTCTGTAGGTCTGTAGGGGAGCCTGAGATTCTCCATTTCTAACCAGAGCCTAGGAAATGCCCACGCTGGTCTGGTAATGATACTTTGAGTAGCAAGGCTTTAGATAACTTCTAAACTCATCTGGCACTTGCTATTTTAGATTTTTCAAGACACTCTCTGAAAAAATTAAATTAAATTAGATTAAATTAAGCCCAGACTACAGGAAGCTAGGATGATTTTCAATGCTAAATGGTTATGTCTCTTTGGGGCAAGAAGAGAGCTTTTGCAAGTCGAGATCCTGAGAGCAAGCTGGCAGACAAAGCAGTGCCAGGCAAGACTCTACACTGTGGAAGAAGTAGGGATCAGCCCAAATCACCATGTCCAGGGGGTTATGGCAAACTCCTATCTAATCAAGGCCATTTAAAAAAATAAATTTAATGTTTATTTCTGAGAGGCGGGAGGGCAGAGAAAGAGGGAGACATAGAACGTGAAGCAGACTCCAGTCTCTGAGCTATCATCACAGAGCCTGACTCGGGGCTTGACCTCACTAGCCATGAGATCATGACCTGAGCTGAAGTCAGACACTTAACCGACTGAGCCACCCAGGCGCCGCTCAGCAAGGCCATTTTTTTTTTTTTAAGGTTTATTCATTTTTCCGAGACAGAGAGAGACAGAGCGTTAGTCGGGGAGGGGCAGAGAGAGAGGGAGACACAGAATCTGAAAAAGGCTCCAGGCTCTGAGCTGTCCACACAGAGCCCCGCAGCACTCGGGGCCAAACTCAAGGACAGTGAGATCAAGACCTGAGCCGAAGTCAGACACTTAACAGACTGAACCACCCAGGAGCCCCTAATCAAGGCCATTTTTAATAACAAAGAGTTAGTCAAGTTGATGGGGTCCAGCAAAAACCATAATTGAACAAGAAGCAGTAATTTTGTTCCAAAGGTGTCAATCTTTATTGAAGCTGGATTTGTCCACGTTAGGATGGGAAGAGACAAAGTCCAGGCTTGAAATGGTAGCTGAGCTGGGGCTGCGAGCAGGGTGTCTGTCACAGAGAAGAACTATACTGGGGCAGAAATCCAGTTAATCAGAATGGATGGACAGGCAGGTTGAGAGGAAGAAAGTTCAGTGGGATCAGGGGCTCATCCAAGAAACACCAGACGCTGGGGTTAGGGCGGCAAAGACAATTTCATGCCCCTGAACCTCAGCCGTTAATGCACTATCAGACCGATTTCCAATGAACTCAGGAATTGGTGAGATTTAGGCTTCAGATAAGACATCTTTAATACTTGGAGCTAAGTGGGGCTTTGATAAAGGAAGGTGTGAAGCTGCCAAATATTATGTACCTACTGGACGCTAGGCATTGTGCAAGGTGTTTAGTATATACTGTCTACAAATGAGTAAAGATTTTTTTCCTCCGGGAAGACAGGAGAACCAGTAAGTTGTAATCCTTTGAAGAGTTACTCAGCAAGTGAAAGAGGCAAACATTGGCATAATTACAAGTTCTCATAGTCACCTAGATGAAAGAGGTGAAAGAGGGATGAAAGAGGGAGCTCCAATGTAAAACTGTGCCCTTCACACATTTGACTAAAAGCTAGCCATTCAAGCGATTAGCAAAATAATTGTCCTCAGGAGGAGGAGGATTATTGCCATGAAAGAAAGTTTGCATTAGAGTTGGGGGGGGGGGGGGGTTGGAGGGTGGGGATGTTCTTGCAAAAATGCAAACATTAACCTCACGATTATGACAAAAGCAAGCCCTAGAAAAATACTGTTCGTTCTCAAATGAAATATGAAGTCCTCCTCTCCTCTGAGAGAACGACCAAAGTGGTGAGGATGGAGATCATGTTGGATGATCTCTGTGTCCATCACTTAACCTCATTTGGCTTCCTATTGCCTTTTAAAATTGCCTTGTCAAATCTCATTGGAGAAGCAGACCAATTTATTATCTTTATTCAGGAATTTACAGAAACTGTCTTGCAAATACAACTTTAATATACTGGGAAGATAGGTAAATAAAAGTCCAAATGACTATAAAAGATGATTCTTAAATTAAACGTGGTAGCGAAAGCATCAGTAAATATGGGGTTGAAACTGTTTGCCGTGCTGTGTGAAGTCAGCAGGGTCTAGGTGACTCCTGCGATGATCATCGCAGCCATACATCTAGTAAACGTATGAAACCGATTTTTATCATCAGAAGGCCGTTTACCCGTCAAAACAAGCCCATCCCTCAATTACACCAGAAAGGGGTTCTTTCCATCTACTTTTGGCCATATTACATTCTCAGGGCATAGATTTGGGCCAGAAACACTAAGCTAACAATATTATATGGGCATTTGATGACGGCCCAACCCTCAAATATTTCCCTCACAGGTGTCTGCAATTTCACTTGTGATAACCTACCTTCATTTAGTTGCTTTGGGTTGTACAACATCGCTTGTCCTGAAATTCTTACCTTCTCATAAGTACTGTTTGCAATTAGAGCAGACTATTGTTGACGCCTTACATGATTAACAAGTTTCTGAATGAAGGCGTGCCTTAGGTTAGATACCTGAGTCAAAAGGACATAATAAAACACGTGATTTCCTTCCGTAGAAGAGGAAACTAAGTTTGGAATGTTAAGAATATTATTTGTTTTTGTATCACTCAGGATTCTATAGGGAATCAGAACCAATATATGCATATATATAGAACTTATACAATATACAGTATATAATATGTAACATTTAAATGTATCATATATATATACATATATATACACACATACATATAAAATACACACACATGCAGAGAGCGCAAATTTTTTTTAAGGAATTGGCTCAAGCAGTTTTGGGGTCTGGCAAGTCCAAACTCTGTGGGGCAAGCTGACAGGCAGAAAACTCGGTACGAGTCAATGTTTCAGTCTTGAGTCTGAAATCAGTATGGCAGGCCAGTCATGGTGGTGACTCAGGCAGGGTTTTTATGCTGCAGTCTTAAGAATGAATTCCTTCTTCTATGGGAAACCTATGTTTACTTGTAAGGCCTTCTTCAACTGGATGAGGCCCACCCACATTGTGGAGGGTAATCTGCTTTACTCAAATTTTACCAATTTAAATGTTAATCACAACTTTAAAAATACCTTCTGCACAGCAACATCTAGGCTGGTGTTTAGCCAAATAACCGAGCTCTATAGTCTAGTCAAGTTGACACATAAAATTAACCATCATAGTTGTATTCGTGTAGAACTTGGAGCTTAACTTGTATTTCTAAACACTAAAACCATCTAAACCCTTCTTAATAATTTTTTATCAATCATTGCTTGGCCTAGCACTGAATTTCACCTCAGGCTTGACTAGATCACACATTTCTAATTCACCCTAAGCAGCCTGGGGAAGCTGGATTATGCCTCTTGTCCTGTGCCACTGGTCTGAATTAGAAACGTTCACCACTTCCACCAGGCATAGAAGGAAGAACTGGTCATCATAGCTTCTTTGTACATTTTTCTAAAGTATTTACTAGCCCCTCTCTGTCTTTGGGTTCATTATTTAGTTTTAATAAAATTCCATTAGCTCATACTTTACTCATGAATATTGTAAACTTTTTACAATATTACTTCATTAATCCTTATAACCCATGAGGCTGGTACTGCTATGATCTCCATTTTTTCCATGAATTTAAATAATTGGCTTAAAGTCACAGGGTCAGTGATGGCCCTTAACCATTCTCTTAATTATTAGGCAACGTGCATATTAAGAAAGAGGTTTTTTTTTTACCTCCAGCCATAACTTGAAAAGAACCCAGAGATGAAAAGTATCTATTATCTGTTTATCATTATCATGAATATTGAGAAATGTTTACTAGATTATTATACTTATCTTTAAAACAAAAGCAGTTTAGTTGCTTCCTTTTAGTTAAATCAGCTCAGTTTAAAAATAGCTACACCTTGGGGCGCCTGGGTGGCGCAGTCGGTTAAGCGTCCGACTTCAGCCAGGTCACGATCTCGCGGTCCGTGAGTTCGAGCCCCGCGTCAGGCTCTGGGCTGATGGCTCAGTGCCTGGAGCCTGTTTCCGATTCTGTGTCTCCCTCTCTCTCTGCCCCTCCCCCGTTCATGCTCTGTCTCTCTCTGTCCCCAAAATAAATAAACGTTGAAAAAAAAAATTAAAAAAAAAAAATAGCTACACCTTAGAGGCGCCTAGGTGTCTCAGTTGGTTAAGAGTCTGCCTTCAGCTCAGGTCATGATTTCATGGTTTGAGTTCCAGCCCCACATCGGGCTTTCTGCTATCTGCTCAGAGCCTGCTTCAGATCCTCTGTTCCCCTCTTTCTGCCCCTTCCCCACTTGTGCTCTCTCAAAAAGAAAAAAAAAAGAAAAAAGAAAAAAAGAAAAAGAAAGAAAAAAAAAGATATATATATATATAGCTACACTGTGTTTGGGATACTTTCAGCCTGAGTCTTGTAACTAAACTTTTTTCAGGAGTTATTCTCACAGATTTTTCAAAAATCCTCTTGACTTAGTGACAAAACCTTTGGAGAGAATGACCATGGGTTTCAGTCAGCACTGTCCCTGTTGCACACAGACATGACTGGAGAATAAACCCAGTGATTGTCTTACATACACATAACAAGTGTCTACATGTTGGCTGTGGGTATTTTGGTTACAAGAATGTGATCCTGTAAGTCATCACCACTATAAATAAAGTTAGGCTATAATAGAACATTTCATCAAAAGTTATCATGGTAGAAGGCAACTGTTGTGGAATCAGATTCTTGATTTTAAAAATATGTTTACGATCAAATTGAATCAGCTTAGCAGAAAAATAATTACAAAGATTGAAAGTTCCCTGTTCCTCCAAGCCTTTTATTTTTTGTTAGTAAACTGATGTAGAAGAGACACTTGTTCCCCTGAAGGAGACTGCTGTCTCAACTGATAAATCATATAAGCTCCAATGAATGTATGTCCTCACCCTCAGGAATGACAGGTCTTTGTCACTCTTGTGGGATTTGAGCAGTGACGCCGTGAGAGAACTTGACTAATAACCTTCACGTGGACCTTTCAAAGTCTGCATGTAACTCCTTGATAAAGATCTTGGTAAAGGCTAATATTGTCACAGGTTGACAGCGTTGGGAGAAGAGGGCCACAGAGCACTTCGACACTTTTCAGTTTATAGTAACTCCTTGAAAAAAACCTTAGGTTTTGCTGTACTTGGCAATCATTGGGACAAATCACAAGAAAATGAGTATGAAATATGTGACCCTCAGATATAATGCATTTGGCTTTATTCTCTCAGACATGTGCACATGAGGGCAGTTTATACAAAGTCTGGTTTGACTAAAAGGACACATCGCTGATGTTCTCTGAGTTTAGATGGAATGCCTTTCATTTTATACAGTGTCTTTAATTCTGCAGCTATTTAGCCACATATGGGTGTGTTGTATCAGTGAGATAGATTCACTGTGACAGTGAATGGAAAGAAGTAATCTATTCCCCTTATTTTGTGCAAAATTTAAAAGACAAAGCTAGATTTTACTAAAGACAGATCCATACCCAGGGGAAAGGACAATTCTTAAAAGCCCACTGTATTTCTAGCCAAATGTTTGAAAATAGATTTAGATTCTACCCAGGTGAATAGTTAATAGGTTTTTCGGGTGTGCTCGATTCTTTTCATGCTCCCAGTGTCATTTTGGTTTAAAAATACCACACTACATTTACTTCCCATGACCAAAAGCCTTAGAACATCATGAAAATGGTAATTAAGCATTACTTTCATGCATCCAACAAATGTTAAATTCAAGAGACTACACAAACAGGATTCCTTTAAGTTGTTTTATTGATGACAAGAACAAGTGCGTAATTAAAGATTTCATGAGACCTGCAAACAATAAAGAATGTGTCTATTGCCAGCAAAAATACAATTATTCCAGGTCCTTTAGACATTACAAATATAGAGTTCTTTCACACCAGATGGTTCATAAGTGACAAAGCCATTTTAGGATGTTTAATTGTGCTTCTACAAAACCTTCAAAGAATGAGGTAGTTTCCTTTACCCACGTTATTCTCCACATTTCGATTACACTTTCAGTGAGTTTAAATCTTTTAACGTAATCTTTAAACAATTTTTTCATGAAAGCCAAGCCTTATTTACAAAGTGTTTATTTCTCTGCACTTGATTTTTCTTAAAGAGAATTTCAAGAATGACTACACAACTAGAGAACTTTGAGACAATCAATGGTTGGGATTTTTCATTACAATTAGATTTAGGTGTAACAGCACATATTCTAAAAATTCCAGAGCTAAGCTGATATTCTCCTGTTTCTATCTATAAACTCCGATTTAAAAACTACTTCCTCAAACTACTTATTTTCTCTCAGTCACCATTATTAAGCAAGTGCAAACTCTTCAGCAGTGACATAGGCTCTGTTTATTAGCCACTTGAGTCCATTTCAGAATCATTCATTCTCATAAGTCACCAGGGAAACATCTGCAGAATTTACAGATGCATACAGATTAGCTAGCTTATTTTTAAGACTTCATTCAAAATCTTATAGCCATACTCTTGAGAGAATTCCTGCACTTTTTAGAAAACTTACCAAAGACGTAAAAATTGAGGCAGATATATGCATTCCTTTGTTAACCCTGAGAATGACTGCTGTGAAATTAACCTGGGGAAATTGCAGCATGTTGCACATTTTAGTTAAAAACTAAATGACAATATTCAACTCATTTCCAAATCAGGTAGCCTTCACCAAGGAAAAGGGGATGGCGGTAAACTGTATTTCTAAGGCGCGCGCGGGGGGGGTGGGGGGGGCGATGTGCAAAAGTCACAATGTACTCCTTGTCACTTATTTTTTCAGCCTCAAGAAGCTTCACGAATCTTAAGTAGTTGAAGGAATTATACAGCCTTCTCTAAATTTGTAGTACAGTGGTTTCCATATAACACTACCGTCAGGTTATTATCTCGAGATCATGGCCTAATTCTAATACCTAATGAACTGGCCCTTATACTTAGCCACTTCTTCCTCCTCGGCACTATTGGTATTTGGCACCTACGTTGAATGCTAAAGATCCCTATGGTTGGCCGAATAAGGACAAGGCTTCTCTGGACAACACAGAAGCAAGTTTGACTTTTTTCCTCTGTTTCTTCGTCTACCTTCACTTGTTCTTCTTCTGACATCTTCTCTAATTAAAAGTTTCTTGCCCCATAATTTCATAGAACCTAGCCATTATAAAAGTGGATGTGCAGAGAAATCTGTCATCGAAACTACATTTTAATTCATTCTCATACCACAGCTTGCAGTCAAGTCTTACATCCCAACAGTGGATTCTGTAAATTGGAACATTATACAACTTAAGTTTTAAGCCTTATTCATAGGGTCTACAGAGGTATGAAACATATACTTCCAGACAGAAAAAGGCTTACTTAAGACTTCAACTGCATCCAGATTTTAAAGACCGCTTCATTTTCTAATACCAAATTTCATGCCTTCATCATTCACATTTGAATCATTCATTCAAATCATTCACGAAAGCAAATGTATGTACTTCTATCTGATCCCACAGAATTATTTACCCACAAACACTATTACATCATGTTGATATGTTTTTTATCAAGCTCCCCAAATTAATATCTGAAGTCTTTTGATGTGGTATGTACACTAAGGATGAAAAATCACTTTCTTCTACCTCTGAATTTTTTTAAAGCGTGTTTTGGCCATGATGAATATGAATCTCTTTGCAATATGTTAAATGGCCTTTCTTTTAAAATCTCAAACCATGAAAAGTCATTGTTATATTAGTCCTCTACTTGTGATTTTCTGAGTAGCTGGATCCATCATTTTCAAGCTAAAGCTCTAAAGAGTTTGATTCATAATAGACATTTTCCAGAAAAACTCATTCTAGGAACATTTTATTTCAATAATATCTGGCTTTGAGTTTAAGATCAGCAAGGATGCTGTAATTTCAGATGATCTTTTGTTAGATGAACCATGACAATTTAACATTGCTCCAGAGAATGTAGTTATCAAATGTACTAGGCAGGTTGGAAGTAAGTGGTAAACCAACAGGGAATCACGCCATGTAGACGGTGGTTGAATAACCCTCTAAATACTAATCCTACCGAGTAGTTGTGCAGAAGAAAGGAATGGAAAAAGGGATGAATTTCCTTAAAAAATGAGATGGAAATGTTCATTGTGATTTCTTGATAAGAGATGTGTTCTAGTCATCATCTATTATCTAACTGCATTAAATAACACTTTTTTTTATCTAAAAATTTTAGTAGAGTATAAACTCCACGAGGATAATGTCTATATACTATTTTCTAAAACTAACTTCCTAATCCCTACCACCAGCTGTGTTAGATGCAAATTTGTGGGTACTCAACCAACATTTATCAAATTAACTATAATCTCTATGATCTTTGTCAATTAATAGGTAATCCTTACTGAAAAGCTGGTACTCTCTGTTGGGAGCAGATATCTGGAAAACAGGTGAACAAATTCTACTTGTAAAAACACAAAGTGACAGGTATTATGAATTATCCACTAATTATTCATGAGCATTACTATTGGTAACTTAAGTTTCTGAATATACACGTAAGAAATCCACATTACAAGGAAGAATTCTTTGATCACATTTAGCATCTGAATATAAAATAAGTGAGCCTTACAATGTTTCTCTGACCCCTAAGCCCTTTGCTTTAGTCCATCTGACGAATATTGATTGCCCTAAATATTTTAGAAAATATAAACAAGTGAACAAGTATTGTTATTTTCTGCCTAAAATACATTTTTCCCAATCGTAATGGTAAACTCAATGTATGCTCTTAAAAAGGAACTTTTTAAGGAAAAAGAATACAGTAACTGAGCACTGTGTGGGAATAGGGAGAATAAATAAGCTTATTCTGGAAGCTGATTTTATAGCAAAAACCCCCTAACGTGGAGTTGAATCTACTGCTTTAATAAGAGGCTCCTATAATTCTTTTGACCAAAACATACTCATTAATTGCCTCAAGTGTTCAAGAGTGCCAATTTGAAGGAAGCAAGACCACTTGTTTAGGTACAATAACATCGAGCAATAAACCTGATCCTAGGGCATCTCACGTAGGCTTTCCCAAACTTCAGGAGTGCTGACACTGCACGGCATGTAAGTGGTGTTCACTGTACTTTCCTGCTGCTATCGTCTGTCATCTTTTTTTTTTTTTTTTCCTTTACCTTATGGCAACATTTTGAGAAAAGAATAGAGGGTGTTTACCAGGGAGGAAAAAAAAAAACATGATTCCTAACAAGTTTTCTCATTCGCTTATTTCTCTTTCCCTTTTACTTTTCCTTTGCACTTTTGAAAGCAAAGGTTAAAACAGGTATTATTAATTTCACTTCTGCCAGCTGCAGGTCCTTCAGAGCATGGTACACACCCCTGCAGTTGATGCTTCTTTTGGGGTATCCATGATTTGAATCCTTAATAAATGACTGTAACAATAAAAAAAATTCTAATAGCAAATATCTTTAGGAAATGCCCAAGTTTTGTTTATATCTGAACACTTCATTTTAAAATCCCGGTTTCTACCGGGGCACCTGGGTGGCTCAGTCAGTTGGGCATCCGACTTCGGCTCAGGTCATGATCTCACAGTTTGTGAGTTCAAGCACCACGTTGGGCTCTGTGCTGACAACTCAGAGCCTGGAGCCTGCTTCAGATTCTGTCTCTATCTCTCTCTGCCCCTCCCCTGCTCATGCTGTCTCAAAAATAAATAAACATTAAAAAAATAATAAAAAGATCCCAGTTTCTACCAATGTGTTTAGGAAAAAGCTGACAAACTTGGTCTGAAATGTAAAACATGAAAGAAGTGGGAGGAAGAGAACATGAAAAATAAGTTAATCATTATCATTCTAAGTGCCACCAGTTCTGTTTATATTCATGCACATGTGAATTGTTGAATCTCATTTGATCAACCCAATTAAACATTAAATAATTGCAGCCAATTATGCAAATATCAGCAACAATATTAATTTGTTGATCTTTTTGAGCAGATTAGCCTCACATGTTCCTAATGCTAGACTATCTTACACCATAAATGATCAATTAGTGTTAGGATAACTAAGTCTTGAAGAATGGATAATTGCCTAGTTATAATGTGTCACTCTTGCTGTATTAATCCACTGCAATTAAACAAATAGTGCACAAGGAAAAAAGATGTGCAGATGTTCCTTTTAAATCTATTTAACAAGTTAGTGTCAAGGTCAATTTTCTGTCTTATTACTTAAGAAAATGGCAGATTGCGCTCTCTCAGTTTTAGGAGACCTCCAGTTTTTTAAAATATATATCCTTAGTTTTCACTCCATCTGGTAGAAAGGGCTTAAAATGCTCTTAAGGTTTGATGAAAGAAATCATAGAGACATAATGTCAAGACATGTTGTTCTCTAACTTTTATAACGGACATGTGTTGCCATACTAAATTTAGAGATGCAAAGTGTGAAATGTATTTATGGCAAACAAATGACTTCCATTTCTCATAGAAATGTAGGTCTAGTTATTAAGTGCTACTTGACAGGTTAGAATTACCTGCAAGTCTTTTCTAGACTACTGCTTTAAAAAGGAGGTCACAGGATTTAGCCAAGGTAAATGCATACCCTTAGAACACTACTTGGTGAAGTGTGCAGAGGACAGTTAAAGCACCTGAGGCCTGAAAAGAACAGACTTCCAAGACTTCAGATCACCAATTAAAAGCCCCCTAAAAGATATTTTTACTATTCCTTTTCATCTTATATACTTCCCTAATTTTCATTTTACCATTCCTATCTAAAAGAACCCTATGGCCAAAAGTCTTGGAAAAGAATCAAAGCCCCATTTGCTATGTGCTGCTAAATGCCTTAAGGAAATTTTTCTAACACATCAAACTTTTAGAAGGTCTTTTTTCCCCTTGCTCTGAAAAGAGAATGAAATATGATCAGCAAGATGAAAGTTACTGGAACTGAGGGAAACCAAAATATGTCTGAGAGTTGACCTTCCAAGGGTAAACGTTTTCTAGCAAGGTTTGACTGACTTTCCCTAAATTATAAACCAGGATTCAATTTTAACTCACAGCTCCTAAATGAGGAAAAGATCATCTAGAATTGCTCTCCTGTACTCTAACCATGTGATCCTTCCAGCCCCATTCAACAGAAATGAGGTATATCAAAGTATACCCCTTTGCTTTCTACCAAAAGCTAAATATGATTCTTTATTTTGTATTTAACATGTAACATATATGTATTTAACACTTCACAAAGGTCATTTCCATTTGGTTGGTATGATATCATGACCTCTCTAGAGCTGCTATTTCAATTCCAAGGCAGTCTTCAAATATGAAATAATCCCTCCAACAAACTATGCCTCTGAGTATCTCTAATGACTTAGCAGTCCCTGGAAAATAAAGACAACGTGAGGTAAATGGACACAATGTCAGAATCAACCACAAATTCTAATAAAGAGGTTTCATAATATAGAAACAAAGAAGGTACACTTCTATAGAAGCTAAATGTTCATTCATTCATTATTTAATGAGTACCTATTATGTGCCAGGCAGGGGGATACAAAGATCTCAAAGGCACAAGAGCCTCAGTCTTGTGTTGGAGGCTGACAAACAGCCAATTACAATACAATGTGGAAAGGACAATGGTGGAGATGTGCACAGGTCCTGCTGATGCACAAGGAGAGCCTGGAGGAGACTGTGACATCAGGAAGAAAGGAGATCTACTCTTTAAGATGGATTTAAGGGGCCTGCAAAGAAAAATGTGAAAGCAGAAATACCAGTTTTTCAGTCTTGATTATTAAAAAACAAAACAAAACAAAACAAAAACCCACAACCATTTTCTGAAGATGAAGATAATGTCACAGGAAACATTACCTATGAAATCTACTCAGATCAGTTTTCAAACACAAAGAAACTCATTTGGTTGAGGAGCAGAACATAACTTATACTAAGGAAGAAAATATTTTTGTATCTGAGGAAACTAATAAGGGAGGAACTAAGATTATTGAGGAAAAGTCTATGCCGTATGGCTTACATTATCATCTTTCGAAGAGAAGGTGAAGTAAGCTTTTAACACTGAGTTTACAAAATACCACTTGATGATTGCAATTCATTTTCTCTGGCATGAGGAAACAATCACCTGGTAACAACTAATAACACAAACTACATTAGGCACAACTAAAAACAGGTAGCCAAAGAAATCTATTGTAATTCAACTGCGACAGTTTGTCTCCATAGCACACAGATGATATCCTGTATTTTCCATTTAGGATACTATGATTGTCCAGTTGCTCTCTTCTCTTCCGTACTACAACAAAAGCAAGAAAACATGTTTAAGTGTAAACACTACCAGTGCAAGAATCGCTTACAAATAAGTTCAGCGATACAACCAATGTTATACAAAAAGGTCTGTTCCTATTTTGAACAGTAAAAGCATATTCATGTTAAAAATAGGATTAGAGAGGGGCGCCTGGGTGGCGCAGTCGGTTAAGCGTCCGACTTCAGCCAGGTCACAATCTCGCGGTCCGTGAGTTCGAGCCCCGCGTCAGGCTCTGGGCTGATGGCTCAGAGCCTGGAGCCTGTTTCTGATTCTGTGTCTCCCTCTCTCTCTGCCCCTCCCCCGTTCATGCTCTGTCTCTCTCTGTCCCAAAAATAAATAAAAAACATTGAAAAAAAAATTAAAAAAAAAAAAGGATTAGAGAGAAATAAATCAAATATCTGGAGAGAATCACAAGTTTTATAATTATGGTTGAACTCAAATTTATAGCTGAAATAAGTCTCTAAGTAATGCCTTTTCATCACCATTCTGTATTTAGTTTCTGCTCCCCAAATAAAGTAACTGAGTTAAATTTAATTACAATCATCTTTATTCTAAAGAAGCGATGCTCAGAGTGTGTGCTCCAGACCCGGAGCATCGGTATCACCAGGCAGCATATCTGAAATGCAAATTCTCAAGCCATATCTCAGACTTTACTGGGGATGGGTCCCAGCAACCATGCTTCAGCCAGCACTTTCGGGGGATTCTAATGAGAGTGAAGTTTGAGAATCACCACTCTGAAAGCCCCCTTTCTCAAGAGGGTTTTGTGTTTGTGGACAAAATATTAAATTGACAAACGCTCTGTTCTCTAAATGAAAGTCATTCAGGTTATGTTAGCATCTCAATTTTTCTTATTCCTTCAAAAGTGATGGAACTAGATCACAATCAGAATTTGATTATTTGCATCTCCAAGTAATTTGCTTTCACAAACCTGAATTTTAATACTTCAAATTGAATTAACTGACACAAAGACATTCCAGATGTCCAAAGTAGAAAGCTAGTTTTGATCAATTTGTTCTTTTATTCATTCATTCATGTATGCGTGCATTCATTCATTCATTCATTCATTCATCAAACATCTCTGTGTTCAAATGAGCTCTCACAGTGCTAACGCTATGGTGCCAGGAGCTTGACAGACTTACTACGAAATTTATCCTCACAGTAACCCCAGAGAGTAGGTGCCATTATCGATCTCATTTTATGGATGAGAAAAACTGTGTTAGGGAGATTAAACAACTTACTCAGGTAATTTGTAAAGGGTAGAGCCGAGCCCAGACCCTAGCCAAAGGTCTCTCTCGCACCAATGACATGTTCTTGACTACCATTTGGAGTTCCCTCCACATGTTCACATAGCTGTGTCTGTGGAGATGAACTTGGAACGTATCTTCCCTACCACCATGCCAGTGAGTCTGCCACCATGTGCTTGCCTAAATTCCTCCGACGATGTCCCCTTTTCACATGAATCGGCTTTTCATTCCCAATATAACTTCAGTTGAAATTCAGATAAAACATTAGCAGTTCCATATGGGAAAGAACTTTAATGATCATCTAAAATGTAGGGGCTTTGGGGAGCCTGGCCGGCTCAGTCGGTAGAGCACGTGACTCTTGATCTCGGGGTCATAAGTTCGAGCCCCGTGTTGGGTGTAGAGATTACTTAAAAATAAAACCTTTAAAAAATTAATTAATTAATTAAATGCAAGGATGAGTCAAATAAGTGGAGCTCTGGACTTTAGAACAATTGCACTTTGATCAGTTTTGTATGTTGGGATTCTAGGAAAGATTTCCTTTGTAGAAAATTTCTGCTGCTTAAAAATCACGTACGAAGAGCAATGTACTCTTAAAGCCAAGCTTCTTATTTTACATCTAAGGACATTAAGGTTCTAGAAAACTCTTAATCTGAAGCCCAGGGCTCCTGCCTCTATCTGATGCTATTTCTCCTATGTTATATTGTCCATGTGCTGGGTTCCTCTTAAAGAGCTTTAAAGACCTCTGGCAGCAGAATCTATCAAACTGGTAAAAATACTGGGAGCCAAGAATGGGTCTACTTACAACCTTTTGGTTTACATAAAAAAGAGAATGAAGGAAGCCCAATGACTATAAGTGACTTGCTGAATCTCTATCAGAAAGAGTTGTTTCAAGAGTATGGCTTCCCACTATTAATTGTTGATCCATGATAAATATTAGATAAAAATTCCCAAATTCTGCTTGATTTATGTATGGTACAACATGACTTAAGGTAAGATCAAAATACGTGTTTTATTTCTCTTACTTGGATTCCCATTAATACATTAGATACTTATGCCATTAATAATTG
The DNA here is from genome assembly GCF_022837055.1 of Prionailurus viverrinus. NCBI lineage: Eukaryota > Metazoa > Chordata > Mammalia > Carnivora > Felidae > Prionailurus > Prionailurus viverrinus. The sequence continues at coordinate 55,225,459 of NC_062567.1, forward strand.
AGTGTCATCATATTGACATTTTAGCAGATCTACATTATTGTGATTCGTGACCGCCATAATTCCATCTTGAATCTCATCAATTAAAGTGAATTTGCTTTCAATTAGTTGTTTCAGTTTTATAAACAGTCAAAAATCTATTTGGGTTACAATGACAGTCATAGGCCATATCACTCTAAGAACCTTCATAATATATATTAAGATTGGCCTCCTCATCCTATAATTTATGCTTTTATGTAAAAATTATAGCATTCTGAGATGTATCTAAGAAATGTGATAATACAGGTAATTCAAACTATCTAAACCTAAGCAGTAAGCGATCAAACTTTCCATTTAGATGATAAATAACTTGATTCAATTTTTCAAGGCAAAATAATTCAAGAGTAGAGATGACAGATGTTAGCAGAGATAGAAATTATATTCTTTCCTCAGGAGTAGGTACCTAGAGAAGGAGGGGAAAGAACACATGTCTGCATGGGCAAGGCTATCATTATCAGGGTCATTACAGGACCACAGCAGTAGGCTTACTCCTTCAGCATTTGGCAGGTCTGCTGTAAGTCACAATGACTTGATGTTGTTCACTGGAATCGAAGATGAGGTGAAAACAACATGGCAAATCCAACTGAGCACATGGGGTGGTACTCAGCCCATGTGGAAGATTATCAATGTGGTATGCAGAATTTTCATCTTTCATGAATTCCAGGAAGAACACTAAACCAAAACACAACTAATGACAAGTTCTAATCTTCACATCCAACATACATATGGCAAATAATTTTACATGGCCTTTGTTAAATGCCTTTTACATTAGGCAGAAAAGTTCTTAGCAACACAAAAGGACAATGTACATGTCATGCACTTATTCTCTGTGATGCCAATAAAAATATAATCAGTGCTGCCCACCAGGTGACAATTTGTCATTCTTGTTCTAAATCCTATTCAATGGCCTGCAAAGCTCTGTAATCCTGTAACGTGGAGAAGTGTGTATTAGGGAACAAGTACAGCTGGGAAGCTGGTCAAGGGGCTGAGTCATCAAGGCAATCTGGAAATGTTCACTTAGTATGCACACAAAGAGAAGGATAACTCGGGACATCAGCAGGGAAAAGGAGTAGGGCTCTTATGTAACTAAAAACCATCAAGCTGTTCCACTGAAAACAAAAAAATGCAATAACCACTAATGGTCATTTATTCTTACAAAACTGTAGCCACTAGTGGGGAAAACAGAATTTTAAAAGAAATTCCATCTGGTGGCCTACAGTCAATACAGATCCTGCACCTATCTCACTGGGCTTTCCTTTTCCTAACTACTTAAGACACCCACCTCTCTAAACTTAACCAAAGAGGTGAAAAATCTATACACTGAAAACTATAGAAAGCTTATAAAAGAATTGAAGAAGACACACACAAAAAAATGGAAAAATATTTCATGCTCATAGATTGGAAGAACAAATATTGTTAAAATGTTGATACTACCCAAAGCAATCTACATACTCAATGCAATCCGTATCAAAATAACACCAGCATTCTGCACAGAGCTAGAGCAAACAATCCTAAAATGTGTATGGAACCAGAAAAGATCCCAAATAACCAAAGCAATCCTAAAAATGAAAAACAAAGCTGGAGGCATCACAATTCTGGACTTCAAGATGTATCACAAAGCTGTAATCATGAAGACAGTATGGCACTGGCACAAAAACAGACACTTAGATCAATGGAACAGAATACAGAATGCAGAAATGGACCAATAAACATATGACCAACTAATCTTTGACAAAGCAGGAAAGAATATCCAATGGAATAAAGACAGTCTCTCCAGCAAATGGTGTTGGGAAAACTGGACAGCAACATGCAGAAAAATGAACCTGGACCACTTTCTTACATGATACACAAAAATAAACTCAAAATGGATGAAAGACCTAAATGTAAGACAGGAAGCCATCAAAATCCTAGAGGAGAAAGCAGGCAAAAACCTCTTTGACTGGGGCATTTGGGTGGCTCAGTCGGTTAAGCGTCCGACTTCGGCTCAGGTCATGATCTTGCGGTTTGCGAGTTCGAGCCCCGCGTCGGGCTCTGTGCTGACAGCTCAGAGCCTGGAGCCTGCTTCGGATTCTGTGTCTCCCTCTCTCTCTGCTCCTCCCCTGCTTATGCTCTGTCTCTGTCTCAAAAATAAATAAAACATTAAAAAAAAATTAAAAAAAACAACAACATCTCTTTGACCTTGGCTGCAACAACTTCTTATTCAACATGTCTCCAAAAGCAAGGGAAACAAAAGCAAAAATTAACTATTGGAATCTCTTCAAGATAAAAACCTTCTGCATGGTGAAGGAAACAATCAGCAAAACTAAAAGTCAACTGACAGAATGGGAAAAGATACTTGTAAATGACATATTACATAAAGGGTTAGTATCTGAAATCTTATAAAGAACTTATCAAACTCAACACCCAAAAAACAAATAATCCAGTGAAGAAACAGGCAAAAGACATGAATAGACACTTTTCCAAAAAGGACATCCAGGTGGCCAATAGACCCATGAAAAAATGCTCAACATCACTCATCATCAGGGAAGTATGAATCAAAACTACAATGAGATACCACCTTACACCTGTCAGAATGGCTAACATTAACAACTCAGGCAACAATAGATGTTGGCGAGGATGCAGTGAAAGAATCCAACAATAGATGTTGGCGAGGATGCAGTGAAAGAGGATGCTGGTGGGAATGCAAACTAGCGCAGCCACTCTGGAAAACACTATGGAGATTCCTCAAAAAATTAAAAATACAACTACCTTATGACCCAGCAATTGCGCTACTAGGTACTTATCCAAAGGATACAGGTATGCTGTTTTGAAGAGGCACATTCACCCCAATGTTTATAGCAGCACTATTGACAATAGCCAAAGTATGGAAAGAGCCCAAATGTCCATTGACAGATGAATGGATAAAGAAAATGTGGTGTGTGTATGCGTGCGTGTGTGGGGAGAGAGAGAGAGAGAGAGAGAGAGAGAGAGAGAGAGAGAGAGAGATACAATGGAGTATCACTCAGCAATCAAAAAGAATGAAATCTTGTCGTTTGCAACAGCATGGATGGAACTAGTGTATTATGCTAAATGCAATTAGAGAAAGACAAATACATGACTTCAGTCATATGTGGAATTTAAGATACAAAACAGACGAATATAAGGGAAGGGAAGCAAAAATAATATAAAAACATGGAGGGGGCAAACATAAGAGAATATTAAATATAGAGAACAAACTGAAGGTTGCTGGAGGGGTTGTGGGAGGGGGGATGGGCTAAGTGGGCAAGGGGCATTAAGGAAGACACTTGTTGGGATGAGCACTGGGTGTTATATATATAGGGGATGAATCACTGGATTCTACTCCTGAAATCACTATTATTCTATATGCTAAATAACTTGGATACAAATTAAAAAAAATAAATTAATTAAAAAAAAACAAACAGAACAGGACTTCCACCTCTCCGGTCTTTGCAATCACTACTTCCCACTTTCTAAAACCTCAACAGCAGCTCTGCTAGTTACACAAACATGCTGCCCTGATATTTAAGGCCTGGATTCCAGGTTTTTATTTGATTCCGACAGCAGTCTTGGTATGTGTATTTCACTTTAAAAATGTCTAAAATCAGGTTCTCTCAAAGTTTTCTCGAAAAGTAATATGTGGGGCGCCTGGGTGGCTTAGTCGGCACAGGACACGATCTCACAGTTCATGGGTTCGAGCCCCACGCAGAGCTCTGTGCTGACAGCTCAGAGCCTAGAATCTGCTTCAGATTCTATGTCTCCCTCTCTCTCTGCTCCTCTCCCACTCACACTCTGTCTCTCTCTCTCTCTCTCTCTCAAAAATAAATAAATGTTTAAAAAAATTAAAAAAAAAAAGAAAAGTCATTTGATATTATTTAAGGCCTTCCTCCCACCTCTCCTCAGAATGTGTTAATATATAAGAGCAACATGTTTTTGTCCTTCAGTATCTGTCTGGTATATCACTCACTTATTTGTTCCTTTATTCATTTATTCAAGAAACATTACTGAGTGTGTATGATAGCCCAGGCCTTGTACTGAATACTGGGGTTACAAGAAGGGAGTAAAACAATTCCTACATTCAAACAACCTTAAAACAAAGACAAGTGTGTGACTAATTAGAATACAACTTAAAGGCCATATGTGATATGGAACCCAGGTACTTTGGAAGCTGGAAGAAGAAGTTATATTTGAGGGGATGAATACGTGTTTGTACTGGGGACAGGGATGTTGCTCAAGACAGACTTTAAAAGTTCCTCAAGGAGATGTGTCTTGACAGACAACCAATACCTTCTCAAGTAGGCAAACTGTAGAAGGTACAGAAAGGCAGGAAGAAGTAGACAGCAGAGTCAATTGGAGAACAGAGATTATCCCAATAGCAGGCATATTGGTGAATACGATGGTGAGTAATCAGACTGGCAAAGAGCGATGCAAGAGAAAAGAAACATAGGCAATATGGCTAATGTTCTCCATGCTGAAGTCTGGTTAAGTAACACAAAAGTGTTTTTCTTTGTCACTTGAAAAAAGAGGGGGAAAAAAAAAAGACTGAAACACTCCCCTCCTAAGAGGTATTTTTAGGGCAATCTAAAATCCATGGAATTTTATGGAAAATTCGCCAAGGGGAATGAATACTTAACCTCAGAGGTTCTTACTCATATACAGAAACACACAAGTTAAATGACAATCACATCTGTGGTTAAGAAGGATTTCCACCCCCCACGTCACAGTGGCAAGAATCTTCTGGGTTTATTGGTTGTTGTTGCTCTCTTCAATTTACCAGAGCACTTCTTACGAAATATCCATGTTTTTCATGTAATGTCAAAGAGATCAAATGTAAAACATGATGCAATTCTACGCTTTTTCCTCAATAATTACTTAAATTATTTTTCGTGGACAGAAACAGGCACCTGTAGCTTGGGTGACAGCACCAATTTGCTATCTTATAAGAGAATAATTTTGAAACTTTAGGTTCCATGCCCACAGGCATAAAATAATTGAAAAAGAAGGATGTGGTCTTAGATTCTGAATAGATAGTCCTCTGTTACTTAACAATTTGGAGCAGAGTTGGTCCTTCTGGTTTGTGGTTTAATTCAGAATCATTATATTATCTCACGTATCCTGTGTCTCCACCCCTTTTGTTTCCTTATTCCTAGGGAAGCCTTGAATGTATCATTAATTTTCAGTGTTAATACCATTACATTTTACTACCTAGGGTAAAGAGAGAAATTAATTTCTTCTTAGCCACAGGCACTAAGTTATATAGAGAATATATACAGGTAAAAGGAAAATGTTGTTTCTTCTCATTCTCTGCTTCATATGGATCTTTTATTCTTAAAAGTATTCATGTGGTCTCACATTTAAATTGAGTATTTTGTTTCTCTACAGCTTTGACTTCTCCAATTTTTTTTATCCCTTCTACTACTATTAAATCACCAGCACCTGGAATAGTCTCTTGCACACTGTTTGTGCTCAAGACATATATCTATTGAATGAATTAATCAAAAACATTCACTTATTCACTAATTTTACATCCATAATCTTACTTTAAAAATGCTCTGAGAACTTTTGTAATGGCGTGTCCTCTTGCCCCCAGAATATGTCTTTGGGCTTCTCTTTTACTTAGAGTTCTGATGCATATACTTTGGCACTATCTCAAGACAGAGGAAACATTTCTGCTTTTGCCTGCCTTAGGCAAAGCTTCATGATTATGTCCATCAAACACCTCTAGTTAGATCTTTCTTCCAATTCAAATTTAATACAGTTTGATTTTCCCTTTTAAATACAGTTGACTTTTTCTTTTTTTTTAATCCTTTACAACCAAATCAAATTTAGGGTAATTTTCTTATTTCATATAATCTCCAAGAGGTACTGAGATCTCATTTTGTGTATTAAGTCCGATAAAATGAAGGATTCCCCTCTGTATGTATTCAAGAAAAGGTTCCAAAGTGATATTTTCTTATTACCATAACAACACGACCTCCCCTCTTTTCCTTCCAATTTTTAAGTTTTATTTATTTTTTATTATTCTTTATTTTTTGTTTAAATCCAAGTTAGTTAACATATAGTGTAATAATGATTTCAGGAATAGAATTTAGTAATTCATAACTTATATATGACACTCAATGCTCATCCCAACAAGTGCCTTCCTTAATGCCCATCACTCATTTAGCCCATCCCCCCATCCAACATGTCTCTAGCAACCCTCAGTTTGTTCTCTGTATTTAAGAATCTTGGGGCACCTGGGTGGCTCAGTCGGTGGCTCATCCGACTTTGGCTCAGGTCACGATCTTACAGTTCACGGGTTTGAGCCTCACGTCAGGCTCTGTGCTGACAGCTCAGAGCCTGGAGCCTGCTTCAGATTCTGTGTCTCCCTCTCTCTCTGCCCCTCCCCTGCTTGTGCTCTGTCTGTCCAAAATAAATAAACTTTAAAATTCTTAAAAAAAAAAAAAAAAAGAATCTCTTATAGTCTGTCTCCCATCTGTTTTTATCTTATGGGTGATATCATACGACATTTGTCTTTCCGCTACTTATTTTGCTTAGCATAATACACTGTAGTTCCATCCATGTTGTTGCAAATACTGCCTCCCCTCTTAAAAATCTTTCAATTTCTGTTTTGGATAAAGGCTTTCATAATTTGGCCAATTATATATTTTTATTCTATTTATGTTTATTTGTGCAAAACACTAATAACTTATTACCTTCATCAGATTTACTCAACTGTAAAAAAATTTAGATTACCAAAACATCCAAATATTCTTATTAATTTCTTCCAATTACTTTTAATTGTTTCCATGTATAAAAGTAGAAGACTCAATAAATTATATGTCTTCTAATATTAAGATATTCCTTTATTTAGTTTGCAGAATTTTTTTAAATGTTTATTCTGAGAGAGAGAGAGAGAGGCAGAGAAAGGGGAATAGAGAATCCCAAGTAGGCTCCATGCTGTCAGCACAGAGCCTGATATGGGGTTCAATCTCACAAACCATGAGACCATGACTTGAGCCAAAATCAAGAGTCAAACCCTTAACTGGCTGAGCCACCCAGGGGCCCCAGTTGAAGGATTTCTATAGAAAGCCTTTACTGAAGAGGAAAAGAGCAACATTTCATCGATTCAAAAACCACAATCATTCTTATCTTTTAATGTTATTAATTTTGCATAAAAGTTGCTGAGTAAGTCTTCCAAAAATACCATTCTTATCACTATCCCAGGACCTCAGTTGCTCTGGAGGGGCCTGCTGTTTTGTCAACTTTTTTTTTTTTTTTGTATAGTTTTAAGACCTAAACCATCTGGTGTCACTCAAACTATCAAACTTTATTTCACATTTCAGTATGAATCTCATCTCCCCTTGGGTACATTCACTGACTGGCAATGATGATATGTGGGCTCAACAAAATCGTCCAACAACGTGTGAGGGGTTTGCAAGTTATAGAACAGTCCTTTTATTGATGACCCAGAATTACGTGGTACTTGATAAGCCTGCCTAGAGATATGCTTAACTGTCTGATGAGACACCACTGTAAACTGCTGCTCAGGAAAAAACAGGCAGAACAAGGTTAGCAGTAGAAAAAAATAGGTATGCACTGTTTTTGACCCAACAGTTACAATCTCAGGAACTTATCCTAAGGAAATAATCACAAAGATTGTAGTGTTTGTAACAGGTAAAAAAAAAAAAAAAAAAAAAAAAAACTGCCAACAACATAAATGTTCAATAATAATGATTCTTTAAAAGTTATAGTACATCAATATCACAGAATTCAATTAAATTTTATACATGGAATGGAGAAATTTATTTATTGATACGAAAAAGCAAGTGATTTGCTAGATGAAAAAAAGCAGGTAACAAATCACATATGACTATTTTGTTAGAAAAATACTTCAAGAAGTATATTAACACAAAATATTTTTGATATCAAAAATTAACAGTGGTTATATTTCAGTGTTGGAATCACAGGTAATATTTTTCTTTTGTGCTTTATTCTACAAATTTAATTTGTTAACCCCAAATGGCAGTGTTTACTCTCTTCTCTCCACTGAAATATGATTTGGTTTTAGTTCTGATTGAAATAAAAAGAAGCCCTTTTTTTAAAAAAGAAGCCCTTACCTGAATATCAGTCAATTTTTCCAAGATCCGACTTGCAAGTTTAGGACCATTCTCCATAGTTGGGATGTGTACAGTCTATGAAAGAATATCACAGGCATGATAATTGGAGGATATCCATGTATGCAATAAGTAAGACACTCAGCAATTCTACTGTATTAAGACAATCCCACTGAAATAAGGAATGGTACTATGATAACCTGATCATAAGGGCTATGCCAACCCCTTATGCCAAAGACTCTTTTTCTACTCTGAATTTGAATAAAAACAAAGTAGCCAATGATAGTTTGTTTCTTGCCTACCAACTGATTTTAGGGCACAACTGGTTTATATGTTGGTCTTCAGGCTGATATGAGGAACCAAAGAGACCAAAGAGCTAGGGATACCTAAAATAGTGGCCAAATATAAAGAATCCTACCTCTTTCAGGATTCTGAGAATCTATAGGATGAATGATTGGCCTCCTTACCTAATTCTTCTGGCAGGGAATGAGAACTCGAAAACCTTTTGCCACAAATTAAAGCAAGTCATTGCAGGGACGTATATGAAAGCAAGTCTATGCCTTCACAAAATAGGCTTCTAAACCTATGTCTGTTCCAAGTCAAACCTCCACAGTGCTGGACAGCATCATTACACTGGGGGCTGAGAGATTTCCTGCCCCTAATTTACACTTGAGTCATGTCCATTCCTGCCTGGCTGGCTTGCAGGCTTTTGATAGTCTGATTTTAGTAGATAGCCCATGCTGTCATTCTTTTCTTCTTATGCTCTTTAGGATAATAGGGTAATTAGATGTACCTTTAGCTGGGCATGCCCTGTGAGATAAGACCAATATCAAAACATTGAGCTTTATAAACTTATTTCTAGAGGTGAAATGATTGTACTTAAAAAATGTGACTTCATGACAACTTTAGTTCATTAAAAAAGTGGACCAATAATGCATTTACCTAGATACTACAATAATGAAACACAAAACAGTAGCTTTATACTCAGTAAAAGTATTGATACATAGTAAAATAATTCTCCCTTGAAACAATCAATCTGTAGATGGAATCATGTTAAAAGCCACTCCTTACAAGCAAGTTCGAAAATCTCAAGCAATGAAGTAGCCACCATTAAAATCAGAAAAGGAAAATAATGGAGGAAAAATAATTATTTTATTTATCTATTTTCAATTTAAAAACCAATCAAGTTTGTATTTAATATGATTAAGTCAAGCCAATTCACATCCTAAGAATAATACCCACATGCCTTTAAGCTATAAAGTTAGACGACGATGTTAAATATCCAAGCTTTGTGATAAAGGGGAAGGCAAAAAAACAAAAACAAAAACAAACCACTACCACCAACAACAAAACTAACAAAGAGTGGAAATATACCGCATATAAAATCAGACTAATTCACTGGGAGGAGAACACTTCTTCCAACCAAATGATTGAATTCTTTTTGGAGGATTTTAGTTGATGTAACAACTTAGCCAAATGAAAATTTTTCATAAAGTGGTTTAAATAGTAATAACAACAACAGAAGCAATAATAATAATAAATGTAGGAGTTAATCATTCAAATGAATTTTCCATAACTGTTTGCCATTACTACTCTAATAGTTTGGGAGTACTTTTGGAAACCAGAAACGGAAATCTAATTACCTGTAGAATCTTCTTAGCAAGCTAAAAGGAAGAAATAAGAATGGACGCTTATTGGCACATCTCCAATCCCTAAATTGACACAAAACAGATGTGATACATTTCCAAGGACAAAACTGACTCCCTCCCATACTGGAGCTTGCACAAAATTGCTGGAAAGATGAGAGTAAGTAATTTGGTAATACAGGTTCATTGGGACAAACTGCCAAGTTATTAAAGAAAAAAATCCTTTGCATCTTGGGTCCAACTACCATTTCATTTACACATTTAAAGAATTAAATAAATTATAGGCAAATGCTTGGAAATGACAGGAGGTGAAGAGATTGTCTCTTACCTCACCCTTGTACAGTATATCAGAAACTGGGCAAACGACGCAGGCTGTACCCGAGCCAAACATCTCTCTCACTCGGTTCCCCTCCAGGGCTGTTGTCAAATCACCCATGGTGAGGTACCTCTCTGACACCTTAAATTCACCCTGTTTGGAATATAAAAAATAGAAATATTAACATTTGCAAGGAAAAGGCATGCAAAAAAAGCCCTGGCGTACTTAACCTTTCAACCTGACACTCTGAACTCAAATCATGTGCGAATCATCCTCTGAGGGAAAGCTGAAGAGAGCACCACTACCTTACTGGTAAACATGCTGAGGTGTTAAGCAATCTACTCCAAGGTCACAGCATCGCTAAACGAGATGATCAGAGTAAGACGATCAGAGTATAACGTAACACCATCACTATAAAATACAGGGTATATTTTAATGCATGCCAGCTTTTTTGGCCTTTTATTTGTTGCCATGCCTAAAGTCTCACAAGATAAGGCACTTCCCGTGCTACTTAATGTGTGTTCTATGTTAACAGTGTCTTGAACCCTATTTACCACAAAAGAGAACATATTCTTAGATAATATTAATAATTATTTATTCAGCACCCATTGCATGCCTCCTACTCTCATTTTTAAGGTGGGTATTATCATCCCCATTATACGGATGAAGAAATTAAGGTTCAAAGGGAGGCTAAGCGACATGTCTAAATCCACATAGCTAGTAAACGGCAGAAACTGAATTTGAACTCAGGTGTGATCTGACTGGCTCTAAATTTCCTCCACTCTCTACAGGTCTTCTATGGAGTGAAAACATAGACTGAGTTTAACTATCTGAACTATTTCATTATTTTAAAACACTGAAAGTATATTTGGACTTTGAGAAATTGCATGGGATATTCCTTTTTTTCCTCAATTCACTGATTCAGTTGTCTTTACAGCAGAAATCCCCTTGCTCCTCTTTAGTATCCTATTGGGTTGAGTTTCATCACAGAATTACTGGCATAACCTCATCAACTCTGCTGAACTATTTCAACATTTTATTTGCTCAAAGATAGGAAATTGGGGGGGAAAAAAGCTGATGCTTTTAAACTATCTGCTTAAATAAATGATCTTTTGAAACTCATTCTTTAATCTGTATTAATTCTCATTCTTTTATGTTAGTGGTTAAGGTTCAAAGTTTGTCTCAAACTTATTAAAAAAATATTTATCCATCCTTTGTTGACCTTAATTTTTTTTAAGAAGAGTATTTTTTAAAACTTACAGATCCACGATAGATAAAAATGAAATTCAGAGCCCTTGGCAAGATTCAAAATATTAGAAGAAGGCATCATGCTGTAAGTATGATTTGGGAGAGTAGGAAAATATGTCTACAACAGAAATATGGCTCTTTGCAAGTTTCAGTTTATCTCAGTCTGGAATTTCAATTATGTTGTTCAAAGGTAAATAAATAAATAAATAAATAAATTCCAGAAAATCAGCCAAGTTAACTGAAAATGAGATGAGCTCTGTGTTCTGGGGAAAAAAAAAAAAAATCTCTTGTAAATAAACAGAATTGTTTTTCCTCTGCTCACCCTTACTTATCTTTGGACAATTTCCCCTGTCTGGCAAGTAATGGTAACCCCCCACATGCCTCTTGGCATTTATGTCTCACTGTTTTAAAATAGCTTTTAAAATAAATTACAGCTAAGGAGTCAAGGAAAAACTTCCTCCATAATAACTAATTTCATGCTAGCAAATCATTAGTGTGGGAAAGCATTTCCACTTGCAACTTGTCATCAAACCTTCTGTACTTGGTTGATTTTTTTCTTTAATAAAACAAAAATTACTGAGTTTCGAAAATACATCTTTCCAACTGCAAACATATTTAGGACAGGGCAAGCTGTTTGAAATTATACCAACAGTTTGTAAATGTCATGCCCAATGTGCCAGCCAGCATGTGGCAGTTGGGTCTTTTCTACTTCAGGGTTTTGTAGAATTATTTATAGCACATTTCCTTTATTTCCAAAGCTTTTTCCAGAGAAAGTATGGTAGTACTCTCCTAGGTAATATGTGCGTTTCTAAACATTTGTCCTATTAATACTGTTTGACCACAGTATGCTCAAAGTCTTTTCATGTCCCATGGAGACCATTTTAACACATGGGTCAAAAGTTCCATCCAAGAACCTTTGCCAGACAACCAACTCATCCAATATTCATCTTGAGTATGTTATAAATGTCATTTCAATACCAAATGGTTTAACATGCTTGCCTGTGTCACACAGATCAGAAACTCTACTGAAAACAACTACATTTGCTTGAGTGTTTTGACTTTAAAATAAGCATGTATGTGAATTGGGGAGGACAGGGGGCAGGAAGGAGGGAGAAAATAGGCAGCCAAACTAATAAAGTTATGTTAGTAAACATTTATGTCAGTAAAATTCTTTAATTTCTGTGACTAGCATGGTTACACTGGAATAAATAGAGGAAGGGAAGAACTACAAATTATTGGAATGGGAAACAACACACTTAGATTGGAAAAGTTCAGGCCTGGTGAAATGGAAGCACATGAAGTATAAACCAGGTGAGTTGGTAGGAGACACCTGCTACAGAGCTTGTGATTAGCACCAGAATACTGCTTCACTAGGATAACTTGCCAAACTGTTTTCTCTCTGCCCTTCCTATAAACAATACTTCTATATTGGCCTTACTGAGACAGTCCTTCTAGAAGAGTTCTTTCCACTCAAGTTAAGATTTAAAGATTAGATAACACTGGATGGAACTAAGCCGGGCTCATTTTGATGACTTTTTGTTTCATGCTTCTAAAGTGGTTCACGTGAAAGGCACCCACCCACTTGCGTGCCAGGTCCAGAATGCTCTGCCTCGTCACTCCTGGAAGAATGATGCCATCTAGCGGAGGAGTTGCCAGTTCTTCTTCTGTCAAGTAGAAATTGGAATATTTTCAAACTTTAACTACATTAGCCTTATATCAACAACCATTTTTTAAAAACTGTTTCTGGCAACTTTGCTAGTAATAAACATGAAGATGTGTTACTGTTCTGCCTTGTCTACCTTCCCAAATTGATTCACACTTCAGGTAGATCTTCATTAAAAAAATAAAAGAAGAAGAAGAGGAAGAGGAAGAAGAAGAGGAGGAAGAGGAGAGGAAGAAGGAGACAAAGAAGAAGAGGAAGAAGGAGAAGGAGAAGAAAGCAGGTCACTCATCTAATCATCTTCAATTTATCCTTAACTAGGAAAAACTGAGATGATGTTCTACTAACAAATACTAAGAGGAAAGTTCTGAAGCTAAATTTACCTTAGAGGATTAACACTGGCTACTAATTAGAATCATGTAGATAGATCTTAGGAACACTGGTCATTACCAAAGCATGTAAGAATACTGTGGAGGAAAACCCATCCTCAAGAAGTATGTATGCTTATTTAGGTTGGTCACTGCTTCCAGACTGCCCTTCATAGACAAGTCTATTTATAGTGATTTTCAAACCTGGAGGCATATCCACATCAAATATGGAGATGTTGACTTCACCCTTTGAGATCCAAATGTTAATGGACTCAGGATGGGCTCGAGTATGTATGTGGCTAATAAAGAAAAAAGAAGAGAAAAAGAAATCCAAAACCCAAAACAAAACTCCATGGGTGATTCACAGAGAGCCAAGGTGAGACACTGCTCATCTTTGAGAGTGATCACATGCATTCCTAACCGACACGAGGGCTGACATGGTGATCTGTCTATAATGGTCTGTGCGATCCGACAACCACACAAGCTCTCCTTACAAAAAATCTCTGGTACTCAACATTCTCTTCTCCTCCCCACGTCTGGCACCCAAGAATCTAAATCTAGTAAGAAACTTAAACCTTAAATCACTTTATAAAGATGTTGAACCTTGTAGCAGATGTGTTACTTATGTGTTTGCAGAGAAATATTCCAGGTATGCTTCAGAGGATCACCAGGTAGCAAAAACTATAGAAATCACACTGGTATCTTTAAGTTCCCCCCAACCATTTTATTTTTTATTTTTATTTTCTTTAAAGATTTTATTTTTAATCTCTACACCCAACGTGGGGCTCGAACCTTCTGAAGAAGGACTTCAGAAGTCACCTCATACAATCCTTATTTTACAGAAAAACAAAAACCAAAAAAACAGAGGCTCTGTAAACATAAATGAATTGCAAGATTGGTAACACTGGGGGACAGGCAGGATCACAACTTAAGTGGCCCAACACTGAGACCACTGTCCTTTCTTTTCATATACTGTGGTCTGGGTTCACCTGCTCCACTGTGGTTACATCAGACATCCCCAGAAAGCAAGCTGTCTGGAAGACCAAAACTCTATATGCATTCCTGTGTCCCTAAAACTTGGCATTGTGCCTGGCGTAGGGTGGTATGTAATAAGTGTTTCTGAATAAAAAAAATAAATAAATGAATAATCCTCTTTGCTAGGAGACAGCAGTATGATTTTTTTCAAGTTTGTTTCTAAAAATCATCTGCTGAAAACCGCTTTCTGGAAAGAAGAAAATTTGTTCTTGGCAATGTTCTTAGGGCTACTCTTTGTCATGTTTAGAAGTGTTGATCTCAAAATAAACCTGTGCTTTGCAATAGCTAGCTGGCTGGATACATAAGTGTAGGGATTTCTATGTGTGTGTGTGTGTGTGTGTATGTGCACACATATACCCCACACATATAGACAAACATACTTCCAGTGCCTCCAAACTGGACCTTCCCTAAAGCTTGCTGAGCTCTAAGGCTACAACAAGTTAAATAAAAACAGCGGCCTCGCATGTGCAAGTGTAGTTCTGTGAAATGTACTTAACACCCAAAACTGTAACCACTAGCCTAAGGTCAAGACACAGAACATCTGTTTCTCGGGTTGCCAGACAGAGATGATGACATGACAACATTTGGGTGAGAAATATTCATTTTCCTCTGCAACCACAAACATGCTTACAAGAGCCAGAACTAGCTCCAGATTGCCCAACATGAGGAAAACAGAGCCTACAAACACAACTTGTTTTTGACAAAGAAATCATTTTTAGGAGTTGAAGAATTTAGAAGCAATAACGGCAGGAGTCATCTGTGACATCCCAAAGTCAATTTCTAATAAAAACTGGGAATGTGGGTTTGTATGAGTGCCCAAGCACACACAATTATTATCTACTCAACAAATATACATTATCGAGGTAGGCACTGTGTGCAGTTGGCTTATCTATGCACTATGAATAAAGCAGTGAACAAAACTGATATAATTCCTGTTTACTTTCTAACAGGTAGACAACAATTATTATGTTAAATAGTATGTTAGACTATGGAGAAAAAAAGGAAAAAAAAAGAGGGAAGATAATGAGGAATGCTAGGGGTCAGGGGGGAGGGAGTTTGCAATTGATTACGATGCTCCATGCTCGAGGAAAGCCTTAACTGAGTATGGGGTAAGTGGGCAAAGACTTGAAAGCAGTGACAGAGCAAGCCATGCCCACATCCCAGGGAAGAATGTTCCAAAGTCTGTGAATGCCTGATGTCTGAGAAGGCTCATGGGGCCTGAGCAGACTGAGCGACATCAACATTCACTGTCATGATCGTTCTCCCAGACTAACTCTAAACTCAACCACACAACTGGGTCTTATTCTCAGGACAGCTCCAAAGTCCAGTGCGAGATAAAACTGTTTGTCCCAACAGTGAATAGCAAATGTGTATGTTAAATTACTCACCAACACAGTAAAACAGAGAATCGCTGCTGTGTGATCTTAACACCAGGGTTGCTGTTACTAGAGCCAAAACCACATGGGTTATAGGCCAACTGCCACAGATAGTTATTGTGCACAGCACTGTGCTGTGAACACAGATTATCTATTTTATATACCTTTCTGCAGCAGCCATCATGTCCCAAAGGGGCAGTGAGTGTGGGGGCTCATAGAAAGAAGGTAGGTTTTTACTAAAAGAGTTCTACTCATACCTCCAATAGGCAAAGTTTGTGAAAATCAGTATTTTGTTGATTTTCAACTCATTATTCTTTGTATTTTCCTAAAGCCACATGGTGAAGTTAGAGTAGAGTTCTTTCAACGTCTTCTTTTGTTTTTAGCCTAAAGGTTATTCCTTACATTCTACTGACTTCTCTCATGGTACTGTCCAAACATTTATTCCATCTCTTGTCCCCTTACTTCAAATTTTATTTGATATGTTAGGTGAACACCCTCAAGATGGACTAAAGCTATCTCAGGCAACCATAATGTGAATAGCAACTCTTAAGGTCTTGTATATTTTGTAAGAGTCAGAAGACAAATTCACTCATTTCCGTTCTGACCTTTAAAAGCCATGGCGGAAATGGCTCATGATTATTGTTTGGATAAGAAGTAATTTTTCACCAGGAAAAGTTTCTTGTGTTCTGGGTTAAATCATGGAGCTCTGATTCAAACTGTACTTAAATCTTGACATCTCCCATCCATAAATAATGATGGTACCACTTCTGTATGATGTAACTGTTTTTGTTTAGGGTTGTGTGGTTTTCTTTTGGGGGTGGGGGGGCAAGGGCATTGGAGTGGGCAGGCAGTGCAAAGAATGAGTTGAATCAACCTATTATCTCCTAAATACAGAGTGCAACATTGACTGTCATCTTTCAAGCATAGCTTTTGAGGTAGGTCATAGGCAATGACTCAGATTTGGAAGTCACGAATATTCCAGTATAAATTTTATTTTTAAATAGTGCCAAGTATAAACAACAGGAATGGAAGAATCAGCATGACCTGTATCTGGCTTTTCAGATGCCAAGGATTACCAATGGTCAAGCCCAGGACAAGGTGTACTCACCATACCTTCTATTTATTCTACCTCTGACTGGAATAGAAGGCTCATCTTACTAGTTTCTACAACTAATGCACAAATTAGTGCATAGCTCTGAAGTCAGCCACATGTGAATCACCATTTTCCAACATTAGTAGCCAAAAAACAAAAGAGCAAGAGAAGTTACTGTAGCTACCTCAAAATAAAAATTTTACTTAAAATTTTAATTGAAATGCACACTCAGACTTTATAAGTGTTTGGGAACTTTTTCTAGTCTCTATACTCAGTACTGTGAAATGAACAGCATAAGAACATAAACAAGCCTAAAAAGATAGTTAAAATTTTTTGTGACTATTAAAATTCTAATGGAAATAGGGGCGCCTGGGTGGCGCAGTCGGTTAAGCGTCCGACTTCAGCCAGGTCACGATCTCGCAGTCTGTGAGTTCGAGCCCCGCGTCAGGCTCTGGGCTGATGGCTCAGAGGCTGGAGCCTGTTTCCGATTCTGTGTCTCCCTCTCTCTCTGCCCCTCCCCCGTTCATGCTCTGTCTCTCTCTGTCCCCAAAATAAATAAACATTGAAAAAAAATTAAAAAAAAAATAAAATTCTAATGGAAATAAATGCCTTTATCTGTATTTTTTCCCATGATTGGACATTTAATCCAATACCATCGACATTGCCAATGCTTCACTAAACCTCTATGGTTTCTGCCAACTAATTAAAAAAAAATAGAAAAGAAAGATAATGAGCATTTAGGATATTTTAGGTAATATAGAAATAACTGGTTTTTATAGTAGATACCTATTAACAGTCTTGAATGAACCAGAATCTAAGTACAATCCTAAAAGGGACGAATTTGTCCATAAAAATAGTGTGTTTTAATCAAATTGAGCTCCAGAGTAAACCTGGAAGGCTCCTGATATATTATCAAAATATGTAGAAAGGGCATCAGTTGTTAAAAGACTTCTAGCAAGAGAATACACTAAATCTCATATCAGTAGAATCAGTAGACGATGCTTGTTATTACATTTTATACATATAGTATATGGTGAACTGATCTGAGACCTATCTCCAAATGCAGGGGATTTCAGATAGAAAAGCTGTTAAGAAGATGGCAGAGGGGATAAGGCTACGAATCTTCAAATCATGGGGATTTAAATTCCTTAAGTTGGTATCTCAATGATAAGCACATCTAGAGCCAAAAACCAAAACCAAAACCTTTATAAATTCTGTAAATTTAAACTCATTTCTACTTGAACAACAAAGCACAGTGGTCCTTAGCCTTTGGACTTGTGCTACTTATTCCTTGTTCCAAGGTCCTCGTTCTTTTCCTTCCAGCCCTATTGAAAATGACTGACAAAGGGGCGCCTGGGTGGCTCAGTCGGTTAAGCGTCCAACTTCGGCTCAGGTCATGATCTCACAGTCTGTGAGTTCGAGCCCCGCGTCGGGCTCTGTGCTGACAGCTCAGAGCCTGGAGCCTGTTTCAGATTCTGTGTCTCCCTCTCTCTGACCCTCCCCCGTTCATGCTCTGTCTCTCTCTGTCTCAAAAGTAAATAAACATTAAAAAAAAAAAAAAAAATGACTGACAAAGAACAAAGAGCTGAAATCTGAGTGAATTACCTCCATCTTCATTTATCCAGTAAAGAAAAAGATTCATGGTTCCAACTTCAGTTATCTGATTATCCTCTCCATACAGCCACAGAACCTGCTGACAGCTGTTTTCCACTGCTTCACATTGGGCAAAAAGGGATGAGCCATAATTCCTTTTAAGAAAGAGAAAATATATTGATTATGAATATACCACTCCCTCATCTTTGGTACCAATCTGCATGTGCATGTGATCAATGCACATCTCCTTTATGTGCGCGCGCACACACACACGTATTTATGCACATATATTCTCTAGTTAACTGCCTAACGTTAAAGGAAACTCATTAGAGAAGCTAAATGATCTAATTGCACTCATTTGAGAAAGAACACAGCAAAATACAAACTTCAAAAGTAGAGATAATGAAAAGAGGTAAATAGCTAAGTTAATGATAACAGTCAAAAGTATTTTTCACATTCCAAGCAATTGTCCATGAATTATTTCATTTAAATCTCATACCAGTACTATGAGTTAGCCAAACTTGTATCAAATAACATTAAGTAGTAGAGCACCAAGCTGTGCTCTTAGTTGAGACCTTTCAATGTACCCAAGGAATAGCTAATGCCCAATGCCTAAATTCTCCAAAGGGTGGGACAAAATGTTAAAAACCCTGATTTTAGCCAAAAGTATTCCAAAAGCCCATTTTTCTCACCCTGCACTATTTATTCAAAATCAAAGGAAGACAGTACATCTTCCTAGGATAGCAGTTTAGTTTAGTATTTTAAATGTATTACATTTTATTAAACTTAAATGAGAAAATTATGGAGTATATTACAAAATATGGATGAATGTTTTCAATAAAACATAACAGTCCTCAAATAAATGTGATGTTTGCTTGCCTCCCTAAGCCCCTGGTTGTTTAATTCACTTTCCTGGGCTTTCACAGGACATTAGCAAACAAGTTGGGAAAGCACTACCATATGACAAGCAGGGCTTGGAAATAAACCCTAAACCCATCTTTCGATTATGCTGCTCCCATACAAACAAGCAGAAACAACCAAACATACAACAATAACTACTACAAAGCATGAATGTCATCTTCCACAAAATACCCACCTAGGCCTTTTAAATTATCTCTTTTATATCTGGTCAAGACCAAAATGTCTAATTAGAAGTATAAGTTAGGGGCTCCTGGGTGGCTCAGTCGGTTAGGTGTCTGACTTTGGCTCAGGTCATGATCTCACGGTTTGTGAGTTTGAGCCCCGCACCAGGCTCTGTGCCGACAGCTGGAAGCCTGGAGCCTGCTTCAGATTCTGTGTCTCCCTCTCTCTCTGCCCCTCCCCCACTCATGCTCTGTCTCTCTCTCTCTCTCAAAAATAAATAAACATTAAAAAAAAAGAAGTATAATTTAAACACAAGAACCATATCCATGGCGGCTATCTGCCATTTTCAACTACACAGCTTGCCTTCCCATTAATATTCTCTTTGGCCCTTCCTTTGGAGCCAAGTCATTCTGCTTGGGGTGACAGTCACAATACCTCGCCCTACACAACTGAATTAATGGATGGACATGTAACCAGGCTGCTCACATAAGCCCTTCTTATTCACTCATTCCTATTAATGCAGGCACTGGACTGAGCCAGCCAGGCACACCTTGAGTTGGTTTTCTCACTTGCAACTCAAAGAGTATTGACTAATAACTAAAACATCCTAGAAAAACGATGAAAAATGGGCATTATGCTATATAGGTATAGCAACCTGAGTCATGAGGTTTACTCACACCAAAGTAATACAAGATTCATTAAAAGACCTTCAAAATGCAGATAATAAAATGTAAATTTATTGGTGCACCTGGAGATGATACCACACTTATACATAGGAGGATTTTATTTAATGAGCATAAAATTTAGGCCACCCATATTCAGAACTAGTGGTAAATAAGCAATAAGTGGAGTTAAAATTATGAATACTTTTTAATAACAACAAACAAGGCTTCAGAGGGGAGTCCAATAGAAAGAGTACAGGTTTGGGGCCAGGAGGCCTATATACAGCTCTTGTACTTCTACTATTTGGCTATGTGTGAACTTAAGCAAGTCAGTTGAAATTTTTGCCTTAACAAATTCTTCTGGCAAGTGCAAATACTTTCTTTGTATACTGCATAGAGTTATGCAGAACAAAATGAAACAGTAACAATAAAAGCTAAGAAACAGTTTATGTGAGCCTCTTATATCCTAATGAAATTAAGTTTTTTTTTTTTTAAAAATGACTTCTATTTTAATTGACTTCTCTCTAGTTCATAGACACAACCAGTGAGATTTTCCAAATCTAAAAATAATTGATTTCTCTCATAAAATGCTCTTTATTAACATTAACAGAATTTTCACAGCATGAATAACTAGCCTTTCCAAGAACCTTCTAAACACACCCACACACATACACACACACACACTTTTGAGGGTGTTGGTTGAACTAATAAAACCATGATTCTTTGGCATCATGAAGCTACTTGGGCAAGAAAGAGAATTTAAAAACCTCAAGTGTTTCAGTATACTGAAAGAAAAAGGGGGTTTTACTTGTTTGGTGCTTATTTGATTGACTGATTGATTGATTACTATATTATATAGGTAGTGTTTTTCCCCACATGAGTTTTTCCTCAAAATTCTCCCTCAGGTGTAAACTGTATTATTAATATCCACGGGTCATGAATACTTTGATAATATATTTGGGTTCCCTCTCATGTGCTGCCAATATTCAGAAAAGAAACACATGTCTTTGGAAAAAGAGAAAAATGAAAAAGTTGGAAAACTGTCTACACAGAAAATTTTTAATTATAAGTGGAATAAATATCTAGGAGAAGAGATATTAAATATATCTCTCCAAAAGAGTAAATTCTCTTGTGTGAAATCCAACAAATTGCTCTTAAGACAGGGTCCAGGAGGGGCACCTGGGTGGCTCAGTCGGTTAAGCGGCCGACTTCAGCTCAGGTCATGATCTCGCAGTCCCTGAGTTCGAGCCCCGCGTCAGGCTCTGTGCTGACAGCTCAGAGCCTGGAGCCTGTTTCAGATTCTGTGTCTCCCTCTCTCTGACCCTCCTCCATTCATGCTCTGTCTCTGTCTCAAAAATAAATAAACGTTAGGGGCGCCTGGGTGGCGCAGTCGGTTAAGCGTCCGACTTCAGCCAGGTCACGATCTCGCGGTCCGTGAGTTCGAGCCCCGCGTCGGGCTCTGGGCTGATGGCTCAGAGCCTGGAGCCTGTTTCCGATTCTGTGTCTCCCTCTCTCTCTGCCCCTTCCCCGTTCATGCTCTGTCTCTCTCTGTCCCAAAAATAAATAAAAAAAAAAAAAAAAAAAAAAAAAAAAAAACGTTGAAAAAAAAAATAAATAAACGTTAAAAAAAAAAAAAAAAAAAAAAGACAGGGTCCAGGAGATGAAACAAGAAAGCAAACTTCAGAATATCAACTATTGTCTATTGACAGGATGCTTAGTACCTGCCAGGCAGGGAACTGGGTACTTAAGCCCATTATTTCACTGAATCATCTTACAACAACACCAGACTTTATTATACTTTTGAGGACTTAGAGGAAAAGGGTACTTAATTATGTAAGATCACACAGATTACAAGCGTGTATGACTCCCATATCTCTGACTACCAAGCCCACGTTGTTAACTGCTAGGTTATAACACATTAATTGGGAGCTTTCTATAGGTTGACCACATGGTAGTAGGCACTTTATATTATCCCAAGTAATTCTCACAGGTAAAGTGGGTATCACTGGCCTAACTTTATAAATGAGGAAAGTGAAGCTTAAAGCAGTTAAGTAACATCCCAAGGCAGTTAGGTTAAGCCAGGTCTATCTGACTTCAAAGCTTGTAGTTAAGTGCCAAATGAGAGTACAAGACAACAAAAAAGAAAGAGGAAAAATTAAGATAGAGTAGAAAGAAGGCAGCAGGCCCCATTCTTTCCAGATTAAGAAACTAAGAAATTGGGGATAAGACATTCCTACGATGGAGGACCTTCTTCTAGCTCAGTGCTTCTCAACTTTGGCTACACATTAATATATTCTGATGCGAGGCTACAGAGCAGAACAAACAAACCATAATCTCTAGTCGGGGGACCCAGAGAGTAGTAGTTGGTACAGCTGATTTCCACACTAACCACAGGTGAGCACTGTGCTACAACTCTCCCGCAGCTGTGTGCCATTGTATTACTTCCCTCACTTATGTATATTTAGATATAAAATAATATTACTATCGCTGGTGGCTTCAAAACAGGTGGAGTAATCTTAGAAGTTAAAAAATCCTTCTCTCTTTTCCTCAGATTCACTTAGGAAGCAGAAAGTTCTTCAGCTTAGGAGAAGCCACAGCTATTTAATAAATTCCAGTTAACTATAGAGGTCCTAAAAATCTTGGAAGGTAATTATTGAATTAATTGGCTTAGAGAAGAAGCAATAACATATAAATCTAAGGCTGCTGCCAAATGTCTCTGCCAACCAAATAGGTTAATACTAAGTGCAAAATCCTGTGTTTTCCTTGCACTTCTCCAGGTGGAGAGCATAGGAGCTTTAGAACCTCTTGGAAACAACAGACGGATGTAAGTTACTGCCTCCCACTTGCCATTTCTCTTTTATTATTATTTTTATAATATTTATTTATTTTTGACAGAGAGAGAGGGAGAGAGAGAGAGAGAGAGAGAGAGAGAGAATTTTTTTTTTTTGTAGGAAAGAAAAAAACGGGCACCTGGGTGGCTCAGTCAGTTAAGCATCCAACTTGATTTTCGCTCAGTTTATGACCCCAGGTTCATGGGATCAAGCCCTGAGTCGGGCTCTGCCTGGGTGTGGAGCTTGCTTAGGATTCTCTCTCTCCCTGTGCTCCGCCCCCGCTCATGCTCTCTCTTAAAAATAAAAATACAGAAAGACTATAGAGGGTTCAAAGCCAGCTGTCAACACCTCTCTCACATCCCAGCAGCGTGTCACTGAACGCTCCCAGGGCTGCCAGAATCTACATGTTTTCCCACAGCCCAGAAGTTGCCACCGAGTCGCCTCCCAGGACTGCTGCTGCCTGTGTCTGTGATACACATCAGCACTTGACGCACACAAAGGAAGAGCCCACACTGGTTAATCCGGCTATTCTTGTTCACCCAGAGGGGCATTCTCATGTCACGGCCAAGTCCACCCCTGAAATTGTCTAACACTTTTTAAATGCTCTTTTATTTCCAGCCAGCTACATATGGCCAATGAGACTGGCCTGACAGAGCCAAAGCAGGGCTGTCCCTCGGCCAGCTGGCAGCAGGTAGGGCTACAATCTGTGGCAATGAAGACAGCACTTGAGTGAAGCGGGCACCTTCCCCAGACAGGACTCCTTGGAGCCAAATGAGAGCCTCTGCCCCAGCACCAGATGCTCTTTAAGGCCACCTGTCCGCCCGCATCCAGAGACACAGCCTCCGGGGACAGTTCATTCAGAGCATGCATGCTGTTCCTGCTCTAGTCCCTTCTTCCAGTTCTTGCCTTTGGTTCTCCCTTACAAAGGGGTCACGGGTTTATCCTTTAAACTAGCGCAATTCAATACTGGAGAGTAAACACAAAGCAAAAAAGAGCATTTCAACTTGAATATTAATATATGTACTTGGATTGATGTGGGATGAAAATAACTCAGTGGTAGTGAAGGGCTCTTTCCTTTAGATAGAGACACAGATTTACTTACCCTCCCATTTTGCAGTCCCCAGTCCCACCTTTCCAGGCTCTGACATACTTTGGATTGGCCCACAGGGACACAGGCTTAAAGGTTCCACTTGAAAAATAAGGTCCCACTGGGCTCAAGATTACAAAGAGCAGGGCTTTGGTAGGCTTCTTGACTCCAAGGGAAGGCTAAAATAAAATAAAAGTACACATGACTGTTAATTTAAATGTAGACAACAGTCGTAAAGTCTAGAATAGATCTGTAACTACCTCCCAGAGGGGCTGTCTAGGCACAGGCGCTGTTCCTTCTAAAGTTGAGTTACACAA
Source organism: Prionailurus viverrinus (assembly GCF_022837055.1). Classification (NCBI taxonomy): domain Eukaryota; kingdom Metazoa; phylum Chordata; class Mammalia; order Carnivora; family Felidae; genus Prionailurus; species Prionailurus viverrinus. Next base: position 55,249,903 of record NC_062567.1, read on the forward strand.
AGCCAGATGGTCTTTTAAGAAGAAAACACAAAGAATGGAGTGCTGAAGTTTCATGTTGCTTTGCCTTCTGAGTCAGGATTTTCGGGAAAAAAGCCAATTTGTCAACTTTTTTTTTTTTTGTGCGTGAGTAGGTTTTAAGAGGAGAGGTACCTTTTTGACAACTAGCTATATAACACCTCGCAATGTTGCACTGATTGGGAAATGAAAAAGGGAAGAACCCAGACATGACTTTAGTCTGTGGAGAGGAAATGTAATATTTGCTTTTTTAGTTTCCCCTTCTATGTTCACTGACTACTGCTACTTCAGGACATGCCAGGGCCTCCAGCAGGTGGCGGGCACAGGTGAGTGTGCCATTTCCACAACTGTCACAGGAAGCAGACAGCAAGAGTGTAGCCTCCTTAGAGACAAAGATTCCAGAGGAGATAAATATCCCTCTAAAAGCCAGAGAATGAAGGATTCAGGAATTTATAACGTGAATGACAAAGATAGAAAATGGTCTTTCCCACAAACACTGGAAAATCATAAGCCAGCAATGCAAAACCATATAAATATCTCCAGCATAAAACAGTTTTCATAAGTAATTACTGTCAGTTGTTTACTAAGGAGGAAAACTGAAAGACTGAAAGCCTTAAGGGCTATGTATTATAAAGGCAAAAAAAAAAAAAAAAAAAAGGCTACTGGGCTATTCTATGCAATTCAAGACCACTGGAAATAAGAAAACAAGTCCAGGATTATTACAGTCTTGGGATATAAAACACTTGTGTTCAGTCTTCACTAGAGTCTGGTCTGACTAGATGGTGGTAAGAGTCTGTCATGGACAGAATAAGAAGAGACTCAATTCCAGCTGATTTTGTGGCTTTTGTTTTGATGAACTAGCTAAAAGTGGATTTGGGGGTATTTTCTTCTGAATTTCATTACATCTCCCTTCTATTACCTACTGGCCCAAGGCCCCTCACTCACTACTTATGGCCAGGTCATCAAAAATCAGGTAGGTAAAGGGGCGCCTGGGTGGCTCAGTTGGTTGAGCATCTGACTTTGGCTCAGGTCATGATCTCGTGGTCTGTGAGTTCGAGCCCCACATCGGGCTCTGTGCTGACAGCTCAGAGCCTGGAGCCTGCTTCGGATTCTGTGTGTCCCTCTCTCTCTGCCCCTCCCCTGCTCATTCTCTCTCTGTCTCAGAAATAAATAAAACGTTAAAAAAAAAATTAAAAGAATCAGGTAGGTAAAATATTCACAGACATTAAAAAAATGTGTCTCTATATGTGCACACTGATGCCATCTAAAAGGCATGCAACCCTCAGAAAACGGGAACATGATTCCATTTGCACTCCATGTGAACATGAGACCAAGAAAGGCTTGGATGACCAGAGTCAGCAAGAAACAACAGGTTTTGGTGTTTTACCTGTCTGGATTTGTTCTTAGTTGGGGCTGAAGAGGACTCACCTACCAATAAAGAGTAAAGAGCCTTGAAACTTCATTTGCCTTTTTTATTTCAATGTTTGGGACAGAAAACTTCAGAATAATAATACAAACCTGCCTTTCTTCTCAGCTTTGATAAAAACTGACTATCTTATCTCCACACTTTTATTTACTTATCAGTTAACTGAATGCAATGATATTTTCATCTCAGAGGAACTGTGAAGATTAATATATTTTTTTTAATTTTATGAACCCTCGTATTGAGTAATGAAGAGAAGCTCCCCAACAGAACTTAGAAATACAATCTGCAGGACACATCTTCAGTGATTTATCTATCTTCCACGTTTCTGAATAAAATGGCTTATTTGTGGGCAAACAGATAAGCAGTTTATTAGAGAACACATAAATGTCTAGGCTTTTTTCACTCTAAACTCATGTATTTTTCGCAACCTGCGTTATACTAAAAGCAATAACTCATCATCATGAAAATACTGGTGTGAGTTAATTTTCATCTTCCTCATTTCCTTCCCCTGACTTGAAATGATGGGTAAACTTGCATTTATTCCACTAGGTGGTGGTATAGAGAGCACAGATGGAAATGGAATAATCCTATGCGTTAAATCTATTTCTGGAAAAAAAAAAATCAATAAACCTTTAAGGAACACTTTTATTCTTAGCAAGCAGGTAAATTATAGACTAGAATTTTCCAATGTTGAGAAAATGTGGTTATGTGTACTAACATTTTATTTTCTGAAATTTAAGCAAAGTCAATTCATGTTTTTTACAAGTACTTCAAGTACTAGTGTTGAGCACAGCTTAGTCACCTTCATCCTTAAATGATTACTTATATTGATCGTCTTCTCATGAAAAGAACTCTGCGACTTTACTGCAAATGGTCACACTGCTTCAAGAGTGAAAATAAATAAAAGTTAACTGCATCAGGAAGGGAGCTTTGGGACTGGGTTTGCTTCTACCCTCAGGAACCTTTATTTGTTTTCTCTGAATTCTCCCTTCTATCCTGGAAAGCAATTTAAATTCTGTGCTACTGCTGCAATTAAGAGTAAGTTCTTTTAGGGGCGCCTGGGTGGCGCAGTCGGTTAAGCGTCTGACTTCAGCCAGGTCACGATCTCGCGGTCCGTGAGTTCGAGCCCCGCGTCAGGCTCTGGGCTGATGGCTCAGAGCCTGGAGCCTGTTTCTGATTCTGTGTCTCCCTCTCTCTCTGTCCCTCCCCCGTTCACGCTCTGTCTCTCTCTGTCCCAAAAATAAATAAACGTTGAAAAAAAAAATTAAAAAAAAAAAAGAGTAAGTTCTTTTATAATATTAAAAATGGCAGTAAACACACTTCTATGATGACAAGGTCAGTCTTCTATTCAAATAAAGCAAAAACCACACAAATAAAGAGAAGTTATGAAAGACCACATCTGATAAGTAATGTAAATCAGTTTCATTAAGTTTCATTTCCTTATGAACATTGTTGGGTTTTTTAAATTCTTTTTGCTAGTTTCCTGGATTATTTCAATATATAAGGAATTGAAGATGGCTTAAAAAAAAAAAAAGGCCAGGGGAAATGGAAAATATAAAATCTCATAGAGGTAAAGTATGTAACTTCTCAAGGGACCACACTGACTTAGGTTGACATTCTGATGTATACCAAAAATACTCATCTTACTTTATGTTGTACCTCACAGATAAACACATAAAGGTATTCAATGCATGTATATTTTGCACAAAATAACAAGACACTTGGGTGTGATGGAAAATAAAGTGACATGTTCCAGTGAAAATTACCACTTCTGAGTCAGTCAGAAAATTAGTGCATAAAAAGACAGGATTTCAGAGGTTATGTGAACGATGGCAGGAAGTGCTTTGAGAGCTGAGAAAGGTACTATTAGTCCTTGTGGCGTGGAAGGCAGAGAAGCACAGTAGCAGTGTGGAAACTTCAGAAAAATCGTTGTTGTTGTTTTTTTAACATTCATTTATTTTTGAGAGATAGATCGTGGGTGGGATAGGGGTAGGGAGAGGCAGACATAGAATCTGAAGCAGGCTCCAGGCTCTGAGCTGTCAGCACAGAGCCTGCAGGGCTCAAACCCACGAAGTGTGAGATCATGACCTGAGCTGAAGTTGGATGCTTAACTGACTGAGCCACCCAGGCACCCTGAAAAATTCTGGTTAAGCAAGACAAATACGGGACAGAAGAAATAAGATAATTGGGAATAACAGGGACATTTTTCAAACAGAGTGGCATGACTTTTTTAATCCCCAAAGGATCCTAATTTATTTTAGAGGGGAAAATGGTAAAGAATATTGGATTGAGGGGCTCTATAAGAGATACAGAGAGGGCCAGTGGTTCATGCAAAGCTTTGAGCACGAGAGCCACAAATTCATGACCTTTTGGCAGGAAAAACTAGTTGGTCTGGTGAAAGATTAAAAAAAAAAAAACAACACCTCAGTAATTACACAGTTTTCGGTTTCTAAGACATTTCACAGGTTTTACCTTATATGATCAAACAGTCCTAAAAGTTAAGGGTTATAATTCCTGATTTTTACATAGGCTCCAAACAAATGATTTGCCCAAGGTCAGTTATTAAGCTCTAGATCTTCTGCTCTTAGTCCAGAGCTCTTTTTGTAGTGTTGAAACTTAAAACAATAAGTAAAGGACCCAAGATTTCTTACCCTAGAGAGGGTTCCAACCGGGGCCTCACTTCCTTTCACCTCAGCCTTCAGCAGGGCCCTCACACTCTAGGCACCCCATGCTCAAACCACACTGGCCCCTTTCAGTTCCTCACTTTTCTGCCTCTACATGGTTTCCTGAACTATTCCACCTACCCAGAATGCTCTCTGCTCCCCTGTTATGGACTGAAATGTGTCTGCCCCCAACACTTATATGTTGGAAGCCCTAACCCTCAATGTGACTACTTTTTGAGCTAAAGTTTTTAAGGAGGTAATTAAGGTCAAATGAGGTCAAAAGATTAGGCCCTAATCCAACAGGACTAGTGCCCTTATGAGACGAAGAGACATTAGAACATGAGCTCTCCACTCCCTCCGCACACACAGAAGGCTCTGGGAGGACACAGTGAAGTGGACGTCTATGGGGAGACCTTACCAGAAACCAACCCTGCTGGCACTTTGATCTTGAACTTCCAGCCTCCAAAACTGTGAGGAAATAAATTCTGGTATTTGAGATGCCTAGTCTGTGGGATTCTGATATGGTGGCCACAGCAGACTAAGACATGCCCTCTCTTTCTGAAGTAATATAAATCCTTCAATCTCAATTTTTACTGTGATTTCAGAAAATGAGCCCTCTTCACAAGGCTAGGTGCTTGTGTTACATGCTATTATAGCACCGTGTACTTCCGTACATTTAGATAAAATGTCCATCACACCTTCTTACAAATAAATGCTTCTTTAATTCCCTACCTCTTACAAATCTGTACACCCCATGAAGACCATCTTTGTCCCCTACACAGAGCATTGTACATTGTTATACCAGGTTCACTACATTTTTGTTCAATGACTCTCCATCTTAATAAGATGTTGTTTATAGAAAGGGGTTGTGAAAACAACCTAGGGGACTTATTTGCCATATTTGAATTATTTTGATTAAAAAAAAAAATCTGATGCTAATCCTTGTATGTTGCGCTGACACCACAGAGAAAATGTTCCTTTGCCCCCTGATTTCCTTTAGTGCTGGCCTCTAAACTAACAGAATTTATATGTAGACATTCAAAGAATACCATGGGAAGAAGCTAAAGTCCAGAATTTTTCTGAGGCTTGCTCTAAAATGGGTAGAGGATATCAGTCCTGGTCAAATAGAAAGACAGTATATATTGAACACTTGACAAAAAGAAGGTTAGCACTTCATTCTTTTTTTAGTTTTTAAATAAGAATGATCTTAAACTTTGGGGTGCCTGGGCGGCTCAGTCAGTTGAGCGTTGGACTTCAGCTCAGGTCATGATCTCATGGTCTGTGAGTTCGAGCCCCACGTTGGGCTCTGTGCTGACAGCTCAGAGCCTGGAACCTGCTTTGGATTCTGTGTCTCCCTCTCTCTCTGCCCCTCCCCTGCTTGTGCTCTGTCTCTCTCTCTCTCAAAAATAAACATTAAAAAAAAAAATCTTAAACTTTAAAAAACACACAGTTTAAATTTTTTTTTTTCAATGTTTATTTATTTTTGGGACAGAGAGAGACAGAGCATGAACGGGGGAGGGGCAGAGAGAGAGGGAGACACAGAATCGGAAACAGGCTCCAGGCTCTGAGCCATCAGCCCAGAGCCCGACACAGGGCTCGAACTCACGGACCGCGAGATCGTGACCTGGCTGAAGTCAGACGCTTAACCGACTGCGCCACCCAGGCGCCCCAAAAAACACACAGTTTAAAAAAAAAACCTAAAGATAAGGAGAAAACAACCAAAAGAACACCTACCTGTCATGTCTAAAGTTAAACGCAATGATAGTTCCTGCTCACAGGGTCGGTGTAAGAATTAGATAACCTGTGGAAAGCACCATAACCTCATCTTGTTCAAGCATCCAACAAGTAGCGATTGTTATTGCTTTTATAAATAATCATTTATAACTGGTAAATAAATTCAATATGTACCAACATGCAGGGCATGAAGGTGACATTAAGATGGCTGTAGATGGGACCATGGAACTACATTCAATGCTCAATGTTGGAATTGTGGTGAATGAACACTTAGGAAAAAGGATCATTATACCCATATCTTGGGGAATACAGCTTGGTTATATTCAAAATCAATCCTAAAGAGAAATTTCAGCATGGATTATTAAACAAATGGTCCAGAAAATTCAATAGAGAAGTACCCAGGAGGAGCCAGAATGAGTCACTCTTTAGAAAAACCACGCTTCATTTCCCTTTGTGAAATGACTTGATGGGGGGGCGGGGGGGGGGGGGAGAGGGTTGTCAAACTTCAGGCTGCTTCCTGTTTTCTAAAAAATCTTATTGGAATACATGCATTCATGCATTTATGTGCTGCCTACTGAAGTTTTTGTGCTACAAAGGTAGAGACAAGAAGCTATCTGGCTTCACAGGGAAAGTTTGCTGGCCCCTTCTCCAGAGGACAGGAAAATGCTACACGTACATTTTCCTTGTACCAAGAATGGCCTCAAAACCAAGGTCTCCTCACTGACCTAGCCTCAAGCGCTCAGACTTTGACTTTGTGATTCCATCCAATTTGGTTCTATTGTCTGGGCCAAGCACACAATGGGCCCGGAATAGAGAGACAGTTTAGACCAACACAGGGAGTTGACAACTACCCTGAGATGCTCCCCAAATAGGCAAGTCCCAACCCAGCTGACCAAATGAGAAAGAGGATCCTGAGTGGGCTGGTGCACGGGAAAGGATGTTACACTGAAGGGAGCCCCAAGAATGGACTATTGGATATGGCAAATGGAGGTCCTTGGTGATCTTGACAAGCATATTTCAGTGGGGGTTCGGGGGGCTGAAAGGCTGAATGCCATGGATTCGAGAGAGAACAAGGGGAGAGGAGGTTATGAAGGGGAGTATGTACAAGTCTTGTGGGGCATTCTGTGACACAGTGGAGCAGAGAAACGGATGTACTCTACTTCTGTCACCTTTATATGGTCACGTATCACTGCCTGTCAGTACTGTCACCCTCAGAAGTAGAACCATGACAAAGGTAGAGCTTGGGAAATCTTTTGAATATTTTAACAATCAATTTTCCCTTTTCTCTGGATAATTCCATCAGCTTAGAAATATGCCATTGTATCTCCCATCTAAAACAAACACATTCCCTTTACCACATGTCCCCCTCCAGGACATCCATTTCAGCAAGGACCTTCGTGTTGCCAAATCCAAGAGTCAGTCCTTGGACCTCACTTCTCTGGTCCTGTGGGCAGGATTTGCCAGAACTGATCACTGCTTCCATGTCCTTCACTTGCCTTCCAGTTCACCAAGCCCTCTTGTTTTTCTTTCTACCTAGCAGGCTGCTACTTCTCAGACTTCTTAGCTGATTCCTTTTTATCTCCCTTTCTTCTAAATGCTGTGGCTTGCCCAGGACTTAGTCCTCACCTTCTTTTCATCAGTGTCTACATTTCTTCTCTTAATAACTTCATTCCAACCCTTGCCTTTAAAGGCGTTTTATGTTAAACACTAGAATTTATGACTTAAATTCCAAACACTCCCCTGAATTTCAGACTTGTAGATCTACCTACCACTTGGTAACTTGAGCTTAAGTTACCGTGTCCAAAACTGAACTCTAGATTCTACCCATCATCACCTCCAACAAATATGCATGAAAAACCTTTTCCCTCACTCTTTCCCATCCCAACAAACGGTCACTACCCAGTTGCTCTGACCCAAAGGAAAATTTGACCTTTCTCCTCTCATATTCACATCCAATCTGTCAGAAAATTTTGTGAGCTACAATAAATATCTTTGAAGATATGCCTTCATGTGAACTAGGGGATATGTCTACAGCATAAATTCCTTGAAGAAAGCCTGCACTCTTAAGATTCCCAAATTTAACTATCTCATTTTATTCAATTTATTAATAATAGTTCTTATGTTTGTCCTGATCAACAGGACACTAGCTGCATAAATTATTCTGCCATACTTCATAGATCCTAAGATGTTCATTTTTCCTCACACTAACATGTCTGAAATCCAGGCTCGGCATTTTACAATTGCTTTTGGCTCAGTACACTCATGGTAAAGCCGGCATTACCAGACTTGGAATTAGCTGTTCATACTGATGGTACTTCCAATGGCTTATGGGCATTGGTGATGTCATACGTGTTAACTGTCACTTAAAATGTCTTTAAAAAGTTATGGTATAACTTGGCCCTGAAAGAAAAATTATCGCAGAGAAAGGTGCAAATACACGCAGAGCATGTATTTGATATTAGTGAAACAAATACCTGTATTAATATCAAACACCTGCAATTCAATATTTTCCTACAAAGCAACAACCAGTCTTCTCATGGGACCCGCAGTAGGAAGACATCCATATGAAGATAAATCTGTGTTAGCTTTTGTTATTAAGATATATGCAAAAATAAAAAATGCCTATCATAAGCCAAGCAGCACAACTGATGGCTGGAAGAATTGCAGATGTTCTCTGAAAACACACATTTAAAAAATAAATAAAAGGCTGGTATGATTAATTCATGACTCAGTCAGGAATGTCAGGAAGGTACTGCATCATAGTTTAGCAATGTTTTCCATTTCAGTGCATAAAATAACGGGGTGACATATAATTTATGGCGTCCTGTATTCAATTAAGTAATACATATGTAGGATGGAATGCCTTGCAGCTAAGAAAGTGGATAAAATAGAGGTAGATCCATATGTACTAATGTGGAAGAATCTCTAAGACAAATAGTGAATACAAAAACAAGAATACAAACCAGAGTGTTCATAGTATGGCTGCCATCTATGTAGAAATGAGAGAGAAACAAATAAGGGAAGAGGGAGAGAGAGAAAGAGAGAAGGTACAGCTGAGGAGCCAAACACAGACTTCATCTATGGGAAACTTAACATATCAACAGCTGGCATTGTAAATCAGGCAAGAAAAGACAGACCACTCAATAAATAGTAATGGAATAACTTGGCATCCATATGGAGAAAAATAAAATGGAGTCCTTCACAAAAAGTTCACTTCCAAATGGATTTCATTTAAATGGAAAAGCACAAGTATTACCTTGGAGTAAGGAAGAATTTCTTTAAAACACATAAAAGCCACAAAACATACGGAAAAAATAATTTAATTACATTAAAAATAAGTACTTCTGTTTTCTAAAAGATGCCAGTAAGTGGGGTGCCTGGGTGGCTCAGTCAGTTGAGTGTCTGACTCTTGCTTTTGGCTCAGGTCATGATCTCACAGTTCATGGGAACGAGCTCCATGTAATCAGTGCTGAGCCTGCTCGGGATTCTTTCTCCCTCTCTCTCTGCCCCTCTCACACTGCCTCCTGCCTCAAGATAAATAAACTTAAAAATAAATAAATAAATAAATAAATAAATAATACCAGTAAGAGTGTGAAAAAGCAAAACACAGACACAAAAGCAAGACACAGACTGGAACACTATTTGTAATACATTTATCTGACAAAGAATTGTGTCACAGAATGGAAACTTACTTATGAAACAAATGTACCTCTGACAAAGAATTTATATCTAAAACATATAAAGACTCTAAAAAAATTAAAAAGACAAATCAATTTTTTTAATGGCAAAAGACTTGCAAAGATACTTCCAAAAAGGATTTCTAATAGCCAATAAATATATAAAAAGGTACTCAATGTAATCTATCTCAGAGAAATAAAAACTAAAACCACAAGGAGATAAGACTGCAGATATCAGAATGAGTAAAATTAACAAGACACTACCAGTGTTAGCAAGGATAAGAAGCAAATAGAATTTTCATACATTGCTGGTGGGAGAATAAACTAGTATAAGCATTTTGGAACACCATTTGGCAGTATCTAGTAAAGCAAAAACACATCTAACTCTTAGGTAAATACCAAAGGAAAGTGGTACATTTGTTCACCCTAAGATGTGTACAAGGATGTGCACAGCAGCTTTATTTATAATAGTCAAAAGTTAGAAATAACCCAGATGTCCATCTATAGTAAAACAACCCCATATTTGGGGGCAGGAGGTAAAAAGGAGGAGAGAATAAAGAATTAAGTACACACCACATGGTTACTTGACTCTGGGGAGGGAAGGGGAATCAACAGAGAAGGGTACACACAGGGTTTCAACTGTACTAGTCATGTTCTGAGCCCAGTTGTACTGTCATGTTCTAATCTTCACTGGGCATTATGTGCACAGATTTTCATTCTAATTCTCTTTAAACTCTATGTGTGTGTGAGAATGTGTGTAAAAATCTTTGAGCTTTGGCAAAACTTGCACAAAGAATTACCTCTAGTTTTGGATTATCAAAAGTATGTTATGATTAATAGCATTGTATGAAAGCAGATTAAACACTTAAAGCTCTCTGTAGCAGGCTAGGGGTGAGGTAGATGGAATATTTTCCTATTTTTTTTTTCTGTTCCCCCAAGAGGAATTTTGAGAAGATACCTTACACAAAGCTAAGGCTCAACAAATGCATTTTGAATTGGATTAATATTCTTTAACATCTTTCATCTCTCTCCATTTATGAGTGTTTTAAGTCTTCTAAAATGCAACCAAAGTGCAAATATAGGTTTGTGATCAAAAAATTTTGAAAATTTTTGAAGATTTTGAAAATCCTTGCAATCTTAGCAATTTGAAGTTTTTTGCTCTCACCATATCTATGGGAAGAGAGAGGCAGGAGGTGATAAATTTGGAAGGTAATCATTTTGGTGTTCTAATTTCTGTTCTGTTCTATCATTTATAAGTTATTTAGCAAGACATCTCCCTTTCTGTGTCTCTATTCCATCTTCTACCAAATGGAGATAGTACTAGTTAATCCATAGGGCTATTGTGAGGTGTAAGTATCATAGTATATATAAAATTATGAGGCACATTGTGTAGCATAAGGTTAATCTTAATAAATATTGTATTCTTCCTCATTTCTGACCACTTGGGAGTGAGAATTGTGGAGTATTAAAATATTTTCTATTTTCTCCTCTATTTTTTTTAACAAAACAAAACCCAGGAGAAAAATGTAAATATAAATGTTTACAGACTATAGGAAGACATTTTAAGAGTGTTAAGTTCTACTCACAGACTAATCTCACGTATAAATGCCCTGAATTCTAGCTTTTGAGTCTATTTCAATTCCTTCTATCACTCCCTCTAAAATAAAGTGAAGTTGGAGTAATTTAAATCTTTTTTTTTTAAACAATGTGTGCCAAGTGACCATAACCAAGGTATGCAATTAAACTCACAGTTAATTTATATACAGCTAAAGCAGTTTCTTGTCTTTCTAGACCCTGCTCAATGTAGAAGGAAGCAAAAGAAACCATTCTGAATTTGTTACACTTATTTATTCTGTTATTTAAAGTAAAAAATATAAAGCAAAAAAAAATTACTTCTAGTTTTGTAAAAAGAAACACACAATGTATGTTTCAATGACAAATACATGTATGCAGGCAGAGGTATGAATATGTACCACTAGAAGAATCTAAGAAAAGCTGACAACAGGAATTGTGGAAGGAGGAAAACTGTGGAACTCTGGATCAGAATGATAGTGGGAAGGAAGCTTCTTTATCTTTGTTTACCTTTCGTACTGAGTTTGTTACCAGATGTTTTTCCCTCCCCCAATCTCACCTTTAAAATCCCAGAAAAATACTCTTGTGCACTGTTGGAGGGAATGTAGAGTGGTACAGTCACCATGGAAACAGTATGGAGCTTCCCAGAAACATTAAAAATTGAAATACCATACGATCCACTGATTCCACTTCTGAGTACTTATCCAAAAAAAAAAAAAAAAATGAAAACATGAACTCAAAAAGATATATGTACCTCTGTGCTTACTGCACATTATTTATAACAGCCAAGACACAAAAACAACCTAAGTATCCACTGATGGATGAATAGATAAAGAAGATTTGGTATACATATACAACGGAATATTACCCAGCCATGAAAAAAAGAAGGAATCCGGCCTTGCAACAACATGGATGGAACCTGAGGACATCATGCTAAGTGAAATAAGTCAGACAAATACTGGATGATCTCACTTATGCTTGGAACCTAAAACAAAAATGAAAATACACACAAAACGAGCTCATAGATACAGAGAACAGATTGGTGGTTGCCAGAGGCAGGGGGTAGAAGAAATGGGTGAAGGGGATCAAAACGTACAAACTTCCAGATACATAATAAGTAAGTCCTGGGGAGGTAACTTACAGCATGGCGACTACAGTTAATAATACCGTATCGCGAACATTTGAAAGTTCCTAAAAGAGTAAATCTTTCAAGTTCTCATCATAAGAAAAAATATTTTGTAACTATGTATGGTGATGGAAGTTAACTAGACTTATTGTGGTGATCAATTTGCAATATATGCAAGTATTGGATCATTATGTTCTATATCTGATAGTTATACCTGAATTAAAAAAAAAATTGGGGGGTGACGCCTGGATGTGTCAGTCAGTTGAGTGTCCTATTTCAGTTCAGATCATGATCTCATGGTTTGTGAGTTTGAGCCCCTCATCAGTCTTTGTACTCACAGCTCAGAGTCTGGAGCCTGCTTCAGATTCTGTGTCTCCCTCTCTCTCTGCCTTCCCCTGCTCTCTCTCTCTCTAAAATAAACATTTTTAAAAATTTTAAAATTATTTTTAAAAATTCCTTTAAAAAAACATAAAATCCCAGTAATAGATTGGCAAGTTGGCATGTGAAAACTGATATTCCTAAATTTGGAAGTATTATAACTGAATATGTGTACATGTGTGTTATATAACACATGTGTGCATTGTGTGATTATGTGTTATGTAATGCATAATATATAACATATTATAAAACCTGGGGTGATTATGTCAAATATAAGTGGGAGCAAAAAAGCAGTTAGCTCAGAGAAGGGAAGGAAATAGACACAAAGGTGGACTGATAACAGAACAATATGGGAAAGATCTGAGTAGCCCCGTCTGTTATTTCCACACTAACCACAGTGATTGAGCCACACCACATTTCTTCACAGCACTGACCTCTACCTATCAGTACACATTCATTTCATGGGTTTTATTACGAAAATGGGACTCCTACCCTAGACACCGAGTTCCTTGAGAGCAAAACTGTGGCTTTTGCTCAGTACTGCATCCCTAGACCCAACCCCACGACAGACAGGCTAAGAGCACAGGGGTTCTTATTTCATGTCTTTGAGCTTCGGTTTCCTTATCTCTAAAATGCCACCAGAAGCTCCTACACACAGGGTTGTTTCAGCACAATGGAGGCAGCAAGCACTATGGCTGACACTTAGGAGAGCCTCATAATGCCAGGGGACGGTGACAGTGTCAGACCAAGTGACTGCATTTCATCAAAGAAAACCAGGACTTTCTTGAAAAGCAGAACCTTGCTAGATTGGAAAGTAAGATGGACCAAGGGCATCTGGTCGGGAAACACTCTTTAAAGAATTCCCTTGGGTGTACATTTTCAAACTGCTCAGTGCAGGACCATATAAGGCAAGAGGGAAATGGAATCCTAGTAAGACAACTGGGACAGGTGTGGCAGGTGTCTGGCAGGAACAACGCTGCAGCAGTTAGAAGTGATGGACTGGAGGGGCACCTGGGTGGCTCAGTCAGTTAAGCGTCCAACGTTGGCTCAGGTCATGATCTCATGGTCTGTGGGTTCAAGCCCCGTGTCGGGCTCTGTGCTGACAGCTTAGAGCCTAGAGCCTGCTTCGGATTCTGTGTCTCCCTCTCTGCCCCTCGCCAACTCACGTGCACACTATATTCCTCAGAAATAAAAATTAATCATCAAAAAAATTGTTGAAAGAACGAAAGAACAAAAGAATGAAAGAAGTGATGGACTGGATATACACACAGTAACCTGGACAGAAATGAAAAACAATGTGCCTTGGGAAAACGTTAAGAAACACAATGAGATCTGTAGAACAAAACCATTTATATAAACGAAAATGCCAGGCATACAAAGTAATGAGAAATACTTAAAAACACATACAAACCAAAAGAATATTCATTCAATACATGATAATGATTTCCAATGGGGGAGAAGGAGATGAGATGAGACTGGGGAATGAAGATGGAAGGGAATCAAGAAACCAAGAGAAAGACCTCAGCGCCCATGATGGGAAGGTGCCCTGAACTGAGAGGTAGAATTATTAACTGGCTGCACCACACTCCAAGGGTAGAAATGAAGATGACCACAAGAAGCATCCCCTGTGATAATGATGCAGTGGAAGGGGCTGTCCACTGGTATGACTAGACTGATGAGAACAAGCTGATCATCACAAGCTGCAATCAATGCAAATAAGCTGGATTTCTGAAAAACAACTCAAAATTTGAAGATACTTAGACGGGGCCATTAATGCGAAACATGTTAAGTTATGCAAATGAGAATTTAATACTGTTTGTAACCAGTGTAGTGAATAAATATCTCAAATAGGATTGCAAAAGAGCACATTAAAAGTGTGGACGAGGAGCACCTGGGTGGCTCAGTTGGTTGAACATGTTGAACTCTTGGTTTCGGCTCAGGTCCGATCTCATGGTTCAGGAGATCGAACCCTGTGTCCAGCTCTGTGCTGACAGCACAGAGTCTGCTTGGAATTCTTGCTCTCAAAAATAAATAAACATTAAAAAAAAATTAAATTGTTGGGACGCCTGGGTGGCTCAGTCAGTTGAGCGACCAACTTCGGCTCAGGTCATGATCTCATGGTCCATGAGTTCGAACCCTTGTGTCATGCTCTGTGCTGACAGCTCAGAGCCTGGAGCCTGCATCAGATTCTGTGACTCTGTCTCTCTCTGCCTATCCCCCGCTTGCTCGCTCGCTCTCTCCTTCTCTCAAAAATAAACATTACAAAAATTAAAGTGTAGACAAAACCCAAGTTAACGATCACTAATTGCTGCTGTAACTAGTTGTCAAATCTGTTCAGATTCTTTCATCTATAGAGACTACAGAATGAAGAGAAAAGATGGGAAGATAGAAGATGTATAAGCATAAATAAAGGCAGTGAATAAAGGGAATTCTTTTCATGGGAACTGTTATGATTATAGGTTACATTATATGGGTGATATAAAGATTTTACAAGGTGATAAAAGGAAAAGAAAGACATGTCTACGAAATTTATGTCCTTAAGCTCCCTATGCAGTGAACCAGAAATCAAGGAGTGGACCATTTGGCAGCAGGAGTTTTGTAAATGTGAGCTCTAATGAGAATGTCATACTGACAGATTTCCAGAAGTTGTGAATGGGGAGAGTGTTTTATGTGAAGTGACTGAAAATGCTCTGCACTGTTCAGATTGTATTCTGTGCATCTGAGGCTGGAATTGACCAAAAGCAGACTGCCTCTCTAGTTGAGCTCAAGCACAGAAATTTATTTAGGGGCACTCTGAATGCAGAAGTAGGAGTTAACTGAATATGAGGAATTCATCAACCTCCACATGAGCGAAGGTCAGTCGATCTTGGAGTACAGCTGAAAAAAAGTCCAATCTGCTGGTAGCTTACACATCTGTGGCAGTCAGCCTGGGACCTGGTCAAAGGGGCTGGGTGAGCTGACTCTTAACCATCAGACCCGACCCTTCCTGTGACACTGCTTCTCAGCCCTGCTATTATGCAGTGCTGCCTCCAGTGAGATGAGATGGCACTGAGAGAAACTGGAAAGTGAAAGGCTGAGAGCCATGACCATACAAGAGGATTCCAGAGTTCGTGGCTGTGCGTATTTTGCTATAGACTATGGTCAAATCACCTGTACACTTAGAATCACTGACAAAATAAAGCCTGTGTCTGTTTGTACGTTCATATAGCTGCACCTGCCTGGAGTTACCAAAGAGAGTGAAGTTTGATAAAACATGTTAAAATCAGCGAAACTCAGCTTTTTTAGATGTAATGTTCGGTATCTGGTACTGAACCTGACAGTCATATAATTTTTGCTTCTTGTCTGGTAAAGTGAAAATTTAGAAACTGTTCATGTAAATGTTCTTTATTTAAATATTATGATTTCAGATTTTATCTTAAATTCTAATTGACACATAATCAGCTGTGGTCTGAAGCATTCTACAGCTTTTAGCTTCTCTTTAATTACCTATAAATACTTCAGAAGATATTAAAGGGATGCTGAATTTTTTTTTTTTTTTAAGTAGGCTTCAGGGGACACCTAGGTGGTTCAGTTGGTTGAGTGTCTGACTTGATTTCTGCTGAGGTCATGATCTCATGGTTGGTGAGATCGAGCCCTGCACTGGGCTCTGTGCTGACAGTGTGGAACCTGCGTGGGATTCTCTCTCTGCCCCTCCCCTGGTCACATTCTCCCTCTGTAAATAAATATATAAACAAACAAACACTTAATAAATAAATAAATACAGTAGGCTTCAGGTGCAGCATGGAGCCCAATGATGGGCTTCAACTCACGACCCCGAGATCAAGACCTGAGCTGAGATTGAGAATTGGACACTCAACTGCCTGAGCTACCCAGGCACCCCTGAAAAATCTTTTGGTAACATGAATGATTTCACTCTCTAATTTAAGCCTGTTACAAAAGGTTTATGTATTCAGTTTAGTATTTTGTTTAATAATATGAACCTTATAGAAAAAAAATTTTTTTTTAATTTCTACCCACTGCCAGCCTGGCATTTTTTAATTGGCAATCTCTACTCACTGGTTACATTATTACTAGCTGATTATAAATGTTCCAATAAAATACTTTCCTGTTTATTACAATCCTAAACCTAAAAGGATTTTAATAATGGATCCAATTATTATCAAAGGCCAGAAGACATATGACGAATTGTACAAATACATTCATACATAGGTATTACCTATGAAAATTGGTAAAAATGAAGGGTCAGTTAATTATAAAACATGTAAAGAAGCACCATATTGCAAATATAATGAAATTCAGAAGTTGGTATTAGAGTCACTGTCTCAGTACATGGCAGCTACCAAATTGTACTAGGCATGAGAAGGAATGATTAATATTTGAATGTTATATCATGGCCCCTGAAAGTGATAACAACACCCTGCCCTTGGGATGACACTGAGCTTTCAAAGATATAAATATTTCTACCTGGTGCCAGTTTACAATCCCTGGAGCAAATAAAGCATTCAAGACTGCCAGACATATGCTTAATTCTTTCACAAGGTTTGAGATGGTGATACTCTTGAAAGTAGTTAAGAAATCCCTGGAGAGTTTGTTTAAATGCAGAGTCTCTGATCCTGGCTCCACAGATTTAGATTATTTGGATCTGGGCTGGAGCTCAATACAAATAAATTTGTTGTTCAACACTGAATATTCTATACACATAAGGGAATATCATACCTGGGAATAGAGATCGACTAGGGGGTGATATCACTTAATAAATGACCCCAACATATATTTTCTCATTCAAAGAAATCAAAATACCTCTTTGATCAAAGACGGCCTTAATCAGTTAATCTACTCATGAAAAGAACATGAAAAAAAAAATGGATTTCAGCCAGCAGTAGATAAGACCAAAACATCAGATAACTGATATGGAGGTGGAGCCCACAGTTATTCTGTGAAGCCAGTGACAAGACAGAACCCTCACAAAACCAAGTAACGTAAAAAGGGCAGCAAAAGTTAGTCATCTCTGATGAAGTAATCCCAGTGAACCAGAAGTCATTGAGACTAAGCCAATACTCCAGCCAATACTTCACTTATTAATGCAACCACCATGAAAAGACAGTGCATGATAATTACCAGACTAGATTATATAACATCTGTGTAGAGTACAAATGCCTAAATCCATGTTTTATTATTTGTATTATGCTCATTTCTGAATTATAGGTGATCTTTTTTCTGCCTACACCATTAGAAAAATTCTAGTTGATATAAATATACCAACCAAATATAAATAATGTTGACACATCAAATGATATCAATTATTTCCTTCAATTCTTACCCTATTGCTTATAAAGCAGATTTTTAAAAATTCTTGACTCTGAGGCCCAAGGCATGATCAAATATGTAAGCTGGCAGAGTGGAAGAGAACTACTTGGCATGGCTTTTGTCACCAAGATTCTTAAATACGGGCAGGCATCAGAATTACCATTCTGATTTACTCAATGAAAATCTCTGGGGATGGGAGTCAATACATATATTTTAAAAAATACTTGGGCAATTCAAATACAAAAAGTTGAAGACTGCCAATAGAGGGGATTATTGTGACAACAGGCTAGACTATAAAATCAGATTTAAAAGCTGGTCTAACTCTAGATTATAGGATTCCGGGACTCTAAACAATTTGCTAAATCACAGAACTAATTACGCTAGAAAACTACAGACCAATACCTTTTAGGAGCATTGACATACATTCTTAACAAAATACTTGCAAACTGAATACAAGATATAATACTAATTATTCACCATAACCAAGTAGGATTTAGTCCAGGAATGGAAGGTTGTTTTAAAACCAAAAAATGAATACACTATAATTATAGAATGAAGAACAAGATCACAATCATGTCAAGACATATAGAAAAATCATTCAACAAAATCCAACATCCATTCGTGACAAAAATTCTCAACAAACTTGGAATAGAAGAATTAGATCTTACAGTGGGAAACTACTTCAGGATAACGGGAAGAGAGTGCTTCCAGATTAGTAAAAATGTTTCAACAAACATTAAAAATTGCTTCTTCCTATCCTAAAGTTAAATAATATAAAAAACTAAAAAAATAAAATTATATAAACAAAAATATAAAATAGATTAAAAGTTCATTAATATTAAAATGCCAGAGACATAAGGAGCAGATCATTTTTTAAATTGTCCCAATTCTTTCAAGTTTGCTAGGGAGACTACAGTTCATGAAGTTCATTATCTAGATTCTTAATAGTCTTTCAAAGGCATCAAGAGGGTGTCAAAAGACCATTTAGGTATTTATTCTATGGCCTTCTATTTCCCTACTTCTTGCATCCAGATGGCATAGTAGAGAACTTGGTAAGCTTACAAATACTTAGTAGAGAACAGAATGGCTAGACTATAGTAAAAACGTTATGTTTCCTCTCTATTCCTAAAGATCTCCATATGCTACCCACACTCAATCTCCCCCACCCATCAATTATCCCTTCGTATCACTCACTCTAAGAGGAAGGAGACAAGTGAGAGGGTCTTTATAGAACATACTCAACCCACACAAACAGCCTTAGCCTTTCCAGGCATGTCCTTTTGCAAGGGCCTCAGCCAGTAGAGTGTGGCTCACCAGCAGATCTTACAGCCATGCTGTTTAAAGCTACTACTCTCAAGTTCTAACCCTCCCATTGTGAACTTTATTTTCAACATTTCCTGTGAGGGAAGAGGGCCTTCCGCTCCCAATCCTTAGTAATCTCAAGACTTCAGGAAAATGAAAATAAGAAGCAGCAGCTCTTCCTTCTCCAAATTTCAAAACCATTACCACTTCGACCTTGGAAAACTACTGCCAAGACGAGACATGACACTGAGGAATGCCTCTGAGGAAACTCAGAAAAATATTGAGGAAATCAGTATTTGGTTAATCTTGATTAAAGGAAGGCAAACAGCCCTGCTCATTGCTCATCTACGTTGGTAACTGTGGCTGCTGCTTCTGTGCCACAATGGTGGAATCAAGTAGTTGTTACAGAAACCAAATGGTCCACAAAGCCTCATATATTTACCATCCAGTCCTTTAAAGAAATGTTTGCCAACACCTAATCTTGATAATCAGGAGAAAGGAGTCATTTATGATGTGGCTGGCGGCCCTTTCAAACTATATGCTAGAAGTTTCACACAAGAATAAACAATGATAGGGGCGCCTGGGTGGCGCAGTCGGTTAAGCGTCCGACTTCAGCCAGGTCACGATCTCGCGGTCCGCGAGTTCGAGCCCCGCGTCGGGCTCTGGGCTGATGGCTCAGAGCCTGGAGCCTGTTTCCGATTCTGTGTCTCCCTCTCTCTCTGCCCCTCCCCCGTTCATGCTCTGTCTCTCTCTGTCCCAAAAATAAATAAACGTTGAAAAAAAAAATTAAAAAAAAAAAAAAAAAAGAATAAACAATGATAACTTGTCTACCGAAGTACCCCAAAACAGGAGTTGGTTTGTACCTCAGTTCCAATGAATGTAGGACGAATATAGAGACTAGCAGTTGTTGAATAGGGGACCCATTCTTGATCCAGTTTCACAAGCTGTTGAATGCACTCTAAAAGCTCTTCCTTGTCAAATACCTGAAGGAATGTAAAGCATAATGAATAATGGGATTTTCTTCCACTGGAGCAGTAAGAAATGATCCTCACGAAAGCTTTAGACTGTTAAAAAAAAAAAAAGCAGTAATAATAAAACCAGACAAGAATTTTTTTTCTGTGTTTTTTTTTCCACCAAAATTGTGATGGCATGATGCATTATCCATATGGAGGAGATAAAATGTTGGATCCCTACCTCTTACTGTAGCTAATATCAACTAGAGTTGGATTATATAGTTAAATACGATAAGACATTAAGACTTTTATGGCGTAAAAATTTTAAAATACCTGTGTCTCCTAAAGGTAGACAAGAATTCCTAAATCAGAGATATAAAGCACAAATCATAAAGGAAAAAAATGGGTATAATTTGGCTATTTAAAACTTAATGATTTCTGTTCTTTAGAAGATGTAAGAAGCAACAAATTGGGTAAAGTTATTCATAACACATAACCAACCAAGGATCATAACTTGAATATGTTAAGATATTCTGAAAATCAGTAAGAAAGACACAGATGACCCAACAGGAAAATGGGCAAAGGCAAAGGGTTTATTTCTAAGGAGAAAAAGGTTTTCATGTACTAGATAGGTGACAGTATGTAAAATAAATAATTTCTACTCACTCAACAGGGCAGAGAAACATACTGTCAGAAATGTATGTGATGGGTTATCCAAGACTGAAATGAGTCAGAAACACGCATGTGAACAAAACCCATGACATCAAGAATTGGCTATTTAAATGGGAACTTAGAACCAGGAATCACAGCACAATATTATAGAAATCAGGATTGTCCATCATATAGGACATATCATCACCCTGCATCACCTGTAGGCATCTCTGGTACTGTTGTCTAGCAATAAGATTTAGTGGAAAAAACTTGACCAGGAATTAAATAGATTTGCACCCAGTTTCTTGCCATGTCCCTTTACTCTGTGACTTAAGGCAAGTCATTTAACCTCTTAGGGCTCGAATTTTCTTCTAGTACAAAAGCGCTACTAAAATGTACAACATACACCTTCTTGGAAATGGCTTACTGTTATGATTCAACAGGCAAAGAATGTAAAACCATCAAACACAGTTTGTGGTAGAGCTGAGGTCCAAGAGATGTTACGTCCCTTTCCTCCTGTCCCCACTTTAAAGTATTTCCTGGTAGTTTGTAATGGCACAAGAATTAAACAAGTTCAAAGAATTCACTGTAATTTCCCTTCTGGTACTATATTATGGCCTCTGAAGGAGGTAGGTGAAGCATGGGTTACAAAAGTAGGAAGGAAAGGGAAGAACCTGGCTAAAAAGGAGTGGTTACTTGGGCTTCTTCAAAAGTGCAGCTTGGGCTAGGTTCCTGAAAGTTAGATACACAGAATATGTAAAAGAAGAAAACAGCTTCTTCAGCTCAGAAAGGCAGCCTGGTCACGTCTCAGGCAAGGGAAGTAATCTAAGACACCTCCTACCTTGATATGAGCCTTATAATCTAAATCCAACCCACTGTATAATGAATTCTGCTCTTTAACAATGTTCTAGACAGGAACCAATGGCTATGACAAACCATTTTGATATCATTTAAAAAAAATAATAAAGCTTGCGGTAAAATATCAAAATAAGTCACTGCAAACTTGCTATTGCCCAAAGCAATTAGGCAAGATACTCCCAAAATATCTGTGTGGCACACCATATTTTCCATTTCATATATTATAATTTCATAAGGTCTTCAAATTTTATTTATTTTAGTTTGAGGTACATTTTTCTTCCTTATCCTATTATCTCCTACATACATATTAATCCCCCACAGACACTCACAAAAAATAGACTCTGGAATTGCTAATTTTTACCTCACTGATTACAAAGTAGATCAGAAGTAACTTCAGTGTTCACATGTTTGTACTGTATATCAATCTAAGTACAGTTGACTCTTGAACAACATGGGTTTAAATCGCACGGGTGCACTTGCATGTAGATTGATTTTTTTTTTTAATAAATATAATTCAGTACTGTAAATGTATTTTCTCTTCCTTATGATTTTCTTAGTAACATTTCCTTTTCTCTAGCTTACTTTATTACAAGAATTAAGTATATAATACACACAACATAAAAAATATGTGTTAATCAAGTGTTTATGTTTTGGTAAGGTTTCCAGTCAACAGTAGGCTCTTGGTCAAGTTTTTGGGGAGTCAAAGTTACAAACAGATTTTCAACCATGTGGGGGCCAGTTCCCCTGACCCCTGCATTGCCCAAGGGTCAGCTACATTCAGAAATGATTTGTTCCGTAGTAAATTCACAATGACCCATTACATTAAAAGAAAGAAACATACAAGAAACTCCTAAATCCACTCACATACCGGCAAAGTGGCCCTCACAGCAGATCGGTACATTCTATCCATGTTGAGGTTTGGCCGAAAGAGTCGAATTTTATTATCTACTCCTCGAAATGCCTTCAATCCTTCGAATAACTAAAGATAAAAGAGAAATAAATCTTAGGGAATCATTAATGAAAATAATCTGTGTTTAAAAGACTGACTTTTCCATTGGCGCTCATCTTCTTCATCATGTAAAGTTGTTGACTTAGACCAAAGATCTCTAAATCTAGAAAAAGCCAGCAGTTGACAGGCTGGTTAGAGTAGCTGGGCTAAAAAGAACTTCTTTAAGGGGGAAAAAAAAAAAAGAAGAAGAAAGAAAAAAAAAAGAACTCTTTGAGTACCAAAAATCTGGTAAGAAGTCAAAGATATCCCTTACCTAGGAGCCATATTACTAAATAACACCTCAATGTAGGTGGGAAGAAAACATCTCCAATCACAAAACATGGCAAACTACCCAGACAATGAAAATGCAGGCAAAGAACCCATGGTACCCTGCTGCCCTAAACACCCATGCATCCTTTCATTTAATCGGGCTCATTCAAACTCTGGATAGTAAATAATCTAGATGTGACCAGGGTTGGTTTAGTCTCCCAAATCATAGAACCCAAGCAGCTCAAGACCATCCTGTGTTAGGGCCATGGCACCTTTCTCAAAATGGCGCCCCAGACAAACCACTGGGCAGGGATGTTAAAAACCTTTGAAGTAGGTGCATACTAACCATAAGAGACTCTTAATACTGAGAACTGAGGGTTGATGGGGGTGGGGGAGAGGGGAAAGTGGGTGACGGGCATTGAGGAGGGCACCTGTTAGGATGAGCACTGGGTGTTGTATGGAAACCAATTTGACAATAAATTATACTTAATAATAATTTAAAGAGTAGGTATATACTGATACACACAGAAAAGAGAAAAATCAATAATTTTAGTGGGAAATTTTAACACTGGTTCTCTAAATAACTGACAGAACAAACAGGCTGAAATTCGGTAAAGATACGGAAGATTTGAAGAACAGGAAAAATAAACTAGCCTAGTGGATACACAGAGCCCTGCACACACCACCTGCAGAATGCATGTTCTTTTCACATATTTCCCAACCTTACATCAGAAATCAGTAGCAGAAATACAGCCGCAAAATGTCAACATTTTGAAAAGAAGAAACTCATTTACTAAAGTATGAGTCAAGGAATAAAAATTATGGAAACTAGAAAATTCGAACTGAATGATAATTGGGCCTTTAGAAGGTTATAGCCTTAGAGCTTACATGAGAAAAGAAGTCTACATCATGCAGCACAATGTAAAAGCACTAAATGAGATTTAGGTACAAATATGTGAGTAACTTATTAAATGTAATAGGACTAAAGCTTCAGTTAAAAGATAAAGTTGTCAGATTGGACTCAGCTGATAACATCTGAAACACACATGAGACAAAAAGACATAAAAATAATTATGTCATACAAATTCTGGCTAAAGTTGGTGGAGGCGCCTGGGTGGCTCAGTCAGTTAAGTATCCGACTTTGGCTCTGGTCATGATCTCTTGGTTTGTGAGTTCGAGCCCCGGGTCAGGCTCTGTGCTGACAGCTCAGAGCCTGGAGCCTGCTTCCATTCTGTGTCTCCCTCCCTCTCTGCCCCTCTCCTGCTCATACTCTGTCTCTCTCTGTCTTAAAAATAAATAAAAAACATAAAAAAAATTTTTTTAATTAAATAAATAAAGTAAAGCTGGTGGTCTAGGGCACCTGATAGCTCAGTCGGTTAAGCGTCCGACTTCAGCTCAGGTCATGATCCCACAGTTTGTGAGTTCGAGCCCTGCGTCAGGCTCTGTGCTGACAGCTCAGAGCCTGGAGCCTGCTTCAGATTCCATGTCTCCTCTCTCTGCCCCTCTCCAACTTGTGCTCTGTCTCTCTCTATTAAAAATAAATAAATGTAAAAAAACATTTTTTTTAAGTAAAGCTGGTGAGGTTATATTAGTAAATGCAAAACAAAATAAACTTTAATTCAAAGGTAATGTCATAGGATTCCATTTACCTTACAATTTAAAACTTGTATGCACCTGAGGTGCCTGGGTGGCTCAGTTGGTTAAGTATCCGACTCTGGATTTCAGCTCAGGTCACGATCTCACGGTTCGGGCGTTCGAGCTCCACGTCGGGCTCTGCACTGAGGGTGCAGAGCCTGCTTGGGATTCTCTCTCTCTCTCTCTCTCTCTCTCTCTCTCTCTCTCTCTCTGCCCCTCTCCTGCTTGCACTTTCTATCTCAAAATAAACTTAAAAATTAAAATTGTTTGCACCTGATATAGGTTCAAATATATATAAAGATTATATGATAATCTCATTAAAAGTAACAGATGTAAAATATACAAAAGGATAACATAGCATGAAAAAGTTGGATTTATCCCAGGAAAAGAAGTTGATGTAACATAAGAAAACATGAGATTCATTATATTAATAGCTTAGGTAGAAAAAAAAACAACTATATAATCATCTCATTAGATATAGTAAATGTATCTGACAAAATTAAACATTCATTTGAGGCTTTTATTTTTTAATTTTCTTTTTAACATTTATTTATTTTTGAGAGAGAGACAGAGCATGAGCAGGGGAGGGGCAGAGAGAGGGAGACACCAAATCCAAAGCAGGCTCTAGGCTCTGAGCTGTCAGCGCAGAGCCCGACACAAGACTCAAATCTACAGAACTATGAGATCATGACCTGAGCCAAAGTGGGATGCTTAACCTACTGAACCACCCATGCGCCCCTCATTTGAGACTCTTTAAAAAAAGCCTCCCAAGTAACTAAGAAGGAAACTTTGTTAAGTGATAAAGAATATCTACAATATGGGGCGCCTGGGTGGCTCAGTCGGTTAAGTGTCTGACTTGGTTTCAGCTCAGGTCATGATCTTACAGTTTGTGAGTTCAAGCCCCACATCAGGCTCTGTGCTGATGGTGCAGAGCCTGCTTGGGATTCTCTCTGTCTCTCTCTGACCCTCCCACACTCTCTCTCAAAATAAATAAATGAACTAAAAAAATTAAAAAAAAAAAATATCTACAATGAACTTGAACCAAACATCATATTGATAAAATCCAAAGCTTTTCTTTTCAGAGTGGGGACATCACAAATTGCCCGCTGTAACTACTTTAATTCAATACTATGCAACTATATGCAACTACAATAAGGCAAAAATAAATAAAAAGCATTAGACTGAATAGAAAAAAGGAGTGCTTGGGTGGCTCAGTCGGTTAAGCGTCCGACTTCAGCTCCGGTCATGATCTCATGGTCTGTGAGTTCAAGCCCCATGCCGGGCTCTGTGCTGACAGCTCAGAGCCTAGAGCCTGCTTCGGATTCTGTGTCTCATTCTCTCTCTGCCCCTCCCTGACTTGTGCTCTGTCTCTCATAAATAAATCAATCAATAAATACTCTCATAGATCATGAAACAGAGGTAAGAATAAATATGTAGAAAATCAGCACAAATCAACATATTCTTTTGAAATGTATTTCCTTAGATGAGGTAACCAAATACAAAATTATATTCTTATGTAACAGCAGCAGTTAGAAAATAAAAACACTATTTATGATAGAATTAAGAGAGGACTATGGGGGGGGGGGGCGTGCCCAAAAGAAGCAAAGACCCATAAAGACAATATAAAACTTTATCAAGTCACTAGAGACCTAACTAAATGCAGAAAACAATCTCACACTCACGGATCCAAAGACTGAATATTATAAAGATGTTGATTCTCCCAAATCAATTTATATAACCAGTGTAACCCAAATGAACATCATGTCAGGGAGTTTTATTTTCTTTTTAACAAACTAAGCTATAAAAGTTGATTGACTTGATAAACTAAATTTAAAAGTTATATGGAAGGGGCGCCTGGGTGGCTCAGTCGGTTGAGCATCTGACTTCAGCTCAGGTCATGATCTCACGGTCCGTGAATTCGGGCCCCGCATCGGGCTCTGTGCTGGCAGCTCAGAGCCTGGAGCCTGCTTTGGATTCTGTGTCTCCCTCTCTCTCTGCCCCTCCCCCATTCACTCTTGGTCTCTCTCTCTGCCTCTCAAAAATAAATAAATTAATTAAAAAAAAAAGTTATATGGAAAAGCAAAGGGCCAAGAACATCCAAGACACTCTTGAAAGGCAAAATAGAAGGACTTTTCCCAGGCAGACATCAAGACAGTGTGACATTTATGCAGACAGACAAACAAAAGAACAGAATAGAATAGATAAGACAGTGCAATGAAAAATGAGATCCAGAAGCAGACCCATACATACAGGACAGAGGTCATAATAAAGAGCAAATAAAGGAAATGCTTTAAAATTTGAAAGGAATGTGGCAAATCTGAGGGCAGTGGTCTCAAACACAGTACATGTCCACCCTCACAGTTTCTGATTTCTACCAAACTCCCAGGCCACATTAATGCTGTTGCTCTAGGGACCACACTTGGAGAACCAGTGGCCTATGGGAAGTACATGAGAAGGGATTACTGTGATTTTTGAAAGCTAAAAAATATTCTGATAGCCACTGGCATTTGAAAACTTGTTGGAAATCTATTTAGATGCCCTATGACACAGGGAAGGGCAGCTACCATTCTTATTTATTTTATAGTTGAAGAAATGGAGGCTTGGAGTGTTCAAATAATCAAAGAATTCATCCAAGCTAATACAGTTCAGACACAGAGATGGGAATGGAAACTGAAGACCCTCAAGTTCAACATCTAGTGGATACACTGGGCATTGAACAGGTTTCCAAATTGTTCAAATTTATAATTTTGAATAAGTTAATTGGACAGGCCTCTTCATAATTTTAGTGTATGCATTTAGGAGTGATATCGCAGAAAGCAGAAGTCAGCATTTGTACCCTGTCTTTTCCCTTAATATTGTGTAACCTTGGCCAAGAAACTTAACTTTTCTGAACCTGCTTCTACAATAGATGATAATGCTGATTTAAGGGTTAAAAATAGTAGGTAAGGACTGGGCTCTCCTTCTGCACCAGACATGAGTGTGTATGCTTAAACAAATTACCTTACCTTAACCTTATAATAGCACTATGAAGTAGGTATTATCACTACTTCAATTTTATAGGTAAAGAAATTGGAAGCACAAAGTGATTTTAAATAAGCTTCCCAAGTCAAAGAGTTCCCTATGGAACAACAGAGACCGAATTGGAGCCAGATGACTGACCTGAATATTTAACTACGTTTTCTCACTATTAAATGAGATGACCCATATAAGGTTCAGAGCACATTACTGGAATTTAATAAACAAAACTAATTTTATCATTATTGTTATAAATATCTACTACTACCATCTTTTAGTCCCTTAATAGGTAGGCCACTGCTTATTTCCAGGATTCTAATATTCTGGGAAAGATGTCTAACACAGTAAAAATGAGTAAAACAAAATGAGGGTCAAGGGAATGAGGAGTCTATTGTGAATCTAAGAGTGTATCCTAACAAGGACCAGAGAAAGCATTCTCCAAATATTTAATATTTTATGCTTACAATTATTCTACTCATGCCTGAAGAATGACATTTAATTACATGTCTCTTAACACATATAACTACACATTAATGCCGGTCATAAAAACATGCAGTTAGCATTAAAATGTAACCATTATATTGTACTCAATAACACCTTCTCAGTCATTAGAAGATCTTAGAAATGACTTAGTAAAATAGTAACAGTACCAGATTTTTTATTGCTAATTCTCTTACCTACTGTCCTTATATTTGCTGTAAATAATTTCTTCATTGACATTATGGAAAATTCCAAATTATCTGAAAAATTGGTCCTTAAGACTTACCTTCAATTTAACTGCCTATTGGGAAAGCTTTAAAGACATTTATGACTTCCTTGAATAAATATGATAAAGCCTATACTGCCCACAAGCTATTTGAGCAGGAAGAGCTACCGTGTACTCACAGTGAAGATCTAATAAGTCACCCTCATTGACTCCCATGTACTTACTTCCACTGCATAGTGGAAAGCTGATGAGCCAGGATGCAATGATAGGTTCTGAAGCGGCTTGATATGTGGTTTATCCCATCCAAACTCTGAGGACCACTCCACGGTCAACATGTGATCCGTGAAAATACTTCCAAAAACCAGAGTCGCTGGGTCTGGTTTTTCCTTTAAAACGGTGGCTGGTGTGATTATTAGATCTTTAGCCTAGGGAAGAAAAATCAGCACCATTAAAGAAAAGTTATTGAACATCCACTGGCATGATGATACAGAAAATCAAAAGACAAATGAAATTTAAGTCACTGGCCACTAAAAAGTGAAATCACTTGACATTTAAGTGCTGGCAACTAACTCAGAAATTTAACAATACTATGTGAGCCAAATAAATCATGCCTGCATTCAGAATTTGGCTTGTTGCTTGAAATCTCTGCACAATACACTGCCTAATAAGTATCAGAACCAAATTCAATGATATTTAGAAATGAGGACAAAAGAGCAGATGGTGTAAAATGATGGAAAAAGTCGAGAACACGTCCCTTCTTCACTCTCACCATACTGAGCATTCGGGAAAGAGGTAAGGGGTGTCTTCTACGACAAAACCAGCAACACTCATGACAATTTGTTAAACTAAAATTAAAGTCATTAAGAACTGAACCTCTTGGCGATGGTTGTACTCCAACTCCCTCCAAGAATTCTTGGCATAAGCCTTCAAAACCCCCTGGGTGCATTATAGAAGAAATGAGCAGAGGGAAGCAAATGTTTTCCTCTTTGAAAACAGAGATGTAGAGAATGAACACCAAGATATAAATCCTCTATTCTGTGCTGAAACAGTGAACAAAGGACCTCTTATTGAAAGAAGGATAAATTAGGAGTAATAGGTAACAAGTTCACACAGCAGCATTTTACTAAATCTGCACATAGCCAGCTTGCCCATTACAAATGGCCAAACACATCCGTGCCCGAATCGCAGTCCCATCACTAACTTTGCAAGGGCTGAAGACTGCTGACAAAAATCACAGGGAAGGAGCTTTTTGACCAATTAAAAGACAATATTAAACGAGGGACAGATTTGACTTCCTAAAGAAGGTCAAACTCACTTAATACACAAATGTATAAACTGCTCCCAAAATCAAGTATAGAACTTCCCTTTAGATCATCAGCTCTTATCCTTATATTTTTTAAATTTTTTTTTAAAGTTTTAATTTATTCTTTTAAGTAATCTCTACACCCAACATGGGGCTCGAACTCACAACCCCAAGATCAAGAATCACATGCTCTTCCGACTGAGGCGCCCCTCTTATTCTTATATTTAAAATGATCCAGTTGTGGGCGCCTGGGTGGCTCAGTCGGTTGAGCGTCCGACTTCGGCTCAGGTCATGATCTCGCATTTCATGAGTTCAAGCCCCGCATCAGGCTCTGTGCTGACAGCTTGGAGCCTGGAGCCTGCTTCGGATTCTGTGTCTCCCCCTCTCTCTGCCCCTCCCCTGACTGTGCTGTCTCTCAAAATAATGAATAAATGTTAAAAAAATAAAATAAAATGATCTAGTTGCTTCTGATTAATTCACTGTCTTACACATGTCTTAGTCATTTGATAGACTATGAATAATAATCAGTTTTATTTTTAGAATAACATTCAGGCTGAATGTTATTCTAAAATAACCACAAAGCTCACATTACAGTGAAGCCTAAGGCACTAAAGACAACACATTATTGTAATTTTCAGGTTAGTCTTGTGATGAATGCTACTTTGGAAGATGCCAACAAAATGCCAAATTGGGGGGTGGTGGTGATGGACTTTCTTCTACCACCATTTAATCCAAACAAGTAAATTAACTTAAAATCCTTTACTAAGTGCAAAAAAAAAAGAAAAGAAAAAAAAAGAATTTATTTAAAGAGATACAATCGAGCTAAATTGTTTGGATCCTTGAATCCCATTTCTCTCCCTTTATCCTCTAGACCAGGTAGAATGTTGGACAAATTTCACCTACAGGCTAAATTCAGGCTTCTGGCCTCTTTGTAAATAAAGTTTTATTGGAACACAATCACACTGTCCTTTTACCTTCAATGATGGCATAGTCCACTAACAGTGACAGACACCTTACGGTCCTCAAACCTAAATATTTATTATCTGACCTATTAAAAAAGTTTGCCAGTGGGGCACCTGAGTGGCTCAGTCAGTTGAGCACCCAACTCTTGATTTGGACTCAGGTCACGATCTCACAGTTCCTGAGACTGAGTCCCTCATTAGGCTCTGTGCTGACAGTTCAAAGACTGATTGGGATTCTCTCTCCCTCTCCCTCTCTCTCCCAAAATAAGTAAATAAAACTTTGGGGGGAAAAAAAAGTTTGTCAGTCCCTCTAGACTGTTTAGACAAGAACTCTGAGTAGATACCCCAGTTAAATCTCCAGCCCTAACTCAGTGCTTCACATTCAATACAGTACAAATTTTCTCAAATAACTGAAAATAACATCCAGCTGACTTCAGATGTACTCCCTGATGAATGTCAGACTTATTCACAGAAGATGGTTAGGATTTAAAGTGAGTAAAATTCTCACAAACTTTTCATTACATGAACGGTGTCACAGTGTTCTTGAACAATGAAGCACATATGACTTTGCTTAAGTTAGCTTTTTTTCTAGTGGCTTTTCTTAGTCCTAGACTAAGAAAAATCTTTAACCATATCAATATAGTAACACAAACAATGCAAGTTTTCACCTATTAAAACTACATATAAGGGCGCCTGGGTGGCTCAGTCGGTTAAGCGTTCGACTTCGGCTCAGGTCATGATCTCACAGTTTGTGAGTTCGAGCCCCGTACCGGGCTCTGTGCTGACAGCTCAGAGCCTAGAGCTTGCTTCAGATCTGTGTCTCATTCTCTCTCTGCCCCTCCCCCACTTGTGCTCTGTCTCTGTCTCTCAAAAATAAATAAAAATGTAAAAAAAAAAAAATTTAAACTACATATAAAAATGTCTTAATAACAGGAGAGGGTAGTAAGACCCAAAACAGAGGAAAACAGGTACAAATGGAGATGGGAGTGTGAGTAGGAGAGAGATTTTCCTACTTGCTGAGTTCAGGGTACATCTTCAACATTGTAAAGACAGCAAACCTTAGCTTCCCCCACCCCAAGTGACAGAATCAGTGCTTTGCATGGTTCTTCAGAAGTAAAATAAAGATCACGTTCCAAGTTATTTCTATCATTAGCTAAACAATTCTAATGAGCTAATCAATAAGATATCAACTACACGTGATCCTTACACCTTACAGGATTTCTAAGCTCTCCAACAAACAACCCCACCTGCCATGAAATCAATATAAGCAATGGAATATATACTTTATATCAATAACAATCTACATAATGTTTAAAAACAAGACTATGGCCTCATATCAAACAACTGTAGGGTTGTTTTTATTTCTCTTTCCCATGGTTCCTCTTTCTTCCTTATATGCTTTATTATTCTTAGTATTTTGCCTTTTTTATTCACTCAGTGAACACTGACTGAATCAGCACATGGTTCAGGCACTGCACTAAATAAGCACAAGAGAGGGGCACCTGGGTGGCTCAGGTGGTTGAGCAGCTGACTCTGCTCAGGTCATGATCTCACAGCCTGTGAGTTCGAGCCCCACGTCAGGCTCTCTGCTGTCAGCACAGAGCCCACTTCGGATCCTCTGTCCCCCTCACTCTCTGTCTCTACCAGGCTTGTGTTGCTCTCTCTCTCAAAAATAAATAAATAAGCAAGCACAACAGATGCAAAGATGCCTGTGGCCCAGCCCCTCCTTCTCAGGCAAGCTCACAGCCAGCCACGGACAGGCAGTAGCCACTGTGAGCAAGTATTACGCATTCATTCAGCCTAATATCTGTTGAGCTACTGTGTACCTGTATTGCTACAGGCCCAAAGGAATCTCAGGGAATAAAACAAGTAAAATCCTGTTGTCTTAGAGCAGGAAAAACAGTATAAAGAAATAAGTGAAGAGAGGTCAGGAGGTGATTAGTGCTATGAAGAAAATGAAAGCTGCTTAAAAGGACAGAGTGGGAGAAGAAAATGCTTATTTTTGGTAGCAGCGTTGAGAATGACCTTCCTGATGAGGTATCCTTTAAGCAAAGACTTGAATGAAGAAGGAAGTAGGCCATGTAGATATCCAGAGGCAAAATATTTAAGAGGAAGCAAGGGCCAAGATTCTGTGGTAGGAACCAGACTTGGCATATTCAAGGAACAGGAAAGACTCAGTGTGGCAGGAATTCAGGAAATGTAGGGGAAATGGAGTGGCAGAAGACGTCATGGAGGCACTGTGGCTGCTGGAGTGGGGGAAGGGGTGAGCCGAGAGAACTAGTTACTCCATGGTACACTGACTAACATTCCAATTCTGCATGGGTTCTGGCTCTGTGCAGGTAAGACTGTACGCCATCTTCCTTATATCCCCAAGAATCTTCACCATAGAGGCTGCTAGCAATTAAAGTAACCCCAGTTTACCTCTTTATCCTGGGCAATCTGAAGTAGCCATCAGGGATAATACTAGACACATGGCTTCCATGCTTTTATTTCTTGTTCCAAAAGTATGAAGGAGCAAAACAGGAAGGGGGAGAAAGATAGTTTGGCAGTGGTAAAACACAAGAATCCGGGTAACACTGAGTTTTTTCTTTGAGCCTCTACATTTCCTCCTCTGCATCAGGGATCCTCAACCCCAGATACACATTGAATTCAACTACGGAGCTTTTTAAAAACACTAACCCACACTCCATTCCAGAACTGAAACAGAATCTTTGGGCTAGAGCAGGGGAAGCGTTCTTTGTTTGAACTTACCCAAGTGATTCTAACTGTGCACTCTGGGCTCAGAACCATACCACACTGTCTCCCTTGAAGATTTCAGCAATCTGGGGGCACTTAGGTGGCTCAGTTGGCTGAGCGTCCGACTTTTGATTTCAGCTCAGGTCACGATCTCACGGTTCATGAGTTCTAGCCCCAAGTCAGGCTCTGCGCCAACAGTACAAAGCCTGCTTGGAATTCTCTCTCGCTCTCTTATTCAAAAATAAATATTATACATATATATATATATTTATATATGTGTGTATATACATTTATACATATGTATAAATATCTATGTATATATGTATGCATATAAGTGTATATATACATGTATGAACATATGTATGTATATATGTGTGAGTGTGTATATACATGTGTGTGTATACACACACACACACACACACACACACATATATACACACACACACACACACACACACACAGATTTCAGCAACCTGAAGAGTGAGGGTTCCCAACACTGGCTGCTAAGACTGGAAGGGCTGAGAACCACTTCAGAGATTCAAGTCTCATTTGTGAATTCTTATCAAAATCTGTCCATTATTTTGTAATCCCAGGACCTTGGTTATCTCACACTGAACGTATCTAAAATGGAACACCTATTTCCTCCAAAAGTTGGTCCCTATTTCTGATATATTATGTTCTACTTCTTTACTTCTTAATCCTTAATTCATTTAGTAAGAGTAATGCATGTTTACTACTTTAAATTTCTACTGTAAAGGGAAGAAAAATGAAAAGTGTCAAATTCTCAACTAGTACCCTGGCCACCACATTCCCACTTCCCAGACAGGACCTCCATTAACAAATTCATTGTGTATTTTTTCCTGTATTTTCTTTACATCTTCATTCCTTTCGAGGTAATTTATCATTCTCACAACATTCTCCCAACCCTCGGTTCCCCCTATCAGTAATAGAGACGCTTGTAATTTCAAGAATCTCTTTAAGAAGCCTGATTCCTCAATTTCTATTACCCCCTCAGTAGCAAATATTCTGTATCTCTTCCTTATAATCTCTCTGAACATAATCACATGCTTGATTATAATTTTCAATGTGCACTGAATACCTAAATGGCTATAGATTTAAGGCCAAATATTTTAGCTGCAAAATTAAGTATCCCAAGTATGGCACTAACTTCTTTTTTCAGTTCTACCTCTCACTAATGTCCTGCATTAACCTTTTACTTATCACTTAGGAATGCATTCAGCTGCAAGTAAGTAAAACACAAACAGGAGTTGGTTTTCTCACGTTAAGTCTGAAAGAGCCAAGTCCGACAGAACCCCATCATCTCAAGGCCCTGTGATTTTCTTAGCCTTCTCCTCAGGGTCAAAGAAGAGCTGCTTATAGCTGTAGCTTCAGCTTTAATGATCTCATGAAGGTCCAAAGATAGGGGAGGAAAAGGATAAGAGGAGACAAGTGTATTCCTTTTGATCACAAAAGCAACATTTCTCCAGGAATTTCCATATGCCTTACTGGTCAGAAATGTATCACACTGATCTATCAAGTTGCAAGGGAGCCTAGCAGGGCTGGTCGGAGAACTGCAAACACAATCTGTTAACAAGGAACACAGGGGGGCTGTATTTGGGGTCTCCTCATTGCCTGAAAACTGACCAGCCCTTAAGCATTCTTGTTTATATGCCATAGTTTAACAGGAAGGACTAAAACCTGGCTACAGATGTCCTCCCACCTTTACCTCTTTTTCTTCCCATCATTTCCTCCATCTGTAACACTGGACATGTGGTGCGGCCAGTTTATCCAAACTCTCTTCTCTTTTACTCCAGCAGGAAGTATGGAAACTGTAGCACCCCATCTGGCCCAGCAGTCTGGGGGTATCCTCAGCTTTTCAAACTGCCTAGCAGTTGCTCACACAATCCCTCTACACAGATATTCATCCCAGCTCCCAAAATGTTTGGTTTGGCTCTATAAAATCTTTTAGCCAATTTGAACATTTGGAAAAGGCAGTCATTGCTTTGGATTATGTTGGACTCTCATTTAGCACAGTAACTACTATACACATCAAATATGTACTAATAATTCTGTTCTAAATTTCACTAAACATGGATTGATCTTCATGGTTTAGTGTATTTCAACACGACAGACTGCTGTAGATTTTATAAAAATCTTACTAAAAGACCTTTTTTGTTACTACAGAGCCTTAAAGAACCAACTTTAAGAATTATCATAACCTAGGGGCTCCTGGGTGGCTCAGTGGTTAAACCTCGGACTTCGGCTCAGGTCACGATCTCACAGTTTGTGAGTTTGAGCCCCGCATCAGGCTCTGTGCTGACAACGTGGAGCCTGGAGCCCACTTCCAGTTTGGTGTCTCCTCTCTCTGTCCCTCCCCTGCTCATGCTCTATCTCTCTCTTAAAAAAAAAAAAAAGAATGAGCATAGCATAGTATATAATTTTTACTTTTCTGAACTCTCCTTAAAATATCTCTAGGACCACCCATAGTGATCCACTGGCCCTGTGAGATCAAGCTAGTTAATGGCAAAGATATAGAATAGGTGGTTTTATGCTCGACTTAGTGCTCCTGTAATTATAACTTGATACTACTAATTAAGTTTCTGGAAACTGAATACAAATGATTAAATTATGTCTTATTTTCATAGGCTGCTACATCCTTTTATAAGATGCGATTTTTAAAAAATATTTATTTTTGAGAGAGAGAGAGAGAAACAGAGTGTGAGTGGAGGAGGTATATAGAGAGAGGGAGACTGAATCTGAAGGGGGCTCCAGGCTCTGAGCCGTCAGCACGGAGCCCGACGCAACGCTCGAGCCCATGAACCACGAGATCATGACCTGAGCCGAAGTCGGACACTTAACCGACTGAGCCACCCAGGAGCCCTATAAGATGTGATTTATTAATGATATGAACAGCAACCCTCTAACTTTCTAATTTGTAAAGAAGGATTGCCCAACATACAGTTTTTCAAAGTAATGCACAACTTAGTGCTTTCAGAATTTCATCAAGAAGTCTATTTTCCTTCCTTTAAAAAATTTTCTGCAATTCTGGAAACTAAAACTAACAGCTTTTAACCTGAGCTCCAAGAGAAATTACCTAAGAATATTAAATATCCTAATTGGACACTGAATCAAATTCTAAAGTAAATATTAGCTGAAGGTTTGTGACTGGTTTTGAGTAGATATGAAATCAAGTCTAAGGCGGTGAAAAAATTTTTGGCATAAAAGAAATTTTGCAAACAGTTTTTATCAGTGTTCTTTAGAAACTTTACATTTACTTTCTAAAGATGGATAAAAAAGAATAATATTTATTAAGTGATACTCTCTTCTGCATAATTAATCTGTCCCTTTCCAATGCTCCATGTTCTCTGATGACTTCAGGCCATATTATGCCTGAGGAAGAATTTGAAAGGCAAGGCCACAAGGACTGGACTGTGAAATGGCAAATATTGACAAAAACAAAGCATATTAAAAAAACAATGAGTTCCTAACTCAAAGCCACGCTTGGGTAAGTATTTGCTCTGAAATGGGGAAGCCCGTAAGAGGCAAATGCAACCTGGTTGCACCTGAGGGCTGTATTAGCCAGCATTCTAGCAACATCTCTCCTTCATTGCTCAGTATTGGAGCTGTTCTCTGCATTGGACACAACACGTAACGTTTAAGAGCTATCTCAGCCTTCCAAGTGTATCAGAAATTGTACAACTTTGTTCTACAATAAGTGCACTTTTCTTACTCTACTTTGAAAGCTTTAGGTGCTATGTTCATGATCTTTTAGAGACCCTCTTTTAAAACCTAATAGAAAGGTACGAAGAGCAGAATTACAGATTTCGAGTGTCACACTCTGTGGAGATGAATAAAGCAGGGGAAAGTGGAAGAAACAGCGGATTTCTTTGAAACAAAGATGACTCTGGAGTCCATAGAAAGATTCTGTAATAAGGCATCTTATTTCTGGGCTTTGTTGGGAAACTGGATCCTCACTTTAAAACTGAGAACAAACTGAGGGTTGATGGGGGGTGGGAGAGCGGGGAGGATGGGTGATGGGCATTGAGGAGGACACCTGTTGGGATGAGCACTGGGTGTTGTATTGAAACCAATTTGACAATAAATTTCATATTAAAAAAATAAAAAATAAATAAAATGACTGCATCAAAATGAGGGGAGGAGATACAATATGAAAACTCCCTATGAGAAATCCAAAAGGCAATTTAAAAATACAAATGGAGTAAATAAAAAAGAGATAGAAAAATATTTTTGCTTTTTGTCAAAAGCAAAAATGGTCTTATAAAACCCACCATTTTTCTCCCAAAATTATCAATTTCATTTTTCATTTGCCTCATCACATATGCACTGTGAATACAACCACCATTAACAACCCATGTTTTAATATATAAATACAAATGTAGAATGTCAGCACACCTCCCCCTTAACTAAAACATAATATATAGAAATCTAAATTCAGCAAATAGATTATTTACATTATGAATTAATTTTAACTTAGCAAAAATTCTCTATGTAAAGAAATATAAAGAAATTTTGAGAAAAAAAATCACATTCATCTATATACCCTTTGAGGAATTTACCTACTATATAAAAGGACTCTGAGAGATTACCAAATAGGAGTCTGTTTTATCTCATTTTTCCTAGGACCCAATATCTCAATATATTTAAGTCTCCAAATGTATTAGAACTTAGTCTTAATAGGTTAGCAGAGTAGATTAGATCAGCTATAAGGTTACAGAGGATATGATCTTTAAAGGACCAGGAGTATTATGGACACAAAAAATTCACAAGCTTATTTTTGTAAAGAAATTACGATATTCTATTTTTTTTTTTTAATCCTGACAGCAGAGACCTTATCTTGAATTTATCTTCAGATTTCCAATGCTTAGCACACAGTAAGAGCTGGGTGTGTGTTAAATTGATGAGTCAAGTTTCCACTCCCTCTCTGAACCCTGCCAGGATGTGAGATCATGAGGACACTCTGTGCTATGGATGACAATTGACAGTGAGTGACAAATAGGCAGGAGACATAAAGAGAGGAAGCAAAAACCTCCATGGTTGGTGGGGTGCAGTGGAGATGATAATTTATAAAGAAAATAATAATACACCTTATATTTGTATTTTTATGATTTTCAAAGTGCTTTTACAAGATTGTTCCTCATTTGCTCCTCACTATTTGCCTGGGAAGTTATGAGATTATTTAATATACAAACCCCATAATTCAGAGAGTAGGTAGGGAAATACAACACATTTACTGTAAAATGTTAGGTGTTGGTTTAAAGAGAAAAATGACAAGTGTAACTTTTTCCACAAGCATAGTCAAAGGTTATACTTAGACAATCAGATAAACCTCTATCTAAATGAATATTTACAAATTAGTTGTTTTTCAAGAAGAAGTTATGATTCATGAAATAAGTAATTAACTGCTAGGTAATTTTAGATATGAAGATATTACTGCTCCCCAAATGACCCCCCCCCAGTGGAATCTAAAATGCATGGCAGCATATCTAAACTACTGTAAAATCCACACCGTGAAATTGCCCCAAATCTCAACAAGAAATAGATTTATTCAGTTAATTGTTGTAGCACTTAACCTTGAGCAAATAACCTTACCTTGAAAGTCCCCACCGTCTCTTTTGATCCCGCTGCTCCGGTACATTCTGGGGAGCATCCGTTACTGCAGTCCTTAAAGAAGAATTAAATTCATTAAGTAAAACCAGGTGGGTAAACTGTGGCCTGGGGTAATCAGTATCACTCACCATCACACCGCGTGCTCCGCTCAGGTACCCAAGCAAACAGGAGGAAGATCAAGCACCCGGGCACCAGCCCCAAAGGAGAGCGTCCTGGGAGTGCTGCCCTTCACTTTCAACCTTTCAGGAGGACGCAGCTGTTTTCGTCCTCCACCGCTAGCTTAGGGCAGACTGGTTAAATTCCAGGTTCGCCCTACAGAGCCAGGGTTCACCAGCAAAGAACAAGAAGGTGATTGTCCCCCTTACATCGGAGCGAATAGTCTAGACCAGGGTTTTAAGCCATTTATAGAAAAATCTCCTGGGCGAGCTCAGCCTCGTGGTCTTGTCAATCACTGGCGCACAATAGCAAGGCTGGAAAAGGGATGAGGACGAGAATGAACCATTTTCTCCACGGGCAGGGTCCTGCAATGCGGGCGCACGAACACCAAACCTCACAGGTTAAGGACATAACCTCAGGAAATTAGGGGGTAATTCAAAAGATACTTAAGGGCACAATGGTTGAGGGACGAGTTGGGGAAAGGTGCAGACCTTAAAAACAAAACAAACACCCCCCCCCCATCTGCTAAATAGCTACATAAGAGATGGAGGGGTGGGGGGAAAGGTTGGGGGGGGGGTGGAATCCAAGAAGGCAGAAGGCTGCGGTCAAAATATTTTGGGGTGGCAAAGGAACGCAGGATGTGGTTGTCAGTTCTGGCAGCCCAGAAATTCCGCTTCCCCCTCCTCCCCCAAAGCAGCTTCCATGGCGACCCTCACGTCCCCGGTGGCTGTCCACGCCGCGCTCCGGAGCACGTCAGCGGCTGGGCATTAGACCTGGCCGGCGGGGGCCTCTCCAAGGCGGAGTTCGCTGGCTGGGGCTCTAGATTTCGGTTAGGATTGGGGAGAGAGGAAACGCCTGGGTGGAGACGGAACGGCGGTGTGCGGCGAAGCAGGATAGTGCAGGAAACGACAGCGATGCGCCCGACCAGGCCGGCAGGCTTCGGAGACGCCGGTGCAATCCGCCCCCCTTCCGCAAACGTCTGGGTTCGGGTACCTGGCGGGCGAAGGCCGCAGCGGCGCGGGTTGGGCTGGCCATGGGGAGTCCCCGGGGGCGCGGGGCTGCGGAGAGCTGCGGCCGCACGCAGCGCGCGGCTGGACGCGAAAGCCAGTGGCGTGACCAAGCTCCAGCGCACCGACTGCGCGGCGCGGGCTGCAGCCGCCTGGGGCCCAGCGCCAGGGCCAGGAGCAGGGAACAACGCAGCCCCTCCAGCATCCCCGGGGGTGGAGCCTCCAACCGTCTGGTCCCTCTCGCTTTTCGGTGGGTAAAACCAAAGCCCTAGTTTCCACCACTTGGTCTCCGGCTGGGGCACAAGCGTGCGCGCCACGAGCGAGCGCCTTTCCAAAGGCAGGCACTTCAGGAGCATTTACCGAGCCACCCCAGGGTTACCGGCCCGGACACGCCCCTCGGCCAGGGCGAAGGCAAACTTGGGGAAATTAATTTACATTAGGGGAAGAGTTTCCGTGGACAGAAAGGCTAAAAGCTTCTGCCCCTGAGTCTGCAGTCCGGGATTGGCAGTTGCGCACTGGCTCTCTTCTGCCACCGATCCCCACGTGCAAACTGATGAGCGAGAACGTGAATCTGGGGTTTAGATTTCTTTGCACCACCTCCTCAAGTGGGATTTGTTGTGGGGTGCTGCAGGGTTACCAGGCTCACGCCCTCTAAGAGCTCTTTCTGCCGGAAGACCTCGACGCTATTGCATCCGCCCAGCCATTCAGTGTTGTAGGCAAAATAAAGAGCCCCCAATCGAGCTGACCGGTCGCTGCTGTAAACCCGTGGAAGCAATATTTAAGGAAGCTGATAAAGCAACCTTTGAAAGGAAAAAGGAAGCTACTGCCTTCTCTACGTGTTCTCCCAGGGCGACGTCAGCTTCAGTTATGAGCCTTTCTGGGCTTTTAAATTAATGGGAAGTGGCTCATTTGTTCTTGGAAAGGGGGGAGAACGGTTTATTCTGGGTAAGAGCAGTTAGATCTGGTCTGGTTTTAGAATTTATTTCATAGAGTCCTAAAGACAATATAGCTCTAATCTTTTCAACTCAGAAAACAGCATTCACTTCTCCCTTCCCTTCAGAAAAGGCATAGAACAGCTCCTGAGGTTTGGGTGGAGCGACAAGTTCCAGCCCAGGCAGGTCACATGTGGCTGGAAACCAGAGTCCCTGAAGAAATTTAAAATCAAATTTTAAAATAAAATTTTTAAAAAAGTATAGACTAAGTAAACTCTAGGGCTGCCATTTTCCAACCTTGTCCCCATGCCTAAAAATAAGAAACTCTTAGGTGAAGAACTATTAACAGTTTGCATTCAAAAGCTTGGTTTAGGGGCACCTGGGTCGCTAGTCGGTTAAGCATCCAACTTCAGCTTAGGTCATGATCTCACGGCTGATGAGTTCAAGCCCCACATCCGGCTCTGCATGACAGTGTGGGACCTGCTTGGGGTTCTCTCTCTCTCTCTCTGCTCCTGTTCTGCTCATGCTCACTTGTGTGCTCTCTCTCAAAATAAATAAATAAATGAACTTTAAGAAAAAAAAAGCTTGGTTTAAATGTCTACACCAGGGGCGCCTGGGTGGCTCAGTCAGTTGAGCGTCCGACTTCGGCTCAGGTCATGATCTCGCACTCCGTGTGAGTTGAAGCCCCGCATCAGGCTCTGTGCTGACAGCTCAGAGCCTGGAGTCTGTTTCAGATTCTGTGTGTCCCTCTCTCTCTGGCCCTTCCCCCGTTCATGCTCTGTCTCTGTCTCAAATATAAATAAATGTTTAAAAAAAAAATGACTACACCAGACATGCATTAAAAGTCTGTTATTGTTTTTAAAGATAAATATTACACAGCTCCAATTTTCTGGCTATTTTAAGTGTTACTTGTAAACCCTTTTTTTAAAAATTTATTTTTGAGAGAGAGAGGGCATGAGTGGGGGAGGGGCAGAGAGCCAGGTAGACACAGAATCTGAAGCAGACTCCAGGCTCTGAGCTGTAGGCACAGAGCCCGACGTGGGGCTCAAAATCATGAACGTGAGATCATGACCTGAGCTGAAGTCAGACACTTAATGGACTGAGCCTCCCAGGTGCCCCCAAACCCTCCCTTTTCCATCAAGAGAACATATACTGAAAGAATGAAGTTACTGAACAATTATCACAGTGCTACCTATACCTTTTGGCTCGTCAGAGCCAACATTTGTGCAAGGGCAATCTGTATTAACTGCTTCTATTTCCTCCCACTTCAAGTGGCTACAATTTGACTCCTGTCCTATTATTCCATCTGAACAAGGCTCCTAACAGCCTTCATTTCATTTAACCCAATGGTTTGCTTCCTGTGCATTTTTGTGGCTGAACCTATATGCTGATGGCTCCCAAATATGTATTTTTTTCAGTCCACCTCTCTCCTGAGCAGTGAGTACTTACACCAAAAATCTGTCTAAAATACTTATTATTGTGTATGTAACATTCGTGAAGGAAATAGGCTAGGTGCTGGGGATGTATTGTGAGCATACTTCCATCGCATTATCATGCATTGCCTTTAGCCACATAGAAAAATGGTACTTGTGTTAAAAAGCAGCAACTAATCCTATAAATATAAAAAAGCAAAAGTAACAAGTGCTACCTGTGTTTTACCAGAAATGTCCGGAAGGGCTTTCCAGCAAGGGACCCTTAACTAGAGACCTAGGGGATAAAAGTATTTACTATAAGAGAGAATGAAAAACATCTGAGATGAAAGTGAGTTCCAGGAAAAAACATCTCTGAGAAGGGAAGAAATGTGGCACTTACAAAAGACAAGAGAGACAGGGCTGGAGTGGAGACAAGCAGGGAACTTGGTCGAGGGTGAGACTGGGAGGGCTGGCAGACAGCCAACCACGTAGTGCCTTTTAAGAGAGTTAAAGGATAATTTCCCTGATAAAGGCAAAAGTATGACTGCCATATACATATAAAATGAATTTATATTATAGTCTATGTAACTATAATGAAGTTACCAGGCAGATGTTAAAACTTGTTCAAAGAACAGACACACTTCCCGGTCAGGAATAGTGACATGAATTTGCAAATGGACATAAAACCAGCTTCTTCCACAATAGGGGAGATACATTAATTGAATCCTGACCTTCAGAACTTATTTGCATGTGTATTGACAAGAATTATTTTGCACTCCTGTTATCTGGACAGTAACTCAAAAACAATGAAACAACACAAAAGCACAACGAAAGAACTCATGGAATCCTAAGAACAAGAAAAACCATCCAAAGGGTAGGATTAGATAGGGAACAGGGGTGGAGGTTGACAGGACTGAAGTGCACTGTGGCTGCAGTTTGGAGACTGGAGGAGGGTGTGGCTGAAGAAATGGATTTATGAGAAAGCTATTATAGAACCCACATAAGTGCTGGCCTATTAATAAGTTGGATCTGGCAGGTGGTAGGTGATACAGCTGGAGAGAAGCAGCCAGATTTCTGCAATCTTTATACAGAGTGGACAAGAGAAAGAATGGGGAGAGACAGGTGACAAGAAGGGCTCCCTGGTTTCTGGCTTGCTCTTCTTGTTGGTGATATTCGCTAAGAAAAATGGAACACTGAAAGATGAACCAGCAGGAGTCTGGTTTGGGGCATGCTGAGTTTTTGGTCTCTGAGACTGGCTGTTAGACATATGCCTGTCTGAGGCTCAAACGAGAGGTCTGGTTTCGAAGTAGACACCTGAGGACTCAGTGGCATGCAGGTGGTCACTGAAGCTACGGGAGTGAATGAGAATGTCACATCTGTGCCTCTGTAAAATGGGGCAACGGCAACACTTCACGTTTGCCAAATGGGATGGACCATCGTAACATGTACCATATGTAAACTACTTAGAACCTTGTCTGGTAAGTGCTAATTCCTCAACAAATGAAGGTAATGATCATTTATCTCCTTTGGCAAACATTCTCTGAAAGGGCCAGATAGTAAATATTTTATGTTTTAAGGACCATGTGGTCTTTGCTAAATTACTCCAATCTCGGGGCGCCTGGGTGGCTCAGTCGGTTGAGCCTCCGACTTCGGTGCAGGTCATGATCTCGCGGTTGACGAGTTCGAGCCCCACGTCGGGCTCTGTGCTGATGGTTCAGAGCCTGGAGCCTGCTTCAGATTCTGTGTCTCCCTCTCTCTCTCTGACCCTCCCCCGTTCATGCTCTGTCTCTCTCTCTCTCTCAAAAATAAACATTAAAAAAAAATTGAAAAAAAAAATTACTCCGATCTGTCAATGTATGGCAAAAGCAGCCACAGATAATATGTAAAAGAACAGTCAAGGCTGGGTTCCCATAAAACTGTATTTTCAAAAACAGGACACAGCGGATTTGGCCTGCGGGCTGTAGGCTACTGACCCCTACTCCATGCAGCTGCCCTACCAAGAAACATCAGGGTCATTCTTCAAGCACAACCAAGTGATCACCAACGTCTATACATTCTACCTCCAAATATCCTGACAGTCGCCATTTCTCCAGCCATATTATTGCCATCCTGGTACCAAATAGCTTCCAAGTAGCCTCTATATCTTCAGCCTTGCTTCCCCTTAAGCCATTCTTACCATGGCAACCAGAGAAATCGTCTCAAAATGCAAACCTGAACATATCTCTTCTTGGCCAATAAAATCCTCAAACTTTACATCATCCTGGTGACAAAATATTTATTTATTTATTTATTTATTTATTTATTTATTTTATTTATTTATTTTTAAGAGAGAGAGAGAGTGTGTGTGTGAATGAGGGAGGGGAAGAGAGAGAGGGGGAGAGAGGATCCGAAGTGGGCTCTGGGCTGACAACAGCAAACCCGATCTGGGGATCAAACTCAAGAACCGCGAGATCATGACCTGAACTGAAATCAGAGGCTCAACCG
Organism: Prionailurus viverrinus; assembly: GCF_022837055.1. NCBI lineage: Eukaryota > Metazoa > Chordata > Mammalia > Carnivora > Felidae > Prionailurus > Prionailurus viverrinus. The sequence continues at coordinate 55,294,799 of NC_062567.1, forward strand.
ACTGAGCCACCCGGGTGCCCCTGTGACAAGGTATTTTAGCCAGCTCTCCCACCCATCCCAAATTCTGACCCCTGCCCCTGACTCTCTGGCTGTCTGTTCCCTACTCTCCCTCTCTCCAGCCACAAATTTAACTATTTCAGTCCTTCTTTTGGGCATCAGGCCTTCTCACAGCTGGCCGTCTGCCTGAAACACACCCGTGCCATTGGCTGGCTCTCTCATCCCCCTTTATCAGTTTATGGGGCACTCCGTCCTCAGGGAGACACCCCTGAACCCTATCAAGGCTGCCATAGGCCCCTCTGCTGTTTTTTTTTTCATAGAATTCTTTCCATTTCAAAATAACTGCCATACTTTATTGGAATTATTTGATTCATGCTGCTCTAATTTCTGTGATGGTAAATTGTGCCTGTTTGTTCCCCCTCACCCAATGCCAGGCACAAGGTTGAGATTTAACTATCCATTAAATTGTAACTCTCTGATTTTTAAAAAGTATATATTTAACATGCTTCGGAATTTTCACTGCTAAAGTTCACAAGATAACAGACTAAAAATGTCCTCAGAAACCCACTCTTCCCCTAGATGTAGGTTTCTTTCTTCACCAAAAGGCTCTCCCTCACCCTAAATCTTTCTCTTTCCTTTTCCTCTTTCCTGTTCCTTCTCTTCCCTTAACCAGTCATAACAGGGGTTTTCAATGTATTCTATTAAGGGATTGGACCAGTGCTTTCCAATAGAACTTTCTACAAGGATGGAAATGTCCTGTACCTGCACCAGGCCACATGAGACTACTGAGCATCCAAATGTGGTTAGTGTACCTAAGGAACTGAATTTTTAATTTTGCCTAATTTTTATTTATATCTTAATATACCATGTGGCTCTGGTCTCAGTGCAGGTTTGGGCATTGTCATATGTTTGGTCATAGCGGAAGGTTGGTATCCTGGCTCTATCACTTATTAGCTCTATGACCTTTAGCAAATTACTAGCCTGTTTTGAGTTTCACTTTTAAAATTAGAGTAGGGGCGGCACCTGGGTGGCTCAGTCAGTTGAGCACCTGACTCTTAATTTTGGCTCAGGTCATGATCTCACGATTCAGGGTTCAAGCCCCACATCAGGCTCTGCTCTGATAGTGCAGGGACTGCTTGGGATTCTCTCTCTGTCCCTCTCCCATGTTCTCTCTTTCTCTCAAAAATAAAATAAACATTAAAAAATAAAATAAAATCAGAGTAAAAATTAAAGCAGTGATGAGATTCAGCATGAAGATATGTACAAAGGACTCAGCAGTACTTAGCATCTTCCTCAATAAATGTTAGCTATTGTTACATTTTTATTTTTTAACTTTAAAAAAATGATTGTTCTTCACTTGTAAGTAGTTGCCCTTGGATTATCTATATTAATGATGAGAACAATATTATATGGGCAAAAACCTTAAAAATATCTAGTTAGCTTTTCAAGTGTTTCTCTTTTTTTAATAATAAACAGTTTAAAAATAAGGCTGTTTGGCTCATAAAACAAACTGCATACCTATTATTTACATGCTTTCTGCTTGCCTTTGGGAAGGCACAGACAGATGAGGCGCCCTGAGAAAGCCCCATCTCCGGTCTCTGGAAACCAGAGAACTGGTTCAGTGAACCAGAAAGAAATCTTGACAAAAGAATTAGTTGGGCTTATTCAATGCCAAACCCCTTAATCAAATAAAATGAATAATTCTTTGTAGTACATATATAGTTACTATATCTGTTTCCTAGGGCTGTTGTAACAAAGTATCATAAACTGGCTGGCTTAAAACCACAGAAACTGTCTTGCAGTTCTAGAGGCTAGGTATGGGCGACACATGCTAAACCTGCAGTGGAGGGACGCCTGGGCAGCTCAGTTGTTTGGCTCAGGTCATGACTCACAGTTTGTGAGTTCAAGCCCCACATTGGGCTCTGTGCTGACAGCTCAGAGCCTGGAGCCTGCTTCAGATTATGTCTCTCTCTCTCTGTCTCTCTGCTTGTGCTCTCACACTCTCAAAAATAAATAAAAAAACAAAACAAACAAACCAATTTGACAATAAATTTCATATATTAAAAACAAAACAAAACAAAACAAAACAAAACCCAAAAAAAACCTGCAGTGGAAAATCCTTTGTCTCTCTTCCAGCTGCTGGTAACTCCAGGTGTCCCTTGGCTTACAGCTACAGCAGAGTCTCTGAAGGGGGTGATTACAGGTGTCTCTATTTTCCTCCTAAAGACACAATTCATATTGGACTAAAGCCCCTCTTAATTCAGTTTCACCTCATTCTAACTTGATTACATCTGCAAAGTCCCCCATCTTCAAGTAAGATCACATTCACAGGTATTGGAGTTCAGGATTTCAACATATCTTTTTGGGGGGACTCAATTCAACTCGTAACAGTCAACTAACTTTGTTTCAAATTAAATGATCATAGCACCTTTAATGCCATGTTTTCTATCTTGAGCAATAATATTTTTACCAATAAAATGAATTGATTTACAAAATAAAAGGACTTTCACACAATGCTCCATTAGGACTTGATGATTTTATGGGGACGGATTCTTACCAAAATTTGCTTACCATGTACAAAAGATCAATCACAAAAGCATACCTCTAGATGTTCCCTTTCCTTTCTCATCCCATTCAGTATGTCACCAATTCACACTAGGACTTCTGTATGCACGTTTCTCCGCCTGCGTCTCTCCTTCCTCGATGCTCCTTACCTGGTGACGGTCCCCCTGTTGGTCTCCTTGGCCCCATCCTTGATCTTCCAACTTCTCCTCTATCTGATACATCCCCAAGCTGTCATCAGAGTGCTTGCTCTATAAAGTGTCTACACCAGCCCCTCCCCAACTCAAAACCATAAGCATATCTGCTACCGATCCAGCCAGTTATGATACTGTGGGTACTTTGGTGCACATCTTCTTATCTAATACTCGAAAGTGGCCCCACCGCACCCCACAGATCCTATCTTCTCCATTGTCAGAGATGTTAGCTAAATTCCCCAAGATCGAGGCTATAGGTCAAGTCACTGTGACAAGGTATGTGATCTTACCTACCATTCTGAGTCCTTCCAGTGGATTCAAATTTTTTGACTATACGCCCCATAAGGAAAAGTTCTAGCATATGTGGCCGACTGTAGTTTTCAATGATGGCCATAATATGCTCTTCTGTTCCAACCCCATCACGAGGTGGTTTATTTTCCCCGTGCTTTTGAATCTGGGTAGGCCCTGTGACTATTTTGACCAATAGAATATGGCACAAATGTAGAAGTAACACTGTTCCAATTTTAGGGGCATACTTTAACAGGCCCAGAAGCTCCTGCTTCCTTCCTCTTGGAAGGCATGGGGTCTCCCCCATTTGGAACCCAGACACCATGCTATAGAAAGCCCAAAGCCCATGGAGAGGCCATGTGCAGGCTCACTTGTCAACAACCCAGATGAACTCCCTGCCGACATCCAGTATCAACTGTGAGTGTCTATCTTGTACATCCACACCGTACAGTTCCCAGAAGACTGACTGAAATCACAGGAGAAACCCCACATTAAAACTACCCTGCTGAGGGGCGCCTGGGTGGCTCAGTCGGTGAAGCGTCCAACTTTGGCTCAGGTCATGATCTTGCGGTTTGTGAGTTCGAGACCCACATCAGGCTCTGTGCTGACAGCTCAGAGCCTGGAGCCTGCTTCGGATTCTGTGTCTCCCTCTCTCTCTGCCCCTAACCCACTCCCATTCTGTCTCTGTATCTCTCAAAAATAAATAAACAAACAAACAAAAAAAACTACCCTGCTGAGTCCAGACAACGTACAGACCATGAGAGACAATAGTACCTTGCTGTTTTAAGCCACAAAGTTCTGGGTGGGTTGGTTATATAAAAATATATATGTTTGGGGCGCCTGGGTGGTGCAGTCGGTTAAGCGTCCGACTTCAGCCAGGTCACCATCTCGCGGTCTGTGAGTTCGAGCCCCGCGTCAGGCTCTGGGCTGATGGCTCAGAGCCTGGAGCCTGTTTCCGATTCTGTGTCTCCCTCTCTCTCTGCCCCTCCCCCGTTCATGCTCTGTCTCTCTCTGTCCCAAAAATAAATAAACGTTGAAAAAAAAATTAAAAAATATATATATATATGTTTAACCAAAGCAGCATGCAAGCCTAACATGTTTATTTAGTTATGAAAATAATCTAATACATAATAACTCATGCACACAAATAGGAGTCAAAAAGATGAAATAATCAGGGCACCTGGGTGGTTCAGTCAGTTAAGCGTCCGACTTCAGCCCAGGTCATGATCTCACAGTCTGTGAGTTCAAGCCCTGTGTTGGGCTCTGTGCTGACAGCTCAGAGCCTGGAGCCTGCTTCCAGATTCTGTGTCTCCCTCTCTCTTGGTCCCTCTCTCCCCCTCACGTTCTATCTCTTTCTCTCAAAAAACTTAAAAAAAAAAAAAAAAGATGAGATAATCATTAAAAATTCTTTTTTTTTGAAAATATCTGATGAATTATGGTTGTTTTCTTATACCATCCTTGACTAAAGGCCCCAATATACACAAGACCCAAGTAATCATTAATGATAGTAGACATAAATGCCTTGTAAAGTCTTCTTGATGATACCAAAATTTTGTGGCCCACCACTTGTCAGTTCTGATTAAATCATTGATATTTTTATCTTGGAATATGGATAATGGAGAGCTTGTAATAAGCGTTGACAAAATATTAGTCGTCTTATTTTTGTTATATCCTTGTGTTTATATTACCAATATTTTCTTTATTCTGATTCTATGATTTTAAATTTTTTGTTTGTGTTTGTTTTGTTTGCAGAAATCTTTTAAGGCCCGTTGTCCCTTTTGCAAGGATTATCAATTAACACTGGCTGGCGTAATCTGTAAATCTCCTTAACCAGGCTCGCATAAATTGCCACAATCACAACCTGCTGAAAGAGGGCAAATGCAGGTGGCCCCTTGGGGCAGTGGCCGCACTCCCTCTCCCCAAGGAAAGTTTGTGACAGCACGATCATCTGGTGCACAGACTGAGCAGAGGGTGCCCATGTCGACCCCTGCAAGTTAAATACGAGTAATTTTTTCTGCATATTAAAGAACACACACACACAATGAATGCTTCGGACACCCCAGGGGTCTCTGGGGCACACACTCAGCTTGGAAACCATGGGGCTCCAAGGGCAGATTCCTGAGTTCAGTCTGTGTGCGGGGGTTTCTGCACATTGTGGACCTGCCTGTCAGGATTCTTTCTTTAATCTCTCACTTCCTGACCTTCCCCTCCCCCTCATTTGCACTTCCCATTTCCCTTGGTCCACAGAAGAAACTCTCAGCACGCCCAACCTCTAGGTCACCCAGCAGTACTCTACAGAGAAGCGACAGGACGGAGAAACAGACAAGATTCCAGATAGAATCTAGACTAGAAATTTCATTTCATGTCTGGAAACAAGTAAGTTTCTAATTTTGCTTTTTACCAAAATAGAAGCATATATCAACTTCTGGGAGGGAGAAATTAATCCTAATTAAATGAGCCTTGTTTTTGTTTTTGTTTTAATCCAGAGTATTATATCCTGATTGCGTTAGAGAACATTTTGTTTTACACTAGTACCTAAGGAGTTGCTAAGATAAGTTGGTAAGATTCCAGGTTAATCTACTTGGAGGAAATTAACCGCAAAAAGAAAAGGCACTGGGCCACAACCCAGATGTGTTAAGTTTTATTCATGATTGTTAAGTGCATTATTTACAGTAAAATCCACAATATATTACCACTAAGATAAACTAGTTTTAATTATGTGGTAAATAGGAAAAACATGAGAAGTGGTTGGTGCTTGACACTGAGCAAAAGATAAACATAAAGGAAAATGTAGTATTTTGGAATAGAGTAGCCTCTTGGAAAATGTTAATGAAAATGCCTTTCCTGTGAGTGTAATACATGCTCAAGAAAATATAAAATCCTACTTTCTCTGGATATGTCCCTCTTGCTCTAAGATATGTCATTCCCTATCAGAAGTAAACAGGACACTGAACCCCTCTCTCTTTTTTTTTTTTTTTTAATGTTTATTTATTTTTGAGACAGAGAGAGACACAGCATGAGCAGGGAAGGGGCAGAGAGAGAGGGAGACACAGAATGTGAAGCAGGCTCCAGGCTCTGAGCTGTCAGCAAAGAGCCCGACACAGGGCTCGAACTCACGAACTGTGAGATCATGACCTGAGCCGAAGTCAGACGCTCAACCAACTAAGCCACCCAGGCGCCCCTGAACCCCTCTCTTTGAGAAGATGCCAAGTACACGACAAAGACACAGATGGGAAGAGTGAGTCTACCAAGCTTTCTCCTGGTGAGAAGGGGCATGCCTCGTGTTTGTCATTCCTGGTCTTCTTATAAACTTCAAATACTCTGATTTTAATATGGAGAGATAAGGCAGGGAAGCATTCCATGTGTCCCTCACCCGGATGAAACAAGGACCCACCCCTCTTCAGTGTTTCTCTCCCGCCCTGATGATTCACAGACCAGAATTAGGGGATGGAAGAGGCAAGATCTTTAAACAAAATTTGTCATTGCTCCTGCTGCTTCCATATTTAACATAGTCTGAATGTGGACTATGGCAACACACACCAAACTTCCGGTTTCTGATGCCACCCTTCACCCCTAGTGGGGAGAAACAGCAGTGACACAGACCTGAAGCCTGGCAGTGGATTTATGGTGACTTGATTAGAGAAGGTTTTGCTGACGTGATAATCCCAGCCATCCATTTCTTTATGCTCTGGTGGCTTGCTGGACAATTTGGAGTGAATTAAAGAGAAGCTTTTCTTTTGTAGAGCAGGAGAAGGGCCGTTTTGTAACGGGAGGTGGCAAAGAGAACTGGCAAGATGCTTCCTCCTTGGCAGGGCTTAGGAAAGACTTACAGAAAGGTTAGGAGCCTTGAATTTGGTTGACTTCCTAACACTCGTGTGTCCCGTGTACCGCTGCGGAAAGTCATCTTGCATCCCTAGGGGTATAAGTTCTGCAGGCTGGAGACACGGGGTTAGCCTTACGTTTACTAGAGCAGTTATGACACTTGATTACTGCTTTACTTGTTTGTACAGCAGTCTCTGCCTGTCGGGCAGTGACTTCATTTTCTTTTGGATTTCTGGGCCTTAGTACACATCCAGGCTAATGTACGAACCTCAAAAAATATTTTCTGAATAAATTTTTGGAATGTATAAATCCACCATGTTTTTGTTTAAGGTAAAAATTAATATGATGGATGTTGGCTAAACTTACTACGGTAAGAAAAAAATTGATAGACGAGCTGATATGTTTCTCTCTCTCTCTCACTCACACACACACACAAATGGGGAAAGAGGGAGAGCAAGAGAGCAAGAAAACAGACACCTGTATAAACTGTATTGTGTCAGGCATAAAAGAATCAAAAATAGATTTTCAATGTGCTCACTTGTTCAAGCTCTGCGTCATCGATATATTGAAGCTTATGCACTAAAACTGCCTTCATCTACTTACAAGGTATTTTGCTTATGTCCTCTAATTTCTGGACAGTCCCTTTGGAACTTTTTTCTGAATCTTATTAAGACATGAGTTCTGAGTCCATTACAAGATTTTGTTTCAAGCTCTAGCTCATTGTCTAGTTCATACGTGACCTTGACATATCAGCTAATATCTCTAAACCTCACATTAATATCTCTGAAGTTCAGCTACCTTCCCTATAGAGGTAAAAATGAAATACGTGAGAGCATTTTGTAAACCATTGAACAGAATATGTCACAGTCATTTCTTTGTTCTAATATAAGGTTATCAAGGTTCTAAAGAGACCCTATAATACAGCAGTGAAGCACATAGACTGTAGAGTGACATTGCCAGACTTCATAGTTTTGCAAGCTTAATCTAGTTATCGCATCTCTCTGTATCTCACTTTCCCCATTTGTGAAATGCTTTAAGTAACAGTTTTCATGAGGACCAAATGAGACATTCACAAAAGCCCACGCTGGCACCAGTGAATTCTCAATTTATGCTGGTTATAATTATTACAGTGAAGATTCACATTGAATCTGAAGGTTTTTAGAGAAATTTTGGCATCTGTGAAACTGGAATTATTTATCAGTTTAGAGTGAAGAAAGGATCCACAGATACTTCACTTCTCTAAAACCAAACCTTGCTGCGTGGCTTCCTTAGAACCCTGCTGCCTGGCTGAGAAAAGGTGGTTTGGCCTTAGATGCTCCCTAAGCATCTAAGGAACACATGGCCTTAGACCACTCCATGTGGCCAGAACTTCTACCGTTGTACTAGGAGGTCCACAGTGTTTTTTAGCCTTTCCTCAGATTACTGGAGCAATTTTCTACTGGAGATCCTTTACTGTTTGGATTTGGTGCAGTCCTCAAGTGAGTTAAAACTTGCTTCCTCAAAAAGTCTGGTTAACTTATTTCTCTACTTTAAAAAAAAATAGTATGGAAGCTCTTTCTCACCAATGACGGTGGCAAACATTTTTTCCCACCGTAAGTAAGCCCAATAGATGACAGTCTCAATTTACAAAACAGATGTATCATAGGGTCTCTGATATGCTAAAGTTTTGCCACAGATGGCTTTTATTTTTTCTTAATGTTTTCTTTATTTTTGAGAGAGAGAAAGAAACAGAGTCCAAATGGGGACTGAGCAGAGAGAGGGAGACACAGAATCTGAAGCAGGCTCCAGGCTCTGAGCTGTCAGCACAGAGACTGACCAGGGACTCAAACTCATGAGATCAAGACCTGAGGTGAAGTGGGACGGCCTAACTCACTGAGCCACCCAGGAGCCCCTACAAACAGCTTTTAAATAGCAATTCGCTTTGGGCATTTGAATGGGATTCATTTACAAAATAAAAGCAGATATTATGACTTTAAAATAATGCAATCACCTATTGGGTAAAAATAGGCTCAACAGTAAAGAACTGCATTTCTCTCAACCAGTCTATCTTCTGCCATAAAACAAGACAGTTTTAAAAGTTTTAGCATACCTGTGTGTTTTATGTTTACGTGGTGTTTTCTGCCGTGGTGATACCAGCTACTTCAAATCATCAGAAAAATAGCCTATTGGTCATAAATTATGTCAGATCAAATAAAATATCCTATAACAGGTCTAAATTGCAAATCATCATCACCATACAACTCTTTAAAGCAGATAGCAGTAAAAAGTAAGTAAGGTTTAGTCACAGGAAGTTGAGGGAAGTATAAGATAAAGAAGACTAACGAGAAATGATTTGGGGAGGCAGGGCAAGGATTACTAAGGAATATGTATACCACTAGTTTATTCTATGGGCAATGGGGAACATTTTTAAGGCACTTGATTCAAGAAGTTACAGGTAGGGCACCTGGTGGCTTAGTCGATTAAGCATCTGACTCTTGCTATCTGCTCGGTCATGATCTCACGGCTTGTGAGTTCCAGCCCCACATAGGGCTCTGTGCCGATAGTGAGGAGCATGCTTGGGATTCTCTCCCTCTCTTTCTGCCTTTCCCACACTCGGGCACACACACATGCACACACGCTCTCTCTCAAAATAAATAAATTTTAAAAAAGGCTACAGGTGATATCAGTCTCCCAAGAATGTATAGAATGGGTTGGAGCAAGAGGAACTGGAAGATGGATGCCCTCTGGGGAGTTATTCCAGCTTCCTGGGGCCTGAACAGAAAACAGGAGCAGACAGGGAGCGGTAGCAATTCTGCAGTCTGCAGAAAGTGCACTGCCCAGATGGCAGACAAGGGAGGGACAGCCAATTTGGATCCAAAGCCTCCAGTCTCGCCCCATCATGTTTTACATATGTAAATAGCACGAATGGACAGTTCTCCAGGATACAGGACTCTGAATGTGAGACTGCTCTAAATCTGGAGCCACAGAGCCAAAAGTCAATATCCTCTGGGATTCTGCCTTTAATGAGCCTGATTTGTACTCTTCCTGAAAGTCAGCTTTGATAGTGTGGTGCTTGTGGTGTTGAGGCATGTTACATACCAGTCAGGAGGCATCCTCAGTGCTTTGCTTTCTTGATCCTAAGAGATACCAAATACCTTGGAGACCTTTGTATTATTTAATGAGACATTCAGCAGCATTCCCTCCATCTCAAGGCAGCCGACTTTGTAAGAAGTTTGTAGAGGACGTGGATTTATGATGTATCCTTGGAACATTTTCTTTTAATAGTTCCCACTAGTCACAACTCAAGAAACTTCAAAGTTCCTCTCTAAATCCACTCCATGCCCCCTCCCCACTTCTGTAACTTTCTGCCATTAGAATATATAGTTTGCGTTTACAGATTACCAGGCACACGACAAAGGAAAGCATGAATAAAAGAGAAGAAGAAAAAAGGGAAAACTGTCTTAGTCCATTCGGACTACTATAACAGAATACCGCAGACTGGGAAGCTTATAAATGACAGAAATTTCCTTCTCACAGTTCTAGAATCTGGAAATCCAGAATCGCAGTGCCAGCATGGCTGGGGAGGGCCCTCTTTTGAGTTACAGACTCCTCATTGTCCTCACATGGAAGGGGCAAGGGATCGGTCTAGAGCCTCTTTGATACAGCAGTAATCCCAGTCCTGAAGGATTAGTCACCTCCCAGAGGCCCCACCTCCTAATGCCATTCCCTTGGGGGGTTAAGATTCAACATGTGATTTTGGGGAGGACACATTCAGACGACAAAACAAGTCCCAAATTATTTTATGATAGTTGTTAGGTGGTGAATACACATGTATGTTTGAGTGAAAGAACCAGGGACCCTTATAAACTGGCATGTGAACCTGGCGTTCCCATCAGATGAGTCATCAACGATTTGAGAGTTAATTTACTTGAATAGATATAACAGTGCTACCTGACGAAAAGATATGAGCATACACACATGAACACAAGATGTGCTCTATGGGAACAGTGAACATACTCCATAATAACAACCACCCTCTATGAGATGCACCCTTCATCAGGCCCTTAGTTCCACACACATTTTATCCTCACAACACTAAGGTAGATATTATTATTATTATTATAAACCCTATTTTACAGATGCGAAAATTGGAAGAGGTTTGATGATTTGCTAAGATGACTCATAGGATCCAGTGCTCACGGCTATGAATTATTACAGGATAAAAAAGGACACAGGGCAAAAATCAGCAAAGGGTAAAGGCACGTGGGACAAAGTTCAGAGGAAGCCAGGCACAACCGTCCAAGAGTCCTCTTCCAGGGGAATCACACAGAACACTCCTCATTCCTCCAGCAACAAGTTGAGACAACGGGCAGCAGCGACTCACACAAAGAGGGTGGGGACACTGAGGCTTTTCTTTCCATGAAGCAGCTTTATTCGTGCCAGCACGGGCTCAGTGGACAAAGACCCCAAAAGGCTGTGCCCTGAGTGCAACAGGGGTTGGTGGCCTTTTGTACAGTTTTGGCTCCTTTGTCTCCAGTCTACGGTAACATACAATCTGAAGAGGCGCTCTATGTTACGGAGTCATGATGAATGTTGTGCACACACACATAGCCAGGTTGCCTTCCCTTGTCTTGAGGTTTTCACTGCATTCCTTAGGGGGAGGGGCTCTACCACAAACACATGTGAAGTGCTGTCTCCCAGGGAAACACATTTGAGACTCGGTGCTCAAGGTCTTTACTGGGGGCTGGTCATGTAAGCACCTTCTACCTAGCACATACCAAAATTTCACACTCCCGGAAGGAAAGCAGATGTTCAGTAAAAACCACATTGTTTGTACAAATAGTTTAGGCACAGTGAACCCTTATCGGGGAATTGTGGGAATGCTCTCAAAATCCAAGTTCCTAGACAACAGCCAAGGGCCAACCCTGCAAACAGACATCTCCAAGACTGGCATTCTCAGGCCTGCTTCGTTAACTCTCTTCTGCATGGGAATGGACTGAGAGGCCTTGATTAACCATGGAGATGCAGAAGAGAGGAGCTGTCTTTGAGGGAAGGAGACATGAAGGATTCAAGTATATTTCTTATGTTCACTTTAGAAACATAACATGGGTATCAGGAAGGCTGCCTTGACCAGAATAAAAGGCCCAGAATGAGGCAGAGCTGACACTAGAACCCAGGCCTTCAGACTACATGGGGGCACTTAATGAATATTACAGTAGAAAGTAGTGTGGGCAGTCCCCATCTTTTTCTGTAATCAGTGACGATCCTGATCAATGTGTTTAATTTTTACTCAGCTGCTGTCAGATCTTATTACAAAACAAACAAAATCCAAGTTGATTTTGCACAGGTAGCTTTTTAGTCTGTATGATGGCATGATTCGAGCACTAGACAATTTCAAGCAAGTGTATTGGTAACTTACTTTCTCATTTCCTCTTTTCTAGATGGAGGAGACCATAAATTGCCATCAATTTATTGAAAATATTGTGAGTAATTCTTAATAACTTGTAAGAAAATAACAATAACAAATTATAATGAGAGAGAAGGGAGAGAAAGGGAAACCTCTTCTTTATACCAGAATGTCAGCTGATTGATGCTGAGAATGATAGAATTAGACCAGTTACAGGATACTAAGGTCATCAAATGAAAAGTTGTTGCAGACTGGGGTATTTACACAGTCTCAAAGTATCATGCACTAATTACGTATTAATTAAAAGGGGAGGAGGGGAATGCCCCTTTACAAGGGAGAGAGATGCTGGGCATCACTTTCACCAAATGACCAAATTTAACACGACTAATGGAGGTACCAACAAACACTGTGTGTCTCCTGATGTGAGGCAATGAGGAGTATACAATCTTACCTTGGTGGTATTCTTACCTCTTACCAGGAGGTTCAATCTCAATCTAATAAAGCAGTAACTAGCAAAATCTAGAATGTGAGACACCCTACAAAACAACTGGCCTGAACTCTTCAAAACACCCTAATATTTATAGCAGGACTATCGACAATAGCCAAATTATGGATAAAGATGTGGTGTGTGTGTGTGTGTGTGTGTGTGCGCGTATATATATATATATATATATATATATATATATACACGTGCATCACAGAGCATTTATGGATTCTTCACATACCCTTCTTCCCTTATCCCCACCACCAAAGAAGGCCTCTGTCCTGCAGCTCCCTACTGCAAGGATGCATGCTCTGCCTCACTAATGATGCTCCTTCAGCTCTGGCTCTGGCATTATGCCCTACAGAGCCTCCAATAGCTGGGCTCTCCTTGCCCCAGCAAGCAGCCTTCTTGGACAGGGTTCCGTCTAGGTGATTCCAATATGGCACCTTTCCTCAAAGTCCACATAGCTCATGGTGTTGACAAACACCCTTTCTTGACTCTCCCACCACAGGCAGTATCAGCCAGCCTTGACTGTTCCAGGAGTCAAATCTCAGTATATACCACACCAATAGGCCAGGGAACACACATCAAGTGCTCTCAAGAGCCTCTAGGCTCCACTCCAGACCCTTAAGGCAAAGGAACCCACAAATCTCCTCACAGAGTGTTTGGTAAGTATTCTGTTGGAGAGATGAGAATATCACCCCCTCCCTCCTCTGGGGTAAATAAAGAAGGGGAAATGGCAAACACACCTTGCTTGGCCAATAATTTTTTCTCCCCAAATTTGCCTCTTCTGCCTTGCCTGCTCAATCTCTAGCCTTCTCTTAAATATAAATTAGAGGTAAGTTAAGAAGTTCAAGGTTGCAGAATTGGTTTTGCTGTTGTTCAGAAAGTTCTTTGGGTACACCAAACATGTCTGTTTGGAACATGGAGGTACTTTTCCCTCTGTGCTTAGCACTAGAGCCTCAGTGGAGGCCACTGTCTCATTTGACATCCTGTCTCACCCATAGAAGGTTCACACACACCTACCTCTGTGTCTCTACACCCACCTAGCACCACAGTGTAACTACCCCTTCCAGATTCCAGCAGGAAATGGAAGAAATGAGCACAAAAGATCCAGGTCTGAGGGAATCTAAACACTGTTTTTAGGGGATTAAGTGAAAACCCACTTAATGATGAAATTCGTAGTCCCCTACCCCTGGTGGGCCTGTAGAACACTGGCAGGAAGTCCTTTGCAAATTGGATGATTCTTCTTGCAAAAACTACATAATATCCTGAGAACATACCTAGAGTTAAGATTATCTGGGAGTGCTCCAGTGAAACAGTCTAGTCACTTCCATGTGGTCATATAACGGAAACACCCAGAGAAGGAGCCAGGCAGAACTTCTCTATAGGCTTCTTAATGCCTAGATAGATTGCTACAAGTCACCAGATATTTCAAGAAAGCCTACTAACATGAAAGGTAAATTCTGGGGCGCCTGGGTGGCTCAGTCGGTTAAGCGTCCGACTTCAGCTCAGGTCACTATCTTGCGGTCCGCGAGTTCGAGCCCCACATCAGGCTCTGGGCTGATGGCTCAGGGCCTGGAGCCTACTTCCGATTCTGTGTCTCCCTCTCTCTCTGCCCCTCCCCCGTTCACGCTGTGTCTCTCTGTCTCAAAAATAAATAAGTGTTAAAAAAAATTAAGAAAAAAAAATAAAGAAAGAAAGGTAAATTCCTCCACCAAAAAAAAAAAAACCAAACAAACAAACATAAAAATGGGTGTTGGGGAGGGGTGATGAAGAGAGCAAAAGAAAATATTTTAATTAATTTTCTCAAAAATATAGGTTTTAATTAACTTCCTCAGAGGGCCTCCTGGGTGGCTCAGTCTGTTAAGTGGCCGACTTAGGCTCAGGTCATGATCTCGCAGTTCGTGGGTTCAATCTGTGCTGACAGCTCAGTGCCTGGAGCCTGCTTCAGATTCTGTGTCTCCCTCTCTCTCTGCCCCTCCCTCACTTTCAGTCTGCCTCTCTCTCTCTCTCCCCAAACTAAATAAACATTAAAATTTTTTTTGTAATTAACTTCCTCAGAAATACAGGGAAGATTTTTCTATTCATGAAACAATAGGAATAGAGAATTTTAAAAGCTCTTAGAAATAAGAAGGCTAAAATTTTAGAATTTCAAGAAAAAGGTTAGAAGAAAAACATTGATAAAAATCATCCCCTAACCCAAAAAAATGGATACAAGGAGAGAAAAAATTTAAAAATGAGAAGATCAGTTACAGGGGTCTAACATGAAACTAATATAAGTCTAAGAAGAAGAAAACAGGGAAAGAAGAGGGGAATAAACTATCAAAGACATATGACCAGAAAACTTCCTAGGATGGATAAAGACTCATGCCATCATAGAGTTTCTAAACACAAGCAATAAAAAGAGATCTTGTATACTTCATGGAAGAACAAAAAATAGGTTACATAAAAAAGTGTATTTAACTAAGAGTGCCCTTGGTGTTGGGGTACCTGGGTGGCTCAGTCGATTAAGCGTCCGACTTCGGCTCAGGTCATGATCTCGCAGTCCATGAGTTCGAGCCCACGTCAGGCTCTGTGCTGACAGCTCAGAGCCTGGAGCCTGTTTCAGATTCTGTGTCTCCCTCTCTCTATGACCCTCCCTCGTTCATGCTCTGTCTCTCTCTGTCTCAAAAATAAATTTAAAAAAAAAGTTAAAAAAAAATTTAAGAGTGCCCTTGGTGTTCTCATTAGTGACACAGGACACTAGTAAACAATAAGGCAATTATTTTAAAATTTTATGGAAAATCATTTTTAAACTAGAATGTTATTCACAATCAAATACCAATGTAGTGATAGTAGAACAAAAGCATTTTGAGGCATGCAAGGATCAAAACACTGACCTCTCCTGTGCTCTTTATTTGACAACTATTGGAGCATAATTCTCCACACAGACAAGGAAGTAAACCAAGAAAGAGGAAGCCATATGATCCAAAAGTCTGGAGACCTAACACAGAGGATAAAAGAGGTTAAGGGGAAGTCTTAGAAAGATAGCAGGACAGACTGGAGTAAGAATAAGGAGGGTAGTGGGAAAAAGAGTTGAGAAAAAGAGGAACTGACATTTGACCTATGCAAATTTTTGTTCGGAACCCTATTGGGCAGGTGGGAAGAATCATAATAAATACATAGTAAAGTAAATAAATGGAAGAAAATAATGCAATAACTGCAGGAAAAGCAAATGTTGTGCAAGAAAAAAATGTGATCATAGTACACTACTTGACTCACCAATGACTCTTAAAAATGTGATTCTTTCTGTGGCTCAACACTCACCCAACCCTCCACCCTCCATTCCCTTCTCCCTACCCCTGCCCAGGGGCATTCACTGCACTAGAATAAAATGTACACTCTTCAGCACCATTTAAAGGAGTTTTCATTCCTATAACTTCCTCCCTGGCTCACTAAACCCCAGGAAATCTCATTTCTTCCTCCCTCTGCTGGGACACTCATTTTCAAATCACCCTATAGTGTTTTCCTGTGTATGTAGTGCTCAGGTCGTGGCTCAAAGTTCACCTTCTCTCTGAAGATTTCCCTGACCAGCCAGTATGAATGAGTCTGGCTTCCCCTCAACTCTGTCACTATAACATCATTTCATTTTATTTTCTTCCTATTACACCACTAATTGAAATATTTGGTACCAGTATATGAGAGTAAATTATGCTATTACTTACTATTTATATAGGACTTATTTTGGATCATGTGCTGTTACAAATGCTTTACACTTGTTATTTTATGTAATCCTCACAGCATCTCTATGAGGTAAGGTACTATTATTACCACAATTTTTTTTTAATTTATTTATTTTTTTTTGAGACAGAGAGAGACAGAGCATGAACAGGGGAGGAGCAGAGAGAGAGGGAGATACAGAGTCTGAAACAGGCTCCAGGCTCTGAGCTGTCTGCACAGAGCCCGACACGGGCCTCGAACTCACGGACCATGAGATCATGACCTGAGCCGAAGTCGGATGCTTAACCGACCAAGCCACCCAGGCGCCCCCCCACAATTTTTTTTTTTTTAAATAAGAAAACTTAGGCACAAATAACTTGCCAGAGGTCGATCATAAGCAAAGCCAGGACTCAAAACATCTACAGTCTGGCCCCGGTTTGTGCTCATAACTACCATGCTACATGACCTTTCCCTGCAATGGCCAGGAGGGCAGCGACTTTGCCAACTCTTCATCCTTATGGCCTCAAGATATTTAGCAGTGCCTGATATTTACATAGTGGGTACTCTACGAACACTTGTCCAATAAATGCATTACAGTATCTGAGGTAATCATCCTGAGGGAAATGGAAAGGAGGTAAGTATTTTGTTTGGAAACCAGTATTTGGCTTGGAAATCTCAACTACATACCCAACTTCATCACCTACAAGTTCTGCTTTCCACTTAACTATAATACACAAGTCCATTAAGCTTTCTTCCATATAACAAGGATGACCTTTCCTCAGGTTTCCATGAACACGTTCTTCAATGTTTCCTGAGCCCTCATTGGTAGTGCTTTTAACATCCATGTTTCTACCAATAGTTTGTGACTTTTTAGATATTCTGTAAGATTCTATACATTTTCTGTATCCTATTCCTCACTTCCTTCTAAGTCCTCACCAGCAGCACTTTTGATTTCCATATTCTAACCAGCAGTCCATTCATTTCAAGGCAATCTCTGCTTTGTCTATCATGGTCCTCAAAGTTCTTCCATTCTCTGGCCAATGCTCAATTCAAAGCCTCTTCTACATTTTTAGGTATTTGTTACAGAAGCACCCTGTTTCCAGGTACCAAAATCATTTTGGTATTCATTTCCTAATGCTGCTGTAACAAATTAGTGCAAATTTTGTGGCTTAAAATAACAGAAATTTATTATCTTACAGATTTGGAAGTCACAAGTCCTAAGGCAATGTGTTCACATCGACTGCATTCCTTCTGGAGGCGCTAGGATGAGAATTTGCTTACTTGCCTTTTCCAGCTTCTAGAAGTCATAGAAGCCGCTTAACAGTCTTTGGTTCATGGCCACTTCCTCCTCCATCTTCAAAGCAAGCAGTGAAGCATGTGCAAATCTAATTCTCTCTCTCTCTCTCTCATACACACTCCCCTCTGCTTCCATTATCACATCTTCTTCTGACCATGACCATCCTGCTCCCTCTTGTAAAGACCCTTGTGATTACAATGGCCCACCCAGATAATCAAGGAAAATCTCCCTATCTCAAGATCTGTAACTTAATCACATCTGCAAAATCTCCTTTATAATACAGTTTCTGGCAATTAGGTCATGAACATCATTGAGGAGCCATTATTGAGCCTACCACACTCATCAACCATCTATAACAGGCCAGGTATTAGAATACATACGGTTGCATGGTAGTAAAAAGCAGTATATTGCCTGCCATTAAGAAATGTATGATCTAGTGGGAGAGTCAGACATCAGTCCCAAAACCACAATGATAATCACACCAATAAACAATTACACATTGCAGTTAGTGCTCCGAAAGCCTGGGAATCACAGGGGGTCATGAGAGTCTTTGTGAGGTAACAACATGCAATCTGAGGCTGGCAGGGTGATAAGACGCTGGCTAGATCAAGAGTAGGAAGACAATCCCTTCCAGGCAGAGGGATTCCCAAGTACAAAAGCCCTGAAGAAAAAGTTTGGGGGCTAAAGGGTAACAAGGTATGGTTGCAAAGGTGAGAGGAACTAGATCCCTCTGGGACTTCTATGGTAGGGACTTTGGGTTTTATTCAAAGCATAACTGAAAGGGGTTCACGAATTTTTTTAAGCAGATGGATGATGTAATTACTTTGCTCTATGGAGAACAGATTAGGGGTAGGAGGTGGAGGTGAGCAAGAGGTGAGCAAGAAACATACACACACAGTAAAACCTTGGATTGTAACTCATTCTGCGAGTGTTCCGCAAGATGAGCAAATATTTCTAATACATTTTAACTTGATAAATGAGCGATGTCTTGCAATAGGAGTAGTACGTGATGCCAGTGTCACATGATCACAACTGAGCCAAAAGTTCTTGAAATTTGCTTTGATATACAAGTACTTTGGATTATAAGCATGTTTCCAAAATGAGGTATGGTCGCAACCAAGGTTTTACTGTATATTCAGTGAAGAGAAGACAGTGACTTGAACTAGACACAAGGAAGTTAAAATGGAGAGAGCGGTACAAATATCAGATATATCTTGGACCAAAAATAACCCAAGGACTTGTAATTTAGTGTCATTCAAAAGTCCAGGGTATAGCCATAGGTGTGTGTTGCATCTGGGAAATATAGCAAGTTAATGGAGATGAGAAATTAAAGTGACTGAGATACCAAAAAGGGAAATGAGCCACCCATGTACCTTGAAATAATACAGGAAAACAAGACTTGGGTTGGAAGAGAGAATTGGGAGCCAAGTGCTAAAATCTTCAGGGGATAATGGGGGCAAAGTAACCAGGAGGTCTTTCAATGATCATTACAGGAGGAGATAGGGTACACAGACTGATGGCATGATTAGCAGAGGGATTTCACAGGAAACAGCACTGGACATAGCGAAGGAGATCAGCCCCTTCCAATTCTGAGAAAGTGGAGAAAATGAGCAACATCCACCAGAGGAAGGTAGGGAAATGACCTCACCTAAGGCCAGAAGGATCAATATATATTTAGTGAAGGTGAAGGGGGGTGTGCTAATACTGAGTTGCAAAGGGTATTATGGACAAATTTGGGTGGGAGGTTCTAGTGAGGGTTGAGTCAAGACAGAAAACACAGAGAGAGTGAAGGTGAATGAGGACTTCATGAAAAAAAGTATAATAGAGCCCATTTAACACATTTGTCAGGTTGCCAATGCTGTGAGTTCCCATAGTTCATTCTCTGGAGTTTGCTGGATACTGGGGGCTGTCTGTGTTTACCAGTGTTCTGGAAGGAAAGCCAGATATGCTTTTCTTCATGGTCTTCTATGGTAAGGGAATCTAGGTCCAGAATCTGAGGTTGGATAAAAGCACAACATGTATATGCCTAAGATGCTCTTACTCCCTTGGTCATCTGGCTTTCTTTCATGGTTCTGCTCAACCTTCACCTCCACTATAAAGCCTTTTCTGATTTCTCTGACTAATCTTTGTTATGCTCCCCTGTACCTTGTGCAGACTTCTATTGTGGCAACTGTTATACTTTACTGCATTTGCTTTTTATACATTTCTCTCCCCGAGTGGTTATTTCTCAAGAGTGAGGATAATGCTTGAACTATTTCCATTTGCCTATTACCTAATACAAAGCCTGATAGCCTTAGTAAGAGCTACATAAGTGTTTAATTAAATGAAACCCGAATTAATCATTGTTTGCCGGTCATTATTGTAATATATACATTTTAGGTTTGAAGAAGAGTTTGTATACTCTTAATATAACAATTACTGTAAAGTTTGGTGTCCACATTGTGTTTAACCTGCCTTCTCAATAGATCATGTTCAGTTAGTAAAAATTAAATACAACCGTTTAGATATTTTGTCAAGGTATATATCCTGGGTCTTAACCAAATTGTGCTAAACTACCCAGTATTTCAGATTTTCTTGACAATAGCTTTAGAGTCAAGTTAATTTCACTCTACAGCATTTCCATTTCCTTTTTCATTTCAATTGTGAACATAATAAATTCATGTGTCAAAAATCAAACACTATATAAACATGTACAGTGAAAAGGCTCATGGAGATTTTCCTCTTATCTATAGAAAGAGCTTACTCATTCTTCCCTCTACTGATTTTTTTTTACCTCATTCTTTTCATTTATTTTTTAAAAAATTTTTTTTTTCAACGTTTATTTATTTTTGGGACAGAGAGAGACAGAGCATGAACAGGGGAGGGGCAGAGAGAGAGGGAGACACAGAATCGGAAACAGGCCCCAGGCTCTGAGCCATCAGCCCAGAGCCTGACGCGGGGCTCAAACTCCCGGACCGCGAGATCGTGACCTGGCTGAAGTCGGACGCTTTAACCGACTGCGCCACCCAGGCGCCCCTACCTCATTCTTTTTAACACCTGATGAATATATGGGTGTGTTTCAATCTTTTGTCTTTACAAACAATGCTGCAATAAATACTCTTGTTCATACATCATTTCACACATTTACAAGTAAATACAAGACACTTCCAATTAAGCTAAGTCTTAACAATGATGTTGAACCATTAAATCTATCTGCTATTATGTAGTTAAGTTCATATGGCTGCTAATGACTCCTCATTCCCAGCTTCAAAGTGTTGTCCTTTTAAGTCAAGTGGCGGACTCATGGGTTACTGTAAATAATGTTCTCAGAACATTGGTTAAGAGGAAGGAAGGTGCCTGGTTTACCAGCAGGGATGACGTTAATGTTAAGACTCATGCATGAAATTATTAAAGACGCACAAACCTCATTGACATCCTTTATTATATTCACTGAATTACTGACATTACTAGTAGAATATTCGCTCTAATGTTACTGCAAAAGAAAATGCCAGTTTAGTTAACAATGTTGTAGTTTGTAACCAAGTCATGAACACATACATAATGTTATATATTTTTTAAAAGCATATAGACTCATGGCAAATGATAAGCATAGTCAAGCAAAAATGGTTGATGTATATAACTGAAAGGAAAAAGAAGTTAATTATCAGAAAACTTTAAACAGTGACTATACTACGTGGCAGAACTGCCCACAGAAGATTTGAAGAGTCTTAGTTGTTGAGATATTTAAGTGGAATAGAATTGAAAGCTAGAAAAATAAACTTGAAAGGACAATCCTTCTTTGGCAGAAGTAAATGCCTAAAATGACCTAATAGATTTTTTCTTTCAAAATTCCAGTATTCAATGAACACTGCCTCTAAGTGCCTCTTTTGTTGGATTTGTTTGTCAGTGTATGCATTAATTAGTTTGCTTAAAAACTGCATTGTTCGCAACAACAACAAAAAAACATGTTAAACAGTATTGGAATTGGTTAGCATTCCCAGACACATGACTTTGTTCAATATTCTAAGTCAGTTCCTTGGGATATGACAGGGGAGCTTCCCTTTACAACCTGCCTAAATATGAAAACAGTAGTGATTTAGCAGACTGGCATTGCTGGGTTTATTTGCTGGGAATTTCATGGTATTCAGTTCATATTGCTATGAATTTTCCCAGAAACATTTAAATTGTTTATGCTTACAGTCTATTTGCAATCTACATAGTTTCACCACTGACATTCTGTAAAAAAAAAAAGTCAATCAGAAAATAACAGCTATATAAAATGAGTTTGGCCAGGCACCTGGGTGGCTCAGTCAGTTGAGTGTTGGACTTTGGTTCGGGTCATGATCTCATGGTTTGTGCGTTTGAGCCCCACGTTTGGCTCTCTGTTGTCAGCGCAGAGTCTTGGGATCCTCTATGTCTCTCTCTACCCCTCCCCCGTTTATGCTCTCTCTCTGTGTCTCTCAAAAATGAACATTTAAAAATAAATAAATAAAATGAGTCTGTCAATTAGGCATTAAAACATGTAAATATTTACTGTTCTCTATGTCTTTATAAACCTTTATCTTTTGGGAGTCAACTAAAGCTTTGACTCCAAACAAATCCAGATGTTAAGATGTAACTGCTGTTTGAAAAGGTATACAACACGAAGAGGTATAAAACATGATTAATTGATCTGATCTATGAAGCCTAAAACAGGTAGATGATTTAGCTTAACTAATCTATCAAGCACCAATGATGGTAGGATGTTCATGCCAGAGGAGAGGAAAGGTGAACGCAGAGAGACTATAGGACATGATCAGTATCTTATATCCTGACTTCAAAATGTAACCCTACTATTTCCTTCCACCACCTTCCACCCATATTCATTTCCCTTTAAAAGTAGTCAATGTTCTTCTCAAAAAGTGCCTGGGGAGTGAGCCACATAGTGAGGGGTGTGCCAGAGGGCATAGACAGGGAGAGGCATAAATGGAGACAAAGAGGTTAGGAGGGAATATGTGGAAATATAAGACCTCATTCTGAGGTAGAGCAAACCTACCCATTATGACTGGAGGAGTGCACAGATAGAAAAGTTATAGAAAGAACAGATTAGAAAAAGATCTTATGCACTACGCTAAATTCAGTAGACAATGGGGAAGTCATAGAGGTATTTTGAGTGAAGAAATGATATGATCAAAATAGTGCCTTAGGAAAATTAAGCTTGAGACCAGTTGAGAGACTTCTGAGAAAAATTCAAGTAAGAAGTAATGAGAGCATAAATCAGTACATTAGCAATGGGAAAGAGAAAGCATATAGATATGGAGAAAAGAGAATCCACAGGGTACGATATCTCGTTGAACATGGGAGACAAGAGAATAAGAAAGAAGTAAAGGATGGTTGAAATTGGGTCAAATATCCACCCTTGCTACAATCATCTGTGGCTAGGGTGCGGTCACCAGGTAGGACATGGCCTTGTATGCCTGCCCCTTTGACAGGCACTGTGGTGGGGAATTTACAGCTAAGAAATGGGAAAACAAGGCACCCCAACTATTAAGCTCTAGTAAAAAATTGTGTATTAACCCTGCTTCACAAAACAGCCATGCACACCCTTCAAAACTACATTGAGATCAAAGATATTAGGGTGCAGATTCTGTAAATCAAGGTCTAGTCTATGAATAGTATAAGGGATCAAAATGTGCCACCCCAAAATATGTCACTTTGATATAAGGATTGCTTTTGTTTTGGGGAGAGCACAATCAAGGGAGGGGTAGAGAGAAAGGGACAGAGGATCCAAAGTGGGCTTTGGACTAATAGGCTGACAGCAGCAAGCCTGATGCGGGGCTCGAACTCATGAACCGTGAGACCATGACCTGAGCCGGAGGCAGACCAACTGAGCCACCCAGGTGCCCCAACATAAGGATTACTTTGAGCTAAAGGCAATGGAGATCCATGAGATGGAGAAAGACGCCTTCCTGGAGATTCCCTTCTCTGACTAAAAGCAGACACTTCTGAGAAATCCCCTCTCCTGAGGAAGTTTCACAGCATTAAGACAGTCAGCAGTGAGATGGACTTACACAAACCTTATCCCATTAGTTTCCCCTAATGTATTTATCTGCCCAGTCTGTTGCACTTGAAAACCTAAAACCTGTGCCTTTTTCTTTGTTATTTTTCTACAAATTTATCGTTCTTTGTTAAGATGCTATGTAAGCCCAAATTCTGACCACACCTTTGAGTTACTCATCACTGAATTTCTCTCATGTGCATGTATGCTACATGAGCTAATCAACTTCTTTTTCTCTTGTTAATTTCTCCTTTGTCAGTCTAATTTGCACGGCCCCAACAACAGAACCTAAGAAGGTACTGGAAAAGTTTGTATTCCTCTCCTGCACCATACACCTTAGATCTTTATGAGATAAAACATAAAGAAGAAACTGATAACTCACATCCTGATAAAAAACAAGGAAACTGCCTTTCTGTTTGAGCTAAAGGCAGGTGATTACTTGGGACTTTTCAACAGTCAAAGGACAGTGTGGATCTTTTATACATTTTCACACCTCAGCTGATTGCAGAGGCAAGAGCCAATAGCTCTCTACCGCTCTAAATAACTAGATCATTTCAGTATTTCCCATCAGTCTCTCATCTTGGTTTTACTAACAAATAACTGAGACACACAATTTTATTCCTAAGTATGTTTGTAAATTTTGCTAGAGAGATTGTTTATACTTTCCATAAGATTTACAACATGTTATCAGACCCAAAAGAGGCTAGAATGACTGGTAAAATGGATAGCTCATTAGACTCTAATTTCGCATTATGCTCTGCAATTTGTGACCTTAAACACTTCCAGTATTCTGATCTTTATTTTCCTGGTCCTTAAAACAGGGTTAATAATAGCTGCAATGCTTTCCTTATACAAATGTTTTGAGGTTACAATTCAATGTCATGTAATTTATATGGCATTCAGAAATATAAAGCATCATCTTAGTTAAGCAACGAAGTCCTTCCTCAAGCTTGAATGTATTTCTTCTATAAACACCAACACTCACCTTGCAAGTATATATAACATTCACACCACTGAAAACCATGGAATCCGTGAGGAATGCATTCTGCTTCCACTGTAAACTTTATAACTCCATTTTAACTCTACTTTTTATCTTCGAAGCTCAAACTAACATTTATTGTGATTTCAGATGCTTGAACATCTAGTACTGAAATCAAAACAATATAACTTTGAATCTGAATCAGCTAAAATGAAGTAAAATGTACTAGGCAAAATCGCCCTTTAATGTAGTGGTCGAATGGTAACAACTGCTGGGCAATCATCCTGTGCAAATACATCCTTGGCCTCATGCCCAAACTCTGTTGAGACCTTTGTTGGTCACGTAAGAGGTATCTATGGCAGTGTTTGGCATAGAACATCCCAACAGGTGTCCCTTCTGTCTAGACATACAAGGAGTCAGAATTTGAATGCTCTAATTACATCCTAGGCTGGTTAGGGCTTCCTAAGGCAAATAGCCATTTACAGTTAAAATAGGAAAAACATTTCTCAGACTAGGGTAAACTATAAATGCAATCGATCAGATATTTAGATCTACATATCACAATAAAGAACTAAGAAATCAATTCTTTTCAGATGGACTCTAAGACAAGTGTTAAGGGAACTAGCTGAATTTCACAAGTATTTTACACTTTTTCAATTACAAAGAATCATGTGTTTTTCAGTACAACTTCTCTGGAATATTGTTTGTGGTAATATAATTTCCTCTTTTTTTTTTTTTAACTTGTCTTCTCTGATCCCTCTTTTCAACTTTTTTCTATATTTTTGCACCTTGAATATCTCTTTAGATTTTCTTTCTCCCATTAGCCACCGAACACAAAAGAAGTGTTGTGTAAAATAGCTTTTCTCACAAAAAAAGTCACAGCCAATATGACAAGAGAAAAAAAATGTTCATGCGATGGGCTATGCTGCATTAATAAGGTGATCTAATTTCTAAGTTATTTTTAAAATATAAATGCTCATTTTGCAGAGGTAATATTATGCAGCTTGTGGACTTAAGAGAACTAATTAGAAGCATAGGTGCAATTGGCACTTGAACGCTGGGGTTCTTGATTCTGCTTTGGCTTTGCATTCACCATTGATGGTGTGACTCAGACTAGATCTTATAAAGATTGCAAATGTTGACAAAGTAGTATTTATAAATCTGAGCATCCCAAATGCTTAATTTGGAAGTATTTTAAAAATCTGAGTTGCACCTCACATTTGTGTCTCAGCTGATTTATACAGAATCCAATTTCAGAGGCGTTAGTTGAACGGCCATGACATGTATTACCAAATGGGCTACAGAGACTCAGGAAAGCCTATCAGTTGGAATGTTTACCATATGTTATATTAAATGCTTAGAGCATTTGGACAGCTGTTGAGGGGATAAAGTTACAACACAAAGACTGCCCACACTTAACAACTGTAAGGTGAGCAGAGCAGCCAGTTTCCTCCAGTGCTCAGAGAGAATGTTAGTATCATTTAGAAAGCAGAGGATGCCTGAAATAATGATGTCTATCATGGAAGGTCCTAGATTCTCTCCACTATATGGTAACAAAATCCCCTTAGGCATAAGGATGAACATTCCACTGGGTTTCCCCAGGGTGGCATCTGTTATTTACAGGAATTGCCGTTGCCAAGCCTAAAGGACAAAAGAGAAAGCTCTTCATTTCCATCTTCCTACACCCACGGAGAAGAGGCCATTCAAAGAAGCAGACAATTTGAAACCCCAAAAGATATAACCAACCCAACACTCAAGCTGGCCAGAGTTTAGAAACAACTCTTCATTTATGCACAGAAATAGTCTACTCATAAGCCCAGACCTCTCAGGTTAATAACACTACTATCCAACTGTTCACTGGTTTACAACCTGATATTAGAAATAAAGAACTCAAGGGAGGTGGAATATACCATGCTAAAAATATGCCTCTGGCATAACAATTATTTTGGACCAGTTATTTTTGAGAGGTGTCAGACATAGGACAAATTCAGAAAAGAGAGTGGAAGTTGCCCTTTTCTGAAAGAAATTCATATTTATGAGGGAAATCTCCATTTTTCAGGGAGTCTCTCCTCCCCTGTACAGGGTGTCTCTTCTCTGAAGAAAAGGATAACTAAATCTCTAAAAACTTACCAATGGAGAAAGTACTGATTTAAATCTACAATCTTACTCTTGTTTACTGTGCTCTGCCTGAAAATTTCCCAACCTGGTTCCCCCGCTCTCACTGCACCCCAACATCTTTCCTTGGTCTTTAGCTGAGGATGGTATTTTAAGGTGGTAGCTTGGGCCATTTTGTGGAGTTACTCACTTTTCCTGGATATCTCACATGTATACAGGAAGTACACATGGGATTAAACTTTTTTTGTTTTTCTCCTGTTAATCTGTGTTTTACCACCTAAGAAGGTGTAGAGGAAAAATTATTTTTTCTTCCCTACAGATCTAAAAGTCCTGACTTGAACGGAGGGATAAAATCTAAACTCATGAGCACAATGGGGGAAATACGCAGCTCCTGAGGGAAACCATAACTTGTTTTCAGTCTCAGCACAAATCTCTGTAATAATCAAATGACTGTTTTCAACTTTTTTTCATAAGGTTTTAAACCCATTTCAAATAATTAGACCTTCCCCGGTTCAATGAGCTGATTGAGCAAGAGAAATTCCTCCATACAAATGGAAAATTTTCTTAATTTTCCTTCCTTTCTCCCTGTAGTTCTAAAATGAAATGAAGTGATGGAAAGTCACTAAATGAAATATTAACCAAAACAAATTCTTGTCTTTTTCCCCCCCTCCCTTTTCCCTTTTTTCTCACCACCAGTCGCTACCAATGCCCTTTTGTTAGGCCTGCTTAACTGGTTACGCATCCCTGAGCTCTGCCTGAGGGGCCACATCTGAATCTGAAAAGTAAACCCTTCTGCCTGCCAGGGCCCAGGACCTGCCCCCTGCACACACACAAAACAGCCCTCTCTACCCCCTCACTTCCTTCACTTACCCACACATCCCTGACTATGACTTCTCTTGTCTCTCTTTCCCTTTAGATATGTGGCTCCTTAAATCACCACCTTAGTTCAGCAAATCATAATATGTACTTACAATTCTTAGACACATCCTATTCAATGTATATGCTAGTTTCATTATTTGGTTGCCCATGCTGCATGTGTCCATCTTAAAATAGAAGCTCCCAGGCAAGGGAGCCCCGTCTGGAAAATGTGCCAAAGACAGAGCCTATCTTGGTGCCATGGGCAAATAACGTTAAAAAAAAAAAAAAAAAAAAAAGAATCATGACAGCAAAACTTTGGTGAAAAGTTTTTGAAATAACAAAAACAAACCGGAAGGAACCTCATGCCTAGAAAGCCATCTTTTCTTTCCTGATCTCAGTAAGATATCGGAAAAACAGATATGAGACTACTTGAGGATATCTTCTAGTGTCCTGTGTTATAAAACTACCTTGTAAAAGGGATAGGTAGGAGTTTGGGGACTCATGTTAGAATACCCATGAATTTACAAAAATTCATAATCGACGACAACTCCACATAGGACAGGGAAAAGCTAGAAAAGCAAGAGTGTTTATTCTCATAATTTTCACCTTTTACTCCCTAACCCCATACGTGATCAAAGTGTATTTTTCAGTTGAAATGAGACAGGAATGAGCACCGCAGAAATAGAGCATCTGACTATGGAAGCAAAAGGTTGCTAAATCTTGTCACTGTGGCACATTTGCCTGATCTCCTTTTAACACCCAACAGTGTTTCCACTCAGTTCCTATTTAATCTCAGTAGAAATTTTTGGCCAAACAGGCACCATTTACATATTATTTCTTGAGAGTGGAATTGTAGATTGGGGCGGGTTGTGGGTAAGTGCAGTTGAGAACCATAACTTCAATCTTCCTCCTTCAAAATGCTCAAAGGTGGGTTGCTTTCTCCTAAAAGTTCAGGTCGCACAGCTCTTCCAAGACATTCAGATGGCAGGGCTATGTGCCCATCTTTTACACTCTTTAAAAAAGCTGCTCTTCAGTTTTTAACCTCAAGGAAGTTTTCCAACGTATAAGACACCAGGAAAACACTTAACCAGTGTTCTTTTCTACACCTAAACCATCAGAAGTAATAGGCAGCTAGGCTAATTACCCTTGATTAGCATAAGAATTAAAACCATTAAGGCGCTCACACAGTTTAATAAAAGAATGCCCTTAGGCTTCTAAGATCTGTAACTCGTAGAAGCTTTCATTTCCACCAGCCAAAGACTAGCCTTCAGCTTTTTAACAGCGAAGAGACGGTTTTCCCCCCTTCTCCCACCCTCGTGCCCCGGTTCTGCACCTCCCTCCTTCATTGCATACACCCGCCAGGAAACCCCTGTTTACAGCCAGAGACACCCCAAGACCTCGTGCCCCAAACCCCCCACCTCCTATGCATCTTAACGATTGAAAAAAGCTTCCTCTTCCTTCCCAAACTTCAAGACAGGTAGGGGAGGGAGCGGCGAGCAGTCTTCCACCTCCGTTCACAAATGCGGCCGTGAAAAAGCCTGAGGAGGGACATCCTGTGAGCAAGTTCGAAAAGAAAAGGAAGGAAGTTCGAAAAGAAAAGGAAGGTCTGAGCATCAGACTTCAGTCGACCAACCACGACTGACAAAGAAGGTACTCGAAACGTCTGCGTGGAAACGAACCACGCTCGTCTTTCTTCCGCCCCCTTTCTGCCAACTGTGCTTCTGCGGGATCGCAGGCTCAATCCATGCCCACGTTTTTGCAAAACACAGGCAGAATCGTAAGCAGTTACCTTCATGGTTCGGCGGGCCGTGAAGAGCGCTGGAACCGCGCGCAGGGCAAGCCCGGGGCGTCCCAGGCGCTCCGGGGCTGCGCGGGCGGGGGCGACCGGGGCGCGCGGCGGCGGCTGCGGGAATGAATGGCTGGGCACCGGGCCGGCGCGGCGGCGGCCACACGTGGCGGGCGGGATTGCTGACTGGTCCGCCCGCAGCGGAGCTCGCCGGCTCTCTCTCTAACAGATTGCATCAGCAGGAAGAGTCTCGAGGCTGTGTTTCCCCCAGACCGCCCCCAGAGGGTAGAGTCACTCCCACCCAGCACCGCGAGTCAGACCCAGCGCCCTCCCCAGCCGCCCTCGTTCCTCACTCCTGGGGGGTGCCAGTGTTGCAGACACGTTTCCACATGTTACCCCGCGCTCGGTTAGTGCCTGTGAGTGTGCATCCGCGTGTGGGGATGCCAAGGAGAAGGACGAAATCAATAGATCGTGATTGTCACTCCCTCTAAGCTGGCTGCGCGCCCGCCTCACTTCCCACCATCCCCGAAGTAACTTTCCCGAAAGTCCTGTTCAGAATTCTACGGTGGATTCCCGTCATCGAAAGCAGAAAATTTTAAACGTATGTTTTTAATGTAAAGAGCATGTGTCTGGTTTTTAAAAGTTTACCAACCTCGGTTTCTCCCATCCTTTATTTTTAGTCCCACGGCCCACCCTCAGATACAACCATTTTTTTGCCAGTTTCTTGCGTATCTGGAAGAATAATCCTTAATCCTGGGAGCATATAGAATTCTTTCTGATGTGAGCCTTGCCTGCTGGCCCAGTTCATCCTCTGTGGGACCCTCTCCGCAGCACAAAAGATACAGCACTGCTACTTTTCCATGCCCAGCGGCTCAGGTCAGGCTCCTGGCCTTTGCTTAATGGCCCTTCTGGTTGAGGTGCTCTCTCCGTCAATCTGGCAATGTCCTATTTTTGTCAATCTCAAATGAAACCTTTGTTAGGACGTCTTTGCAGAGTCTCTCAAGCAAACTTGAACCTGTGCACTGTGCTTTATCCATAGCCTTTATTAAATTCAATTTTCTTTTAATTATGTGTTTGCACAGATAGTACTTCATTAGATTAGGAGATTTGTAACGACAGATCCCAGTGTTGAACAAAAATATGTGTAGGGGCTGCTTAACAAATGTTGGTTAGGTGAATGCATGATTCAATCATTCAACAAATTTATTCATCTCTTATTACATATCAGATGCTGGGCAAAATACTAGGCATAAAGTAGTAAACAACAAAAATGTTCTCATGCTCATAGAATTCATATTTTAGCGTGGGAAACAGAAAACAAACATTAATCCAGGTAGCAAAATGTTCATGCACTGATTTACACAATGAAATATCGTTTGTTAATAAACAAATGAATTACTGATTCATACTTACATAGGGCATGAATTAACCTTGAAAACATTATAAGACATGAAATAAGACAGTCAAAAATAACCATATATTGTATGATTTCCATTTTTCTGAAATGTCTAGAAAATGGATGGTTGTTGCCAATGGTAATGGGGAGTGATGGCAAATGGGTACAGAATATCTTCTTGGGGTGATTAAAATGTTCTAAAATTAGGGGCGGTTAGGTGGCACCTGACTTAAGCTCAGGTCATGATCTCACTGGTTCGTGAGTTCAAACCCCACGTGGGGCTCTGTGCTGACAGCTCAGAGCATGGAGCCTGCTTTACATTCTGTCTCCCTCTCTCTCTGCCCCCCCTCACTAACTCTCTCTCTCTCTCTCCCTCTCTCTTTCTCTCTCTCTTTACGTCTTTCTCTCAAAAATAAACACTTAGGGGCACCTGGGGGGCTTAGTCGGATAAGCGTCCGACTTCGGCTCAGGTCATGATCTCACAGTTCGTGGGTTCGATCCCTGCGTTGGGCTCTGTGCTGACAGCTCAGAGCCTGGAGCCTGTTTCAGATTCTGTGTCTCCCTCTCTCTCTGCCCCTCCCCTGTTCATGCTCTGTCTCTGTCTCAGAAATAAATAAATATTAAAAATAAATTAATAAACATTTTAAAAAATAAATTTTAAAATGTTCTAAAATTGGATCGTGGTAATGATTGCACAACTGTGAATACACTAAAAACCAGTGGATTATACACTTTAAATAGATGAATTGTATGATATATGAATTTTATCTCCATAAACATACTACTTTTAAGAATCAAGTTGCAAATAGTAAATTTAAGAGGAGAAAATAGGGCATTAAAAGGGAAAAGAGCATGATAGGACATTAGACCAGAATTAATTAATGTGTCAATTCTAGAGCATGCCTGTCAATGACTTCTAGATCCAATGACTACCTAAGGATTCTTTTGATGTTAGCAATAGAGGAAGAGAGAAGGGGATATAAAGAGCTTTAAAAGAAGGTAGAAGTGAAAGAGGAATTAGGGAATGAACATATCCAGAAGAGTATGAGAGCAATCTGGCTATGTCTGCCCTCCCATTTCCCTCCAATGTTGAGAGGAGGGTCCCACAGTTCTCCCTCATTGCTACATGTAAACTCTCCCAAAGCTTCCCTCCTAGACACCCAAAATGTTTTTTTTTTTCAAATGAAGAGGGTCATCATCAACCAAGATTGTTACTCTGCCAACAGCATTACACTTCAAGAAAGTCACAGTTAAAAGATAAGAGGGGTGCCTGGGTGGCTCAGTCGGTTGAGCGTCAGACTTCGGCTCAGGTCATGATCTTGCATCTTGTGGGTTAGAGCCCTGGGTCGGGCTCCGTGCTGACAGCTCAGGGACTGGAGCTTGCTTCGGATTCTGTGTCTCCCTCTCTCTCTGCCCCTCCCCCACTTGTGCTCTGTCTCTCTCTCTCTCTCAAAAATAAACATAAAAAAAAAAAAAAGATACTAAAGGCAGCTGAATTCTCCAAACTTAATGTATTCCATATCTTTACCTGTAGGCAGGGACTTTAACTATACTTGAAGAAGAGACAAAATAGTTCTAACATACCCACACTAGCTTTGAGATTGATTTCAGAGCCCCAGAGAGCTCAACTCCTTTTTGTCACCACTGTTTGAACAGTCTTGTTGTTATCATTATGAAAATTATATACCAACCACTTGCAGAATTTCTTTTCTGATTCTTACTAAATCTTATCTAGAGGAAGGGAAACTCACAAATTTTCCCTGTTCCTGGGACTTGGGAAAAAGTTAGCAGAAAGCAATGATGTTTTCTGTCATAAAGAGTAGAGGGAAGTGTACTCTAAAATTCCACTCTACCAATTTAGGGGAACAAAATCATTCCTCTCTTTATTTCTCAAATGAAAAATACTGCAAAGTTTTATCTTTTTATATTTCATATATATCTCCCATTACATATATGTACACACACACACCAAAAAAAATTAAATATTCAAATTCAAATTGCAAATAGTAAATTTAAGAGGATTAAATTAAATTAAATATTCAAAAATCATTTATACTGTACTTTATGGGAAATATATAAAGTTTTCTAGGACATTTTACACCCATTGGACCTATTTTTAGCCTTACTGTACATCTTCTAGAACCTAATCTTCATGTAAAATTAGACTCACTTTATCAGAGAGCATTGGCTGCCCCATCAAATGTAGGGGAAAACCAAGTTGGATGATCCCTTATGCCCAGAAGTGGTGATAGCCAAGGAAGGAAAAGGTAATTATCCAAAGAGTTCTTGTTGGACATGGAAGCAATAGCAGCCTTCACATCCAGCTGCCACTAAATACCTCAATAATCTTTGGATAAACTATTTCTGGCCGAAGGGGGAAAAAAAAAAGATTAGTGTTTTTACAACTCCTTCACACTTCTTAGTTTGATTCTTTATTTAGGTCCCTCAAAGAACAAATCAGACTCAAGCCTAATCCTAGAGCAATATCCAAAGTAAGTTAAGAGAAGACTGAGGAGCTATTTAATAAATGATCATCAAACAAAGGGATGACACAGATTGGGGAAAATCACCGGCTTTAGATGCAGATCTGAATTTGTATCCCCAGTTGCACTGATTTGTAATGTACAAACTTTCGCAGGTTATTTAATCTCTCTGAAACTCAGATTGATTTTTTTCTAATCACTAATATAAAGAAAGGAGCAGTTAATTTGGAAGTATAAGAGAGAGAGACAAGTTAATACATGCACAGTGCCCAGCATTAGAGGCTTCCTGTGTATGCCCCACATATCTCCTATGAATCTTTCAATCCTAATCACTTTAGAACAAGTACCAGCTACTCATTTTCCATGACTAATAAGTGAAGGATATAAAATGAAGGTACAACAATAGAAATTCAAGAATATTAAAAACACATCACTTATTAGCCAAGAAAAAATCTGGGGTGCCTCGCTGGCTCAGTTGGTGGAACATGTGACTCTTTATCTTGAGGTCATGAGTTCCAGCCCCATGTGTGACAGAATTTACATAAATTTAAAAAAATTTAAAAAAATATGAGGAGAATTTATGGAATCTTTCTTCCAGGTTCTTTTTTTTTTTTTAAGATTTTTATTTTTAAATAATCTCTACACCCAAGTGGGGCCAAACCTACAACCCCAAGATAGAGAGTTGTATGCTCTACCAACTGAACCAGCCAGGTGCCCCTCTTCCAGATTTTTAAAAATAAGCTAATTCTTGAAAGAATGTTGTAAATCTTCCTGCTAGTTCTCTACAGTCTCTCAGGGCACCTCCCACCCTGACTCTTAAAACTGACCACTCTCTCCTTGAAATCCTTCCCTTCCATGATACTGTGCTATTCTGGACTTTCTCCAGTCTTACTGACAGGTCCTTTTCTTTCAATTATGATCACGATTCTTTTTTCCTCAGGCCTTCTAGATGTGGACAAGATAATGGTCCCACCAGAATCTGACCTTAAATCTCCTTGCTTTATACTCTGTTCCTAGGTGATTTCAACTGTTACCTCTAGTCTGATAATTTGCAAAACTATGCCTCTAATTTTAATCTATTTCCTGATCTCCAGAACTTTATTTCCAAAGGCCCATATCTGGTTCATCACCTTTACTTCAAGCCAGTTGGTCCAAATTCAAGCACATAATCTTCCCTCTTAAACCTGCTTGTCTTGTCTTCCTTCTTTCTGCTGATGCCATCAGCAACCTTCCAGTCATCCAGGCTCCAAAGTTGAATACAGTTCATGCCATCATGGATAGCTTTTAAAGCAGGAGGGAAAGATATGAGCCTCCCACATCCAACTATCACTAGGCCTTCCCAATTCCATCTCCACAAGATCTCTTATAACCTTCCTGCTCTGTCCCCATTCTCATTGCCCTACTTTCTTTAGTCATTTATCATGCCTTTCCCCTGGATTACTGTTATCCCTGCCTCCAATCTCTTCTTGCCCCAATCCACC
Organism: Prionailurus viverrinus; assembly: GCF_022837055.1. Lineage (NCBI taxonomy): Eukaryota > Metazoa > Chordata > Mammalia > Carnivora > Felidae > Prionailurus > Prionailurus viverrinus. Next base: position 55,329,645 of record NC_062567.1, read on the forward strand.
CAACACACAGATGGCCAGTAATCTTCCTAGCCCTCAGTTCTGATTAGATTTTCCCCCTACTCAAAAGAATGTAACTTGCACTCATATGCTTTAACATGAGCTAGACTAGAGCACATGCTGTGTGCCTAAGCACATCTGAAATCTTCCCTCCTTGCTTTTAAATAACACTACTTGGAACTTCTTTCCCTCCAGCTTGCTTGCCCAAATGATATCCAATCTTCAAGATCCATTTCACCTAGTATTGTCTTCTTACAGTCTTCCCTGAAGACTGGCCCTATAGACCTGTGGTTCTCAACTGAGAGTGGACATTTTCAGACTATTCCTCTTCAATCCCATCATATCCTCTTCTACCTCTTAATAACTCTTTACGTATTGATCACCCTTGGGTTTTCATCGTCTGTTCTCAACATTTTTTCTCATTCATTGAAAATGCTGTCCGTGGGGGGCGCCTGAGCGGTTCAGATGTTTAAGTGTCCGATTCTTGGTTTTAGTTTAGGTCATGATCTCATGGTTTTGTGAGTTTGAGTCCCATGTCAGGCTATGCACTGCCAGCGTGGAGCCTGCTTGAGATTCTTTCTCTCTCCTTCTCTTTCTGCCCCTCCCCCACTGGCAGTTTCTCTCCCTCTCTCTGTCTCTCTTTCAAAATAAATAAATATAAAAAAAATTTTAAATGCTCTCTATGGGTGAGTTCATCTACTCTTCATCCAAAACTACCAAAAGACCATTTTCCTCCCTTTCTTCTTTGAACAAAACCCTGATTCTCGCCCCCCACCCCCCACCCCCTCGGACAGAGGCACAAAATATGCTTAGTCCTGGGGGATGAATGATTATTAATCCAAGGCAGTAATGACAATCTTATTTGACTTTTATTATTTTTTTTTAATTTTTTTTTTCAATGTTTATTTATTTTTGGGACAGAGAGAGACAGAGCATGAACGGGGGAGGGGCAGAGAGAGAGGGAGACACAGAATCGGAAACAGGCTCCAGGCTCTGAGCCATCAGCCCAGAGCCTGACGCGGGGCTCGAACTCACGGACCGCGAGATCATGACCTGGCTGAAGTCGGATGCTTAACCGACTGCACCACCCAGGCGCCCCAAGACTTTTATTATTTTTTAAGTTTACTTATTTATTTTGAGAGATTGAACATAAGCAGGGGAGGGACAGAGAGAGAGGGAGAGAGAAAATCCCAAGCATGCTCTGTCCTGCCAGTGCAGACTTGGACTCAGGGCTCTATTTCACAAACTATGTGATCATGACCTGAGCCAAAATCAAGAGTTAGATGCTCAACTGACTGAGCCACCCAGGTGCTCCTCATTTTACTTTTCAGTATACCTATTTTCTCATACTCTCTTGAGCCAGTGAGGACCAAGGAATCAAGTTCTAATCACTGAGACCTAAGAGGAGGTATCTAAGTGCTTCTAAGAAGGGTCATGCCTTCTAATTAGAAAAACAACAAAAAAGTCAGGCAAGGAGACCTTGCCGGTGCCATTCCCTTCTTCATTTAAAAAAAAAATTTTTTTAATGTTTATTTATTTTTGAGACAGAGAGAGACAGAGCACGAACGGGGGAGGGTCAGAGAGAGAGGGAGACACAGAATCTGAAGCAGGCTTCAGGCTCAGCTGTCAGCACAGAGCCCGATGCAGGGCTCGAACCCACGAACCGTGAGATCATGACCTGAGCTGAAGTCGGACTCCCAACCTACTGAGCCACCCAAGCGCCCCTCCTTTCTTCATTTTAAAGGTTGTTTATAAATGTATGTTTCAGGGAGCTGCCAGTAGGCATGCTGCAACCATGAGTGACACGCCCAAGATCAAAAACCAATATATTGAAGATGGCAAAACAGAGAGAGAGCCTGGGCTGTTGAGCCACCTTGCCAATCCTGGAATTGCCCACCTTCAAAATATTTGTCTTAAGAGATAATTAAATGTCTTTATTGCCTTGCTGCTATTGGTCAGGTATTTTATTACTACCACTGAAAGTATTCTTTGGCTTCAATTACATCTACAGTCCAGTGCCACTTGCTTCAAGAATTCTTTACTCATCTTTCCCATGTGTTTTCCCATGTGTTTGACCCAAAGGCATCTCCAACTCAGTAGGAAATATCTTATGTATAATTAACTTATATTTACTCTCAAATCCTTTTCTCAGCAAACACACACACACACACACACACACACACACACACACCCCTACCATACGTTGTATGCTTGGTAGGCTCCCCTTGCATTTCCTATGTTTCTTAGTAACAGTATACTTTAACTAGTAGCCTGAACAATTGCCAGTCAACTTCAAATCCTATCTTTCCTTTACTCTCCACCAATTTCATCATTTATAATTTCCATAAACTTTTCTCTTTACTATTTCTCAAATTTGTCTTTTGTTCTTAATACTCATTAGAATGCCTTACTTCAAACTTCATCATCTCCTGGTTGGACAGTAGCCTCTTAACTATTATCTGTGTGACATCTGGACATATTAATCTATCTTGACCTTATTTTCCTTACCTATAAAATGAGAATTAAAAAGCCTGAAGTTTTCATGAAGACCAAAAGAGCTATTATATGTAAAGTAATTAGAGCTATTACATGTAAAGTAATGTGCCTAGCACATAGTAAATACTCAGTAAACATTAGTTATTATTATGGCCTTCAATTTCTCCCAACTAATATGTTTGTTTTGTTTTTTTATTATTCTGTAGGATGTTTATCTATACCATAAAGCACCTTCACTAAATCACTACTGCCCAAATACTCTCTACTTTAACCAAACCATTTTATGGAAGTTTCAAAGATCTTGTTTAAAACACATCAAATTAGGCTCAAGACACTCTCTTATATGACTTCTTAACACATATATCATTTACAGCCTGCTCAGACCTTCCATTTCAAAACGCCTGAAGATTTCCTTATACGGTACACAACTTTTATCTCCTTTTAAAATCGTCATTTTCTTCCATCTTCAAATGAGAACTAACACCCAAGTATCTAGAAAATCTTTATTTTTACTCTAAGCCATTCATGTACACAGTTATACCCTTGACTCCTTTTGAAGATGCTCACCCCAGGCTCCATCCCAGATTTACTGAATCAAAACTGCTGGGAGGGTGGGTAGGGGTAAGACTGCAACATTTGCATTTGAACAAGCACCTGAACCGACTGATATGCATACTGATGTTTGACACAATTGAACTAGACTTTCTCATCTCCCAGAACTACTATACCTCTAAAATTTTTATGAAAACATTATCCTCCAAACGAAGCCCCCATCCTTCAGTTTTCTCAGGTACACATAGTAAATCTGTTCTTCAACTTTATCCACCTTTTTAGCCTTTTGACATATATAGAAAGCCCTCAATAAATATTTGTTAAATAAAGTTTAACATACACTCTAGTCCTGCCTAGGGATTCTCCTTTGTCTTCATATTTTTCCATATCTAGAATATTATGCCTTGGTCTATCATTTAGGTCTCTCTTTTTCTCCAATCTGATAATATTTGCTCTTTAAGTGAGTTGATGAGCTCATTTATGTATTATGATTATGAATACGGTTGTGTTTAAATCTACCATCTTGCTATTTATTTTCTATTTGTCCCATCTGTTCTTAGTTCTTTTTCTCTTATTTTGCTGCTTTTGGGGGGGGGGGGATTAAATGAATATTTATCATGATTCCATTTTGTATCCTATAATTGTTTATTAGTGATACCTATAATTGCTTATTAGTGATACCTATATTTGCTTATTAGTGGTAGCTTTTCTTTTTTTTTTTACATTTATTTATTATTTTTGAGAAACAGAGTGAGACAGAGTGTGAGTGGGGGAGGGGCAGAGAGAGAAGGAGACACAGAATCTGAAGCAGGCTCCAGGCTCCAGGCTAAGCTGTCAGCACAGAGCCTAATGTTGGGCTTGAACCCATGAACTGTGAGATCACAAACTGAGCCAAAGTTGGATGTTTAACTGACTGAGACACCAAGGAACCCCATATTTTTTTTTTATTGATTGCTTTAGGATTTTTAGCATACATCTTTAATCACAGTCTATCTTTAAGTTGTACTATACTATTTCATGTATGGTATAAAAATCTTACAAAAGTAGTCTTCCATTTTTAATCTCCTGGCCTTTGTGCTATCATTGACATACATTCTATTTCTGTATATGTTGTTATTTTGGCTTTAAACAATCAGTTATCTTTTAATATGATTTTTAAATTAAGAAAAAATTATTACTAATTTATTCACCATTTCTGATGATATTCCTTTACCTGTGTAAATTCAGCTTTCCACCAAGTATTACTTTAATTCTGCCTAAAGAATTTCTTTTAACATTTCTTATAGGGCAGGTCTGCTGGTAACGAATTCTTTTAGGTTTGTATGTCTGAAAAAGTCTTTATTTTGCCTATGTTTTTAAAGATATTGTCACTGGATATAGAATTCTGATTGACAGGTGTTTTTTTTTCTTTTAACATTTTATAGATGTTACCCTATTGTCTTCTTGCCTGCATTGTTTTCATTGAGAATCTCCTGTCATTCTTATATTGGACCTTCTATATGTAATGTCTTTTTGTCTTGCTGCCTTTAACATTGTGTTTATCACTAATTTTAAACAATTTGATTTTGATATGCCTTGATGTAGTTTTCCTCATGTTTCTTTTGCTTGGAGTTGTTTGAGCTTCTTGGATCTATAGGTTTACAATTTTCATCAAATCTGGAAATTTTTTTCAAATTATTTCTATTCTTTCTCTCTTAAATTCTTCAGAAAGTCAAATTTTATATAATATAGGTCACTTGAAGTTGTCCCCCAGCTGACTGATACTCCATTAATTTTCCAATCTTTTCTTGTTTGTGTCATTTTCAATAGTTTTTATATCTTATGTGTAGTATTTTTTTGTAGTGTCAAATCTGCTGTTAATCTAGCCTGTATTTCATCTCAGACGTTATATTTTTCTTTCTTATAATTTTATTATTTGTCTTATAATTTTATTTTTTATTTTTACTTTTTAAAGTTTATTTATTTATTTTGAGAGACAGAGAGAGAGCATGGGCAGGAGAGGGACAGAGAGAGAGGGAGAGAAGGAGAATCCCAAACAGGCTCTACACTGTAAGCACAGAGGCCCATGTGGGGCTCAAACTCATGAACCACAAGATCATGAACTGAGCTGAAATCAAGAGTCAGATGCTGAGCCAACTGAGCCACCTCGGTGCCTCTATTTGGGTCTTTTTTATAACTTCCATATCTTAACATGCCTGTTTTCCTCTACCTTCACAAGCATATGAGATATTTTCTAAAATACAAATATACTTTGTAATAACTGTTTTAGTATACTCATCTATGAATTCTAAACTGTCACTTCTGGATCCATTTCTAATAGTTGCTAATTCCCCTCATTATGGGTCATATTTTCTTTTTTTTTTTTTAAGTTTATTTATTCATTTTGAGAGAGAGAGAGGGAGGGAGAGAAAGAGAATGTGAGTAGGGGAGGGGTGGAGACAGAGAATCCCAAGCAGGCTTCACACCATCGGCACAAGGCCCTACGCAGGGCTCCATCTTACAAACCATGAGATCATGACCTGAGCCGAAATCAGTTGGACGCTTAACTGACTGAGCCACCCAGGTGCCTGTGTCATATTTTCTTATTTATTTGCATGCCTGATAAATGTTTACTGGATACTATATATTGTGAGTTTTATCATATTGGGTGAGAGATATTCTTCTTCTTTTTCTTCTTCTTCTTCTTCTTCTTTAATGTTTATTTAGTTTTGAGAGAAAGAGAGTGTGTGCACACAAGCACACTAGTGGGGGGAGGGGCAGAGAGAAAGAGGGAGAGAGGATTCAAAGTGGGCTTTGTGCCTACAGGAGAAAGCCCAATGTAGGGCTCAAACTCATAAACTGTGAGATCATGACCTGAACCGAAGTAGGATGCTTAACTGACTGAGCCACCCAAGTGGCCCTCTTATTCTGTTTTTGTTTCAATATTCCTATGCTTTGTTCTGGGACACAGTTAAGTCCATTGGAACCAGTTTTATATTTCTAGGTTTTGCTTTTAAATTTTATTTGGTGGGATCAGATCAGTTCACCTTCAGTGAAGGGTGATTTTGTCCCACTACTGAGACAATACTCTTCTGAGTATTATACCCAATGTCCAATGTATTATAAGGTCTTCCACTCAGGGTGGTGAAAATGACAACTTCTCCAGGCCCTGTGGGAACTCTCTTGTTTGTTCTGCCTACTCCTTTCAAGTGGTTTCTTCCCCAACCTTGGGTAGTCTCCTTATACACATGTGCTGAGCAGCACCCAAGGAAAGGAGGGACCCACTGTAGATCCACAGACCTCTCTCTGTGACATTCTCATTCTCTTTTCTTCAAGACTCTTGTCCTGAAAACTCTAGTTGCTTTGGTTTTCCTGTAGTCCCAGCAATGTCTCTTCAACTCATTGATACCCCAAGTAGACAGATCCTCCTTATGCTATAGCCTGAAAACTTTCAGGTAAGAAGCTGAACCAATCAATGGGTTTAATTCACTTGTTTTCTCTCTTTCAGGAATTACTGTTCTCTTGTTTAATGTCTGACAACCATTGTGCCATACATATTTTTCTGGTGTTAGAATTATGTAAGGCATGAATGTCAATCTGATCCTAATACTCCATCTTGTTCCTTTATAGAAAGGTGATGGTGGGGGCAGGGAGGGAGGAGATTAAGTAATGTGGAATGCCTTGTCATAAATAAATATTTTGTTACTACAGCAAACCTCATGAGCACACATAATATGACCTCCTATCATCAGACATATTCCTTTTACACCTTTATAAAGTGCTAAAATTGAGCACATTCACATTAACACAAAGTTATACCCACTCTATCTCATATAAAAATAAAATGCAAAAGTATATGTTGGTATATTTGGTAGGAAATGTTTCAATATTTTATCTTATTTAGAAATTACCAGGGGCACCTGGGTGGCTCAGCCAGTTAAGTGTCCCACTCTTGATTTAGGTTCAAGTCATGATCTCGGAGTCATGGGATCAAGCCCCATGTTGGGCTCTGGGCTGACAGCATGGAGGCTACTTGGGATTCTCTCCTCTCTCTCTCTGTCTCTCTCTCTCTCTCTCTGTCTCCCTCTCTCTCTCTCTCTCTCTCTCTGTCTCTCTCTCTCTCTCTCTGTCTCCCTCTCTCTCTCTCTCTCTCTCTCTCTGCTCATCTCCTGCATGCATGCTCTCTCTCAAAATAAATAAACATGAAAAAAAATTTTTTAACTCATGCATTGGCATATTTAAAAAAAAACAAATTACCAACTTTCCAAATAATATTATCTAAATTTTGTATTAGTCCAAAGTTTTGTTACCTAAGAATTTTGAATATTATATTTAATCCAACACATTAGAAAATATAATTGTTGATATGAAAACATTTGTTGGAATTATAACTCAATATCATTACCACATTATTTTATATTTTCAGTATTTTTTTTAAGTTTATTTATTTATTTTGAGAGAGAGCACAGGGGAGGGGAAGAGAGAGAGCAAGAGAGAGAATCCCAAGCAGGCTCTGCACTGCTAATGCACAGCCTGTCGTAGGGCTCAGTCCCACAAACCCCGAGATTATGACCTGAGCCAAAATCAAGAGTCAGAGAATTAACCAACTGAGTCATGCAGGAGCCCCAATATTTTCAATATTCTTAAACATTTCTAATTTATCTCATCTGTAAATACTATAAGGCTTTCAGGAAGTTCAGATTAACTAGTTTCTTTGTTAAAAAATAAACTCAATCTTATTTTTAAAAATTATGCACCTATACTTCACACTGATAAAATTGGGGAAAAGACATACTGCTATTTTTATTTTTTATTTAAATTTTTTAAAAAATTTTATTATTTTGAGAGAGAGACAGAGCACGAGTGGGGGAGGGGCAGAGAAAGAGGGAAACAAACACAGAATCTGAAGCAGGCTCCAGACTCTGAGCTGTCAGTCAGCACAGAACCTGACACAGGGCTCAAACTCACAAGCCATGAGATCATGACCTAAGCCAAAGTCGGATGCTTGACCAACTGAGCCACCCAGGCACCCTGATATTGCTATTTTAAATCAAAATTATCAAACTAGTCTGATTTGTCCAAGGATTCACATGATATTTCGAATTTGGCTTCTTATAGCAAATGCTTCTGAGCAGAACTTTCTATGAGGGTTTTTTTTTTTTTTTTAACTGGCACTTATAGAACACTACCTTGAAAGTTCCATTTCTTTATTTTCAAGGAAACTTAGGGATATTAAATTTACGTAAGCACTTATTATTTCCTGTAAACCAATAAAAACAGGTCTCGTATTCTTTAAGGACCTGATCTTTTTAGAGCAGTTTTATGTTTACAATAAAATTGAGAAGAATGTACAGAGATTTCTCATATACCTCTTCCCCTCAGATGAGTAAACTCCCCCATCAACATAATTTTTTTAAACCAAGGATGATGTGTTTTTTTAAACCAAAGATGGACCCACATTATATGACACATTATGATCACTCAGAGTCCATATTTAAATAAGGGTTCACTCTTGGTGTTCATTCTATAGGTTTGGGCAAATAAATACTGACGTTTTCATCATTATAATATCATACAGAATGTGTTCACTGCCCTAAAAATCCTCTGTGCTTTGCTCATTCATCTTTTCTTGCCTCCTCCACCCTTCCCTCGTCCCCACCCCCGAAAATCATCTCCATAGTTTTGCCTTTTCCTAAATGTGATATGGTTGGAATCATATAGTATGTCATCTTTTCACATTGTCTTCTTTCGCTTAGTAGTATGCATTTAAGTTTCCTCCATATCTTTTTTTTGTTTTCAGCATGGAAAAATATTCTATTATCTAGATGTACCACAGTTTATTTATCCACTTACATACTGAAGGGCATTTTGGTTGCTTCCAAGTTTGGGCAATCACGAATAAAGATGTTATAAACATCCACGTGTGATTTGTTTGTTTTTTATGTAGACATTAGTTTTCAACTCCTTTGGGTAAATACCAAGGAGAGGGATTGCTTGATCATATGGTAAGAGCATGTTTAGTTTTGTAAGAAACTGCCAAAATGTCTTCCAAAAGGTCTGTACCATTAACTTCCTCACCAGCAATGAATAAGAGTTCTGCTTGCTCCACATCCTTACCAGACTTTGGTGGTAGTTTCTGGATTTTGACCATCCTAATAAGTGTATAGTGTTATTTAATTATTATTTTAATTTGCATTTCCCTGATAACATATGAAGTCTATTTTGAGGTGAGGTGTATGGTAAGGTCTTTAGCCCATCTTTTGATTGAGTAGTTTGAGTTGTTTATTTTCTTATTGTTGAATTTTAAGCGTTCTTCATATATTTTGGATAATAGTCTTTTATCAGATTATCTCTTGCAACTATTATCTTCCAGACTGGTTTGTCTTTTCATTCTCTTGACAGTGTCTTTCACAGAACACAAGATTTTCATCTTAATGGAGTCCAGCTTATCAATTATTTCTCTAATGGATTGTGGCTTTGGTGCTGTACTTAATATATCATCACCATACCTAAATATAAATGGTCATCTAGATTTTCTCCTAAACTATCTTCCAGGAGTTTTGTAATTCTATGTTTCATATTCAGGTCTATGCATCATTTTGACTTAATTTTTGTGAAAAGTCTAAGATCTGTGTCTGGATTCACTTTTTTGTATGTGGATGTCCAATTGTTCCAGCATTTGTTGTGTAGACTGTTTTTGCTCCATTGTACTGTCTTTTCTCCTTTGTTAAGGATCAGTTGACAATATTTGCCGGAGGCGGGGGAGGGGACTATTTATGGGTTCTTTATTCTGTTTCATTAATCTATTTGTCTCTTCTTCACCAATATCACACTATCTTGATTATTGTAGCTTTACAGTCAGTCTTAAAGTCAGGTAGTGTCAGTCTTTTAACTTTATTCTTCTCTTTCAATATTGAGGTGATGATGATGATGATAATGATGTTGCACATTCTGGTTTCTTTCCCTCTTCATATAAAACTTTACAATCAAGTTGTCAATACCTAAAATAAAGCTTGCTAGGATTTTGATTGGGATTGCATTGGCAATAAATCAAATTGGGAAGAACTGACATTTTAACAATAATGAGTCTTCCTATAGGTGAACATGGAATATCTCTCCATTTATGGTAGTCCCACCCTTATCCACTGTTTTGCTTTCCACAGTTTCAGTTACTTGCAGTCAACTGTGGTCTGGAAACAGATCATCCTCCTTCTGACATATCATCACAAGGTCACAATATCACAACAGGGGCCTAGTGCTACATCACAATGCCCCATATTCATCTCACTTATCTCATCATATAGGCATGTTATCATCTGACATCATCACAAGAAGAAGGGTAAGTATAGTACAATAAGATATTTTGAGAGGGAGTGTACATTCACATAACTTTTATTACAGCATATTGTTATAATTTTTCTATTTTATTATTAGTTATTGTTGTTAATCTTTACTGTGCCTAATTTATAAGCTTTATCATATGTATGTATGTATGTATAGGAAAAAACATAGTATATGTAGGGTTTGGTACTTTCTGTGGTCTCAGACATCCACTGGGGGCTTGGACTGTATTCCCTGTGGATAAGAGAGGACTCCTATTTTTAGTTCTTTGATTTTATTCATCAGAGTTTTGTAGTTTTCCTTATATATATATATCTTGCATATATTCTGTTAATTTGATACTTTAGTACTTCATTTTGGGTGCTAATATAAATGTTATGTTTTTAATTTCAAATTCCACTTGTTCATTTTTAGTATATGTTGGTTCAAAGCAATTAACTTTTTAATATTAACCTTGTATCCTAAAACCTTGCTATAATCACTTATTAGTTTCAGGAGCTTTTTGTAGATTCTTTTGGATTTTCTACACAGATGATCATGTCATCTGTGAACAAAGACAATTTTATATCTTCTTTCTCAGTCTGTATACCTTTTATTTTATTTTCTTACTGTATTATCAAGGTCTTCCAGTACAATGTGGAAAAAGAGTAGTGACAAGCAACATCCTGGCTTTGTACCTGACTTTAGTGGGAAGGCTTCAAGTTTCTCACCATTAAGTACAATATTATCTGTAAGATGGTTGAGAAAGTTCCCTTCTATTCCTATTTTACTGAGAGGTGATGATGATTATGATGATGATGAATGGGTATTAGATTTCTTCAAATATTTTTCATGCGTACATTGACATGATCATGTGGTTTCTCTTGTTTATTGATATGATAGATTATATCAATTAATTTTCAAATGTTGTACCCAGCCTGGCATACCTGGGATAAATACCACTTGGTTGTAGTATGTAATTCTTTTTATACTTTTTTTGGATTTGATTTGCTGATATTTTGTTGAGGATTTTTGCATCTATTTCATAAGAGATATTGGTCTGAAGTTTCTTGTAATGTCTTTGTCTGGTTTTGGTAGTAGGGTAATGCTGGCCTTATAGAATGAGTTAGAAGTACTCCCCCTGTTGCTATCCTCCAAAAGTGATTGTAGAGAATTCGTTTAATTTATTTCTTAAATGTTTGTTAAAATTCACCAGTGAACCCATCTGGACCTGTAGTTTTTCTGTTTTTGAAGGTTATTAATTTTTTATTCAATTTCTTTAATAGATACATGCCTATTCATATCATTATTTCTTCTAGGTGAGTTTTGGCAAATTGAATATTTTAAGGAATTGATCCAGATCCCATTTTTGAAGGCATTATAACTAATTTATTAGTGTTTTAAATCTAATTTATTAATATTTAACCTTTTGTCAAAAAGAGGTAAAGACTACCCTCATTAATAGACATACAGGCATCAGAGAATTTGTACTTTCAGTTCTCATTCACAGGTCAAAATCCAACACAGAAATATAAAAACTCTCTGATCAGGTGTCCAAGAGCAGTTCTCCTTCCCAGTGGGCACAAAATATTTTCTTAGTTGATTTGTGCTCACAAATAGATGAACAGAGAAATAAAACAGGCTAGCAGATCATATTCTCTGTCTGTCATGTTGCACCAACAGAAAATTGGTCCTCATCTTCATGAGAGACTTTACCAGGGATCAGGTGATAAAGACTTACCATGGATCATTTATTATAATTATTACTGCCAACAATTAAGAATAAATCATCAGCCATGTGCGTCACAGACTTACAGGGTTCTCTCTTGACCAGCCTGGAAGTCCTTTATGCACTACTTCCTGGACCATATCGTGGAAGAAAATGTTGCCCAACCACTATTTTCTAAGGACTCAAGAATGTACAGGATGTTTCTCAATAATGAAGCCAAGACCTGATTAGTGGTTCATGACCATCTTTGTGCTACAGCTTATTGCACTGGCTCACAAGGATGGATTGTGCTTACTTCTTCCTAACTTTGCCCTCAGTGACATCACATTGGTAGCTTATCATTGGCCATATTGGAAGTATTTATACCACAGAAATCAGTAGACACTGAAAAATCAACCCCTATGCCACCTCAAAGAACCAACTGTTGAACATTCTCCAGCATACAATTGTCCTTTACTCACTGGACCCAGTAATAGGAAAATAAATGGCCCCAAATGTAAGTTAGACAAGATGTGGAAAGTTAGCAGACTTGGCCAAGAAAAAAAAAAAAAACAGAAAACAAATACACAGAATGAAAAGAGAAGGAAACAGAGGAAGAAAGTCAGCAGAGGGAAATTCCTTTGACACATGACTGGACTTAAGCAGCCCATGAGGTACAACTCCAAGGTAGTTTAACGAGTCTTAGCAAGTGAGTCCACTTGGACATCTCAGTGACCTCCCAAACTTTCAAAGCTAAAAGCTAACAACATGACTCCCATACAAATATAGAATCAACATGTATTAAAAAATTTATTTAATTCATTAATGAGGGAGCCAGCATAAGAATAAAGCTGATTCAAAGAAGTATAGCAAAGACTGAAGTATTTGTAGTCAGTGAAAGATGGAAAGCGGAAGCACAATGGCCAGATCTGATACAAACTGGACTCTGGGAAAGCAAAGAAGGAAAGTATCCATTCTGACACAGACCAAAATAAGAAGGGGGAGGAGGAGAAGAAGGAGGAGAAGAAGGAAGGGGACGAGGAGGAGAGAAAGGAAAGAGGGAAGGAAGGAAAAAAGAGAGAAAGAGAAAAATGGTTTAAGATGATGTTAATATTGACTGGGATATAATAAAGATCAAGTCATAGTTAACCATTTTTCCTCATAGGTTTATCTGGTTTCTGTTATGTAGGTCTCTCTTATTAACGATGACCAGGATTACTGTCAAATATGGAACAGACCAGGGCTTATCAAACTTTGAACTCATAGAATGCATGAGGAATATGTTACTGAATGTGTTAGGAATATGTTACTGAAACTTCAAACATTGTCACTTCAGGTGAATCCTTGACTACATACATGCTCCACTTGATCTTAGCCAAAAGGCCGAGAAGCGATGACTACATACATGCTCAAATGTGGGCAACGAAATTTATGATCATTTCTGGCCACAAGATGCTCTTCAGAAAATTTAGGGGATAGCAGGGGATATATATATATATATATATATATATATATATAATTAGAAAATGCCCACACACCCATGGACCTGCACCCTGAGCAGAAACAGAGGGTCAAAATTAACCAACAGCTCTGTGTAGATGAAAATCCCCAAGGAAATGGTGCCTGCTTGGAAGTGAGGGTTTCCAAACATGACAACGTGCTTGGTGTGGTTGACATGAGAACCAGCACAGCTGGCAGCAGGCCGGCATGCTCCAGAGCAGAGGCTTTCAAGACTTCAAGCCCAAAGTGTCCTTTTTTATTGCAAATATTTGACAATGCTCCATTTACTATCCTAAAATCAAATTCATAGATGAGATGATCTACCCACACACATAGTTTCAACACGCACACGATAAAGGAAAGCCAAAGGAAAAGTAATTTATAATAAAATAATCAAGGTTTCCACGTGTAAATGCATGGCCATGACCCTTCAGAAAAGCACAGCGGGGGGTGGGGGCGCCTGGGTGGCTCGCCATGTGTGCATGCACACACACACACACACACACTTTAAGTATGGCTTTTCCATGTTGGACTTTCGATGCCAACAGGCAGTTAAAATTTACTGTAGAAAGTTCAGAAGTTGGAATTCAGTTATCTTTAAGAGATTAATATTCAAATCTAGAAACTTTCTTCACAGCACTTTAAATGCAGCCTCTCCTGTTCCAGAACAGTGTAGAAATCTAATTTCTCTCAAAACCCAGCTAAGATCCCTAAGAATCTATATCTTTTCCAGGCTTGGGATTCGTTTCTAACACTTCCCTGGAATCATAATGTCTGAAAATGCTACTTACTTTAAAAAATGTTTCCCCAAGTGAAAAAAAATAATTAAATATGAGTTAAGTAGGGTTACAAGTATATCACTCCAGCTCTATATTTCCCAAACTCAAGGAAATTGCTATGGCAGCCACTTCAGTCACAAAGAAGATCCTGCCTGTTCTATTGGTCCACACAGCTGCAATTCTTGAGACCCCCAACTGACCAGTCTATATACCACTCATGCTCAGGGACCACACCAGAAGTTTGGGAAGAGTTTGAACTCATATAATTAAGTATCTTTGCTGTAGCTATTTAAATTGAAATTTAAGTTAATTAAAATAAAATAAGAAATTCAGTTCCTCAGTCACACTACCCACATTTCAAGTGTCCCAAAACCACATGTGGCTAATGGCGACTGTAGTGAATAGAGCAAAATGTAGAACATTTTCACCACCACAGAAAGTTCTATTTGACAGTGTTGCATTTGATTTTAAAAGGTTGCTCAGTACTGGGAAAGTCTGGTTACTTAATTTCTGACACAGATGTGTACATGATATGAAAGTTGTTCTTATCTCCTGAAACTGAGAATGCAAATAAGAATTTATATTAATTAAGACAATGGGACTGCCTTCAAGAAGAATATCACATTTAGAACTATCACGGTAAGTTGCTGTAATCTACTATCTTTTTTAAAAAATGTTTTTAGGGGCGCCTGGGTGGCTCAGTCAGTTAGGCATCCGACTTTGGCTCAGGTCATGATCTCACGGTCCGTGAGTTCAAGCCCCACGTCGGGCTCTGTGCTGACAGCTCAGAGCCTGGAGCCTGTTTCAGATTCTGTGTCTCCCTCTCTCTCTGCCCCTTCCCTGTTCATGCTCTGTCTCTCTCTGTCTCAAAAATAAATAATAAAAAATGTTTAAAAAATTTTAAAAAATGTTTTTAATGTTTATTCAATTTTTGAGAGAGAAGGAGCATGAGCGAGGGAGGGGCAGAGAGACAGAGGGAGACGCAGAATCCAAAGCAGGCTCCAGGCTCTGAGCTGTCTGTCATCACAGAGCCTGATGCAGGGCTTGAACCCTCAAACCGTGAGATCACAACCTGAAACGAAGTCAAATGCTTAACCGACTGAGCCACCCAGGCACCCCACTGTAATCTGTTATCTTGTTCTTCACTGACTTTCCAAACTTCCCATAAGCCCTCTCAGTTATGACACTGGTGTAAAACACTAATGATGTGGGACTTCTGTTGATGCAGACATTTTCCTGCATTTTGGAGTAATTACTCTCACACAGGATTTTGTTCTTGTGGAAATAGTTAAAGGCTACTTCTTCCATGTAGAGCTCCCTGATTTCACTTCCTTCTGTGATGGCTCTTCCTTAGCAGCAGAGCATGGTGGCTAAAAGGGCTGACTCTGGAGCTAGACTGCCTGGTTTCAAATCCCAGCTATGCTACTTACTAGCTGTGTGATCCTGGGCAAGTCACTTAGCCTCTCTGTGCTTCAGCATGATCATTGGTAACACAGCAATGTTAGTACCACCAATTTTAGTTTTGTTTTGGAAATAATAAAAGTTGAAGAAAAGATTATTACTCAGGCTTTTTCCCTTTCTCTCCATATATATGAGACTATAGCATGTATAACAAGCTCTTGCTTACTTAAAACTTTTGTTTTTGAATTTAAAGATTATTTTCATGCCATTCCCATTTTATCAGTTTTGGATGCCTCCCTTTTCCTCACTTGTATTTGAGAATTGATGGAAGACCAACTCCTCAACTCTGTGAAGCATAAATGCAACCACAGCTTTTTGAACTGCCAAAGGGAGCTTTATTAAGTCAACAAAATACTTTCAGCTTTGAGCTGCTGTGCAGTGGGATTCAACATAGACATTCCACTTGTCTGGATTTTCCATTTTGAGAGTCATGTAAGTTAGAAAAATAGGTACCATTTACTTTCTACTTTTTCCTTTATTTATGCTTTTACTTATAGCCATATTTTTAAAATAAGGGGTTTTCGTAGATGTAGGGCTTTGGTAAGAGTTACAGAAAATCTTACAGGAAGGTGTTATAAAGTCTGTAATTTACTTTTAAAAGTTTCAGTGTAGTTGGCAAAATATTGTGTGCATGCAATTTGTTTAAGCTGTGTCTCCAGGGGTGATCAGTTGACGTGCTGTTTAGCACATTCCAGGGTGGTCAGCAGCACTGTACAGAAAAAGCCAGATTCTCTGCTATCCTATCTCCTCCATTAACCAGGTCTTGGCAAATTAGCATATTGGATGATAAATAGGATTTTTTTTTAATCTTTTTTAAGTTTTTTTGTTTTTGTTTTTTTTTGTTTGTTTTTCTTTTCTTTTCTTTTCTTTTCTTTTCTTTTCTTTTCTTTTCAGAGAGAGAGAAACAGTACAAGTGGAGTAGGGGAAGAGAGAGAGGGGAGAGAGAATCCCAAGCAGGCTCCATCATGTCAATGCAGAGCCTGATGCAGGGCTTGAACTCATGAACATGAGATCATGACCTGAGCGGAAATCAAGAGTCGGATGTTTAACCGACTGAGCTACCCAGGTGCACCGATAAATAAGGTTTTTATTTTGGCAAAACTAGTGTTTGTATGTTTATCAAGACAGTAGATATTAGAAACTGGTTCTCATTGGTAAAAATAATATTCTCTTTGTATATGTATAGGCAAAATAATTTAGGGACACTTTTTTTTTAAGTTTCTTTCTTTATGTTGAAAGAGAGAGAGCGCACAGGAGGGGCAGAGAGAGAGGGAGGGAGACAAAATCCCAAGCAGGCTCTGCACTGTCAGCACAAAGCCCCATGTGGGGCTCAAATCCATGAACTGTGAGATTGTGACCTGAGCTGAAACTAAGAGTTGGATACTTAACCAACTGAGCCACCCAGGTGCCCCGGGACATTTTCTAAATCAGTTCACAATCAATGGTATGGTAGTGTTATGCCCAGAATTTGTGATCCCCAAATACCGCCAGGGAGCCGAGTCCGACGTAAAAGCAAAAGAGCCTTTATTAGAGCTAGCTCAAGCTCAATCCCCTACCTGCACCGACGCAGCAGTGAGATACCGGGGAGAGAGCGAGTTTCAAAAGGACAAAGGTTTTATTGAGGCCTAGGGGCAGTTGGTGAGGTAATGGCTATGGCCTCAGCCGATTGGCTGGGGAAGGGTCCGAGTCCTGTTAGGCAGGTGAGGGGGGTGGTTACTCAAGGGGAGGAGGTGTGGTCAAGGTAAAGGACACAAAACAAGATGGAGTCAGCCGTCATAGGCCCACCCTTTCAGTAAGCCATCCCCAATAATTCCTGCCTTTGTGAAATCTCTTACCCTAAGTATGTGCTAGATTTAGCGACTTGATTATAATGAATAGAATATGGCAGGGGTGGAATATCTCTTCCAAAATTAGGTTTAAAAGATTGATACCATTCTTGACCTCTCTCTCTCTCTCTCTCTCTCTCTCTTCCTCTCAGTGTGTGTGTGTGTGTGTGTGTGTGTGTGTGTGTATGTGTGTGTGTATGTGTGTGTGTGTGTGTGTATGTGTGTGTGTGTGTGTGTGTGTGTGAGAGAGAGAGAGAGAGAGAGAGATAGAGAGAGAGAGAATCTTCTCTTTCTCTTGGATTGTTCACTCTGGGGGAAGCCAACCGCCAAACTGTGAGGTAACCCCACTGAGAGACCCATGTGGAGAGGGATTGAGACTTGCTAATAATCATGTGAAGGGTCTTGGAAGTCAAACTACGTAGCTACACAGTCCCAGAATCCTAACCCTCAGAAAGTGTGATATAATAAATGTTTGTTGTGGGTGTCTGGGTGACCTAGTAGGTTAAGCATCTGACTTTGGCTCAGGACACAATCTCACGGTTCAAGAGTTCAAGCCCTCAGTCGAGCTCTCTGCTGTCAGTGCAGAGCTCGCTTTGGATCCTGTCTCCCCTCCCCTCTTTCTCTGTCTTTCTCCCTCCCTCCCTCCCTCCCTTTCTCTCTCTCTCTCTCTCTCTCTCTCTCTCTCTCTCTCTCGTGTACCCATGCACCCATGCTCTCTCTCTTTCTCAAAAATAAGTAAATAAACTTTAAAAAATGCTTATTCATCTGGGCCTCTAAATCCTAAGTGATTTGCTTTCTAGCCATAGATAATTGATAAAGATGTTTAAGACACAGAGAAGCTAAGAAAAACTACTCGTGTCTGAGATATTTTTGGCAATGAGATAACTAACACTCAGAATGCCTACTAGGTGCTAAGCAGTCTTCTATGTATTTTACATATAGCAATTCATATAATCCTCACTCTGATACCATTGTTATCAGGTTAAGTCACTTGACCAAGAGACAGTGTTTAGAGGAGACCCCGGGCAATCCAGGTGTTGAGTCCGTGCTCTTAACTGGGTGCTGGTCTTGTTAATTCTCACAGGGAGAATGCACCAGATTCAGTCAGAAGGCCCTTATGGGCAGGGTGGAGGGAGCACGAGCAAGAGGAAAAACTGAAAATGTTCACAAAAGGCTAAATTTGACTTGATTAAGCATAATCCACACGAATTAAATCTGCCCCTTCATGACTAAAAGCAACTAGCCGACTATGAGGAAATCCACCTGTTTTGGCAGGTGGGGCATTTTTCAAGAGAGGCAGAAAGCCCAGGCAATAGATACAATAGATACCGTCACCAACGTCATTTGTGATGCTGTCTTTTTGCTCAAATAAATTAACATTTCCATCCCAACTGATTCACTCATAAGAAAAAAAGTCATCAACAGATTGATCCAAGTAGTCTTACTCCAGGATAAAACAAAATATGTTACTGTGATTTTTCGCAAACATGTTATTTTGCTTTCTTTTTCTTCTTTTTCACAGTGCCCTCCATGCACTCGTCTCTGGCATTTAGGAAAGCATGAAGGGAGCAGGTGCCTGGGGATCTCAGCAGAGCCTCAGATACACTTTAGGCTTGTCCTGTCCCTGCAGAAGTCAAGAAATCCCCTGTGTCTGTTCTGTGAGCACCTTCTGACCCGACTGGTAACAAGAATAAATCCCCAGCATCCTGTGGCTGTTGCTGATTAAAAACAAAAACAAAAACAAAAAACAAACCCTAGTTGAATATTAGGAAATTAAGCCCAGTTTAGTTTCCCAGCAAGATATTGTAGATCGTGGATAAACAAATTGGAGGAAAACAGTTTAATAAAGATACAGTAAAACCTTGGATTGTGAGTAACTCGTTCTCTGAGTGTTCTGCAAGATGAGCAAACATTTCTAATAAATTTTAACTTGATAAACAAGCGATGTCTTGCAATATGAGTAGTTCATGATGCCAAATGTCATATGATCACAACTTAGCCAAAGGTTCTTGAAATTTGCTTTGATATACAAGTGCTTTGGATTACAAGCACATTTCTGGAACGAATTATGCTTGCAAACCAAGGTTTTACTGTATAAGTACTGATGCCCTTTTAGGACCTATTCAATGCTGGTATATATTATAGTGGTCAGGACATTCTATCTTTGTAACAGTTTCACACCTGGTTTCTGATTTTCAAGAATAGCTCTTGTTTGAGAAACAGGAGGCAGAGTTTAACATGCCAAAGCTGAATCTGTTGATTTAGGTGTGTGCAGAATGCCTAGGTTTTGCATAGAGTGATTTATTATTCAACTCGGTATGCTAGTTACTTTGTGAGTAGTTTTATGGGGGAAAAGTCATGGTGAATAAGCGATTCCATTTTGTATAACATAAAAACAAGAATGTGAATGCAATATTTATGTAACACAACCCTAACACTAATTCTTAACTGCCAGGCAGGGAAAATAAAAAAGCATTTTTGCTTTGCAAACTTAAATAGGGCTTTAGTTCAAGTATTTATGATTGCACATTTGGAAGGAATGAAATATCTCTTCCATTTAAGAAGTACTGGTGTGTGTTCTGTTTGATTTTCTAGTGCATAATATGGAAACATGAACCACTCAAGGGGCTTTTTTTGGAAGTACCCAAGGCAGATATATAAACAGATCACCTATGTCAAATACCTCAGTCACTAGGTGCCGTCTGAGCACTCCATTTGGAAAAAGAAAATAAGCTTTGGCCTTACATAGTTATTAGAGCACTCTACCATAGCCTCTCATTGCCATGGCCGTACCCTTGACCTCATCATTACCGATCGCTGCAGCCCTGACATAGCTCAGATTCTGGATTCTCTACTTTTTGAGTGTCATCTTCTAACTTTCTAGCTCACTCCTAGTACCCCAGTTTCATCATTCTCTGGCCCTACCTGGATCTTCTACCCACTGATCCTACTCCTGCTGCATCCTTAGGTCCTATGTTTTCTCCCTACCCAGTTAAATCCCGTGTCCATTGTTGAATCACTGCTTTTCATACACTCTCAACTCTGCTAACTCCTTCTCACGTGTCACACCGTACTTGTTGGATAAATCACAACACAATGCTACCCCTGTTCTATGCCAGCGCCCATGCACCTAAACAACACACAGCCATGCTGGCTGGTCTCACGTGAAATTGGGGACCACCGGTCTTCGTGTCGTCTCTTTTGCGATCCAGCAATCCCACTGTGCTTCCCTAATGCAGTCTGTTATGCTCTCTCCTAGGTTATTTTATATTTTATACCTTCTCATCTCCCCTCAAACTTCTAACACTCCCTCCTTTTTGGCTCTGCTGAGATAACTGAAGCAGTCAGAAGAGAACATTCACCATGTCTCCCCAGTATCTATCTATCTGTGTCTGTGCCCATACCTGCTGCCTTCCCTTGGCCTATGGATGGGCTGCCTCTGCAGCGAGCTAAGCCGGAACCCTATCCTGGACATAGGCCATACCCCCTGACACATGCTCTCGGACAGGGGCTACCATTCTCATGTCTCTCTTCTGTTGCCTCATTTTCCCCTCTGAATTGGATCATTCCCACAAATGTGCAAATACACTGTTCTCTCTCCTATAAAAAATAGCAAAACCCAAAATTCCCTTGACTTCACTTCTGCCACTGGTGTTATCCATTTCTTTTCTTCCTTTCACAACAAAATCCTTTTTTCCACCTTTGTTTTACTGTTTATTGGTATATATTGAAATGCAAACACTTCATATATTTCATGTACTCATTTGATGAGCTTGGACATATGAATACAACTTGGACATATGAATACTATTACCATAATCAAGATAATAAACACACACATTACCTCCAAAAGTTTCCTTATCTCCATTTTATTTCTTCTTTTATTTTATTTATTTATTCTGAGAGGGGAGGAAAGGGACAGAGAGGGAGGGAGAGAAAGAATCCCAAGCAAGCTCCATGCTCAGTGCACAGCCTGGCACAGGGCTCGATCCCACGACTGCAAGCTCATGACCTGAGCTGATATCAAGAGTCGGACACTTAACCAACTGATGCACCCAGGCACGCCCCCTCTTTTCTTTCTTTTCTTTCTCTCTTTCTTTCTCTCTTTGATCAGAATATTTAACATGAAGTCTACCTCCTGTATTTTTTTTCCTCTTTCAGCTATTTATTTTTATTTACAGTTTGTGTTCAATGCAAATCAATTCATAACATGAGAAGTTACTGTGAATCAAAGCGTAAATACACAAACACAATATGCAATCCAAAATAGATGTATAGCATTCAAGTATGAAACAAAATGGAACGTTCATTAATGCACAAAGTAGCTTGACATCTGTTGGATATGGTTGTTCTGGTGCCGGTTCCTAAAGATGGGAAAACATGACTTCGGTTATCAAGACTACTGTGGCCATATTAGATACTGGGACATCTAAGCATCGGTGTGTGACCATGTGAACAAATGACCTCGCAGTGTGTATTTTTAAAAAGCTTTCTTGTGCATCCAGGCAGTTGTGAAAAGATTTGCTTTCCAGAATCAAGTTCACATTAGGCTTAAGGCCAGGTTCTAACTATGTAAACTATTAACAAACAGTGTTCCAAATGTGGCTATTCTGATTTAGAGTTAAAAAAAGAAAAGTATTTACAGGAAGAGTATAAAAGTTTTTCCGAATTTAAGGTAAGCAAGCTTCCAATCTTCACTTCCCAAATACTTGATTTATAATTTTCACTCCTACACATATTTTGCCTTTTTAATTTCAAGATTTGTTCATTTTACCTTCAAAATATCATTTCTTAAATTGTAAGAAGTATTTAATATACACAGAAACAAAAGACACCTTGAAATTACTTGAGATCAATGTACGTCTACTTCTTGGAATCACTTTAGCTAAATGAATCCGGCACTCTTGTCAAATAGGAATAGGTGATAAGTATATAAGCAAAATTTACTGATTATACTTCAATCTGGGGTAGATTCCAATCAATCATTGCCTTGGTACGTATCAGTTACTATGTAAAAAATCAAATGCCGTGTCAAATCCAAAGCCTCAGAGGAAAGAGTTCAGTTCCCAAGAAACAGTGATAGCTTACCTATGTAAGACTTTGGGGCACCTGGGTGGTTCAGTTGGTTGAGCATCTGACTCTTGATTGTGGCTCAGGTCATGATCTCATGGTTCATGAGTTTAAGCCCCACATTGGGCTTTGTGTTGACAGTGCAGAACCTGCTTAGTATTCTCCCTCCCTCTCTCTCTGCACCTTCCCTGTTTGCTCGCTCTCTCTCTTTCAAAGTAAATAAACTTTTTAAAAAAGTGGTGTCCATATTTAGACACTCTAATTTCTCTTCAGCCATTTACTTTGAAACACATTATATTATACTATATTATATTATACTATATTATATTATTTATTTATTTTTTTTTTAATTTTTTGTTATATGAAATTTATTGTCAAATTAGTTTCCATACAACACCCAGTGCTCATCCCAAAAGATGCCCTCTTCAATGCCCATCACCCACCCTCCCCTCCCTCCCACCCTCCATCAACCCTCAGTTTGTTCTCAGTTTTTAAGAGTCTCTTATGCTTTGGCTCTCTCTCCCAGTCTAACCTCTTTTTTTTCTTTTTTTCCCTTCCCCTCCCCCATGGGTTTCTGTTAAGTTTCTCAGGATCCACCTAAGAGTGAAAACATATGGTATCTATCTTTCTCTGTATGGCTTATTTCACTTAGCATCACACTCTCCAGTTCCATCCATGTTGCTACAAAGGGCCATATTTCATTCTTTCTCATTGCCACGTAGTACTCCATTGTGTATATAAACCACAATTTCTTTATCCATTCATCAGTTGATGGACATTTAGGCTCTTTCCAAAATTTGGCTATTGTTGAAAGTGCTGCTATAAACATTGGGGTATAAGTGCCTCTATGCATCAGTACTCCTGTATCCCTTGGGTAAATTCCTAGCAGTGCTACTGCTGGGTCATAGGGTAGGTCTATTTTTAATTTTTTGAGGAACCTCCACACTGTTTTCCAGAGCAGTTGCACCAGTTTACATTCCCACCAACAGTGCAAAAGGGTTCCCGTTTCTCCACATCCTCTCCAGCATCTATAGTCTCCTGATTTGTTCATTTTGGCCACTCTGTCTGGCGTGAGGTGATATCTGAGTGTGGTTTTGATTTGTATTTCCCTGATGAGGAGCGACGTTGAGCATCTTCTCATGTGCCTGTTGGCCATCTAGATGTCTTCTTTAGAGAAGTGTCTATTCATGTCTTCTGCCCATTTCTTCACTGGATTATTTGTTTTTCAGGTGTGGAGTTTGGTGAGCTCTTTATAGATTTTGGATACTAGCCCTTTGTCCGATATGTCATTTGCAAATATCTTTTACCATTCCGTTGGTTGCCTTTTAGTTTTGTTGATTGTTTCCTTTGCTGTGCAGAAACTTTTTATCTTGATGAGGTCCCAATAGTTCAATTTTGCTTTTAATTCCCTTGCCTTTGGGGATGTGTCAAGTAAGAAATTGCTACGGGTGAGGTTAGAGAGGTCTTTTCCTGCTTTCTCCTCTAGTGTTTTGATGGTTTCCTGTCTCACATTCAAGTCCTTTATCCATTTTGAGTTTATTTTTGTGAATGGTGTAAGAAAAGTGGTCTAGTTTCATTCTTCTGCATGTTGCTGTCCAGTTCTCCCAGCACCATTTGTTAAAGAGACTGTCTTTTTTCCATTGGATATTCTTTCCTGCTTTGTCAAAGATTAGTTGGCCATACTTTTTGTGGGTCTAGTCCTGGGGTTTCTATTCTATTCCATTGGTCTATGTGTCTGTTTTTATGCCAATACCATGCTGTCTTGATGATGATAGCTTTGTAGTAGAGGCTAAAGTCTGGGATTGTGATGCCTCCTGCTTTGGTCTTCTTCTTCAAAATTACTTTGGCTATTCGGGGCCTTTTGTGGTTCCATATGAATTTTAGGATTGCTTGTTCTAGCTTTGAGGAGAATGCTGGTGCAATTTTGATTGGGATTGCATTGAATGTGTAGATAGCTTTGGGTAGTACTGACATTTTGACAATATTTATTCTTCCAACCCATGAGCACAGAATGTTTTTCCATTTCTTTATATCTTCTTCAATTTCCTTCATAAGCTTTCTATAGTTTTCAGCATACAGATCTGTTACATCTTTGGTTAGATTTATTCCTAGGTATTTTATGCTTCTTGGTGCAATTGTGAATGGGATCAGTTTCTTTATTTGTCTTTCTGTTGCTTCATTGTTAGTGTATAAGAATGCAACTGATTTCTGTACATTGATTTTGTATCCTGTGACTTTGCTGAATTCATGTATCAGTTCTAGCAGACTTTTGGTGGAGTCTATCAGGTTTTCCATGTATAATATCATGTCACCTGCAAAAAGTGAAAGCTTGACTCCATCTTTGCCAATTTTGATGCCTTTGGTTTCCTTTTGTTGTATAATTGCTGATGCTAGGACTTCCAACACTATGTTAAACAACAGCAGTGAGAGTGGACATCCCTGTCGTGTTCCTGATCTCAGGGAAAAAGCTCTCAGTTTTTCCCCATTAAGGATGACATTAGCTGTGTGCTTTTCATAAATGGCTTTTATGATTTTTAAGTATGTTCCTTCTATCCTGACTTTCTCGAGGGTTTTTATTAAGAAAGGATCCTGAAGAAAAAAAAAAAAGAAAGGATGCTGAATTTTGTCAAAGGCTTTTTCTGCATCAATTGACAGGATCATATGGTTCTTATCTTTTCTTTTATTAATGTGATGTATCACATTGATTTGCAAATGTTGAACCAGCCCTGCATCCCAGGAACGAATCCCACTTGATCATGGTGAATAATTCTTTTTATATGCTGTTGAATTCGATTTGCTAGTATCTTATTGAGAATTTTTGCATCCATATTCATCAGGGATATTGGCCTGTAGTTCTCTTTTTTTGGGTCTCTGTCTGGTTTAAGAATCAAAGTAATACTGGCTTCATAGAATTTGAAACACATTATAATGAAATTTCTCTTGTCAAGTCACCAATATCTTCCTCCCTCACTGATAATCGTAGGTAATTTCCTAGTCATTTCTCTTTCTTGAAACCCTTTGCCCACTTGGCTTCCAGGACACCACACTCACTGGATTTTCCATCCTCTGCCTTCTACCTTTCTGCTGCTCCTTTTCAATCTCTATGGCTGGTTCCTCCTCATCTCATCACCCACGCTGTTAAAAGTAGACATGCAGTGGGGCACCTGGGTGGCTCAGTCAGTTAAGTGTCCACTTTGGTTCAGGTTATGATCTCACTCATTCGCTAGTTTGAGTCCCACATCGGACTCTCCACTGTCAGCACGTAGACATACTGCCTCCTTGTCTCTCTACACCTCCCCCAGCTGCTCTCTCTCTCTCTCAAAAATAAATAAGCATTAAAAAAAAAGTTGACATGTAGTAGGGCTCATGCCTCCGACTTCTATTTTTTTTTAATTAATTTTGGGGTGGGGGGCAGAGAGAGAGAGAGAGAGAGAGAGAATCCAAGCAGGCTCCAGGCTAACAGTGCAGAGCCTGATGCATGGCTCAATCTCATAAACCTTGAGATCATGACCTAAGCCTAAACCGAGAGTCCCACACTTAACTGACTGAGCCACCCAGGCACCCTATGGGACTTCTCTTTTCTATACACTAGGCCATACCCCCAACACACACAAAGTCCTCAATATTTGTCAAATGAATTAATTAGAATTAATTAGAAATCTTAATTAGAATTCTTTATTCTAATTAATTAATTAATTAATCAATTCTAATTAATTCATTTGACAAATATTGAGCACTTTGTGTGTGTTGGGGGTATGGCCTAGTGCATAGAAATTAGAATGGGGAGGACATGAGGAAACTATACAGACTGACAAGATAAACATGTACAATCATGCTCACTTTTATGCACATTGGTGATAATTATTGTTAAAAATAAGTATTGTTTTTTCTCACTTCCCATATGAAAGAAAAGTGAAGTTCTGCCCTCAGACAACAGTTAAAACATTAGAATTGTGGACTGCTACAAAAAAAATGTGATTTTTTTAACTTTAGTAAATTCCCAGTGATTTTTTAAAATTGTGATATAAAATATTATCATTCTTACTATACACTATTTGAGTACTTGATAATAATCATTTAGGTTTATTAATGATTTCTGTGTCTTGAATTTCAACTCATTACCAGCAGAGGGTGCTACGGATCCACATTTTCATACTTCTGTTTATGAGTTTTGCTGATTTCAAAATCAGCAGGTCTTGACACTGTACATGACATTATCTTACAAATCTATATTAAATGGTAATGGTTCAGCCACCCAAACCGAATAACTTGAGTTTTAAAAATCTGTTGTTTTTTTCCCTTTTTTTGCATTTATTTAAAATGATACTGTACATAGATATGAAACAAAAATTATACAGAAATAATTAAATCTCTCTTCTACTATGTTCCTTAAACTGCCAGTAGTTTTCCTTCCCAAGGTTATCATTGTCTCTAGTTTCTTCATGTATTTATGTGTACATGTGTTTTGCTTTGTGTTTATACTGTATATTATTTAATTTTTTATTTATTAAAAAATACTTCAAATGTTTATTTATTTTTGAGACAGAGACAGAGCATGAGCAGGGGAGGGGCAGAGAGAGGGAGACACAGAATCTAAAGCAGGCTCCAGGCTCCCAGCTGTAGGCACAGAGCCTGATGGGGGGCTCCAACTCACAGACCATGAGATCATGACCTGATCCAAAGTTGGACGCTTAACTGACTGAGCCACCCAGGCGCCCCTATATATTTTTAATCAGAAATGATGTTAGTACTATTCTTTATCTTAGGGTTGATTTACAACTTGACCACATAATTTTGGGATTCCATATTAGTACTTATAAAACCTCTTTTAAAGAACTGTATTTTATTCCAGTGTGTCATTGAACTGTGATTTAATGTAACTAGTCTTCTTTTGAAGGATGAAAAGATTGTTTTCAATATATTGCCATTCCAAACAACACTAAACTAAATATATTTTTCTAATTAGCTTTGAAAATATGTGCAAATATGTCTGTAGGTTAAATTCCTAGAAAAAAAAAAAAACTGGGTAGCCATTTGAAAAACAATGAGGATATATATATTCACTATAAACCAAGATAAATTCTAAATGTATTCAGTCATGAAAGTACTAGGAAAAAAAATGGGAAACTTTTTTGTGATTTTGGAGTCAGGAAGGCCTTCCTAAGGCTAACACAAATTCAGAATTCACAGAGAGAAGGTTGAAATTTGACTATATTAAAAAAAAAATCTGCATGGCAAAAAATAGCATAAACAAAAAATAGAAATGACAATTCAACAAGTGAATTTCTAACACATATTACAAAGACATAAATTTCTTAATATACAAAGAGCTTTTGCAAATTGATAAAATCAAGCCCCTATTGAAAAATGACCGAAGAGGGGCGGCTGGGTGGCTCAGTCAGTTGGGTGTCTGACTTCAGCTCAGGTCATGATCTCACGATCATGGTGTTCGAGCCCCGTGTCGGGCTCTGTGCTGACAGCTCAGAGTCTGGAGCCTGCTTCGGATTCTGCGTCTCCCTCTCTCTCTGCACCTCCCCCATTTGCACTCTGTCTCCCAAAAATAAGTAAACGCTAAAAAAAAAAAAAAGAAAAGAAAAATGACCAAAGATACAAACAAATAGAACATAGAAATACAAATGACTTTTAACACATGAAACTATATTCATAAGGATGGAAATGCAAATTAAAATGGCATCATGCCATATTTCACCTATTAGATTGGCAAAGATCAACACATTGTGTGTGATGAGGGCGTGGGGGATGAAGCAGGCTCACAAATTATTGGTGACAACATAAATTGATAAAATCTATGGAAAGTGATTTGGCAATAGCTGTTAAAATTTTCCAAAGAAGATTAGTAAAGCCTTTTTTTTCTTTTAATCAAATCTCCTTGTTTGAATTAGCTGTACTTATGTAACCAAAAGAAAAGGCTACACAGAATTTAAAAATAAAAACAAAATATTTTGAAAGAGGTATGATGCCCTCTGTGTATTGTGGATAACAATCATATTGGGCTATGGAAATTCATATGACAACTAAAAGTATCTCTTAGTGCATATCGGTCAGTGTTCCTTAGGAAGGAGATGGAAAATTGTTTTTAAGGGGAGGCTGAAAAGAATTTCATTCATGAAGGTGTGGACAGGGTTGAGAGAAGCTGTAAGAAGAAAGGACACCACCACCCCCCGACCCCTCCACGGCATTGGCAGGATGGCTTTAGGAAGCTATTACCTTCCCTAGTAAGTGCAAAGGGTGGGCGGAGGTATAGAACCAAGTAAGGATTGGAACTCCTGCTTTACTTCTGGTTAGATCTGGAAGGGCAACACCTGATTTTCATTCAGCTAATATGTATCTTAGTAGTATCTTCAGGGCCTTGTTTTATTTCCACTTCCCTCCAAAAAGAAATTGCCAAATTTTCTTTCAAAGCGTTCACTTCTGTGTTACTCCTTTTCAGGATGGAATCCATGGATTACCTAATTTCCAATACTTTTGTCTCTGGGATAGTATCTTTATGAAAACTGGCTTCCTGAAGACACTGCATTTGCTAGTTAATTAATTAATTAATTGAAATAAATAAATTAATTAAAAGAAATAAATTTAAAGATGATGACACCCAGAATACAAGGGCACAATAGAGTACATTATAAGAAATAGTGCATTTTACATAGAGCAGGTTTCGAAAAAGAAAATGCATATTAAGTTTGGCTATACCTATACTGAAGGAGGATTCCACTGATTTTCTTTCCTTCCTTCTTTTCTTTCTTCTAATAGCCCCCTCTTCCTTCCACACCCTCCAATCTATTTTTGTTGGACAAAGTGAGTCCCTTGGATCAACCAGATTTAATCTCAGAGATCCAGCCACTGGCTAATGTCTAATGACATTAAAGACTGAGTTAGAAAGAGACATGTGCTATTTGAATACATTTTTTCTTTTTTTCTCACCTAGTTACATGATAAGACTTAATTTCCTTGCAGTGTCCTTCAGTGGTTCTCTGATACAAGACCGTTGCTTTCAGGTCTGGCAATGTCAGGGGCCCTGTCTAGTCAACATGCCTTAAGGGGAAATGACTTAGCAAGTAAACACCATTCTGTTATCAATAATACCTATAGTATATCCCAAAACCCAAAGCCCCATCTTGGTTTTTTGGCCGAGTCTGCATTTTATCCCTATGTACTCTCTCCTGTGTTAACCAAGCATGTGTTTGGGGTTGGAGAAGCTATTTTGGTGAAGAATGGACATTTCTAGCTGCCTGAGGGCAGGTACAGGAGTCACCAGCTTGTGCTGTCCAGGGGCAGAGAGCACAGTATGAGCACATCCTGTTAGAATCATATAAGGCAAACAATAAATAAATAATGGAATAACATGTGCATTGAATTAATTGCACATCCATTGGAATTTATCGCTCAGGCTATTCCTTTCACTACCTTGAGAAACATCAGTGTAATACACTCATCTGGAGGAGGAAGTAAGAGTATAATTTGCCAGACAGGTGATATGGTCTAGTGGATTCAGAATTTTAATATTATTTCTGGCTCCACCATTGGCTTCCTTTATGACTAGGAGGGAAATCTCTCTGGGTGTTGCTAGTTTCGGTATCTGTGGATTGATAAGAAGATCACAAGCATAGATGTTATAATAGTTTACTTCATGGGAAATTAAACAGAGCAAGTCAGTAATAGGAATGTGTTAATTCATTCTTTCTGGGCACTATTTTGTGCTGTAAGAGTACATTTAATACCT
The DNA here is from genome assembly GCF_022837055.1 of Prionailurus viverrinus. NCBI lineage: Eukaryota > Metazoa > Chordata > Mammalia > Carnivora > Felidae > Prionailurus > Prionailurus viverrinus. The sequence continues at coordinate 55,360,071 of NC_062567.1, forward strand.
GAATAAATTAAAGAGGTTTCAGAAAGTGCATCATCCATGTGTTATCTCATTTAGTCCCTGCAGCAAACCCAAGGGGTCGTTCATAATATTGATTTTCTGGATAAAGACTGAAACACAGAGTTAAGTAATTAGTCAGAAGACACAGAACTAATTGGGGAGAGCTGGGATTTGAACTCAGGTTATTTGAATCCAGAGCTCCAACTTGGAACTACTACACTTCCCTTCTCTCTCATCTGGGGACAGAAATGATAACCCACAGGAACAGGAGCATATATATTCCAAAAATAGATTTTCAGAGCACCCGAGTCTGAGTGAGGAAGAGAGAAAATAGAAGAGAAGTAGGAAATCACCAGGGCTCAAGTCTGTGAAGCATGTGATTAGGGACTGAAGTGGTCTGGCTAGCCAAGCCCCAGGGAGTGTAAGCAAAACTGCCAGTTTGAGAACAAAATGTTCCAGTTATGATGCTTCAGGTTGTATGTTGGGAACTCTGATTCTGGTTTGTGTTTTTGTTTGTTTTGTTTTTAAGATGTGTGTCCCCCCCACTCCCCCACCACCGAATATTATTTTCTTGGATGGCAAATAGCATTGCTAAAAAATGTCATTCATTTCTGAATCTGCCTGTATCTTACCTATGTAGACTTACATGTTTTCACTATTCACAACCTCCCACCTACCTCACGGTTGTATCTGTTTACCCAGTGCTGCTAAGCAGCAAGCTTAGTCTCCCCACCTCACAGGTTTGTCCAAGCCCCTATATGCCAACAATAGTGTACTATTTAAAGCCCAGTTTATGTCTCACCTACTTCAAAAACTCTTCTCAGCCCACACTGACCTCCCCCTATCCTGACCTCTCATGGAGTTTAATGTACCACTCCTGTACTTTTTGCTTAATTATTGCACTTTGTATAGTCCATATACTGTGTCCCCCCAACCATATACGGTTCCCAAAAGATGTAATGATAACAGCATTAGTGTTTTAGAAACCATAAAGCACTTGGCCCAACAGATATGTATGAAATTTAACTTAAAAAGTGACTTTTCCTTCATCCTGAATAGAGAGAGTATATTATGGGTGATCTTCATTTTCTTGTTAGCACTGTGGTAGGGAGTGCACCAAAATGGCATCAATACCGGCAAATCAGCGGTCCTCCTTCCTCCTATGTCTTTTCTCAACCTCCCTCTCGAGATCATCGAGAGGACCAGTGAGGCAGGTGCAGCCAATCATTGGCTTCCCTCTTCTCCAGCTGCAGTCTCTCTGCTGGCTCCATATCACTGGTGGAATTTAGCTCCACCCAATTACTTGATCACACAGACCTCCGATCTCTAGTCCCAGTTTTCAGAAGATGGCTCTTGGAGTGCTGGTAAAGTGAAAATAAGGTGGTGAGTTTTCCCCCAAGTGAGTAACTAAACTTTGATGGATGCTGGCTATTAGTCATCTGAGGTCAAGAAGTCCTGTTCTCAACAGGGAAAAGCCATTCCATGGGTAGCCTCTGACTTCTCCTCACTCCCCAACTCAATATGCTTATGATAAAGCTAGGTTCCCCAGAAATGTTGCTTTCACCATAGGCAACTCCCAGAATTGTTTTTAAAGGGACTTTTGGATTCCTAAAGTCCTAAATTGTCATTTCCAGCCTTAGTCATTTTCAATGTGTATTAGTGGAAAATGATTATGTGCTTTTGTAGACCCCAAGAACATGGGAGCACCTGAATTCTTGCAGTTAGATATTTATTTTAGGTCTTCTCCTAGTCTCTGAGAAGAAAACCAGACTTCACATAATAAGAACTGAAACAGAAGAACACAGTGCTGTTTCAGAAGCATACGTGTGACTATGCTATTTCAGGAATTGTTCCAGTATGAGATGTTTATAATAAGTTTGGTGTGACCCAGCCGAAGAGCTTAATATAACTGGGTTAAGTGAATGGTGGGAGGGGAGAGTCCCATTCTATGCCAGCTTGCATTTATTAGTAATCAAACAGGTTTGCAGATGAGACTCCGGAGCGTTTACTAAATCTGGGATTTGTGGTTTGCAAATCATTTTGATTAACAGCTGCTGTCACCTATCTTAGGACAGGAAAAAGTAAGTTTTATTATTTATTACATTAAATATTAGTCACAGACTAAAAACAGTGTTATCTGGCAAATATGAAGTTTACTGGTTAAATAGAAAACCATGCTCTGCCCTCCCACTCAGCCCGCTAAAGATGACTTTCCTGGGAGCATCTCAGTGAACAGATGTTTCTTCTGTTTCCATGAAGGGTTTACTGGCATCTGTTAGTGAAGGGCTCTTTTGGCAAAAGGAGTTTATTCATCTACAAATACACATGGATATTTTAAAAATTTTTACATACATTACTTAAGGGTTTTGCATTAATTAAATCACCAACTGGGACTTGGATGAAATATTTGCCTGAATGTCATAATCAAGTATTGAATGATTATTAAAATATGCCTCCCTGATCTAAAATTTGGAAGCTTAATATTCAAGAAATAATTGTTAGTAAAGGGAGAAAATATTTAAATGGTTGGTAAAGGAAAGATAATTATATTGTCAACATAATCTTTTTTAAGTAAGATTCAGAAGGCTCTCTAAAGAGCTTTTGAATCACCCTGCAATCTTTTCCCAAAGATGCTACTTTAGTATGTCTATATAAATCTTTCTTTGCAAAGAAATTCAACTACTTCCTAGTGATTAAAGAATATTGATATTGAAAAATACAAATTATGCCCTTACGTTTGTCAATTCCCAAAGAACATGAAATATTCTATATACTTTACATAAATAGTGAATTTATTCTAACCTATTGAAGATTCCTTTAGGAAGTCAGAACAAATGTGGAAGATTTCTGTAAGGCTCAAAGAATGTAAATGCCTACAGGTTAACATTGAACATTTAAATCACTGGTGTTATTAGATACATAATGAGTAAACTTACTTTAGGTAAGAAGCAAATAACACTTGTTTTATAAATGTTTCCAAAGCCTCTGAGGCTTTGGACCAGGGAGATGGTAAGAAGTGTTGATTCAAGAGCTTTTACTATTGGCAATTCAGGCAATAATAATAATGGGCTCAGATTCTAGAAATAAGAATAATGAGGTATATTTCAACCAATATGAGAAATAAATAAAATAAGGGAAATAATTGGTTTGGATCATCTCTAACGTGATTTTACACTGAGCTAATATGGATCCAAATGAGAATTCCTGTAGCAGATTTGTGGTCCCAGTTTTCTGTCTATAACCATGGACTTAGCAAACAATATGTATAGCATCATGCACAGTGTGTGATACATAATAGATGCCCCCCAATTTCTCCATCCTTATTTCCAAACTAGGATAACCCCCTAGAATATGCTCCCACAGCCCTGGCGCTTTTCTTTCCCAGTGTGTAATTATATATTTATCCCTGGGTTTTAGGGTTGCTAGATTTATCCAATAAAAATACAAATGCTCAGTGAAATTTGAATTTCAGATAAATAATTTTTCAGTATTTTTCCTGTGCAACTTTTGTGACGTACTAAAAAAATAACCATTGTTTATCTGAAATTCAGATTTTCTTGGGCATCCTGGATTTAATCTGGCATTCCCAGTAGTTTACTTGTTCATGCCTGTACCTCCTGCAGACTACAGGTTTTAGCAGAGCAGATACTCTTTGGAGCAGAGGTATTAGCACTTTTCAGGTACTTGATACATATTGGTTGAATGCCTAAAGGAATGAGTGATGAGAGAGGGAGTGCAGCTGAGATTCAGAGAATTTAAAAACAAAAGTACTTCTTGGGGCACCTGGATGGTTCAGATGGAGGAGCATGTGACCCTTGATCTCAGGGTTGTAAGTTAGAGCCCCACACTGGGTTTAGAGACTACTAAAAATAATAAACTTGGGAAAAACACTTTTTGCCGTTGGGATTTCTACAAGTGTACCATCCACTGTAAATATTCAGTCCGCTAAAACAGATAAAGAAGAAATTGCTTTTAAAAGAGAGACCTCCGGGGCGCCTGGGTGGCGCAGTCGGTTAAGCGTCCGACTTCAGCCAGGTCACGATCTCGCGGTCCGTGAGTTCGAGCCCCGCGTCAGGCTCTGGGCTGATGGCTCAGAGCCTGGAGCCTGTTTCCGATTCTGTGTCTCCCTCTCTCTCTGCCCCTCCCCCGTTCATGCTCTGTCTCTCTCTGTCCCAAAAATAAATAAACGTTGAAAAAAAAATTAAAAAAAAAAAATAAAAGAGAGACCTCCAAGTAACCAATCCTGCAAGTATAATTAACTTTCAGTTTTTAATTTGCAGTTAGTATGTTTTCAAAAAGAGTTATTGCACAAGTTAGACTTGTATTTTTAAGTATTACAGCAGATTGCAGCTAATCTTTTCTATTGAAATCTAGAACTAAAAAAGAGGTTTGGACAGGACAGACTGGAGATGTTTCCAGGCCATATATGGAGGAGGTAGCCCAAATTTTGAAATCTTTATCACATCTTACTTATTGAATTCAAATGTTCTGCTTTATATTAAAAAAAGCAAAACAAGTTAGTGTTGTGAACGTTCGTTAGCTCATGAAGAGCCAGGGTCTTAAGTGTACTCTTTATAAGATTTAGTTTATAAACCACGGAGTGGAGGTCACTTAGGTGAGTCATGGGAGTTTAGGAAACAGATGGTAAAAGGAGAAAAATGCCTTAGAAAAACAAGTAGAAATGCTAGGAACATTAATCTGGAATAGTCGCAAATGCCCACAAGGCAAAGCCCTTCATTGTGGCTTGAACAACTTCCCGCCTCAGTGTTCAACAAGGAGGGTAGACAGGATCTGAGAGTTTGAGGTTCCAGTTTTAGGGTTTCTATTAGCTGCATATCCAACCTTTGCTTCCATTCTCTAGCTCTTGAAGGGAAGCACAGTCATTGAGAATATTGACAGATACTTAATCAGTCTTATAAGACTCTTTACTTGACTCAAGGAAATCAGATGGCTCCTGCTGTGTCCTCACCACAGTTGTAGATTTATTTTTTTTCTTGAATGTTTTTATTTATTTTTGAGACAGAGAGACACAGAGTGAATGGGGGAGCGGCACAGAAAGAGAGGGAGACACAGAATCTGAAGCAGGCTCCAGGCTCTGAGTTGTCAGCACATAGCCCGATGCAGGGCTTGAACTCATGAACTATGAGATCATGACCTGAGCCGAAGTCGGACACGCAACTGACTGAGCCACCCAGGTGCCCCTCCCCCTTTTAAAAAATTTTTAATGTTTGTTTGTTTTTGAGAGACAGAGACAGAGCATGAGTGGGGGAGGGACAGAGAGAGGGAGACAGAATCAGAAGCAGGCTGTAGGCTCTGAGCTGTCAGCACAGGGTGTGTGGGGCTGGAACCCATGAACCGTGAGATCGTGACCTGAGCCTAAGTTGGAAGTTTAAACGACTGAGCCACCCAGGTGCCCCAGTTAGCTGTAGATTCAAAGCATGTGTGTGCACAGGTGAATTCTCTTCTGTCATTCCCTCTACATCACTTCCAACCTCCCAGTTAAGCAATGAGCAGCCAGGGGAAATTATCCAGAGAAAGTGGTAGCTGTGAGTAGTTGAGGGTCAATAGAGCAGCTAGGGTACCAGTCCACAAGCCTGGTAATTGTGTGTGTGATTTATGACTGTGGATTATCAGTGATGCCAACAAAAATGTACTGTGTATCTAGAAAAGAATAGCATCATGGTTTTTGAATACAAGAATTATATGTGTTTTGAGGAAACAGGCATACAGTTTTTTAAAAATTTTGATATAATTTATCATGTCATTTTTTTAATGTTTGTTTATTTGTGAGAGAGAGAGACTGAAAACGAGCAGGGGAGGGGCAGAGAGAGATGGAGACACAGAATCCGAAGCAGGGTCCAGGCTCTGAGCTGTCGGTACAGAGCCCAACACGGGGCTCGTAGAGTGAACTGTGAGATCATGACCTGAGCCGAAGTCAGACGCTTAACCAACTGAACCACACAGGTGCCCTATGCATACACAGTTTAAACAATCCAAGGAGAGAGGATAAAATTTAATTAAATGACAAACATAAAGGGCAATTATTATAAAGCCTGGGAGAGATCACAAAGTAGAGTCCAGTGAGCATACCCTAAATCCAGAATTTCCACAGAGAAATTTTTTTTGGCATTTGGGTCTGGCATTGAAAGATCACCCTTCAATATACAGAAAGGAGGCTATTGTTAAGTTCAAAGGTTTGTTAAGTTTAAAGGTTCAAAGATGATCATTACCTTAAATAGTAAAGGATTCTGCTTGTAGGAGCCTCATTGGCTGCAGCAGGTGTCTGTCATCTTGAAGTAAAATGAAGCCAGATTGTGAGGATTTTTGAGTGTCTTCTTCTAAATACCAGTCTTTCTAAAATACCCTTTCCAATTATAGTTCTTCTTAAAATTTCTGTACCTTTTGTTCATTTTCTATGAGGGTATTTTTAAAAAGAGATCCATGAATGGAAATCTTTTTAAGGTTCTAAAAATCATCACGTTCAAACTCTCTGTAACCAGCTCTTTGTAACTATTCAAACTATGGTAACTCTTGACCTAGATCAATTTAAATTTTGCCAGCTTTAGGCAAAATTTTGGATTTATTTTCAAATTCCCTAATTACTATCTTACAAGAAGTGAGATCATGCTTTTTTTTTTTTTTTTTAATCCTATATCTTGCCATTAAAGAAAATTATGCTGGAGTAAGACACCTCCTTGGTTCAAATCTTAGAGATGTAATTATTAGCAAGCTACTCGACCTCTTTGAGCCTCTGTTTCATTACATGTAAAAGGGATATTTCCACATCTGACAGGGTTTCTGGGAAGTGTAGATACATGTGAAATGGCCGAGATAGGGCATATTTTGTAAGTTCGCGACAGATGAGAACCAGGACAAGTACTCAAATGTGAGCTGCCTGCAGCCTCACCATCATATGTGACATATTGTAAATGTAAAGCTGTATGGTTAGGAGTCTAGCCTCTGGAGCAGGACTGCCTGGGTTCAAATCTGAGCTCCAGCACCTATCTGGGGTGAATTTGGGTTTGTCTCTTATTCTGTCTTTGCTGGAAAATGGAGATAATAGTAATGTTTACCTCATAGGGTGGCTTTGAGAATGAAATGCGTTGATACATATAAAGAATTTAGTATGAAACCTGGCAGGTGGTAAGTACTTTATGTTTGTTAGCTGTTGTTATTTTCTAAGAATTTGAGCGCCAAAGTTAAACACATGGAAAGTTGTTTAAACCAATTGTTTAAAGATATACTATATGTTGACTAACCTGAATTTAAAGAAAAAAAATATATAATATTGGTTTCAGGAGTAGAATTTAGTGATTCATCACTTATGTATAATACCCAGTGCTTATCACAAGTGTCCTCCTTAAGACCCATCACCCATTTAGCCCGTCCCCCCTCTCACCTCCCTTCCATCAACCCCCAGTCTTTTTTTTTCTCTATCGTAAAGAGTCTCTTGTGGTTTGCTTTCCTCTCTCTCTTTTTTCCTTTCCCCTCTGTTCATATGTTTTGTTTCATAAATTCCACATGTGAGTGAAATCATATGATCTTTCTCTGATGGACTTATTTCGCTAAGCATAATACACTCCAGCTCCATTCACATTATTGCAAATGGCCAGATTTCATTCTTTTTGATTGCTGAGTAAACTATTATATAAATATCTGCCACATCTTCTTTATCCATTCTTCAGCGGATGGACATTTGGGCTCTTTCCATAGTTTGGCTATCCTTGATAATGCTGCTGTAAACATCGGGGTACATGTACCCCTTTGAATCTGTATTTTTGTATCCTTTGGTGAATACCCAGTACTGTAATTGATGGATTGTAGGGCAGTTCTATTTTTAACTTTTTGAGGAACCTTTGAACTGTTTTCCATAAAGACATCTTAATCCCTCCAAAGCTGATTTAGGAATAAATAGCACTGCTAAATTATTGTTAGGACAATGCTAACTTAAAACAAAACATGTCTACTTTTACCTGCACTTTAGTCACTTCATCTGCATAATTGGAGGAAGGTCAACAATGGCCTCTGCAAGAAAGGTAACCGACAAGCGACATAACCCAGTGGAAAGCATTTGCAGAAAAATCAGAGCCATCCAAAAGAGAGAAGAGATTTCAGATCCGATTCAACAGATTATCAAATACCAATCTAGCCGTTTTGACGGTCCACAGACTAACTTCAAGAAAGATTTTGAAGAGGTCCTGACGAAAATGGCTGCTGCTATTCCCTGGCCCAACACACGTTTCTCACATTCTGAGAAAGACGATGCCTTCATTTCATATCCTCAAATAGCGTCTCCAAGAACCCTAACAGTTTCTCCTCTCTGCTCTCCTGAGAATGCAACATACTCTGTTCCCTTCACAAGTTCAGAAAACCTCTCAAGGCCAAGATCACAGAGCTCTCAGCATTACACATCTTTGGTATCACAGACCAGGAAAGGGGAGCACTTCTCTAACAAGGATTTGAATAACTATTCTAGTGAAAATAACTTAAGTGCCTTAATACTTGACTTTGATTCAACCTCTGAAAAGCGCTCTGAATGCTTTACTTCTCAGGATTCAGTGGGGAAAAACTTATCTCTAAATGAAGCTGGTAAATATTCATCTTTTAATGTTTGTTCTTCCAATAAAGGAATAAACATATCACTTTCTGAACACCTGAGCTACCCAACCCACATGATTAAAACCTGGATGGAAGCATCCATCTTTCCGTTTTAAAGTATGCTTTTCTTTTTTTCTTTTTTTTTTAATTATTTTTAAAAAAAGTTTATGTTTTAATTGATATATGGTTGACCTATTAATTTCAGATGTACAACATAGTGATTCAACAATTATATATTAAATGCTCATCATAAGTGTAGTTAACATCTGTCACCATGAAAAGTTATTACAATGTTATTGTCTATATTTCCTATGCTGTACTTTTCATCCCCATGATTTATTTTAGAACTAAAAGTTTGTACCTCTTAATCCACTTCACCTATCCTGTCATCTATCTCCCCTCTGGCAATCACTAATTTGTTTTCTGTATTTTTTTTAAGTCTATTTCCTTTTTTTTTTTTTTTTTTAACTTTTTCTAAAGCTTATTATCTTGACAGAGGGAGGGCAGGAGGGGCAAAGAGAGGGAGAGAGAATCCCAAGCAGGCTCCACACTGCCAGCACAGAGCCCAGTGAGAGGCTCTAATCCATGGTCTGAGATCATGACCTGAGCCGAAATCAAGAGTCACTCAACCAGCTGAGTCACCCAGGTGCTCCCTATTTGGTTTTTTAGATTCCACACTTAAGTGAAAGTATATGGGTGTTGTCTTTGACTTAGTTCACCTAACATAATACCTTCTAGGTCCATTCGTGTTATCCTGAATGGCAATATTTTATTCTGTTTTTATGGCTGAGTAATATTCTATTGGAGATATATATATATATATATATATATATACACACACACACACACACACACATATATGCATATATATATATATATTATATCCACACATCTCCTTTATCATTTATCAGAAGACACTTACATTGCTTTCATATCTTGGCCATTGTAAATAATGCTGCAGTAAACATAGGCGTGCATATATCTTTTCAACTTAATGTTTGGTTTTCTTTGCATAAATACCCAGAAGTGCAATTATTAGTTATTTCCATTTTTAATTTTTTGAGGAAACTCCATACTATTTTCCATAGTGGCTGTGTCAGTTTATAATCCCACCAACAGCTCATGAGAGCTCCCTTTTCTCCACATCCTCCCCAGCAATTGTTATTCTTGACTTTTTGATATCACATTCTGACTGATGTGAGGTGACATCTCATTGTGGTTTCGATTTGTATATCGCTGATGATTAGTGATGTCAAGCATCTTTTCATGAGTCCATTGGCCATATTGATGGGAATCATCTTTGGGAGCAGTTCCTCTCACCATTTTTTAATTGGATTATTTGGTTTTTTGGAGTTCAGTTATTTACATATTTTGGATATTAACTTCTTATTGGATATATCATTTGCAAATATCTTCTCCCATTCAATATGTTGCCTTTTCATTTGTTGATAGTTTTCTAAGCTGTGCAAAAGCTTTTTAGTTTGCCATGGTCCCAATACTTTACATCTGATTTTGTTTCCATATCCTGAGGAGAAAGATTCAGAAAAATACTGCTAAGGTCAGTGTCCAAGTGTTTACTGCCTGTGTTTTCTTTTAGGACTTTTATGGTTTCAGCATTTACATTTGATACTTAATCCACTTTAAGTTTATTTTTATGTCTGATGTAAGGAAGTGCTGTAGTTCTTTTTTTTTTTTTTTTTTTTTTTGTGTATAGTTGTCCAGTTTTCCCAGTATCATTTCTTGAAGAGATTATCTTTTTCCTATTATGTATTATTGTCTCTTTTCTATATATTAATTGACCATATAAGTCTGGGTTTATTTCTGGGCTTTCATTTCTGTCCTATTGATCTCTGTGTCTGTTTTTGTGCCAGTACCATACTGGTTTGATTATTGTAGCTTTTGTAGGATGGTTTGAAATCTGGAATTGGGATATCTCCAGCTTTGTTCTTCTTTTTCAAGATTGCATGAACTACTTGGGGTCTCCTGTGGTTCCATACAAATTTTAGTATTTGTTGTTTTTGTTCTTTGAAAAATATTAGTAGTATTTTGAGAGATTGCACTAGATCTATAGAACTTCATTGGGTAGTATGCACATTTTAACAATATTAACTCTTATAATCCATGAGGATGGTGTATCTTTCCATTTATTGGTATTGTTTTTAATTTCTTTGATCAATGTCTTATAGTTTTCAGACTACAGGTATGTCCCCTCTGGTTAAATTTATTCCCAGGGATTTTTTTTTTTTTTGATACAACTGTGAATTGGGTTGTTAATTTCTCTTTCTGTTATTTTGTTATTAGTATTAGTATATAGAAATGCAACAGATTTCTGTATGTTGATTTTTTGTATCCTGAGACTTTACTAAATTCATTTATACTTCTAAGAGTTTTTGCTGTAGTCTTTAGGGTTTTCTGTATGTAGTATGATGTCATCTGGAAATAGTGACAGTTTTACTTTTTTTCTTACTGATCTGGATGCCTTTTATTTTTCTTATCTGATGACTGTGGCTAGAACTTCCAGTACTATATTGAATAAAAGTGGTGAGAATAGACATCCTTGTCTTGTTCCTGATCTTAGAGGAAAAGTTCTAAGACTCAATTTTTCACCACTGAGTCTAATGTTAGCTGTGGGTTTTTCATATAAGTCCTTAACTATGTTGAGATATGTTCCCTCTAAACCTACTAACTCTACTTTGTTGACGTTTTTATCATGAATGGATTTTGTACTTTGTCAAATGCTTTTCCTGCATCTATTGAAATAATCATACGGTTTTTATCCTTCATTTTGTTAATGTGGTGTATCACGTGGATTGATTGGTGCATATAGAATCATCCATGAAATAAATCCCACTTGATTGTGGTGAATGGTCCTTTTAACATACTATTGACTTCATTTTGCTAATATTTTGTTGGGGATTTTGCATCTATGTTCATCAAAAATATTAGTCTGTAGTTTCGTTTTTTGTAGTGTCTTTGATTTTGGTGTTAGGGTAATACTGGCCTCGTAGAATGAACTGGAAGCTTTATTTATTTATTTATTTGTTTGGAATATGAGAAGAATAGATATTAAATCTTTATGTTTGGTAGAATTCAACTGTGAAGCTACCTGCTCCTGGACTTTTGTTTGTTGGGAGCTTTTGACTACTGGCTCAATTTCATTCATAAGTGGTCTGTTCAGATTTTCTATTTCTTTCTGTCAGTTTTGGGAGATTGTAAGTTTCTAGAAATTTATCTATTTTTTCTAGGTTCAATTTGCTGTATATAATATTTTGTAGTAGTCTCCTATAATTCTTTGTATTGCTGTGGTATCAGATGTAACTTCTATTTTGTTTCTGATTTTATCTGAGTCCTCTCTCTCTCTCTCTCTCTTTTTTTTTTGATAAGTCTGGCTAAAAGTTTATCAATTTTGTTAATGTTTTCAAAGAACTTAGCTCTTAGTTTCATCTTTTCTATTGTTTTTTGTTTTTTTTCTAGTCTCTATTTCATTTATTTTCCCTCTCCTCTTTATTATTTCCTTTCTTCTACCTTTGGGCTTTTTTTTTTTTTTTCTAATTCCTTTAGGTGTAAAGTTAGATTGTTTGACATTTTTCTTTCTTGAAGTAGGCCTGTATTGTCATAAGCTTCCTTCTTAGAACTGTTTTTGCTAAGTCCCAAAGATTTTGAACCAACAAAGATTTTGTGTTTCCAATTTCATTTGTCTCCAGGTACTGTTCGATTTCCTCTTTGACTTCCTTATTGACCCATAGGATGTTAGTAGCATGTTGTTTAGTCTCCAAGTGTTTGTGTTTTTTCCATTTTTTCCCCCCTGGTAATTGATTTCTACACTTATAGCTCTGTGGTTGAAAAATATACTTGATATACAGTCTTCTTAAATTTACTGGGACTTCTTTCATGGCCTAATGAGATATAATTTGGAAAATATTCCACGTGCACTTGAATGTGTATTTTGTTGTTTTTGAATGGAATGTTCTGTATCTGTTAACTCCATCTGGTATAATGTGTCATTTAAAGCTGTTTCCTTATTACTTTTCTGTATGGATGACATATCCATTGATAAGTGAGGTGCTAAAGTCCCATGCTATTACTGTGTTACCATCAATGTCTTCCTTTGTCTATTAATAATTGTTTTATGTATTTAGGTGCCCTATATTGGGAGAATAGATATTTATAATTGTTATATTCTCTTGTTGGACTTACCCCTTTTTAATTAGTAATACCCTTCCTTGTTTCTTGTTACAGGCTTTGTTTTAAAGTGTATTTTGTCTAAGTATTTTGTCTAAGTATTGCTACTTAGTATTGTTTTCACTACACAGGTCCCTAGGACCCAGGGTGCCTGATTTGGGGCTTGATCCCCTAGCTTCTCAGGGAGGAACTCCACACCTGTTCTGTACCTCCTCATTATGGGTTGGTGCCACACCAGGGGTTTGGTACTTTACTGTGTCTCTCCCTCTCCTGCTCTTCTCAACGTGGCCGCCTTTTTTGCTTTTAGCTGTGGAAGATCTCTGCCAGTATCTCAGGTCATTACCAATAACATAAAACGTTGATTAATGTATATTTTGTATGTTATATGTATCATATACTATATTCTTCTAATAAAATAAGCTAGAGAAAAATGTTACTAAAGATATCATAAGGAGAAGATACATTTACAGTATTGTACTATATTTTTTGGTGCTATATCTATTTTTAAAAATCCACATATAAGTGGACCCATGTTGTTAAAGGGTCAACTGTAATTGGCACCTTGCTGTGTCCGTGGGAGGAAGTGAGCTCAGGATCCTACTCTCCCATCTTCTAGCAAGACTTACCCTTTCTTTTCCCCTCTCTTAAAAGAAAATCTTGCATGTGAAATGTAAGTATTTTCTATGCTTTTAATTAAAACCTGATAGAAATTTCAGATTGTATTTATAATCATAATCATTGGTATTTCTCTACTGACCTGAAAACAAACTTTCTCTGGAAAAATTAGAACGTTACAATGGAAATACATAGATATAGGGGAGTTAAAATTCATAAAGTTCCCAGATGCCTTGCTAAAAACTATCATTTTAAGTGTGTGTGTGTGTGTGTGTGTGTGTGTGTGTGTGTGTGTGTAGGACTAAAACATATAAGAGCATGTAGAACCAATAAGGTGAGCCAAAAGAGAATGTAAATTTTGCAGGCCAATTTTAATGCAAATTTCAGGAACTCTACTTAGCGGATGCTTGCAGAATCCCATATATGTTAGGCGTGAGAAAGCAAAATAATATAAGCTGACATGTTTTCTGTATAGCTAATTTTTGCTCTCCCTCTATTTGTCTTTAAAATATTTCTACTTAGGGGCGCCTGGCTGGCTCAGTTGGTTAAGTGACCGATTTTGGCTCAGGTCATGATCTTGTGGTCTGTGGGTTCAGGCCCCGCGTCAGGCTCTGTGCTGGCAGCTCAGAGCCTGGAGCCTGCTTTATATTCTGTCTGTCTGTCTGTCTGTCTCTGCCCCTCCCCCACTCATGCTCTGTCTCTCTCAAAAATAAATAAACATTAAAAAAAAATTAAGTATTTCTACTTATGGGGCACCTGGGTGGTTTAGTCGGTTAAGCGCCCAACTCTTGGTTTCAGCTCCAGTTGTGATCTCATGTTTCATGAGTTCAAGCCCCACATCAGGCTCTGCACTGTCAGAGCCTGGGATTCTTTCTCTCTTCCTCTTTCTCTCTGCCCTTTCCCTGCTTGCTCTTGCTCTCTCTCAAGATAAACAAACATTAAGAATAAAATATTTCTGGGGCGCCTGGGTGGCGCAGTCAGTTAAGCGTCCGACTTCAGCCAGGTCACGATCTCGCAGTCCGTGGGTTCGAGCCCCGCGTCGGGCTCTGGGCTGATGGCTCAGAGCCTGGAGCCTGTTTCTGATTCTGTGTCTCCCTCTCTCTCTGCCCCTCCCCCGTTCATGCTCTGTCTCTCTCTGTCCCAAAAATAAATAAACGTTGAAAAAAAAAATTAAAAAAAAAAAAGAATAAAATATTTCTATTTGTGTTACACTACTTTTTCACAGAATGCCTTTAATATTACAGGCAAAAACTCAAATCCTTCTTTCTCTTTTCTATTTGAACACAACTTATTCGTTTTTTCTTTTAATTGATAATGAAACATTCAAGATCAATTTGTGCTTTGTCTATGCAAGTCAACCAGTATTGTAGACTGCTACTTAAATTTGTCTCTTCTGTTAAAATTAAAACAAAATAGCACAGAAAACACCTGGATTTGCAAACTTTCTCCTAATAGGATGGAAACTAGGAGACGATAATGTCAAGAAAGATGTAACCTACAGCACTAAGAGGACTTGTGAAGAGTTACTCACAAGTATTTTTCATGCATGTGACACAAAATGCAGAGGTAAGTTGAAAATTTTCTGCTGAAATATTTGGTAGTGCTCCTTAAGTCATCTGTGCTTTTTATTGTGAGAGAAAGGGAAATGGTTTATGTGTGGTGCTTGCATAGTTGTTTGTGTGATGGATGCAACCTAATTTGGGAATAAGGATGACTATTTAGGTGTTGGTTATTTCCTTGTAATTTCTTAATACCTATTTTGCATACTTTACCAGTGTCTTGAATGATTTTTTTTTGACACTAACTCCAATCATTGGAACTACTAAGTCATCAGTGATGCCTTACAGGAAATATATACCTCAAATTTATAAAACCACTGTACAAAGTTTAGCTCAAAATTGTTAATTTTAGATTTTCACTTCTGCTTTTTTAGACATATGTTCCTTTTAAAATGTCCACAGGTAATTTTTAGTACATAAATAATTTGTGCTCGTTGTAGTAATATACAGCTGAACAAAAGGAGAGGGAAATATATCAGTGATGTTATTTCTTTGAGTAACCATAATTAGTGGGTTTTGTTGTATAACTTTACAAAATTTCATTTATCACTGTTTTTTTTTAATTTGGATTAAAATTTCTTTTAACCGTGTTAACATTTCAAACATAGACAGAAATAGAATGTGATGAACCCTTATATGTTAGCGCAATTATGTTTTATTTTTTTAAAAACGTTTATTAGAAAGAATGCAAGTGGGGGAGGGACAGAAAGAGGGGACAGAGGATCCGAAGTGGGCTCTGTGATGACAGCAGGGATCCATCCCACAAACTGTGAGGTCATGACCTGAGCTGAGGTCAGAAGCTTAACCTAGCCACCGAGGTGCCCCAATTAGGTTTCATTTTTTAACCCCACCCATTTTCCTTTCCTCAACTCAGCATTGTTTTATGATAAGTCTAAAACCTCACATTATTTCATCTGTAAATATTTCAATACATATTTTTAAAACATGAAGACTGATTTTAAATATGACTACAATGCTACTGTCACGACTAAAAATGTAACATAACTTCTTACTATCAAATATCTTGTCGGTGTTCAAAAATCGGTATCTAAGAAAGCTTAATTGTAATTAGTTGCCTGCCTTATCTATCTGTACCTTTCCTATATCTCTTTTTGTGTTATGACTTGTTAACAAAATTGGTTCTACTTTCTCATAGTTTCCAAATTGTGGTGATTATGTGTCTGTGGGAACACTTAACCTGTTTCTCTGTCCCCTATCTTTAGAGGTTTGATCAGATAAAGGTTTGGTTTATTTATTTTTTGACAAGAATTCTACATAGATGGTGTTATGTATTTTTATCAGAGGGCAAAACTATTGATGATTGAAGGCTGTTAAAAAATTTTTTTAATGAGTAAATTGGAAAATCTTATGGACTTCATTAAATGATTCGGGCATCGGGCAACATCCCATCAGCAAGTAGAGGAGAGTTCAGAGGAGATGTACAAAATGGAAGTTTTTTATAGGAAGGAGAGTAGGGAAAGAAAGTTATTAGCCAAAAAAAAAAAAAAAAAAATTGTTCTGGATAAGGTCACTTTCCCTTAGGGGAAGAGCAGGAGGTCTTATCAGGCAAGTTATCTCATCTTCCTTTGGGGGAGGGGAGAGCCCCTATGGCAGACTCCTTGGTTCCCATCAGAAAATTTCTGACTGACTGGGTAAGACTATATCTGGGGGAGGTTGAAACTGCAATTAGATTATGTATTGAACCCTAGTTTGGGAACTTGGCCTAAGAAATGCCATTTTGGAATTTTTAAACAATTCTCCCACTTTGGATCAGACTCTCCACTGAACTGAGAGGTGTGATCAAAATTTAAGGCACTAGCTCTACTCTCAGCTGCTACTCTGTAGTTCTCGAAGCTCTGTTGACCTTCTGTGTGGTATTCACGGGTCATGACATTGTTTTCTCGATTCTTTGTGATATTCACAGGTTATAACTTTAGGTTTGCAGTTTTTAAGTCCGTCATCCTCTTTGTTCTTTTCCTGGCCTTCCAGTCTTAGGGAGATCATTTGCTTGTTGGTAAGCAGCTATGAACATGGATCCAATGTTTTCCAGAGAATATAATGTACCAGGGAGGTTAGAGAAGACGTCTAATCTACAGTGGCTGGTCATACTAGCATGAGGAAACAAGGGACCAACAGAAGGTTGTATACTGATAGACTTCTAAGAGGTTTACAAGGTTTTTGTTAAGGTTCATAGGATTTGCCCAGTGAAGTGGGTACCTTGGTCAATGGAGATTATAGGAGGAATGTCCCATATTTTCTAACTGTATCTTTTCTACCATGCGGGCATTAGCTTTACTTGAGAGAAAGGCTTCAACCCATACAGAAGACATACATCCAATAGCAAGAACATGTTGATAATCCACGCTAAGCAGTGGTTACATGAAGTCCAGCTGCAGGTGTTCAAGGTGTACAGAGGGAGGAAGTCTGAGGCCTCTGGGAACAAAAACCGTTTTCTAGGATTATGGACCTGATAAGTCAGACATGTTTGGGTAGACTTTTTTAACAATATTATTGAAGTCCCCCCATAATGTCTATTCATAATTTGAATGATCTTAAATGCCCTGTGGTGGGTGAAGGAGTGCCAAAACCAAAAAATGGGGTTTGTCAAAAACACAAAAACACACAAAAAAACAAGCAGCTGTCTTGGGTTTCCCATAGCCCCACTGATCTTTGCTTTTAGGCCATTTTTTTGCCCACCTTAATTTCTGAGCAGGAGCAGACTAATTCAGGAGCAGACTGATGCCATGTTACAAGGACATCAGGATGGCAAAAGGCTAGCAATGAGGGGCCTTTTTTTTTTTTTCCTTTGGCAAAAGCAGAATGGATTCCATCCACATGTGCCACAGTCTTTCAGCTACAATAAAGGCTTAGTGTGACTTATTTGGCAATGTTTCCCTTGTCATTTCCATACCCAATAAGCCTGATTAGTTTAACAAATCCTTGGGACTATTGCAGGTCAAAAAGACTTCAGATAGTACTTGATTTGGGGAAAATTTACCAAAAATATTTATTTATTTAAAAAAATTTTTTTTCAACGTTTACTTATTTTTGGGACAGAGAGAGACAGAGCATGAATGGGGGAGGGGCAGAGAGACAGGGAGACACAGAATCGGAAACAGGCTCCAGGCTCTGAGCCATCAGCCCAGAGCCTGACGCCGGGCTCGAACTCACGGACTGCGAGATTGTGACCTGGCTGAAGTCGGACGCTTAACCGACTGCACCACCCAGGCGCCCCCGAAAATATTTATTTTTAAAGGGTTTGAAAGCACTTCCCTAAAAAGGATCATATTTTATGAAAATACTTGGAAAGTAAAAAACTTTTTATAATTTGTTATCAAAAGCAGACCGAAAGTCCAAGAACACTTTGTCCTGTTAAAAGAGAGAAACCAAATTTTAATTTTGTACCAGCTTTAGATACTAAAATTTGTTTTTAAATAAGTTAATTATATTCTTAGTTTGACCACACATTAAAATTTTCTTTCCAAATATTCTTTTTCCATAGACCTTTTATAGCTTTATTCTTTTTTTTTTTTTTTTTTTTTTTTTTTTTTATGTTTGTTTGTTTTTGAGAGAGGAAGAGACAGAACATGAATGGGGAAGGAGCAGAGAGAGAGAGGAAGACCCTGAATCTGAAGCCGACTCCTGTCTCTGAGCTGTCAGCACAGAGCCCAATGCCGGGTTCAAACCCATGTACCATGAGATCATGACCTGAGCTGAAGTCGGACACTTAACCGACAGAGCCATCCATGTGCCCCTCTATAACTTTCTTTTTTATATTCCAATTTTGTCCTTTTTTTTTTTTTTTTTTTTCCTTTTCAGGCAACCAGTTTCCCTTTGGAACAAAATTACTTTCTCCTCCCTCAATAAAAAATGCATATCCATTTTTTTCATACCTTCTCGTACTAAAAATGCATCCTACTTTTCTGGCATAGAGATGTTTTCCTTATTATTTCTAGGAGCTTTAATTACATATATTAGTTAAAATTCTTAACCCTTAGAAGCCTTAATTTCTAGTGAAAACTTAAGAATTAAGCAATTGTGAACTGTTATACCAGCATTCTTTAAATTTGAAACTTTATGAATACACTTCATAATTTCTAAAAGCATATGCGTTTTTCAGTTTTTTAATATAGCACTAACACATCTAAGTGTCATTTAGATTATGTAATGAGAAGCTAAAAGTGGATAAATCTAAATTTAGTATTTGTCTTATTTGGAAATTATCTAGATATTTAATGAACTTAATTCCTCATTTAACCCAACTAAGCAAAACTTTAAGCTTTTAAGTTATCAAAAAGAAATTGGGAAAACTAGAAGTAGACATAAATATTGCTTAAAAGTTCATTTATAAACTTCTATCTTACCTCTATTTAACTTACTTGTCTTTAAAAATTATGTTTAGATTACCCACAGAAACTTCAATAAACAGTAGAAAAATTCAGCCATTATCCTAAGCTATTATTTTTTTTCTTGAAGATCTTGTAAGAGTTAATACGAACTTCTTTGGCTAGTAAACTTCAATTGCTTTATGTTTAATGTTGATAACTCTAAATACATGTCTTTTAATTAAACCATCAACCTTAAGCTAGCTTTTATATCAAATATCTTTCCAAATCATGTGAACTTGAGAAGCATTTGGGTTAGTTTCTATCTTTGAGAGTTTTAGAATGCACAGTTCTTACAAGCACTTGGCACTTGCCTTTAAACCAGCTAAATAGAGCTCTTTTACAAAGCAGTATCATCCAGAGGTAGAAAACCCCACTTACCTACAATAAACACATGGAGACACATGTGAACAGATAGAACTTATAGCTTCAATTTTAAAATAACTGCCATGAAATAGTTACAAAATTCACCAGTTATAAAAGTTGGGTTTGAGTTTTTCTAATACATGAAGTAAGTTAAGGGTATCTCTCTGGATGGCTAAAGCTTATTAAAAATATTTGTGGAGTGGGGCACCTGGGTGGCTCAGTTGGTTAAGTGTCCAACTTCGGTTCAGGTCATGATCTCACGGTTTGTGGGCTCAAGCCTGGTGTCGGGCTCTGTGCTGACAGCTTGCTCAACCTGGAGTCTGCTTCGGATTCTGTGTTTCCTTCTCTCTCTGCCCCTCCCCCACTCACTCTGTCTCTTTGTCTCTCAAAAATAAATGTTTAAAAAGTTAGAAAAAATATTTGTGGAGAAAGAAGATATTTAAGTTTTATATTTCTCTTTGGCAAGTCAAGTCCCAAATGGCCTTTCCCCCTTTTGTTTTTTCTTGATAAGAATTACCTCCCTGAAATTCACATTTTAAAGAGGTGGACTAGATAAGAGTTCCTAGACAAGACCAGGTAGAACATTGGAAACTTACATTCCAAAGGCACATGAAAAAAAAAAAAATCAAGCTCCTTCTAGAAGGAGGAGTGCAGATTTTTTTACACAAACTATTTGAAAGAAATATGGGAGGTTTGGGTTCTAGTAAAAGGATTGATAGTCCTTGAGTTGTTACTGGAACCACATCCTTGGTCCTGTAAAGGCTAGATTTGTAAAATGAGGAGTTATCTTTAATTCCTGAAAGAATTTGGTTGCTGCCTAGATGATGTCAAAGGGCTGACACACCCATCTACCTATGAGAATGTCTTTTTTTCTCTCTGTGTACACTTAGCTCAGGGGCAAAGACCTAAACATTTTATCAGGCTCTGAATATCAGCTTTGAACTTAGTCAAATTTCTGAGTATAAAATTATTAAATCCTTTCAAATATCTTTTCAGTTTTCAGCAGGGACACACAATAAATATTTTTAGCAGTATTAAACAACCTCATGGACCCAAGAGGCTTTCTCTAAGAGTGTGTAAAAGTTATATCCTTACAAGATTTAGTTACTCTAGCTAGTGAAAGCTGGCGAAAGAACTGACAATCTCCCTGTCCCAGGCAGGCAGAAAGCCAAACAACATTCTTAGTGATGCAGGCCGACTGAGTCTGAGTGTAAGGGTTAAATTGTAGTGTAGGGCTAACCTGTAGCCTTGAGAAATAACAGCTTTGTTTTGACACTATAGGTTAAGAGATAACAGCCTTGTCCTATCAATCAAGGGAACAAAAGTTCAAGGAAAATCAACTGGATTAGTGTTTGATTGGATTGGGGCAAGGGCATGTTGAGAACTTTGAAAAAATGGAGCCGGAGGCAGGGTCAAGGAGGTCAACTAGTTGTGGCTTAATGGCAGAAGGTCTGAACTATTTCCACCCCCATCTGGGAACTATTTCTTTGTTCTGTTCCCAGGTGATGATAAGACGATGTGGTCGGCTATAAAAACTGTACCCCGGCCGTTCGAGGCCGCACTCTGATCAAGAATGTCGGTCCCGATCGGTCGGCCTTGCCTCTCATTGCAATAAACTTTACTGTGACTGTCACTGCTGCCTGTAGCATTCTGTTTCAGGAGTCATGTGGATGCCACACAAGGACCTAGGGGAGGGTCCCACACGACCAGCCAAGAAGGTCCTTGGCTTTATGCAGGATAGAAATCAAATGTGAGCTGGAGAAAGTGAAAACAGAGTTTATTGGATAGTGTGAGTGACAGATAACAGCAGACTGGGAGACTTGGAAAGGAGAGAAGAATGAGTCTTACCATTGCTAAGGGTTTATATTAGAAGAGAATCTAGGGGGGCGCCTGGGTGGCTCAGTCGGTTAAGCGTCCGACTTCAGCTCAGGTCACGATATCACGGTCCGTGAGTTCGAGCCCCACGTCGGGCTCTGGGCTGACGGCTCAGAGCCTGGAGCCTGTTTCCGATTCTGTGTCTCCCTCTCTCTCTGCCCCTCCCCCGTTCATGTTCTGTCTCTCTGTCTCAAAAATAAATAAAAATGGTAAAAAAAAAAAAATTAAAAAAAGAATCTAGGGTGCATGTTCCCCCAGAAATCCAGGGTAGGGTCCAGCCAAAGGCAATTGTCAGGTGAACAATAAGTGCTATTCCATAAATTACCAAAGATAAGGGTACTGATGCCAGCATCTGTTTGAAGCTAATGTCCTGGAACATGTTTGGGATCTGGCTCTTAACTGTTATCAGGTGTTTGGGGCCTAGGACAAAACTCAGTGATTAACTTTCTTGCCTCTCCTGTTTCTGGAGTACTAAGTGCAACAGTCAAGAATTCTTCAGTCATTTTACCATGCAACTTAGTAAGTTTATTCAATTCTTTTAAATTTAAATTTTATTTAATTAACATACAGTGCAATATTGGTTTCAGGAGTAGAATTCAGCGATTCATCACTAACACATAACACCCAGTGCTCATCACAAGTGCCCTCTGCAATACCCATCAGCCATCTAGCCAGTCTCCTAGCACCTTCCTCCATCAACCCTCAGTTTGTTCTTCATCATTAGGAGTCTCTTGTAGTATGTTTCTCTCTCCTCTTCCCAACCCCCTGCCCCACTTTCCATATTTCATCTGTGTTGTTTCTTAAATTCCACATATTAGTGAAATCACATGGTATTTGTCTTTCTGTAAATGACTTATTTTGCTTACCATAATACAACCTAGCTCTATCCACATCGTTGCAAATGACAAGACTTCATTCTTTTTGATAGCTGAATATTTCATTATATATATGAATGAATATATATATACATGCATATACATGTACAATATATATGAATGAATGTATACACCACATCTTCTTTATCCAATCATCAGTTGATGGACTTTTGAGCTCTCACCATAGGTTGGCTATTGTTGATAATGCCACTGTAAACAGTGGGGTGCATGTACCCTTTTGAATCTGTATTTTTATATCCTTTGGGTAAATAACTAATAGTGCTATTGCTGGATCTTAGGGTAGTCATACTTTCAGTTTTTTGAGAAATGTCCATAATGTTCTCCAGAGTTTACATTCCCACCATCAGTGCAAGAGGGTTCCCCTTTCTCTGCATCCTCACCAACACTTGTTTGTTAATTTTAGCCATTCTGACAGGCATGAAGTGGTATCTCATTGTGGTTTTGATTTGTATTTCGCTGATGAATGATATTGAGCATCTTTTCATGTATCTGTTAGTCCTCTGGATGTCTTCTTTGGAAAAGGGCTTATTCATGTTCTTTGCCCATTTCTTCACTGGATTATTTGTTTTTTTGGGTGCTGAGTTTGATAAATTCTTTATAGATTTTAGATCCTAACCCTTTATCTGATATGTCCTTTGCAAATATCTTCTTCCATTCTGTAGGCTGCCTTTTAGTTTTGATTGTGTCCTTTGCTATGCAAAAGCTTTTAATCTTGATGAAGTCCTAATAGTTCATGTTTTTTGTTTCCCCTGCCTTTGGTATTGTGCCTAGTAAGAAGTTGCTTTGGCTGTGGCCAAAGAGGTTGCTGCCTGTGTTTTCCTCTAGGATTTTGATGGCTTTCTGTCTCACATTTAGGTCTTTCATTTATCTTATTTTTCAGTATTGTGTAAGAAAGTGGTCCAGTTTCATTCTTCTGCATGTCGTTATCCAGTTTTCCCAACACCATTTGTTAAGGAAACTTGTTTACATTGGATATTCTTTTCCACCTTGTCAAAGATGAGTTGACCATATAGCTGTGGGTCCATTTCTTGGTTTTCTGTTCTGTCCCCTTGATCTATATGTCTGTTTTTGTGCCAGTACCATACTGTCTTGATGACTATAGCTTTGTAATATAGCTTGAAATCTGGAATCATGCCTCCAAATTTGTTTTTCTTTTTCAGTATTGCTTTGGCTATTTGGGGTCTTTTGTGGTTCCATATAAAATTTAGGATTGTTTTTTCTAGCTCTGTGAAAAATGCTGGTGGTATTTTAATAGAGATTGCATTAAAAGTGTATATTTCTTTGGGTAGTATAGTTATTTTAGCAATGTTCTTCCAATCCATGAACATGGAATGCTTTTCCATTTCTTTGTGTCCTCTTCAATTTCTTTCATAAGTGTTCTGTTCTATAGTTTTCAGGGTATAGCTCTTTTACTTCTTTAGTTAGGTTTATTCCTAGGTATCTTCTTGTTTTGGGTGTAATTGCAAATGGGATCGATTTCTTGATTTCTTTTTCTGCTGCTTTGCTATTGATGCATAGAAACGCAACAGATTTCTGTGTGTCGATTTTATAGCCTGTGATGTAGCTGAATTCATGCAGTAGTAATAAAAATTTTTTGGTGGAATCTTTTGGGGTTTCTACATAAAGCATCATGTCATCTGCAAAGAGTGAAAGTTTGACTTCTTCCTTGCCAATGTGAATGCCTTTTTGTTGTCTAACTGCTGAGGCTAAGACTTCCAGTACTATGTTAAATGGTAATGGTGAGAGTGGACATCCTTGTCTTGTTCCTGATTGTAGAGGAGAGGTTCTGTTTTTCCCCATTGAGGATGATATTAGTGTGGGTCTTGTGTATCTGGCCTTTATGATATTGAGGTGTATTCCATCTATCCCTACTTTGTTGAGGGTTTTTATCAAGAATGGATGCTGTGTTTTGTCAAGTGCTTTTTTGGATCTATTAACAGGATCATATGGTTCTTTTCCTGTTGTATCATGTTGACTGATTTGTGAATATTGAACCACCCTACAGCCCAGGAATACATCCTACATGATTATGGAGAATGATTTGTTTAATGGTACTGTTGAATTCAATTTGCCAGTATTTTATTGATAATTTTGGCATCCATCTTCCTCAGGGATATTGGCATGTAATTCTCCTTTTTAGTGGGGTCTTTGGTTTTGCAATCGAGGTAATGCTGGCTTTGTAAAATGAGTTTAGAAGTTTTCCTTCCATTTTTATTTTTTTAGAAAAGTTTCTCTCTCCTTTAAATGTCTGGTAGAAATCCCTTGGGAAGCCACTGGGCCCAAGACTTGTTTGTTGGGAGATTTTTGATTATATTCAATTTCTTTTCTGGTTATGGTTCTGTTCAAATTTTCTATTTCTTTCTGTTTCAGTTTCAGTAGTTTGTGAGTTTCTAGTAATTTGTCCATTTCCTCCAGATTGCCCAGTTTGTTGGCATACAGTTTTTCACAGTATTCTTGTACAATTGTTTGCATTTCTGTGGTGTTGGTTGTAAACTCTCCTCTTTCCTTCATGATTTTATCCATTTGGGTCCTTTCTCTTTTTGATAAGTTGGCCTGGAGGTTTATCAATTTTCAAAGAAACTACTCTTAGTTTCATTGATCTGTTATACTGTTTTGTTTTGTTTTGCTATATCATTTTATTTCTGCTATAATATTTATTTCCCTTCTTCTGGCTTTAGGTTTTATTTCCTGTTCCTTTTCTAGTTCCTTTAGGTGCAAAGTTAGGTTGTATATTTGGACCTTTCTTGCTTCTTGAGATAGGACTGGATTGCAATAAACTTCCTCTTAGGACTGCTTTTGCTGCATCCCAAAGATTTTGGACTGTTGTGTTGCCATTTCATCTGCTTCCATATATTTTTAATTTCTTCTTTAATTTCCTGGTTGACCCATTCATTTTTTAAAGTTTGTCTATTTTTAGAGAGAGAGACAGCAATCAGGAGAGGGGCAGAGAGAGAGGGAATCTCAAGAAGGCTCTATACTGTCAGTGCAGACCCTAACATAGGACTCAATCCCCAAAACCCACAAACCGTGAGAACACAACCTGAACGAAACCAAGAGCCAGACACTTAACCGACTTGTTTTTGTTGATTTTTGAGGAGGGTTCTCTGTGCCTCTTGGGCTTGAATGCTTGTTTCCTTCCCCAGATTAGGGAAGTTCTTAGCTATAATTTATTCAGATAACCTTCTGCCCCCTTTTCCCACTCTTCTTCTGGGACTCCTATGGTATGGATGTTATTTTGCTTTATGGAATTGCTGAATTCCCTAAGTCTACCTTTGTAATCTAATAGTTTTCTTTCCTTCTTCTTTTCAGCTTTGTATTTTCCATAATTTTATCTTCTAGATCACCTATTCTCTCCTCTGCTTCTTCAATGCTCGTTGTAACTATATCCAGTCAGTTTTGCACCTCAGTGAATTTTTTATTTCAGCCTGACTAGTTTTTAGGTCTTTCATCTTTGCACAAGGGTTTCTCTGAGGTCTTCTTTGTTTTTTCTCAAGCCCAGCTAGTAGCCTTAGGACGGTTCTAAATTCTTGTTCAGATACATTGCTTATATCTGTTTTGAGCAAGTCCCTGGTTATGATTTTTTTCTTGACCTTTGTTTTGGGGATAATTCCTCCATGTTGTCATTTTGGCTAAGTTTCTGTCTTTTGTGTGTTTTGAAAGCTTGCTATCTTTCCTGCACCTGAGAGTATGCTCTATTAGAAAAAGGTCATGGGATGCCTGGGTGGCTCAGTCGGTTAAGCGCCCGACTTCGGCTCAGGTCATGATCTTGCGGTCCGTGAGTTCGAGCCCCGCGTCGGGCTCTGTGCTGACGGCTTGGGGCCTGGAGCCTGTTTCGGATTCTGTGTCTCCCTCTCTCTCTGACCCTCCCCCGTTCATGCTCTGTCTCTCTCTATCTCAAAAATAAATAAACGTTTAAAAAAAATTAAAAAAAAAAAAAGAAAAAAAGAAAAGGGTCATACACTGTCCAGGGCTGGGACTTCAGTAAGTGTTTCTGGTGTATGCTGTGTGCACTCTGCTGTTGCATATTGGCTACTCTTTCCCACTGGTCAGTTCTCTGTGGAGCTCCTCTTCGCTTGCAATGCAGAGTGTTTGGACCTTTAACTAGGTGTGCTTTGACTTGTTTGTTAAAATAAACCTCACACCTGTAATGCTGTCTCCCTCAAACCTGAGGGAGAACCTCCCTCCTTCTGCCTGTTCCTGGGTGTTCCAAGTGATCTGACCTCAATACAGTTGTGTTTGAGGTATAAGGAAAGTCCAGGGTCTTCCTACCTCTCTGCCATCTTAACTCCTCCCCAATAAGTGTATTTAGGTAGCACAGGAACAGGACCCATGGGCAGAAAGAGCTACACTTTTGCTGTATGAAGCTGGTTGGTTATATGCTTAGTGCTCAGAGAGGGGACATGCAGGGAGTATTAGATCATAAATATTTTCTTCAAATTTCTATTCATAAAACTACTTTTGTAAGAGCTCTCTGGTGCTTATCATTCAGCTCAATTTTAACTATTGGTGAGAAGTACAGGCAGTCATGAGTCCCTTTAAGAACATAGCAACCAGCATGTATTATCAAAACTATGCAGGCTGTAGGTAAGCCTTCTGGGCTAAAGGCAAACATTTTTCTGCTTCTATCATCACCCCTTGAAGTGGGAACATAGTTCCTTTGGCTTATTCAGAGGCAAAATATGCAAAATACATAAGTGAATGGGGCCTACCAGAAAAACAACAGAGATGGAATATTTATAAAATGTAATCCCTTTAGCTTTCTTCATTAGAACATAAAATGAGACAAACAAGCAAGAAAGAGTTATTTCTAGGAGACAAAGAATCAGTAACCAATGGGTCTGGATTTGGGAAAGAAGGAAAACATGAATTTTTACTTCTGTCTTTTGAATGGACTCAGGAGGTAATCTATTTAGAAAAACCCTTGAGGATCCTTCCTAAGTTTAGGAAATTCTTTCTTTTAATCTTTTTGTTTAAAAACATTTTTAATGCTTATTTTTGAGAGAGAAACAGCATGTGAGCAGGGGAAAGACAGAGAGAGGGGGAGACACAGAATCCGAAGCAGGCTCCAGTCTCTGAGCTGTCAGCACAGAGCCCAGTGCAAGGCTTGAACCCACTAACCATGAGGTCAAGACCTGAGCTGAAGTCAGACACTTAGCTACGACCCTTAGTTCAGCCTTTGGCCAATGCCTGATGAGGATCTGTGATAGCGCTGAATGGTCTTATTTTATTTATTTTTACTGAAAAAAATGTTTGTTTATTTTTTAGAGAGAACATGAGCAGGGCAGGGGCAGAGAGAGAGGGAGAGAGAGAATCCTGTGCTGACAGTGCAGAGGATGACGTGGGGCTCAAACCCACGAACATGAGATCATGACCTGAGCCAAAATTGAGTCGGATGCTTAAGAGCCTGAGCCACACAGGCACCCATGAATGGTCTTATTTTAAAATGTAACTGGTTAATAGGCTCTTTAGAGTGGAAAGGCAATTCAGATATAGGATTGCTAGGATGATTTCTCAAAGGATAGAGGGAACAGTAGGGGTTGCATCAGTCTTACAGTCTTATTTTAGGTATATTGTCTCTTCATTAGCCTTTTCTAATGAATCTTTCTGTGGAACAACTCTGGAATTTTGAAACCTTTTGGAGGCATCTGCATGCCAATTAAAACAGGTTTCCCATTGTATTTAATTTGGGAACTCTTGCTTTCAAGTGCACTTCTTAAATAATCTTATCTAATGTTCCTCATAATGGCCATTGTATTTCTAGGTCAAAATATCATTGAGGGCTGGGAGAAGTTTGGTAGGACCCCAGCTGCAAATGGAGTTAACCATATTTCTGTTCAGCCATAGCTACCTGCAAATGAAGTGCAACTCACATGTCTGTCTGGCCTTATTTTGAGGCCTCCAACCTGACAGTTACCAAGCCAAGTTCCACAGGACGTAAAACAAGCTTGGTATGGTTTTGTCATTTTTGCTAGATAGCTGAAATTTCTGGGACTATAGTTCTTAGGCACAAAGTAAGCAGGTGTGCAGGAAGGTGGCATACATGACTCTTCAGAATTTAAAATCGCATTAGCTAGGACTGTGGCTTTCTCAGGGCCAAACTAATACCTAAAAAGGATGTGCCACAGGGTTGGGGTTTATGTGTGTTTTATTGTATACCTTGTTGTACAGAAGTTTCCTTGCAGTTTGGCAAGTGACCTAGTGTCTATCTAACTCATTCTGTGACCAATGTATTCTGTTATGGGAATCTTTTTGAGGTGGCTACTGCTCTAACAGCCTTTGAACGCTCAACCTATGCCTACCAAGTTTTGCATCTTTTTGGCTTCTGAGATTCCTGCTCCTTTATCTACACAAAACAAAGCAAATAAACATTGTGCACCTTAATGTATCAATAGTAACCAAGAAATGATACTGGGTCCTGGCCACAAGAAGACACATGTGCACCAGCAATAATTCCTGTGGAACTCGGTCAAGTTTTCCACCATGGGAATTGTGGTCTGAAAGGCTAAGAGTTTAGCTCCAGGCAGACTGTTCTGCCAGATCACTTGGGCTCTGGGCAGAACCACCAGCTCCACTGGGCTCTGGGCAAATATGCTAGGTCAACTGGGCTTCAGACAAATATGCCAGCTCAATTGGACTTGGGGCATAACTCTCTGCCAGCACAAGCTGACCTGCCCTGTGAGGGAAAGCCAATTAGATTGGGAGCTTAAACGCAACATAGGGCAGAACTCAGAACTAAGGAAGTTACCCACAACCCCTGGAAATGACAAGAAAGACAGTGAACTCAGATGGTTTGTGCGTACCATGCCTGTGTTTCTCACTGTCCCCAAATGCTACTGGAAGTTTACTTTGGATCTCACTGCTGCCACAAAATCTGTTAAAAAACAAAATCAACTGAGTAAATTTGAAGATCTAATTGACTTTATTAAATGATTTATGAATCAGGCAGCATCCCATCCACCAAGTAGCAAGGGATTCAGAGATGTACAATATAGAAGGTTTTTATAAGGAGAGTGGGGCAAGAATATTATTAGCAGAAGAAAAGAATTATTCCAAGCAAGGTGACTTTCCCTTAGGGGGAAGAGTGCAGGAACTGGGAGGGATTGAAGGGGAGGTTGCAGATTATACCTCTCCTTCCTTCAGGGGATGGAGAGGGCCTATGTGGTGAACTCATTGGTGCCCATCAGAAAATTCCTCCTTGACCAGTTAAGAAGACTACATTTCTGGGGAGATTGAAACTGCAATTAGATTAGGTACTGAGCTCTGGTGTAAGGACTTGGCCTAGGTGAGACCATTTGGGGTCTGTGGTTTGCTTTTTAATAAAGCCTACATCTATTCTCTCGTTAGGTGTTACAAATGGTGATATTCTATCATTCCTTCCTAATTTATCAGCTGGAATAATTGATAAAAAAAAAAAAAAACTCCCCTGCTTCATCAACTATTGGCTGTCCTAGGTCTTTCTTCCAAAGGAGAAGCAAGATAAAAGCTTGATTGTGTTTCTGATCACTTAAGGGTAGATTGCAGTTACTGTGCCTTCTTGCCCCTAAGAACATCAGAATATATTTCCAATAAATAAAGACATTTGCTTGCATGACTACAGAATAATGATCAAAATCAGGATGTTTAACACTATTACAATACTATGATTTAATTCAAAGTTCTATGTTCAAATATTCTCAGTTGTCCCAAACATATACTTTATAGCTTTTTGGTTTCCTGGTCCAGGATCCAGTTCAGTTCACATATTTAGTTGTCAAAGCTCATTAGTTTCCTTACATCTGGAGAGTTTCTCAATTCCTTGTCTTTTATGACCTTGAATTTTTTGAGGAATATAGGCCAGTTACTTCGTAGAATGATATTTTCTCTTGATTATTCAAGTTCTGTATTTTCACAGACATACAACAGCAGTGATGTTGTGTTCTTAATACTACATATCAGGATTTAAAATCTTGATCACTTGATTGGTTTAGTGTCTGCCAAATTTCCCCATTGCAAAGTTACTATTGTTCCTTTGTAATTAATAAATAATTTATGTGAAGATACTTTGAATCTATGTACATCCCCTATTCCTCATCAGACTTTCATTCACTAGTTTTAGTACCTATGATATTGTGCTTTATTTTTTTTTTTATTTTTTTTTCTGAAATTTATTGACAAATTGGTTTCCATACAACACCCAGTGCTCATCCCAAAAGGTGCCCTCCTCAATACCCATCACCCACCCTCTCCTCCCTCCCACCCCCCCCATCAACCCTCAGTTTGTTCTCAGTTTTTAACAGTCTCTTATGCTTTGGCTCTCTCCCATTCTAACCTCTTTTTTTTTTTTTTTTTCTTCCCCTCCCCCCATGGATTCCTGTTAAGTTTCTCAGGATCCACATAAGAGTGAAACCATATGGTATCTGTCTTTCTCTGTATAGCTTATTTCACTTAGCATCACACTCTCCAGTTCCATCCACGTTGCTACAAAAGGCCATATTTCATTTTTTCTCATTGCCACGTAATATTCCATTGTGTATATAAACCACAATTTCTTTATCCATTCATCAGTTGATGGACATTTAGGCTCTTTCCATAATTTGGCTATTGTTGAGAGTGCTGCCACGAACATTGGGGTACAAGTGGCCCTATGCATCAGTGCTCCTGTATCCCTTGGATAAATTCCTAGCAGTGCCATTGCTGGGTCATAGGATAGGTCTATTTTTAATTTTCTGAGGAACCTCCACACTGCTTTCCAGAGCGGCTGCACCAATTTGCATTCCCACCAACAGTGCAAGAGGGTTCCCGTTTCTCCACATCCTCTCCAGCGTCTATAGTCTCCTGATTTGTTCATTTTGGCCACTCTGACTGGTGTGAGGTGATATCTGAGTGTGGTTTTGATTTGTATTTCCCTGATAAGGAGCGACGCTGAACATCTTTTCATGTGCCTGTTGGCCATCCAGATGTCTTCTTTAGAGAAGTGTCTATTCATGTTTTCTGCCCATTTCTTCACTGGGTTATTTGTTTTTTGGGTGTGGAGTTTGGTGAGCTCTTTATAGATTTTGGATACTAGCCCTTTGTCCGATATGTCATTTGCGAATATCTTTTCCCATTCCGTTGGTTGCCTTTTAGTTTTGTTGGTTGTTTCCTTTGCTGTGCAGAAGCTTTTTATCTTCATAAGGTCCCAGTAATTCACTTTTGCTTTTAATTCCCTTGCCTTTGGGGATGTGTCGAGTAAGAGATTGCT
Source organism: Prionailurus viverrinus (assembly GCF_022837055.1). Lineage (NCBI taxonomy): Eukaryota > Metazoa > Chordata > Mammalia > Carnivora > Felidae > Prionailurus > Prionailurus viverrinus. Next base: position 55,391,764 of record NC_062567.1, read on the forward strand.
ACGGCTGAGGTCAGAGAGGTCTTTTCCTGCTTTCTCCTCTAAGGTTTTGATGGTTTCCTGTCTCACATTTAGGTCCTTTATCCATTTTGAGTTTATTTTTGTGAATGGTGTGAGAAAGTGGTCTAGTTTCAACCTTCTGCATGTTGCTGTCCAGTTCTCCCAGCACCATTTGTTAAAGAGGCTGTCTTTTTTCCATTGGATGTTCTTTCCTGCTTTGTCAAAGATGAGTTGGCCATACATTTGTGGGTCTAGTTCTGGGGTTTCTATTCTATTCCATTGGTCTATGTGTCTGTTTTGGTGCCAATACCATGCTGTCTTGATGATGATAGCTTTGTAGTAGAGGCTAAAGTCTGGGATTGTGATGCCTCCTGCTTTGGTCTTCTTCTTCAAAATTCCTTTGGCTATTCGGGGCCTTTTGTGGTTCCATATGAATTTTAGGATTGCTTGTTCTAGTTTCGAGAAGAATGCTGGTGCAATTTTGATTGGGATTGCATTGAATGTGTAGATAGCTTTGGGTAGTATTGACATTTTGACAATATTTATTTTTCCAATCCATGAGCAGGGAATGTCTTTCCATTTCTTTAAATCTTCTTCAATTTCCTTCATAAGCTTTCTATAGTTTTCAGCATACAGATCCTTTACATCTTTGGTTAGATTTATTCCTAGGTATTTGATGCTTCTTGGTGCAATTGTGAATGGGATCAGTTTCTTTATTTGTCTTTCTGTTGCTTCATTGTTAGTGTATAAGAATGCAACTGATTTCTGTACATTGATTTTGTATCCTGCAACTTTGCTGAATTCCTGTATCAGTTCTAGCAGACTTTTGGTGGAGTCTATCGGATTTTCCATGTATAATATCATGTCATCTGCAAAAAGCGAAAGCTTGACTTCATCTTTGCCAATTTTGATGCCTTTGATTTCCTTTTGTTGTCTGATTGCTGATGCTAGAACTTCCAGCACTATGTTAAACAGCAGCGGTGAGAGTGGGCATCCTTGTCGTGTTCCTGATCTCAGGGAAAAAGCTTTCAGTTTTTCCCCGTTGAGGATGATGTTAGCTGTGGGCTTTTCATAAATGGCTTTTATGATGTGTAAGTATGTTCCTTCTATCCCGACTTTCTCAAGGGTTTTTATTAAGAAAGGGTGCTGGATTTTGTCAAAGGCCTTTTCTGCATCGATTGACAGGATCATATGGTTCTTCTCTCTTTTTTTGTTAATGTGATGTATCACGTTGATTGATTTGCGAATGTTGAACCAGCCCTGCATCCCAGGAATGAATCCCACTTGATCATGGTGAATAATTCTTTTTATATGCCGTTGAATTCGATTTGCTAGTATCTTATTGAGAATTTTTGCATCCATATTCATCAGGGATATTGGCCTGTAATTCTCTTTTTTTACTGGGTCTCTGTCTGGTTTAGGAATCAAAGTAATACTGGCTTCATAGAATGAGTCTGGAAGTTTTCCTTCCCTTTCTATTTCTTGGAATAGCTTGAGAAGGATAGGTATTATCTCTGCTTTAAACGTCTGCTGGAACTCCCCTGGGAAGCCATCTGGTCCTGGGCTCTTATTTGTTGGGAGATTTTTGATAACCGATTCAATTTCTTCGCTGGTTATGGGTCTGTTCAAGCTTTCTATTTCCTCCTGATTGAGTTTTGGAAGAGTGTGGGTGTTCAGGAATTTGTCCATTTCTTCCAGGTTGTCCAATTTGTTGGCATATAAGTTTTCATAGTATTCCCTGATAATTGTTTGTATCTCTGAGGGATTGGTTGTAATAATTCCATTTTCATTCATGATTTTATCTATTTGGGTCATCTCCCTTTTCTTTTTGAGAAGCCTGGCTAGAGGTTTGTCAATTTTGTTTATTTTTTCAAAAAAACAACTCTTGGTTTTGTTGATCTGCTCTACAGTTTTTTTTAGTTTCTATATTGTTTATTTCTGCTCTGATCTTTATTATATCTCTTCTTCTGCTGGGTTTAGGCTGTCTTTGCTGTTCTGCTTCTAGTTCCTTTAGGTGTGCTGTTAGATTTTGTATTTGGGATTTTTCTTGTTTCTTGAGATAGGCCTGGATTGCAATGTATTTTCCTCTCAGGACTGCCTTTGCTGCGTCCCAAAGCGTTTGGATTGTTGTATTTTCATTTTCGTTTGTTTCCATATATTTTTTAATTTCTTCTCTAATTGCCTGGTTGACCCACTCATTCGTTAGTAGGGTGTTCTTTAACCTCCATGCTTTTGGAGGTTTTCCAGACTTTTTTCTGTGGTTGATTTCAAGCTTCATAGCATTGTGGTCTGAAAGTAAGCATGGTATAATTTCAATTCTTGTAAACTTATGAAGGGCTGTTTTGTGACCCAGTATATGATCTATCTTGGAGAATGTTCCATGTGCACTCGAGAAGAAAGTATATTCTGTTGCTTTGGGATGCAGAGTTCTAAATATATCTGTCAAGTCCATCTGATCCAATGTCTCATTCAGGGCCCTTGTTTCTTTATTGACCGTGTGTCTAGATGATCTATCCATTTCTGTAAGTGGTGTATTAAAGTCCCCTGCAATGACCACATTCTTATCAATAAGGTTGCTTATGTTTATGAGTAATTGTTTTATATATTTGGGGGCTCCGGTATTCGGTGCATAGACATTTATAATTGTTAGCTCTTCCTGATGGATAGAGCCTGTAACTATTATATAATGTCCTTCTTCATCTCTTGTTACAGCCTTTAATTGAAAGTCTAGTTTGTCTGATATAAGTATGGCTACTCCAGCTTTCTTTTGGCTTCCAGTCGCATGATAAATAGTTCTCCATCCCCTCACTCTCAATCTAAAGGTGTCCTCAGGTCTAAAATGAGTCTCTTGTAGACAGCAAATCGATGGGTCTTGTTTTTTTATCCATTCTGATACCCTATGTCTTTTGGTTGGCGCATTTAATCCATTTACATTCAGTGTTATTATAGAAAGATACGGGTTTAGAGTCATTGTGATGTCTGTATGTTTTATGCTTATAGTGATGTCTCTGGGACTTTGTCTCACAGGGTCCCCCTTAGGATCTCTTGTAGGGCTGGTTTAGTGGTGACAAATTCCTTCAGTTTTTGTTTGTTTGGGAAGACCTTTATCTCTCCTTCTATTCTAAATGACAGACTTGCTGGATAAAGGATTCTCGGCTGCATATTTTTTCTGTCTAGCACCCTGAAAATCTCGTGCCAATTCTTTCTGGCCTGCCAAGTTTCAAAAGAGAGATCAGTCACGAGTCTTATAGGTCTCCCTTTATATGTGAGGGCACGTTTACCCCTTGCTGCTTTCAGAATTTTCTCTTTATCCTTGTATTTTGCCAGTTTCACTATGATATGTCATGCAGAAGATCGATTCAAGTTCCGTCTGAAGGGAGTTCTCTGTGCTTCTTGGATTTCAATGCCTTTTTCCTTCCCCAGTTCAGGGAAGTTCTCAGCTATTATTTCTTCAAGTACCCCTTCAGCACCTTTCCCTCTCTCTTCCTCCTCTGGGATACCAATTATGCGTATATTATTTCTTTTTAGTGTATCACTTAGTTCTCTAATTTTCCCCTCATACTCCTGGATTTTTTTATCTCTCTTTTTCTCAGCTTCCTCTTTTTCCATAACTTTATCTTCTAGTTCACCTATTCTCTCCTCTGCCTCTTCAAGCCGAGCTGTGGTGGTTTCCATTTTGTTATGCATTTCGTTTAAAGCGTTTTTCAGCTCCTCGTGACTGTTCCTTAGTCCCTTGATCTCTGTAGCAAGAGATTCTCTGCTGTCCTGTATACTGTTTTCAAGCCCAGCGATTAATTTTATGACTATTATTCTAAATTCACTTTCTGTTATATTATTTAAATCCTTTTTGATCAGCTCGTTAGCTGTTGTTATTTCCTGGAGATTCTTCTGAGGGGAGTTCTTCCGCTTGGTCATTTTGGATAGTCCCTGGTGTGGTGAGGACCTGCAGGGCACTTCCCCTGTGCTGTGGTGTATAACTGGAGTTGGTGGGCGGGGCCGCAGTCAGACCTGATGTCTGCCCCCAGCCCACCGCTGGGGCCACAGTCAGACTGGTGTGTGCCTTCTCTTCCCCTCTCCTAGGGGTGGGATTCACTGTGGGGTGGTGTGGCCCGTCTGGGCTACTTGCACCCTGCCAGGCTTGTGATGCTGGGGATCTGGCGTATTAGCTGGGGTGGGTAGGCAAGGTGCTCGGGGGCAGGAGGGGCAGGCTTAGATCGCTTCTCCTTAGGTGATCCACTTCAGGAGGGGCCCCTCTTCCGTGGGCCTCTCGTCTGCGTTTGGCTCCGGCGACTCCGTTCTGCTAATCCTCTGGTGGTTTTCTGGGTTATTTAGGCAGGTGTAGATGGAATCTAAGTGATCAGCAGGACGTGCGGTGAGCCCAGTGTCCTCCTAAGCCGCCATCTTGCCGCTGATATTGTGCTTTATAATAAAAAATACATATTTGGTGTTTTTTTTTTTTTAATTTTTTTTCAACGTTTTTTATTTATTTTTGGGACAGAGAGAGACAGAGCATGAACGGGGGAGGGGCAGAGAGAGAGGGAGACACAGAATCGGAAACAGGCTCCAGGCTCCGAGCCATCAGCCCGGAGCCCGATGCGGGGCTCGAACTCACGGACCGCGAGATGGTGACCTGGCTGAAGTCGGAAGCTTAACTGACTGCGCCACCCAGGCGCCCTACATATTTGGTTTTTGTCCCATTTCTGGCACTGAGCTCCTAAAACCGTAGGAATTTCCTAAATGATGAGTGCAATAAAGGTGTCTTTGGTTATGTTAACGAGGTGACTTTTGGGCCCCACATAAGGATGGGGACTGGTTGCTAGAGGAGATAACCACATGATGAGAATGTCGGAAATTTAAGCCACTCCTTCCTGACCTCCAGATGGGAGAGGGGCTGGATATTGAGTTCAATGATCAATGACCAATGATTTAATCAATCCTGCCTGTATTATAAAGCCTAAAAGGAGACCTAAAAGCAGGTTTGGAGAGCATCCATGTTGGTGAACATGTGGATATTTGGAGAGAGTGATGTGTCAGGGTGAGGCTGGAAGCTCGGTGACCTTTCCCCATACCTTGTCTTATGCATCTCTTCCATCTGGCTGTTACTGAGTTATACACTATTGTAATTAACTGGGGATCTAGTAAGTGCAATGTTTCTCTGAGTTTTGTGAGCCACTCTAGCAATGATCAAACCCAAGGAGGTGGTCATGGTAACATTCAGTCCATAGCAGGTCAGTGAGAAGTACAGGTGACATCCTGACTTGAGATTGGCATCTGAAGGTTGTAGGGATGGGTTTTATGGGATCTGACACCATCACCAGATAAAAAGTGTCAGAATTAAGTTGAATTATAGGGCACCCAGCTAGTACCCAAGAATTGCTTGGATGTATATGGGGAAAAAACCTACATGTTGGAATTTGTGATTAGAAACAGAGCATCCATTGATCTTTCTTGCCTAATTCAATTACTACTATAAATGTGGCCAAATAGAAATTTTTTTAATCTCCATTTTTTCTATATTTATTACTTGTCAACCTACCATAAGGATTTTACCTTCTTCCTAATTTTTTTTTTTTTTATGTTTTATTTTTGAAAGAGCAAGCATGAGCACACGAGTAGGGGAAGGGCCCAGAGAAAGGGAGACAGAGAATCCGCAGCTGCCTCCACCCTGTCAGGACAAAGCCGGATGTGGGGCTCAAACCCACGAACCATGAGATCATGACCTGAGCTGAAGTTGGACATTTAACCAACTGAGCTATCCAGGTGCCCTTACCTTCTTACCAATTAATAAGTTAATATCACTATGAATTTGCAGATTCTTATATTCAGTGGTTTATGATCTGTTGCTATCATTTATTTTGAAGCTCAAATTGTCCCAGAGTTGGCCATCAGGATATTCTTTAAGCTGGCTCCTATGTCTGTTTGGTACATCTTTCTTTGAGTGTTTCATTACTTCCTGGTATAGCCAGATGTCCCAGGTACTAATACTTTTTATATGTCCTCACTGTTTTTAATAGCTTCCTTATTTTTCTTGTTGTTATCAAAGTCTCCAGGATGGGGCGCCTGGATGGCTCAGTCCGTTAAGCGTTCGACTTCCGCTCAGGTCATGATCTCGCGGTCTGTGGGTTGGAGCCCACGTTGGGCTCTGTGCTGACAGCTCAGAGCCTGGAGCCTGTTTCAGATTCTATGTCTCCCTCTTCCTCTGACCCTCCCCTGTTCATGCTCTCTCTCTCTCTGTCTCAAAAATAAATAAATGTTAAAAAAATAAAATTAAAGAAAAGAAGTCTCCAGGCTTGTCTTGTACATTTCCTGCCCCACTTTTGAATCATTTATTTCTTCAAGTTATCCATGGCTCTTTTTCATGAAAATAATAGAGACCATAATCTGGAGGCAAAGGATTGTTGTTATTTATGGGCCTTTTCAGTAGTCAGGTCTAGGAAGTACTTAAATATTTGGAAGATAAAATACATTTTGAGTTCATCAACCTCCTTCCAATGCAAATTTAGCAGTATAGGGGTTTTACTTATCTCTTCCATACCTGTATTTCCTTTGTCACCCATAGAAAATCCTAGTCTTCAACGAAACCAATATAAATGCTCATTTGCTTTATTCTACAATACACACACGACAATTTTAGAATAATAATACCCAAACTACTTGTATTTTTCCTGTTGCTGAATTACCACAAATTTGGTGGCTTGCAACAAGCCACGCCTTCTGTGGAGCAGAATTCCATGTGCAGCTTAGCTGGGTCTTCTGCTAAGGAACTCACAAGCTGCAATGAAAGTGTTGTCTGGGGCAGCTGTCTTATCTGTGGTTCAACAGGGGAATGGCCTGCTTTTGGTGGCAGAATTTAGTTCTTTGTGGTTATAGGATTGAGGGCCTCAGATTCTTCCTGCTGTCAGCTAGAGGTGTCCCTGTTTCCTGCCAGCTGGGCCTCTCAGCACAGAAAGGCCATAACACAGCTCCTTCAAATAATTTTGCTCCTTCAAAGCCAGCACGGGCGTGACTCTAGCAGGTCAACAGCTGTAATCTTATGTACCTTAATTATATAACTACATACACGTATGCCCCATCACCTTTGCAATGTTCTACTGGTGAGAAGCATGCCCACACTCAAGGGGAGGGAACTGCACAAGGGTGTAAACATCAGGGGGCAGGGATCATAAGGGACGCCCTAGATTCTGTGTGCCTCACTACTGCAATATGACTGCTAAAAATGGTTTAAGATTTTTGGGTCATTCTTTTTTTCTTAAGCTACATACCAGTATATTCCCTAAGTATGTATGGGAATGTTTCCAGACTTTTTTTTAGAATCAGCTTTTTCTCATATAATTTTGAGTGCTCATCTGTGTCCACAAATTTTCTTCATATACTATACTTTTTGGGGGGATATATCATATTTTACTTAACCAGTTTATCTCAGTTGGATGTTATTTTTTTTTGTTATAAACAGCATCACAATGAATATTCTTGTGGGAAAACATTTTCATGCACCCTTTAATTATATTGTTAAGATGAATGATGCCTATTTATTCCCAGAAAGCTTCTCTGCTTGGGCAGGATTTAAGGAACTATTTCCCTGAAGAAAATAAGGAAACTCCACTGCAGAGAGATATTAATCAGAGTTCTTCAGAGAAATGAAAGCAATAGAGAGAGAGAGAGAGAGAGAGACAAAGTGTGTGTGTGTGTGTGTGTGTGTGTGTGTGTGTGTGTGTGTGTGTATTACAGAGATTTATTATAAGGGATTGGCTGACATGATTATGGAGGCAAGTAAATACCAAGATCCACCTGGTATGTCAGTCAGCTAGAGACCTAAGGAGCTGATGGTTAAGTTCCAGTATGAGCCCAGTGAGTCCAAAACCTCCCCAAAGAGAACTGGGAGAGCTGATGGTTTAGTTCCTATCCAAAGGCAGTCTCAAGAGCAAAGAGCTGATGGTTGGACTTGAGTCTGAAGGTAAGAAGAAAACAGATGTCCCAGTTCAAACAAAGGCAGTCAGTCAGGAAGAATTGTTGCTTACTCAGAGGAGGGCTCATCTTTTTGTTCTATTCAGGCTCATCCTCATTAGGAAGGACAATCTGCATTAGTTAGTCTAATTTAAATGTTCATCTCACCAAAAAATACCCTCATAGAACATCCAGAATAACACTTGACCAAATACTTGGACATCCCATGGCCCAGTCAAATTGACACATAAAAAACAAAAAACCAAGACAGGAGGCCTTTTAAGTTTAAGGTATGTGATGAAGGGCTTAGAGTTTTAGTGGAGAAAGTAAGATATTGTTAGCTTTACAGTAAAAATCATCTCTCTAAATGTATTCATGTTTTCCCTTCTCAAAACTTCCTAACACTACCAAATGACATTTGCTGTTAATACAGATCCTCCCCAACTTACACCCTGATAAACCCATTGTAAATTGAAAATACCCTAAACTGAAAATGCACTTAATGCTTAACCTACAAAATGTCAGAGCTTAGTCTAGCCTAATTTACGTGCTCAGAAGACTTACATTAGCCTACAGTTGGACAAAGTCATCCAGTACAAAGACTATTTTATAATAAAGTATTCAATGTATCATGTAATGTATATGAACACTTAAAGTGAAAAAGAAAATGGTTGTAAGTGTACTCATTGTTTACCTCTGTGATCGCATGGCTGACTGGCAGTGGTGGCTCACTGTCCCTGTCGAGCATCAAGAAAGAGTATCGTGTTGCATATCACTAACCAGGGAAAAGATCAAAATTTGAAGTGCAGTTTCTACTGAATGTGTGTTGCTTTGCAACCATTGTAAAGTAAGAAATCAAACCATCTTAATTTGGGGACGAGCTGTACTCTCTTTAAGGTTATTCATTCTCCTTTACAACTACCCATTCTCCTAATCACTAGATGTCTTTTTTTCTTACAGCCTATACTTAACCTCCTTGAGGGAAGAATCCTCACTCTTGCATCCAGCCTGTCCCCAGAGCACATAGCTCTAGGCAGGCTTCAGTTATAAGCTGAAAGAGATGTCTTATGCTTAAATATGATTGGTGTGTCAATTACTAACTTAATTTCTAAATGTTCTAGTAGGATTGACTGTATCTAAGAATGACTTTGCCATACTAACTCTTCCAAAAAAGATTCAAACTACTTACTTGAGACTGAAATTTCATCTAGGGTAGAGGGGAAACTCCCTTCACTGAATGCCTTTGTTTTCTTCCCTATTTTCATATATAACTAATGAACACATTTTTTTGTACCTTGAGAAAAATATCTACGCAGTAGTTAACCTTTGATTTTTTTTTTTGGGGGGGGGGAAGCATAGTTGGTGTACAACGTTACATTAGCTTCAGGTGTACAACATAGTGGACTTCACTATGTTGTATGTAGACTTTAACAAGTCTATATGTCATGCTGTGCTCACTGCAAGTATAGCTACCTTCTGTCACCATACAACACTGTTACAATACTATTGACTATATTCCCTATACTGTACATTTTATCCCCATGACTTATTCTATAACGGGAAGCCTGCATCTTCCACTCCTCTTCACCTGTTTTTGTCATCCCCTCCACCCCTTCCCCTCAGGCAACCATTAGTATTTTCTCCGTATTTATGAGTCTCTTTCTGCGTTTTGTTCATTTATTCATTGTTTTGTTGTTTTAGATTGTATATATAAGTGAAATCATATGGCATTTGTCTCTGTTTGCCTTATTTCATTTGGCAAAATACCTTATAGGTTCATCTGTGTTGTCACAAATGGCAAGATCACATCCTTTTTGATGTCTGGGTAATATTTCACTACACACACACATACACACACACAGATACATATTCCACTATATATATAGCTGTTTCTGTATCTTGACTATTGTAAATAATGCTGCAATAAGCATAGGGATGTATATATCTTTTCAAATTAATGTTTTTGTACTCTTTGAGTAAATGTCCAGTTGTAGAATTTATGGAATTCCATAATTTATGGAATTACTGGATCACATGGTAATTCTAATGTTTGAGGAAACTCTGTACTGTTTTCCATAGTGGCTACACTAGTTTTCACTCTCACCAACAGTGCACAAAGATTCCTTTTTCTCCACATCCTTGCCAACACTTGTTGTTTCTTGTGGTGTTGACTTTAGCCATTCTGACAAATATGAAGTGGTATCTCATTGTGGTTTTGATTTGCATTTCCCTAATGATGAGTGAAATAAGCATCTTTTCATGTGTCTCTTGGCCCTCTGGATGTCTTTTCTGGACAAATGTCTGTGCATGTCTTTTGCCTATTTTTAAATTATTATTATTATTTTTTTGGTGTTGTATAAGTTCTTTATATATTTTGGATACTAACCCTTTATCAGATATGTCATTTGCAAATATCTTCCCCTATTCTGTAGGTTGCTTTTTAGTTTTATTGATTTTTTTCCCTTCACTGGGCAGAAGCTGTTTATTTTGATGTAGTCCCTAAGTTTATTTTGGCTTTTGTTTCCCATGCCTCAGGAGAAATACCTAGAAAAATTTGCTACAGCCTGTGTGAGAGAAATTACTGCCTGTGTTCTCTTCTAGAATTTTTATGGTTTCAGGTCTCATGTTTAGGTCTTTAATCCATTTTGAGTTTGTGTTTGTGTTTGGTATAAGAAAATGGTCTGGTTTCATTCTTTTCTCAGTAGCTGCCCAACACCAGTTTTTCCTAAAACTCTTTGTTGAAGAGAGGTCATTTTTCTGTTGCATATTCTTGCCTCCTTTGTCAAAGATTAATTGACCATGCAAGTGTGGGTTTATTTCTTGGCTCTCCATTCTGGTCCATTGATTTATTCATCTGTTTTTGTGCTGGTACAATACTGTTTTGATTACTACAGTTTTGTGGTATATCTTTAAATCTGGGATTGTGATACCTCCAGTTTTGTTCTTTTTCAATATTACTTTGGAAATTTGGGGGGGGGGGGTTTGTGGCTTCATACAAATTTTAGGATTATTTCTTTTAGTTCCATGAAAAATGATGTTGGTATTTTGATGAGGATTGCATTAAATCTGTAGATTGTTTTGGGTAGTATGGATACTTTAACAGTATTTGTTCTCCCAATCCATGAACATGGAATATGTTTCCATTTGTTTGTGCCATCTTAAATTTCTTTCATCAGTGTTTTATAGTTTTCAGAGTACAGGTCTTTATGTGCTTGGTTAAGTTTATTCCTAGGTATTGATATGATTGTGAATAGGATTGTTTTCTTAATTTCCTTTCCTGCTACTTTATTATAGTGTATAGAAATGCAACAGATTTCTATATGTTGATTTTATATCCTGCAACTTCATTGAATTCATTTGTCAGTTCTAGTAGTTTTTTTGTGGAGTCTTTGGGTTTTCTACACATAGTCTCATTTCATCTGCAAATAGTGAATGTTTAATTTCTTCCTTTCCAATTTGGTTGCCTTTTATTTATTTTTCTCATCTGATGGCTTTTCGCTGGGACTTACAGCACAATGTTGAATAAAAGTGGTGAGAGTGGACATCCTTGTCTTGTTCCTGATCTGAGGGGAAAATCTGTTTTTCCCCCAGTAAGTGTGATGTCAGCTGTGAGTTTTTCATAAATGGCCTTTATTATATTGAGGTATGGTTCCTCTATATCTACTTTGTTGAAGGTATTCTTTTTATCATGAATAGGTTTCATACTTTGCCAAATACTTTTTCTGCATCTATTGAACATATGACTTTTATCCTTTTTCTTGTTGATGTGATTATCACATTGATTTTGTAAATATTAAACCACCCTTGCATCTCAGGAGTGAATCCCACTTGATTATGAAGAAGGATTATTTATTTATTTATTTTAATATGAAATTTATTGTCAAATTGCTTTCCATACAAAACCCAGTGCTCATCCCAACAGGTGCCCTCCTCAATACCCATCACCCACCCTGTCCTCCCTCCCACCCGCCATCAACCCTCAGATTGTTCTCAGTTTTTAAGAGTCTCTTATGGTTTGGCTCCTTCCCTCTCTAAATTTTTTTTCCTTCCCCTCCCCCATGGTCTTCTGTTAAGTTTCTCAGGATCCACATAAGAGTGAAAACATATGGTATCTGTCTTTCTCTGTATGGTTTATATACACAATGAAATACTACGTGGCAATGAGAAAAAATGAAATATGGCCTTTTGTAGCAATGTGGATGGAACTGGAGAGTGTTATGCTAAGTGAAATAAGTGAAGAAGGATTTTTTAAAAGCATTGTTGTGTCAGTTTTGTTGAGAATTGTTGCATCTATGTTCATTAGAGATATTGGCCTATAGTTTTTTGTTTTTTTTTTTTGTTTTTTTTTGTGGTGTCTTTATCTGTTGTTTGGTATCAGGATAATTCTGGCCACATAGAATGAATTTGAAAGATTTCCTTCCCTCCTCCTCCTCCTCCTCCTCCTCCTTCTCCTCCTCCTTCTTTTTTCTTTCTTTCTTTCTTTCTTTTTTTTGGAATAATTTTAGAAGAATAGGTATTAACTCTTCTTTAAATGTTTGGTAGGCTTCACCTGTGGGGCCATCTGACCTGGATTTTTGTTTGGGAATTGTTTTCTTTTTTGTTTGTTTTTTGGTGTTTGTTTGTTTGTTTAGTATTATTACAGATTTATTTGCAATGCTGATAACTGGTCTGTTCAAATTTTCTATTTCTTTCTGATTCCAGTTTGGGAGGTTATATGCTTCTAGGAATTTATCCATTTCTTCTAGGTTGTCCAATTTGTTGGCATATAATTTTTCATAATATTCTTTTATAATTTTACTCCTTTGTATTTCTCTTGTGTTATTTTTTTCTTTCCTGTCTTCCTTCCTTGCTTTTCTTTCTTTTCTTTCTTTCCTTTTTTTCTTTCTTTCTATGAGCTTGGTTAAAGATTTATCAATTTTGTTGACCTTTTGAAAAACAGGTTTTGGTTTCATTGATCTGTTCTTTTTGTTTTTTTGTTTTTTTGTTTTTACTTTCTATTTTGTTTATTTCTCCTCTGTATTATTTCCTTTTTCTACTGGTTTGGGGTTTTGTTTGTTTGTTTTTTCGCTCTCTCTTTCTCTCTAAGTCTTTTAGGTGTATGACTAGGTTGTTTGAGTTTTTCTTGTTCCTTGAGGTAAGCCTGTCTTGCTATAATCTTCCCTCTTACAAAAGCTTTTGCTGCATACCAAAGATTTTTGGCTATTGTGGTTTCATTTCCATTTGTCTCCATGTATTTTTTTTATTTCCTCTTTGATTTCTTGGCTGGCCCACTCCTTGTTTGGTAGCATGTTATTTAACCTCTTTAATTTGTGTTTTCAGATTTTTTCTTGTGCTTGATTTCCAGTTTCATAGTACTGTGGTCTGAAAAGATGCATGATATGTCCTCAGTCTCTTTGAATTTGTTGAGACTTGTTCTGTGGCCTTACATGTGATCTAGTCTAGAAAATGTTCCATGTGTACTTGAGAAGAATATGTATTCTCCTGTTTTAGGATGGAATGTCCTGAGTGAATATATCTGTTAGATCTATCTAGTCCAAAGTGTCATTCAAAGCCCCTGCTTTATTGTTGTTTTCCTGTCTGGATGATCTATCCATTAGTTAAGTGGGGTGTTAATCTCCCTTACTATTATTGTATTACTATTCTTTTATGTCTGTTAATAGGTGCTTTATGTATTTGGGTGCTTTCGTGTTGGGTGCATGAATATTTAAAATTGTTGTATGTTCTTATTGGATTGTTCCCTTGATCGTTAGGTAGTATTCTTTTTTGTCTCTTGTTGTAGTATTCAGTTTGAAGTCTATTTTGTCTGGTATAAGTATTGTTACCCTAGCTTTCTTTTCACTTCCATTTGCATGTCAAATGTTTTTCCATTCCTTCACTTTCAACCTGTGTGTGTCTTTAGGTTTAAAATGAGTCTCTTGCAGGTAGCAGATCAATGGTTCTTACATGTTATCCATTCTGTCACCCTGGTTTTTTGATTAGAGCATTTAGTCTATTTACATACGTAAGTGTGTACTTCTTGCCATTTTGTTATTTTATGGTTGCTTTTGTAGTACTTCTTTGTTCCTTTCTTCTCTTGTTCTCTTTGTTCATGGATTCATGGCTTTCTTTAGTGATTTGGATCCCTTTCTCTTTATTTTTGGCATATCTGTCACAGGTTTTTGATTTGTGATTACCTTTAGATTTACATATAACATCTTATGCATATAGCATTCTATATTAAGTTGATGGTCATTTATGTTTGGACCCAATCTTAAAGCACTACATTTTTATCCCTCTGCCACCCACATTTTAGGTACATAGTTTCATACTTTCATTTTGTGAAGTCCTTGATGGATTTTTACTGATATACTTAATTTTAGTCCTTTTCTGCAACCTACTTTTCTTACTCCAGTCTGTTGCTTATCGATAACCTTTCCACTCATAGAATCCTCTTTAATGTTTCTTGTAAGGCTGGTCATGAATTACTTCAAGTTTTGTTCGGGAAACTCCATCTCTCCTTCTATTCTGAATGATACTTTGGCTGAATAAAGTATTCTTGGTCGCAGGTTTTTTTGTTTTTGTTTTTTTTTCTTTCAGCACTTTGAATATATATCATTTCACTCCCTTCTGGTCTGTCAAGTTTCTGCTCAAATATCAGCTAATAGCTTTATGGGGTTTCACTTGTATGTAACTGCTTTCTTTCTCTTGCTGCCTTGAAAATTATTTTCATCACTACTTTTTGCCATGTTAATTAATATGTGTTTTGGTGTGGACCTGCTTGGGTTGATTTTGTTGGGCCCTCTCTGTGCCTCTTGGGTCTAGATTTGTTTCCTTTCCCAGAGTTGGAAAGTGTTTAGCTATTATTTTTTTAAATAAATTTTCTGCCCCTTTTTACTCTTGTCTCCTTCTGGGATCCTTGTAATGTGAACATTATTATGCTTAATGGTATCATTGAAGTCCCTTAAACTATTCTCTTTATTATTCTTTTCTCTCTCTTTTGTTCAGCTAGATCGCTTTCCACTACTTTGTCCTCCAGGTCACTGATCCATTCTTCTGTTTCCTCTAATCTACTCCCTATAATGTATTTTAAATTTCAGTTATTGAGTTATTAATCTCTGATTGGTTCTTTTTGCTTTCTCTTTGTTGACAGTCTCAACAAGATCCTCCACTGTTTTCTCAAGTCCAGTTACTATCTTTATTACCATTACTTTAAATTCTCCAATAGGCATATTATTTACCTCCTTTTTTGTTTAGCTCTCTAGCTGTGATTTTTGTCCTGGTCTTTCATTTGGGACATATTCCTCTGTCTCCTCATTTTGTCTAACTTTGTATCCATGTGTTAGGAAAGTCAACTATAGCTCTTGCTCTTAAAACAGGTGGCCTCATGAAGAGGAGGTTCTATAGAGCCATGCAGTGTAAAGTCCCCTTTTCACCAAAACCTGACACTTCAAGGGAGTCTCCTGTGTGTTTTGTGCCCTCCTGTTGTGGCTGAGACATACTTGCCTTCAGTTCAGTCATCTGCAATGGCTCTCCTTGCCTGTTTGGGCAAGATTTGGCCCCTGTGTTGCTAATGGGCCACCTTGGGACTGCCTTTGGCTTCAGTTGGGTCACACTAAGCATTTCCCAAGAGCTGTGATCACAGGGAACTGCAGGGCTCTCTTCCTGTGTTGTCCCCTGGGAAGCTTTCTTTGGTGAGTGGGGCCCGAAGTCAAACCATATTTCTGCCCCCTGCCCACTTTTGAGGTCACAGTCAAACTGGTATATGTGGTTATCTTCTTCTCTACCCAGGGCAGGTGTCAGCTTGGAGTTCTGGAACACAGCCAGATATGTGGCACTGCTTTGGATGGACTTCTAAGTGTGTGTTGGCTTGAGCAGGTCCACAGGAGAATGTGGGGGCAGGGTCACTTTTAACAAGTTAGGTGGAAAGTGTTCACACTGTGTAGGTACCTGCAGGTGTCTGTGTGTCTAGGATGGGGATAGGGGAAGGATGGTACTTGCCAGCACCTTTTTACTTACAGAAGTCTCCCAATGGTCCCTGTTCCTTCTGCACATGTTCTGAAATTAGTAAATAAATCTCCTTCCTGTATACCTCAGGTTTTTTTTCAAATTGCTGCTTTTACGTTATAACTCAGTGGGATTGTTTGTTATCCTGTCTCTTAAGGGCAGAGACTCGATTTCCTATTGCCCTCCTGCTCTCCCAAAGCCAAACCTGCTGCTTTTTAAGATTGCAGGTGTTAAGCCCCACTGAGTGTAAGAACTTGCTAAGTTAAGCCCCTCTGTTTTTCAAAGCCAAATGTTATGGGGATTCATTTTCCCCCATGCTTGGGATGCCTGGTGTGGGACGTGCTCCTTTCCCTTCTCTGTGCCTGTGGTGTACCTCCTTCCTGCAGACAGTCTCACAGATCAGTTTGGTTCCCAACTGTATCTCTGCCCTTCCTGCCTTTTTTGATGTAGCCTCTTTTCTACACTTAGCTGTGAGGAGTCTGTTGTGTCAGTCTTTGGGTTATTTTCTGGATTATTTACACTGAGTGGGTGTTATCTAGGTGTATCCACGGGATAAGGTGAGCTTAGTATCCTGCTATTCTGCCATCTTCCCCAAATATCCTAGAAGTTTTATGGGTTTATACCTCACAAAGTTGGTCCTTAATCCATTTCGAGTTTATTTTTATGTGTGGTATAAGAAAGTGGTCCAGTTTCATTTTTCTGCATGTCTGTCCAGTTTCTCCAGAGGCATTTATTGAAGAGGCTATCTTTTCTTCATTACATATTCTTGCTCCTGTGTCATAGATTAATCAACCATATAAGGATGGGCTTATTTCTAGGCTCACTAGTCTGTTCTATTGACCTATATACCTATTTTTGTACCAGTACCATACTGTTTTGATTACTCTAGCTTTGTACTATAACTTGAAATCTGGGATTGTGATACCTTCAGTTTTGTTCTTCTTCTTCAAGATTGCTTTGGGTATTTGGGGTCTTTTGTGGTTCCATACGTGTTTTAGGGTTATTCTAGTTCTGTGAAAAATGCTGTTGCTATTCACTGAATACTTTTTAAGGAAAGAATGGGAGACAAAAATAAGGTGGCTTTTTGATTACTCTTAAAAGTTATTATTGATTATATATATCATACATATTTAAACCTCGTAACAACTGTGTATGGTAGGTTTTGTCATCTTCATCTTACAGGTAAGGAAACTGAAACTCAAAGAGATTAAGTAATGTTCCCACATCTACACACCTGGTACAGTTCAGAGTAAAGATTTGACATTAGGCCCATTAGACTTCAGCCCGAGGCTGATGCTCTTCCCACTCTGCCATGCCAACTCAGCAGGACTGGGAAGGTTCTATGGCAAGTTTCCAGGACCCCAGGGTCCTGAGGGAATAGAGTAATTCACTTTTCACTTTTAAAACATAATGTTAACACATCTTTCAAAACTGATTTGCCTTTCTTCCTAAGGCTCAGTTGGAATTGCCAATATAATAGACTACCTGAGACAGACAACTCGTCAAAATTCTGAAGATGGTGGACTAGAGGAGTTATGGAACATGCTTGATCCTGAAAAGAGAGACCTGCATGTGGATCTGGAAACTTTTCATACCATTATGAAAGAATGGATGGCTTGCTGTAGAAACAAATGGTAATCATAGTCCGAGCAGGATGTGTATTCAGGTTCTGTTTTAACAACTGATTACAATTAATGCTAATCTGTTTTTTTTGTGTGTGTGTTGATGGAAATACTATAATCCAGTACCCCTCACCCTTTAGCATGCACTGGAATAATCTAAACTGTTTATTATACCTGATTATTGCCCCCTAACGGTGATTCAGCAAGTCTGGGGAGAAGCCTTATAATTTGTATTTCTAACATGTTTTCAAGTGATAATGATGCTGATGAGTGTGCACATGGGGGTGATGAGCACACTTTGAGAATGTATTATATGAATTATATTAATTCTAATAGCATTCATTTACTATGATTAGGGCAGCACATATTATTATGTTCTCACAAAGAATTGAGCTGACATAGTAGTCAAGCAAATTATTGATAATGACCAGCAAATCTCCAAATGCATTTAAACTCAGAATAAATGCCCTGTAGAGGTCAGTGGGGATAATTAGGAAGTGAATATAATTTGGAAGCCTAGGATACAGGGAAGCTAAAGGGAAAAGGGGGGGAAAAAAAGTAGTGGGATTGAAAAACAAAAAGGATGAATAGCACCCATGATAACAGCGCCCCTAGTGGAACCTGGAGAAGTGTTACGTTCTTTCATAGGAAGCTTGATTTCTGTGGCTTTTAATCAGCCACCAATCTCTAGCTATCAGCTCATATACAGTAGGAATTTGCTTAAAGAACCGTTCAAGCCCAATATCTGACAAAACTTTTTAATGTAGCTTAGGAAAAGATGATTGAAATGTTGTTTGCCAAAAATGAGTCAATCATGAAAGCAAGATACATATATAAAAATATCTAGTTTTACTTGTAATCAAAGAAATGCAAATAAAGACAACATACCAGTTTCCTCATCAGTGTGCCAAAGTGTTAAAAAAAATAACCCTATCCCATGTTGTCAAGGCAGGTGGAGAAATAAGCACTGTCCAGTACCTTGTTGGTAGTGGTGCAAGTTGGTACAGTTTTTTCAAGAGCTATTTAAGAATATGTACCAAACCCTTAAAAATACGTGATGGGTTTGGGCTAGTCATACAACTTAAAGAAAAATAACCAACCATATACTGCGATAGGTGTGTTTATGATAGTGATAAATACAAGCAACTTAAAAACTTTTAAATAGAAGGTCAGACTAATAAATAATTCCATACACTAGAATTTTAAATAGTCACTCAAAATTATAATTAGATACTTAACAAGAATTATATTCACATACATTCATTTCCAATAATAGACCATAAATACATATATGTAGTATAAACCTGTATTTATCAAGAAAAAAATATGCATAGGGACGCCTGGGTGGTTTAGTTGGTTAAGGGTCTGACTCTTGATTTCAGCTCAGGTCATGGTTGCATGGTTGGTGGGTTTGAGCTCCACATCAAGCTCTGCACAGACAGCGCGGAGCCTGCTTGGCTCTCTCTGCGCCTTTCCCACTTGCTCACTGTCTCTCAAATAAACATTTAGAAAAAAGAAAGAAAAAGAAAAAATATGCATAAAAAATGTTGGGAAAGATATATTCCAAAATGATTATCTTTCCATGATGGTTTCAACTTTTTGTTCTCATGCATTTTCTCATTTTCCTAAAATATTTAAGTTTTATAATAAAAATATTAACCCATTATAAAATGGTGTGAAGGCAAAAGAAAGAAACCCTAATTTTTAGGACAGAAGTAAAGAAAAAAATATGGAAGATATAAACACAAAATATAAGAAAAGAAACTCAAAGGGCGATGAGTGTGTAGCTAGAAATAGTAACATGGTGCATGTATGATTCTGATAGATATCTCACATTGAAACACAATGAGATGTAAGTACAAATATAGAGACTTTTGTGGCTGTTCCAGAGACGTATTCTAAGGATATGGCACTTAGATTAAGTAAAACTTAAATCATAGTATACAGACTCTTAAAAAGGAAATGGTTGAAATTTTAATGTTTATTTTGAGGGTTAGAACTAGAGTTTGGGTACTCGACAGCAGTCTATAGAGCGCTTCCCCCAACTTTCAGGAGTAAATGCTCAAAGTACAATTTGTTTAGGTTCTACCTGGTTTTCTAAGAGAAAAGAAAAATGATAGCCTCATAAATATGTCCTAAGTATTAGTTGTTTATGCCTTTTCCTTCCCAACTGTTTAATCCCACAGTATTCCCATCTCTGTAAGTGTCCACTTACTACTCCAAACTATATTGACTTCCTAACCCACTGAGACCTCACATCCCTAGTCATAGCTGCCGCACATCATCACCTGCCTACTTCTGCATGCTCATTTTCTTTTTTGTGTTAGATTAAAAGTTTATGGGAGGCAGAGGTAATGCCTAAGGTTTCTTTTCTATTACTCTATCTCAGCACAATGTTGAGCTCCAAATAGTTGTTAAGTGAAAAGGTAGTTTTAAATTCAGAAAGAAATACTTGAATAGAACAGTACAGAGCATATCTGAAAAATCAGCTAAGGTTTGGGCTGGCAGGGAATCCTAGCTCATTGCTTTGTTTTGTTTTGGTTGCAGGGAAGGAATGAGTACTGGATCAAGTGGCAGGATTGATGATTTTGTTTTTGAACAGGACAGCATCAAATCAAGCAGAGCAAGTATGTATGTGTTTCTTCCGTTTTTTTCTGCCTCTTTCTTGTGGTTTGGAGAAATGGATTTTTCATAAAACACTTTTGTATGTGTTTCAGTTAAGATGACCACAGATAAAACAGAATCTACGTCATGGAGCTTCGAGGCTTTGGGTGGAGATGTGTCTAAAGGAGTCTTGTAAGCATTCTTATTTGTGATGCTTTCACGAGTGCCTCAACTTTTCTGACTTATTTTTCTCATTTATTTCATAGATCTACATATTTTACTTATGATAAAGCCACTTGTGTGTGTGTGTGTGTGTGTGTGTGTGTGTGTGTGTGTGATAGAGCTAACAAATCTTTTTGTAGACTCTTTTTAACTATTCTATCCCAATTGCATTAGAATAAATTTCACCAGGAACGCAATTTATATAAGACTAGTATTATATAAATTAACATTTTAGCATTTTATCACTAATAAAACCCTTCTCCTTCATTAACTTCATGTGTTTTCCATGGAAAACAAGTTCCATTTGAGGTAGAGTTATGACATTGACATTACGCTCTTTGGGGAATTGTTTTTTTTTATTTTTTTTTTATTTTTTTTCAACGTTTATTTATTTTTGGGACAGAGAGAGACAGAGCATGAACGGGGGAGGGGCAGAGAGAGAGGGAGACACAGAATCAGAAACAGGCTCCAGGCTCTGAGCCATCAGCCCAGAGCCCAACACGGGGCTCGAACTCACCGACCGCGAGATCGTGACCTGGCTGAAGTCGGACGCTTAACTGACTGCGCCGCCCAGGCGCCCCGGGGAATTGTTTTTAAAGCACCTCTTTAATAGATACTTCTAGATATGAATGAGAAAAGCTGTTTTCTGCTAAATGTGTGTGTTTTAGATATCAAGGAGAGGCAATTCTGTTTCTCCCTTATTTTATCCTTAACACTTTACGTTTGCCCATGCTAAAAGGTATAGTAGGAAACACGTACCCAAGCTGTGCTAAGCACTGGCATCAGGTGGCAAAGAGGAAGAGAAGGCCTGGGACTCCATGAAACATGTGGCCTAGACTCTCAAAGGGTCCATTATCTAATGCTGAGGCAAGGGTGACACAAACACGAACAAGCTGTAGGAAATTTTAGGAAAGGTGAATACTAAGTTGTGAGCTACAGGCTAGTTTCCTAGTTAAAGGCCTGTTAAAACTTGTCAGGATCCCTTGACTGAAAGAGTAACAATGTGTTGATTTATTTCAGAATCTCTCCTAACCAAGCCAGAAATAGGAAACTTTATTGTAGGCAGAGATAAATGTTAGGGGTGAAGTAGAAAAAGAATAAACAAAAGCTGTGACAGCCAACTTCACAACTGGCAGATGCTGAATATTTGACAATTCTGGAAAAATCTTTGCTGCTGTAACAAATGCTTGAATACGTATTTATTCTATAAATGGACTGCACTTATTTCTAAGGATGGAAAAGGAGAAAGTAGAAAATCGCACAGTGATACATACTGTATTTGGATTGGAAGGGATTGGAGATGTTGACGATTGTTCTCATTCATTCTTTCCCCTGCAGAGAGGTGTCTCATTTGATTACCTATGCAGCAGACCTACATTTTAACAGGCAGAAATTGGAGGAAGAAAATAAAAAGTTAAAACTGGCATTAGAAACCTTGGAAGAAGCTAACTGCCAGTTATCAGAAGAGTGTACTGAATTGCGCCTTCAGATAAAAAGGTGAACCATAGAGAGGGGTACGGTGCTCTGGGAGCTTTCCATCCTTTTTTTTCCTTTTTTTTTAAAAAATCTATTTTTAAAATTGGGTTATAATTCACACAGCATAAAATGTACCCTTTTAAGGTGTACAATTCAGTGGTTTTAAAAGAAATTATTTTTGGGGCACCTGGGTGGCTTGGTCGGTTAAGCGTCCGACTTCGGCTCAGGTCATGATCTCACAGTCCATGAGTTCAAGCCCGCGTCAGGCTCTGTGCTGACAGCTCAGAGCCTGGAGCCTGTTTCAGATTCTGTGTCTCCCTCTCTCTCTGCCCCTCCCCTGCTCATGCTCTGTCTCTCTCTGTCTCAAAAATAAATAAACATTCAAAAAATTTTTTAAATAAAAAATAAATAAAAAAATAAAAAAAAAGAAATTATTTTTGATGTTTATTTATTTTTGAGAGATACAGACCATGAGCAGGTGAGGGGCAGAGAGAGGGAGACACAGAATCTGAAGCAGGCTCCAGGCTCTGAGCTGTCAGCACAGAGCCCAACGTGGGGCTCAAACCCAGGAATAGTGAGATCATGACCTAAGCCAAAGTTGGATGCTTAACCTACTGAGCCACCCAGGTGCCCCAAAGAAAGCTCATACCTTTTAGCAGTCACTCCCCATTTCCCTTTCTCTCAATCCCTGGCAACCACTAATCTACTTTCTGTCTCTATGGATTTACCTGTTCTGGATATTTTGCATAAATGGAATCATACCATATGTGACCTTTGTGTCTGGTTTCTTTCACTTAGCATAATGTTGTCACAGTTCCATGTTGTAGCATGGAGCTTCATTCCTTTTTATGGCTGAATATTCCATTGTATGGGTGTATACATTTTGTTCATCCATTCATCAGATAATGGACATTTAGAGTGTTTCCACTTTTTGGCTATTACAAATGCTGCTGCTATGAACTTGTCTATATAAGTTTTTGTGTGGATATATGCTTTTAGTTCTCTTGGGTATATCCCCAGAAGTGAAATTGCTGTGCAGTGACTTGTACTTAACATTTTGAAGAACTGCCAAACTGTTTTCCAGAGCAGCTGTACTATTTTAGATTTTTGCCAGCAATGTTTGTCAGTTCATTTCTAGCAATGATATTTTTTATGTCATTTAAGGCAGTGTTGTCTATATAAGGCCAATATGCCTATTGACCAAGTGTGGATCTCTCCAAAGTATTTTGTGGTTCAGTTGAACTCTTACTCTATGCAAATTCCCATGGTAAGTATAATAGATCCTTCAGTGACACAGATTTGATCTGCATGGGTCCACTTACACATGGATTTTCTTCAGTAAATACGGTACAGTACTATCAATGTATTTTTCTTCCTTATGATTTTATTAAGGATTTATTTTCTCTAGCTTACTTTATTTGGAGAACATGGTATCTAATATATATCACATAGAAAATATGTGTTAATTGACTATGTTATTGGCAAGGCTTCTGGTCAACAGTAGGCTATTGGCTGTTAAGTTTTGGGGGAGTCAGAAATTGTACACAGATTTTTAATGAAGGTCGACACACCTAACCCCATGTTGTTCAAGGGTCAACTCTATTATGAGAGATTCATTGGTGAGTCAGATTTAAAATGTGCTTTCAGGGTATCTGATAAAGTTGATGGATGATAAGAAAATTCATGACTTTAGCTTAAGATAAAGAGGAATAAAGAACCAAGAAGACATACCACATGGTATCAAGCACTGGGGAAATGCGTTGCAAGGAGATGCTTGAACTTCAGGAAGAAAAGCAACAATTTTCTCAAAAGTTCTGCATTTAAAGATGTTTAGGTGCTAAAATTTTGAACAGAAGAGTTCTAAATTAACTTGAAAAGACAGTAGAATATCCTGACCATGGATTCTTTCCCTCATAATTTTTGACTAGCCAGTCTAGCCTCAAAGCCAATCTATAAAGTAAATAAAAAGAAACAATTACTTTAAGCTTTCTCCTTTCCACAATGGGTTTATTTATTACATATCTGAGATAAAATAATTCAAAGTTTCTCTTAAAAATCTATGCCTTGGATGAATGTGCCAGGGAGAATATTTGGTTGTAAGCACTAGAAGCTGACTGTAGTTAGCATAAGCAGTGAAGAAATGTACTAGAAAGGAATTGAATAACTCACAGAATGGACAGAAAGCCTAGAGAATCTGGATGGGCAGCCGGAATGCTTAGTGTCCACAAAATTAAGCCCTTTGTATCCTCTTCCTTCCCCTGATCCTTCAGAAAGGGCTCTGCTTCCTTTCATTGAGTGGTTGTCCCATCATTTGCCTCCTATATTAACTGTGTGTGGATGGGAGGAACCCCGTGTTACTCATCCTGGTCACCCTAGTGCTCAGTAGAATGTCTGCCATAGAACAACTCTGTCATTTGTCCACAGGTCTGCCAGCCAGAAACCTTTTTCTCCTGTCTTTCTCTGCCTTCATTTCTAAATCAAATAGCAAGTCCTGTTAATTTTACCTCTTTTATATTCCTCAAGTAGGTTTACATCTTTCTTTTCCTATATCTACTACTTAGTTCAACTCAACATCATCTTTTACCTGGATCACTACAGCAACCTCCTGATTAGTCTCCCTACGTTTCTAAAACTAGTGCCACACAGGCAGGAATGCTCTTTCTAAATGCCAGTCTGCCACATCATGCCCTTGCTTTAAATACTTCCATGGATCCCTGTCACCTTCAAGATGTAATCCAATTGGCAGAACCCTTCTTGAGGGGGCCTCTGTTGCCTTATCTCTATTCCCACTTTCTACTCTAGGTTCTAACAACATCTAATTGCTTGAAGTCCCTCAATGGGCTTCTGTTTGTTGTCTCCCTCTCCCCACCCCCCCAATCCCCATTATTTGAGGTGTCTGCCATTTACACAGTGTCTACAGAACTTGGATTCACTCCAATCTTGGTTCATATCACACTGTGTTATAATTACGATTTCTGTTTACCCTTCTAGTCTATAAACTCCAGGAGGGTAGAGTTCTCATATTTGGATTCACTTTGGCTTCTTTAGTGCTTATCATAACGCCTGGCACAGAGTTGCTGCTCCATGAACATTTGTTGAATGATCAACGTAATTCCTTAGTAAGGAAGACAAATGTACCTTCTATGAGACCCTGCTCAGAAAACAGTTTATAATCCAGTGGGAGTACAAATAGGCAATTCCATGCTATGGATTACCATAATTCATTTAATAGGTTTCTTTTTGTTGGAAATTTAGGTTGTTTCCAATGCTTTGGTATTGTAAACAATGCTATAATAAACTTCTAAAGGAAAATGAATAGACACTATATAGACAACTATAGTTGTCCTCTCCTTCATTAGTTTGTAACTGCTACAAGAGCAAGGACCATGTCCCTTGTTCACCATCATAGGCCTTCTTGCAGGGTAGAGCACCTGGAACATGGTATTATTCAATAAATATGTATAGAATTGCATTAAATAATATTACATCTTAGTAGAAGGAAAGAACCATGTGATTCAGCCAGTGATGAATTTCAAAGGGAGACTCCAAATCTTTATCTTCAAGAATGTTTGTTTCCTTCTATCTCTCTTCCCCCACCAAAGCTCCCCACAAAATCTCTTTCTTTTCAAAGGGCTGTGAAAGATCATGGGTATATTTTTACTATTGTTGGTATCTGGTTTAAGCCTTTAGTGGTTTTCAACTTGGGTCCAAAAATAGTCCTTGGCTTTACTTTGTATCTTTGACAGTTATATTTGAGGTTTTGCTCATTGCCTTCCTCCCCACCCCCACCCCCACAGTGCCCACCAGGCTAATATGAGAACGAATCTGTTAAAAGAAGAACTGGAGGAACTGAAAATTAGTATGAATGCTTCAGAAGAGCAGAAGACCATGATTGTAGCTCAGAACAAACAATTAGTAAGTCATCCAAGTACTTTGAAATTGGCATATAGTTTACATAACTGATAGCCAAGAGGGTTTATTTGGAGGCAAAACTCAGAAGTCAGTAGGCTGATAAATGAATTGGTAATACCTTAGAAAAGTAAAGGCAATTTAAATAAAAATTTGGAAGAAAAAAAAGAAAAGTAAAGGCAAATAGGATAGACTGTTTTTCTTTTCAACCAAGATTAAAATTCTTTACAAATTACTCAATCCTATCCACAATGGTTTGTGAAGACCTACATCTCTGGAATGCCTCCAGAAGTTGATATGTGAATTTGTAAATAACTAATGCTAAAAACCACTTGAATTTTCTTTAAAAAAATTCTCTATCAAATTTTCAGCTTTTTCTCAAGAAAGGTTTTCAAAAAATTCATTATCCCCATACTTATTTCTACTTAGATAACTAAGTACTTATGAATTTAGTAATCTAAGAAGCCTCATAAATCAGTCCTTACACTAAATAAACACAGGCTTATAATTTTTAGAGCAAAACATTATTTAGACAAAGCTTTACCTCAACTGCCAAAAAAAAGTAGTTATTTTTATTGAGAATGTTAAACCATTTTGGTAATAATCTTTAGAGCTTTAGTAATAATCTTCAAAATCCTTCTATATGCCAGCAGTATTCTACCATTGCTAATGATGGTGGGATCAGCTATAAGTCATTCAGACTAATTCATTTTTAGATGTATTAGCCATTAGGACAGTTGGACTCCAGGCCTGTGTCACTGCCACAACCAACACAGCTTAGCTTAGCTCAGCTCTTGCCTCAATAGCAAAATGTGAGGACTAGACTCATTGTCAGGTGACTCTGAACATCTCTGTGGATGCAGTACAGGAAAGACTCAATTTGGGACCACACAGGAACTTCTATGTTGAGGAAATGTTGAGAAATGGTCAAGTAGCCACTCTTGGGAGTCAGACTGCTGGCATATAAGTCCTGCCTCTGACAGCTGTGTAACTTTAGGCAAACCATGTAACCTCTTTAACCTTTAGTGTCCTCACAAGTAAAAGTAAGATAATAGTACTACCTGCCCTCTCTGGGAGGGCTAAATAAGTTAATACATGAAAAGAATCAATGTTCTCTTTCTTCCTAGGACTCAATATTGTTAGCTGCTACTGTTAAAAGTGCTGAGCCCTAGACATACAATCCTAACCTTGTGCAATTTATAGTGTTTTACAATTTCAAAAGAATTTTTACTACTTTATTTAGTTGGTTGCCATAGAAATTCTGTGAAGTAAAAGCAGAAGGTGCTATTCTTCAGTTAAAAAAATTAATAGTTATAGGTAAAGTCCAGAGATGTTTTGATTATTTAAAGTCAATAAGTGTAGAGCTACAACTTAACTCAGGTCTTCAGATTCCAATTATGTGGTGTTTGTGTTCTTTCATTCTTGTACAAATGACATCTTAACCTGAGATGTTTCTCCTTTTATTTTTATATTACATAGGTAATACCTGTTCACTCTATAAAATGAGGAAATGCATATTAACAAAGAAAAAATAAAACCCCACAAAAATCCTTACCTTATCCACAAGATTTCCTATTAATGTTTTGGCATATATCTTGTCCTAGAATATTTTTTTTCTTGTGGTTCTGAATTTGGGGCTCTTAATGATTAAATGGCTTTTGATATTTGTATGTTCTGGTAATACTGAATCTGAGAATATCAACAACTTCAAGTAGAAAGCTAGAACTTTTCGTGATTTCAGGGTGCCATTTTAAATAGATGAATTCACACTACCTGTCATAAGTGGATGGCAGGAAAGTAGCAAGGAAAGAAGCTATATTATTCCTTTTTTGGTTTTCCTCTTTCCTTCCCTGTCAGTTAGACTGAGTCAAGGAGAAAAGTGACTTACAAATCCCAAGAAACTTGAAGCCAAAGGCTTAGGTCCATATTGAAAATATTTTCAGACTAGGCTTGTGATATGTGACTACCATATTTAAAGTTAATAAAGAGAAAGAATGTCAGTAGCCTTAGAGGTAAATGTATGTGGTGTTTCCATAAACTTCTAAATATTTTTTAATTACTTTCTCTTAATGAATCAGGAGACAGAAAACCGGGCTCTGATTCTTAAGATTCGGATTCTCCAAGAAGAGGTGAGGTATGCTGAAATTGTTAAACACAGGCACAGATAAACATCTGGAAATCATACAAGCATGAGTTCTGACCCTGGATTAAATAGAAATTATCTGAATATTTAGGATTCTGTGAACCAAAGATCAGTTTCTGTTGTTGTTGTTGTTGTTGTTGTTGTTGTTGTTGTTGTCAAATGGCAAGTGAGGAAGAATGGATAGGACTTTCATGTCTGTAATAGAAGTACATTATTACCTTTATAATTATCCGTGGAAGAAATGGTGTTTTAGAAATTCAAATTTAAGATGAAATGAAATTAACCCATATAAAAAGTATACAAATCAAGAAGGAAAATGTAGACATTATCTAATAATTTCCCATTATTATTCTACTGAACTAGGTGGCAAAAGTCTTGAGTCTAAGATTCAGGCATTAGGTCTGAAAGTCTGACTTTGGAAAAGCCATCTATCTTTTTTGGGTTAATAATACCTATTCCCTACAGTTATTTTGGAGATTGAGATAATGTATGTGAAGCTATTTGGTGAATCATAATGTACTTCATATATGTTAGGAAATATTAGTAAAATCTCTAAGAAATTCTATGAAATAAGTTTTCTAAGCAACAGAATTAAAGCATTGAAACAACAGGTACCAAAGCTACTAGTAAGGTACTATTTTGGAGGAAAATTCTCTGTAAGTACCTCTTGAATGTCAATTTATATATAGTTTTTATTTGGGCTTTTTATAAGTTTATCAGGAATATTTTCTAAGCTGTGATGAACAGTCTGTGATGGAGAGTTATTCCAAATATGGGCCAACTGGACATTAAAGCAATTTTATAGTGGATTGGAAAGGAACGATTAAATGTCAAGAAATCCTACATTAGATTTAGGCATGGTTTAGCTACAAGGCCAGGTTTTCATGAAGCCTGTGCTTTACAATTAAGTTCCCAGTGAAAGACATTTTTCTCCTTGTATTTAAGATGTTTGACTAACATCAACAAATTGTACAGAACTGAATTTAGAACTGAGATAGAAGGAGGAAGTTTTGGAACCCTTCAACATGAAACAACATTGCAAATACTGATTTGCGTTAGAAAATGCATATACTAGATTCATTACTAGATTCCTTAGGTGGTAAAAATCTGATACATTGTGAAGACTAACAGCGCAATGGTTTGGTAGTTCCATTCACTCCATTCATTCATTCATTCATTCATTCAACAAACACATATTCATTGGGAGACTTCCATGTGCTAGGCACTATTCTAGGTGTTGAGGATATAAGCTTAAGCAGAATAGTCCATGTGGAACTAGCATGCTAGGTGGTGATTAGTGCCATGGAGGAAAGAAAAGCAGAAAACAAAATTGTGGGACAGTGCAATTTAAACTAGAGTAGTTAGAAAAAGTAGCTCTATGAAGTTAATCACTTAATAAAAATGCAAGGTTTATCAGAAGAGAGCATTCCAGGCAGAGGAAACCATAAGCTCTAAGTCTTTAGGCTTAGTCTGCCTGCTCTTTGGGAAGGACAGCAAGGCCAGTTTGGCTGGAGCAGAGGGAAACAGCAGCAATAGGTATAGCGGAGAGCTGTGGGGAGCAAGACCCACCCACAGAGGCACATGTAGGCTTTGACAGACTCTGGCTGTTTCCACTGATTGAGATGGGAGCCGTTGGACAGTTCTGAGCAAATGAGTAATGTGATCTGATTTCTATTTTAACAACATAACTCTGGCTGCTGGGTTTAAAATCAACTGTAGTGAGGCAAGGGAAGAAATGGGAGACCAATTAAGAGGACCTTGTAACATGGCAGGCATAAGTTTATGGAGGCTCAGACTGAAGCAGTTAGAGTGGAGGTAGAGAGAAGTGTTAGATCAACAAATACTTTATAAAACATCCAAGGATATTTATCATATGTTCTGGTGATATGGAAGCTCTCTTCTGATTGTTTCCAATGTCTCACTGAGATAAAAGAAAAGACATCACCTGAGAGTGAGGAAGCTGGAGGAGGTATTGGAGTTTAAGGAGAGAAAGGATGAAATAGGCCAGGAGTTGATAAACTTTTTGTACAGGATCTCATAGTAAATATTTTTAGTCTTGCCTGTCTAAAAGACCTTTGTTGCCACCACTCACTTCTGCCATTGTCATATGAAAGCAACCACAGACAATGTGCAAAAAAAAAAAAAAAAAAAAAAAAGGTAGGCATGGCTGCGTTCTAGTAAAACTATTTACAAACTGGGTGGTCAGCTGGAGTTGACTTGCAGGGGTGGGGTGGGAGAGTTGGTGTAGTTTGCAGATCCCTGGTTTAGGCCAGTGGCCCTGTGAATGGACTAGGATTGTATGATCTGATCACCAGTAAACACTGAAGTTAAAAATTATAAATTGAATGTGTGATCTGTTGGTTCATTTGTATTTTTCTTTAACAATGTTTATCTGAAAAGGTGCTGACAGGGAGTGGGTAGCAAGCAGAAATTAAGCAAATACTAAGAAGCAAGTGGGCGAGAAGCAAAGGAATTGAGGGGAAGTGGAAGGGAGGGATTATAATGATGGACCATGGAAGAATTTAAAGCTGAGTGAAAAGGCAACTGAGTTCACAGGAAAGTGGAAGGGTAATGAGAAGGTGGTAGGATCAATGGACTGTAGACTTCAGTGGGGACTGAAGGTTTGTTGGCTCTCAAAGAAGTAATCTGGAAAGAAGTGATGGTTAAAGAGTGAGATGCTCACAATGAAAATGAGAAGGGGGTCAAATTTTCTGGGAATGACCGGTTTGAAGATGAAGATGTGACCAGGGAGTGCACAGCCAAGGTGGCATGGAAGATAAGAAGGGACTCTCAAGAGTATCCCTAGATGGTCATGTTAATTTTTTTTAAGTCTATTTATTTATTTTGAGAGAGAGTGCACATGTGTGCATGAGTGAGGGATGGGCAGAGAGAGAGAGGGAGAGAGAATCCTAAGCAGGCTCCACACTGTCAGCACAAAGCCCTTTGTGGGGCTCAAACCCATGAACTGTGAGATTATGACTTGGGCCAAAAACAAGAGTCAGGCGCTTAACCAACTGAGCCATCCCGGTGCCCCCTGGATGGTCATGTTAAAAGGATCATGTTATTTTTGGATAAAGTCTAAAGTTTTTTCCCTTAGTTTAAAATGAATTCTGATGTTAACGATAAAAATACCACTTCCTAAAAAAGACTTTGTGATGTTTGTTTGCTTGTTTGTTTGTTTATTTGGTCTAAATCTAAGAATATTATCTTCTTTTACCCAGAATACTAAGAACATTATGGATATCTATAAATTGGAAAAGAAGATTGAGGAATTGTCTAAAACTGAGACTGAGTACCAAGTAAGCACTTCCCAAATACTGGTAAAATATTTTCTTTTGTCAAACCAATATTACTTTATCAAGGTGTATATGACCCATTGACACAATAACCTTTGGTTATAAATTCTGAAATTTGTGTTCCTCAAAATGTCTCAATTAGAGTATATAAAACACAGTTTCTATTTTTTTTTTTTTTTTACATAATGGCTTTACTGATATATAACACACATGTCATTAAATTAGCCCACTTTAAATGATATGTCAGTGGTTTTTGGTATATTCACAGAGTTGCGCAAACATCACCAAAAGCAATTTTAAAACATTTTTATCATCCCCAAAGAAATTCCTTTAGCAGTCACTCCCATTCCCCACCAACCCTAAGACAACCACTTTAAAGATTTTTTTTGTCTCTATAATACAGATTTACCTGTTCTGGACATTTCAATAAAATGGAATCATACACACCATGTGGTCTTTCATGATTGGTTTCTTTCACTGAACATGTTTTCAAGGTGCATTCATGTTATAAAATATATCAATACCTTATTTCATTTTATTACTGGATAATATTCCATTTTATGGATATACCACGTATTGTTTATCCATTCATCAGGTGATGAGCATTTGGGCTGTTTCTACTTTTTGACTATTATGAACAGTGCTCCTATGAACATTTGTATATGCATTTTTGTGTCCATGTATTTTCTCTTAAGTATACACTTAGGAGTAGAATTACAGGGTCATAGGATAACTATGTTAGACCTTTTTAGGAACTACCAGACTCTCTTCTGGCACCATTTTATATTTCCACCAGTTATGCATGAGGGCTCAGATTTCTCCACATCCTTGCCAACACTTGTAACTATTTATATTTTTTATTATAATGGTATTTTCTAGTTGAGGGGTATCTGGTTTTGTAAATCCCTCAATCATCAAAGATTTCAGCTATTATACCTTCATAATGCACAAAACAAGTGCTGGGAAAATGTATCCTTGATTGAATTAAGGGATAATAACCTACAAAAATGATTTTTTATCTAAACTGCATCTAAAAAGTCTATATTTGGTGTATATTTTGTTATGTATTCCATACATTCTTATCAGGAAACTAAAGAATATTAATAAATTTAGGAATTCATATCCACTTATTGTCATCTCTAATAGTTTACTTGAATAATATTTTTTGCTGTAGTATATGTGTGAAATGATATATTTAAATTTCATGTTTGTAGGTATGTGTGTATACATATACATATATATATATCATAGTTTAGACATTGAAATTAATTTTATTCTAGGAATGACTGTTTTTGGAAAACACAACTGTCATAAACTAGTAGAAAGAGTTAGAAGACATGGGTTCAAATCCTGTCTTCTCTACTTAAAAGCTTTATGACCTCAAGCAAGTTGTTAACCTCTTTTAAGTCTTTCTTTTCTCACCTACTAAATGGCTGTGATATTTTCTACCTAATCCCCAAGCTTGGTGGAAACTCAAATGAGAAGATTATGTGAAAATACCTAAAAGGATATCAAATATATATATGATTAAGGGATGATTCTACTTCTGACTATGATGATCATTTTTCTAGGTTTTCAATTTAATCAGTATACATACTTGTCAATTATATTTAGAAGACTTTGCCAACAAGCTTGCCTTTGCTTTGAATAAACCAATATATTCTAATATTCACTCTGCTAAGAGACATCTTGAACATTTTTAAACTATGTTTTTAAAAGACAGTTTTTTTCTTGCAATCTAACTAATGAGATTTTGGCAAGTTTAGGTTATGTTGCTAGATCATCTGTGGGTTTCTACAATACTTGTTATCCAAGAGGAAGGGTCTTTTATATGTTGACATAGATTTGTGTTCATGTTCTATCTAGACTTCCATTTTCACCAAGAAAATGAAGACTCTATTGGTCTTCTTATTATATAAAGTGTAAAATAGTGGAAAGGGCACATGACTAAAGCTGAATATTCATATTATAGGCTCAGTTCTGTCCCTTACCATGTGTGACATTGAGCAAGTCTTCTAATAGTGCTGAGCTTCAACTTCCTCACTGGTAAAGTGAGGGCAACAGCCCTAGCCTCTCGAGTTGTCATGAGGCTGATGTGAAAGTTGTTTATAAAGAAACACATGCCCGTTAAAGGTGCTTGAGAAACATGTCTCCCTTTTGGAATGATTTTATGGCATTATCTTTTACCAAAGCAATGTCCCAGTGGCCTTCCCGAAACTTGTCTCTTTTCAGATGCAGTTACACACATATGAGAACACTTTGCTTAACAAAGATGCAAGTTTGCAGAAGGTTGGTATGGTCCCTGCCCATGAAGTCCCATGGGGTTTGCTAGCTCTCCCCAAATCATAAAGGAGATGGTCATTTGTGTAACTTCACCCCTATTAGAGTACCTGATTCTAATATTCTATCACAGGACTTTCCTCTATAATACTTCACAAAAATGTTCTTCTGAACAAAGAATACAGACTTTGTCATCTGGGATAAGTTTTAACATATCCTAAGTTTGGGTGGTATTCATCCATTTATGTAATATTTGTGTACCAATTACCAGTTACTGGCTAGATATGGTGATGTAGTCTTTTTTTAAGTTTATTTATTTAGAGAGAGAGAGAGAGTGTGTGTGTGCATGTGCAGGAGGGGCAGAGAGAGGGAGGGAGAGAAAAAAACAAGCAGGCTCTGTGCTGTCAGCAGAGAGTCCAATGTGGGGCTCAAAATCATGAACCATGAGATCATGACCTGAGCTAAAGTTGGAAGCTTAACCTACTGAGCCACCCTTGTGCCCCAGTGATGTAGTTTTAATTCATAATAACGTAAATGAGTGTGCAGTCATTTAGGGAACAAGAAGAATATATTCCCCAGTTATTTCTACCTAGTTAGATTGATTTGATTGATAGATAGGTAGATAGACACGATTTTCTTTATCACTGTATCCTTAATCATGACCTATGTATTAACAAAAGATGCTGGCTACAGAGATGCTGGTTATGGTAGCTTTAAGAGACATAGGAAGGACACAATCTAAGTAATAAACTTCCAAGATGGAGGAAGTGAATAAAGAGCAGTATTTCCTTTTCGTTTCTCTGTTACAAAGTTACAAAGGAATCCTTTATGAATTGTGGACATTGATGAAGATACTGAATATTGTACCAAATTTCTGTCTTCATTGTGAGTGTTCTTTATCTCCATAGAGTGCATTGTTGTAGTGGCTTCTCACTTCCTCCGTAACTCTGGTCTTTCTACCACTTTGCATTTCTGCCCAACATTCATAAGGTATTGATTGAGCACTTCCCATTTGCCAGGCACTATGTTAATCATGAGGTAAAATTATAGGTCAGACAGTGACTGTACCTTCTGGTCTTAGAGTACAAAACTATGATTAACAGATATCATTTGAACTGGATAAAATTGGATACCTTAATAATTCATTAGTCATTTGTAGGTAGACTGATTTTTTTCCTGTTATGATAGTAAGTATAATTTTGACTTGAGCTTAAGAATTACCTTTTAGAGTTTGATTCCACGGAACCAGGCAAATATAGAACATAACGGCACCAGTTAGGTATAGCTGCCTTGCTGTCCCATACTTTTTTTTATGTGGTTTTAATCATAAACACAGACTGGTTCAGCTTTCAAATAAGATTGGTAGAAGGTCTCATCATCATTGAGCATTTACAATTTTTCTGTGGCTCAGATTGAGAATCTAAATATGGTTTGGTAGACTCATACATGTATTTGGTATTCTCTCTTCTGCTTTTCAGAAGGATTTAAGTATAGAAGAACTTAAGTCAACCATCATAGAATATGGAAACATTATAGAGGTATACCATAATAATCTCACAGTTTGCAAGGTGGGGTTGTTTAAATGTAAATCCCCCATTAGAGTAACACGTACAGCCTAATGTTGTATGTGATTCCAGAATTTACGAGGGGATAAAAACAAACTGGCTCATGAATTACAGCACTTGCAACAGGAACTTATCTTGTAAGTAGAGCAACTTCTCACCAGCCTTCTCTCTCTCATGTGCCTCTACCCTGCATTATTGGTCTGCTGAGCTATGTACAATTCTTTGTGCCACATTCATGATATTTTTCTCTCCTTTTCTGCAATAGATCTCCTTCTCAGTTTTCCATGACCTATGCTTTTTTCTTACTTTGAGATTAAGCAATCCTTTTGAATGCATGCATGGCATGCTGTTCTTACCTCTTTATTAACATACCTCATCTTATAATTGTTTTTAAGTATGCACACTATGCTATCCAGGAGTCTACAGGAGCCACACAGATATCAAAAGTGAGCAAAATATTTGGGATAAGTGCACACATTTAGAAGAGTGACAACTGAGAAAAGTGTATTACCCAGATGAAGGCCAGCGAATCAAGAATATTTTGGCCCAGTGTAGCTGCATCTTTTGATTTTTAAAAGAAAAGCCAGAAATCTAGATTTTCTCATTTTTAACTATTGGCTCTAGTTCTTAAAAAAAGAGAGAAAAAAAAGCATGGCCTACTTGTTTACAACCGCCTAGAGTCATTAGTCTGTGCTGGTCCTGGAGGACAGAGAATATTATTTCTCTCTATTACTAAGTACCTTATACAATCCTTGGCACACATGAGGGCTTACTGGAGTGATAAACCCCATTTTGGTGACTTATAACATAGTCACATCTAACTGGACTGGATTATTATTTTCATTTTTCAAGAAATGGGATCCAGCTGAATGTTAGTGAAGAGTGTAATAGTATCATCTCTGAAGAAGAAAAATCTTTACATTGTGAACTCACTCTTGCTCAATCTACAGAGGTAGGTGATTATCATCAAATGCAAAACTTCATAAAATAAGACCATATGCAATAGCTTACTTCAGGTGAAGGTCCAAGCTTGCTGAAGAGCACCTGTGATATTTTGAGGAAATCTGTTGAATGTTTTTAGAATCCAAACCTAAAGTCTCTTAGCGTGAAAAAAAAATGGACCTTTTTCACGTTATGACTGAAAATCATAGTGAGGTTAAGGCTAAGATTGAAGAAGCATGTGTTCAGTGAATCCAGACTTTAGAAATCTGTATAGTCTTGATATTTTTTTAGGAGAAAGTACCTGTGCCGATACCCGGGCCTGGGGTCCTGAAGATAACGATAGAGATCCATGAACTATCTTTAGGTATTTCCCTAACCCCCCGAAATAAATGTATCTGACAAAAATAAAGATGCTTAGAAAAATCATGAAATTTCTTTGCTCTAAAATGAAATTGTAGCATCCCAATGTAATGGCACTGATTATTACATTCTGAACAGAAATTGGCATTTTTATGTTTTTGGTTAATTTAAAAATGCAAATGAATTATTACTTTAAAAAATTTCTGTTAGGAAGACCCAGTTTTTTCAGCATGGAAGGAAATTATCAAAAGCCTTCTTGGGGATGAAATGTTGGAGATCCACCCCCCAAAGACTATATTTTTACTCCTTTGTATTTTCCAGTCTGTGCTTGTTGTGTTAGGAAATGCTTTGTTAGCAAATTGCTTTATTTTCACCACTTTGATGGGCTTTCCATGTCTGTGGACGATGGATATGTCAGAATGTCCTCCTCCTGACAGCTGTGACATGACCTTGAAAGAAGAGGAAAAATGTCTTCAGGGCAAATGCTGTTTGAATTTCTCCTGCCAAGGATCCGGGGGCAACATATGCTGCCTTCATCTAAAGCTGTCTCCGGCAGCCTTGGACATTCTTCTGAGGGCTGTGCTTTCCTGACATTCTGTTTCAAATACTCATCATCTTACTGTGTTTTTGAAACCGGGCCAGACTGCCAGACTGAATGAAATGGTGGCAAATCTGCCACAGCAGTCCTCTGAGATGATAATGATGTCAAGATGCCAGCCTGTAAAGTTCTATACTTCTAAACAGGGGTTAAGCAGCTGGCAAAGTTCTGGCTCTGAGGTTTATCGTTCTAATGGCTTAGGAAGTGTAGAAATAAGAGCTCTTGAAATGTTTTCCAATAGGCAACAAGAAGGAAGTTAAATGTGGTGTGGTCGTGTATCAAAAATACGATAGGAGATGGATACTTTGGGAGAACCATAAGAATTATCCTTTGGAAAACATCATCTGAGAGTGACTTTTATGAAAGGAGGAGACAAAAGAAACTAGTTTTTTGCGGTGGTGGTTATTGAACACCCTCCCTATAGTTTTTTTTTTTCTTGTGTATTTCTTTACCTTCCCCTATTTTCTTAAATTAGAGCCATAGTGGTTTATATTATCCACATGTAAATGTTATCTATTGAATAAATGTTTTTCCTTAAGAATGAATAAATGTTAAGTTGACGCCATCCTAGAAAGAAAATGTAAGCTGTTGTTCGGTAACATAGGAGGATTTTATAAAACAACTAGCACTCTTTGGTGGGGACAGTTATATTGACCCATGAATATCATTTGCATTAAAAATGTTCTTTATTAGAATGACAGAGTTGTGAACACTTTAATAATTGTTTCAGGACAATGAAGTTGAGTGGCAGTGCAGTTTCACCAGTTTGTCATCTCTGGATATGTTGATGGACCAAGAAATGCTATTACTGAGAAAATTTGAACAAAAGGGAGTGGAATTCACAGCTGTCCTTCAAAAGCTGGTATTGTGTAACATGTACTGTGGTGATTCACTGGCTACGAACATTTGCAGATAGCTGATCTACAGTATGTTTGTGGAGTACAGGCATATCTGTGTTTTGCTGAGATTCAAATTAATCCTATTATGAAAAGAGATTTTTCTTAAACCTTCCTGAAGATGATCTTCCAGTTCTGGCTCAATCAGGACAAATAGGTTGATCATTCGTTATAAATTGTTCGAACTTTTTTTCCTACAGGCTAATCATTAGTATCAGAGGACTGAAGACATAGTATCTAGTGAACAGTTTCTTTCTGGCTAATAGTAGTACCTCTTATTTCATTTTGATTTTTGGCTAGAAATGAGATGGTTAGAGGAAGAAAACATCTTACCTTCACGTTGGTATTTCTAGACCCTTTCATAGTACCTAGCGTATGGTAGGTAGTATTTAAAGAGTGGAAAAAGAAATCCATGAAAATGCTTGTTTCCTACTATTTGAGACAGGAAGAAAAATGTGCATGTTTTGTCTAAAAAAATGATTCTACCTGTATGTATTCAGCATATATGCAGCACCTGACAAGAGTTAGCATTTACACATGGCAATATCCCCGGATAAAGGAAAGTCATGGGTGGCATTAAATGAGAAAGAACTGTGTATGGTGTCTTAATTATCTATAGAGGACCTTTGGTCTAAATTACTTCTTATATAATAGCATATGCCTTTCACCTGAATTCCCAGTTGAACATGTGGAATTCTTTCAGCACAAAGAAGTTTCTGAAGTTGAAACCCTCATGGATAGCTCTCTACAGTGGGTAACTGATCCAGAATTTACTGTGAAAAAAAAGTGGGAGAACAAGCTTACTGTAAGTGTTTTTTGTGTTTGTGATTTTCCTATTTTTTCTTCTGCTTTATTAAACCAGGTAATATTATATGCAGTATCATTTCTAAGACTTTATGTAATTTTCTGCTATCTCGGGCTGTTGATGTGTATGGAGTGAATGTCTGGGGATGTGCGTGAGTATGTGCATGTGGGTGAAAGTAAGAGTATGAGGGTGAGGATAAGTGTGTGTAAGGGTGAAGGTAAGTGTGTCTAAGAGTGAGAATAAGTGTGTGTGGACATGAGGGTAGCATAAGTGTGTGAGAGCATGAGGTAAGTGTGTGAGAGCGTGAAGGTAAGTGTGAAAATAAGTATGTGTAAGAGTAGGGAAAAGTATGGGAGAGCATGAAGATGTGTGTGTGAGGATAAGTGTGCATGAACATGAGGGGAAAAATGAGAGTGAGGATGTGTGATATGTATTAAAGAGACAGGATAAAATAATTGAATGGAAAAAGTATTTTATTTGAATCTTGTGAGAACTGCTAGTCTAAGCTTGAATTTTTCTTTGACTTATTAAAATTGCTTAAATTTGATGGAATAATTATTGTGCAAAGGAATGTTATTCCTGAGATTCTGATAGTTTCATTATACCAGAAATTAGCAGAACATTGGAAAAATGAGAACTTAGGTAACTATTTCCTGTTTGGTTATAAAGGAAGCATAAAAGAAGAAATCTTTTATCTTATTATCTCTACTTCTTGGCTGCCAGACAACTTTCTAACATCCATAAGTTTCCTAAGTTAAGTTCAAGCAAGAAGTGAACTCTGAAGACTCTGAAATACTAATTTCAACCCCCTTGACAAACCTTTTTTTGTTTTAATTGCTTTTGAGTATGCTAATAAACAAATACTGATTTCATTGCATTTCCTTGCCCCATCCTATTCTAAAGCAGTTGTGATGATTGATGAAATGGTTAGGGACCGCTTATATTAAGAAAGCTCAATTTTAGTCACATAATAGGCACGCAATATGTACTTGTTAAATTGAGATAATGGGTCCAAAAAATAATCTTTGGACAGTTGAGACTTGGTATCTGTTCAGTTAGAAGTTTAGTGTCTAATAACCATGAATACTATTGAGATGGGAATGGCCTGTCATTTGTTTATATTTAACACTGAAATAGTGGAGTTTGTTTTGTGACTTTTCTTGTAGGAAGTCAAATATAAAATGGAAGAGAAACTAAATCTTTGCATATTAACGCTGAACACCTTGGGAAGCCAGAAAAAATCTCTTGATAAAGAATCTGTCAAATTAATAGAGACTTTGAAGAGATTCAGGCTGGAATATTTTTATTTCAGAAAAGAATTTCTTTCCAGGTGATGGTCATTTATCTGCAAGAAACCCATGCTTTGTATAATGACACGTTTGGGATTGTACCATGGCATTCAGTTTACTTTTTTCAAGTTGTATGCATTGATTTCAGATGATCTCACTCTTTCAAGGAAGGCATTTTGTCTGATAATTTTGAATTATGAAGTAGCATGAAATTGACATAAATATATTCAACTTATATATTGCAATAAATTGCAAATAGTGAACTTTAAAATTTGTGGAAACCTATTGTATAAGGAGTTATTTTCCCTAAAGAAGAAAATTGGAATTATAGAATATAGAACTCTCTTAATCAGAAAGGACTTCAGAGATCATTTAGTAAAACCTTACAATTTTACACAGGACTGAAGCATAAAGATTTAAAGTGAATTGGTCAAGACCTTAGGGTTATTAATGGGAAATCTACAAAGAAGTCTATTATTAATGGAAGAATTTGAGTCTGTTGACTCCTGTCCCATCTGGCTTCATTTTCTGCCTCAGTATACAATGTATTTATTGCACTGGGCACTAGTCAATTATATTTCAAGTAAGAGAAGTCAGGGAATAGAGGACTCTAAATGTAAAATAATTTACTATCTTACTCTCACCTTAATTCTTAATTCACCAAATTCTTGAAATTTGTGCCCTCTGTAAGCCACATACTAAACAAGGACAGCCAGTAACATCTTTTGTTGACCACTATTTATGTATCTGCTAGTACCACACTAAGAATCCCCTTAAGAAATGCTTTTTTGGTGAGTGAATGAACATGGGTGTGTAGTGAATTTGAATAAGATAAAAAAAAAAGTAGTTAGAGACCAAAGTTGCTTAAAGAAAGTAGCCAGAAGAAACTGTTTTATTCCCACCCCACCCCACCCCAATAAGAAAATTAGATACCAGAAAGAAGTTAATACCAGAAGGAGTTCTCTCAAGAAAATGATCATCTATTCTCCCTAAGAACCAGGGAGCCCAGACTTCCCCATAGTGGTGTGTGGGTTAAGTGGATATGCAGCTTCCTTACACAGATAACATCTCCACAAAAGGGAGCGTTAAAATTCTTCTTTTTAGCAACAAAGACCTATTTGGAGAGAGTCATTTCTGAATAAGTGAATCTTCTATATTCCATAAGACTCACAAGCAGCCCAACTAAGTAACAATAGGTGAAATTTGTTGAGAGCTTACTGTGCTAGATGTAGTGTTAAGAATTTGACATTCATTTATCTTGAGAGTTTCAGAGATTCATTCAAGGTTGCCCAAGAGGGATTATTAAGTGGCAGCTGGGATCAGACCTAAATGTGTGTAACTTCAAAACCCGTGTTCTTTCAACTATTAATCCCCTACCATGCTCTTGTTAAAATTGGATGAAATATTCATTAAAAATATTCTGGGAACCTGGTATTGAGCAGGTTAAGCCCAACTGGTTAAACCCCTGCCTTCCGGATAGAATTTTATTTTTTTTTTAATTTTTTTTCAATGTTTTTATTTATTTTTGGGACACAGAGAGACAGAGCATGAACGGGGGAGGGGCAGAGAGAGAGGGAGACACAGAATCGGAAACAGGCTCCAGGCTCTGAGCCATCAGCCCAGAGCCTGACGCCGGGCTCGAACTCACGGACCGGGAGATCGTGACCTGGCTGAAGTCGGACGATTAACCGACTGCGCCACCCAGGCGCCCCACGGATAGAATTTTAAATAGACAAAACCATTTAGTGGCTACACAAAAAGTGATTTGCTTATAAGTTTTAAATGAGTAAGCTTTATCTATGAGTAGGGAGTATTTTGTGGGGATGAAAGTAAGAATTCTATGTTTAGAAATATTTATTAAAGGTAAACTCTCAGGGGCTGTTTTCTGGGAAGGAGAAGGCTTTCATTCTGTTGTACAATAAATAGGCTGAAGTACTGAGAAATGGAAAGAATTGAATGAGTTAAGGAGAGGCAATGAAAGGAAAAACTGCTCTTGAAGGTCTCAGGGAGTGTAAAGTATGTCATTTGTGCAACACCCAATTGCCAACTCCTTGTCAGTTATTTTTCTAAATGCTAGAAAATTAACTAAGGAACCTCTGCATCCATGAAACTAGTATTTTTAAGGTATTCAAAGAGTGAACAAATAAACGTGTAACTATATACTATAATACCAGGCAATCGTGGTAAGTGATATAAAGAAAATTAAGAGAATAAGAAGACCAGGAATGGTGGGGCAGGAGGACCAAATTTTAGAAGGAAGGGCCAGTAAAGCCTTGTCTGTGATTGGTAAATTTAGTAGATAGCTGAACAAAGTGAGAGTATGAGCTAAGAAATGATCTGGGAAGGGTTTTAGTCAGAGGAATTAGCTAGTGCAAAGGCCCTGAGGTTTTAATGAGCTTGCATGTTTGAGCCACTGAGTTAGAAACTATTTCAATAGTGTAGGTGAAGGAGTGTAACATGAGTCAGGGTGAGCAAGGAGATAAGAAATGGTTGGATTCAAACTTTATTTTGAGGATGGGTCAGATCTTACATGCTAGTGAATTTGATGTGGGAATACAAAAAAGAGTCATCCTTGACTTACAGCATTGTTGT
The DNA here is from genome assembly GCF_022837055.1 of Prionailurus viverrinus. Taxonomy (NCBI): domain Eukaryota; kingdom Metazoa; phylum Chordata; class Mammalia; order Carnivora; family Felidae; genus Prionailurus; species Prionailurus viverrinus. The sequence continues at coordinate 55,434,287 of NC_062567.1, forward strand.
TGGTTTTTTGTGTTTTTTTTTTTCCTGAAAACTAGGTAAATGGGGTTCTCTTTGGATAGTGAAGTTTCAGAGAGAATCAGATAACAGGAGTAGAAATCAAGATTTGGCATTAGGACATGTTAGCAAGGAGATACTGAATTTAAAAACACACTCAAAGCTGATACTACATATCTTAACATAATGCAAGTCACTACGGAAGAAACATCTTCAAAGATTTAAAATCTCTTGAATATCTTTAATAGCTAGTACTGTCTAATTCTTTAAAAGCTATTTTTAAGACTTAATCACAAAGTGCATTATAGGTGCAAATATATGTAATATATATGATTAAAGTTGTAATTAAATATGGATTTCTGTTGGTCCTTACAATCCTTTTGCTTTCCCTTGGAAGATAATGGACAGTCTTGAGAGCTTAGACTATTACAAAAGAGAAAAGTTGGTAAAACTGATGTCTTAAAAAGAAGAAGAGGAAGAGGAAGAAGAGGAAGAGGAAGAGGTAATGTCAGCAAGAAGGTCGAATAGGAGGCCCTGGGCCTTCCTTCCCTCATGGGATATACTGATTCAACAGTGATACATGAACAAATTCACTTTTTTGAGAAATTCAGAAACTATTTGGGAAGCTCTGCACCTGGGTGGATGTGAAACCAGCCACATCAACGCTGGTAGAAAAATTCTAGATACCCTGTCAGTGTCATTCCTGCTCCAGGTATAGGACCATGTGATCAGAAGGAATCCCCCAGCATCCGGCTTCTCCCTGGGAAGAAAAGAATCAGACTGTGTGTCCACATTCCAACATTTCTGAGGACTTGCCAAGATAGTGGCTTTTGACTCAACTGTCTCAAAGTGCAGATGGAACTGGACATACTGTAGACACTTAGGGGACACTAAGAACAGTGATGGCAGGTGGAACTAGCACACAAGTACTCATCATAGTCCCCTAGCTCAGAAGAAAACAGATGAAAAACACCAGATCTTAGCTTCTCCCTAGGGAAGGAAAGAATAGGATCACTTTTCTGAGGGGTGTCTAAAAGACTGTCTTCTGTCACACCCATCTTAGAGCAATGTTACTATCATACTCTAGACACTTAGGCTCCAATAAGGATGATAATGGTGATTTGAATTAGCATGAAGACTTGCAAGCCCCCAGAACTCTGCCCAAACTGATAAAGGTTTTCTCCTGTATATATGAGTCCAGGCTATGGAGACTGGGAGAAGTGGTTGTTTTTTCTGAAGTGCAGATACTGACACAGAGTCAGAAGAAATGAAGAAGCAAAATCTCCAAAAACTGTCACTAATTGAATCAGAGAAATAATTTACCTCTAAGAGAATTCAAAATAACTGTCATAAAGATGTTCAGTGAAATCAGGTAAAGGTAAATATATATATAGAGAAATATAGAATACTGTAATATTATAGCAGTGATAAGCAAATCACTTAATTATAAGATAAAAGTTTAAAAATTGTAAGTATATAAAATGATAAAAATATGTTAAAGTACACAATAAAAATTTGTAAGTTGTGTCAATAACAAAGGGGGGGAGGGGAGATGTAAAAGTATAGTTTTTGTATGTGATTGAAGTTAAGTTGTTGTCAGCTTAAAATACTGTTATATTTTATGTAAGCCCCATGGTAACCACAAAGAAAATATCTGTAGAAGATACACAAAAGAAAAAGGAGTCAAGAACTATTAATCAAAAAAAAAAAAAAAAAGAAAGAAACATGAAGACAAGGGAGGAAAAAGGAACAAAAGAACTGCAACACACAAAACAATGAAAAATGGCCACGGTGAAAAAGGGGTCATAAAGGTCCCTCTTTATCAACAATTACTTTAAATGTACATAAACTTTCCAATCAAAAGACATAGACTGGCTGAATAGATTAAAAAACAAGATCCAACTATATGCTGTCTGCGAGACGCACTTCAGATGTAAGGACACACATAGGCTGAAAGTGAAGGGTGAAAAAAGATACTCCAGGCAAATACTGGCCAAAGGAGAGTCAGAGTGGCTATACTTATATCAGAGAAAAATGACTTTAAGTCAAAAATTGTCACAAGAGACAAAGGGAGGGCAGTATACAGTGATAAAAAGGATCAGTTCACTAGGAAGATATTACAATTAAAAATACATATGCATTCAGTATCAGAGCATGTAAACATATAAACCATATATTGACAGAATGGAAGGAATAAATAGCAATATAATAGGAGACTTAAATACACCACTTTCAATAATGGATAGAACATCGAGGCAGAAGATCAATAAGGAAACAACATACTTGAATATTATAGACTAAATGGACCTAACAGACACTTACAGAACATTCTACCCTATAGCTACAGAATATACATGCTTCTCAAGGGCACATGGAACTTTCTGCAGGATCACATGTTAAGTCACAAAACAAGTTTTATCAAATTTAAGAAGATGGAAATTTTGCTATCTTTTACAACCACAGTGGAATAGAACCGGAAATCATAGCAAACTGGCAAATTCACAAATATTTAGAAATTAGCACACTGCTGAAAAACCACAAAGAAGAAATTACAAGGGAAATTAGAAAATACCTTGAGACAAACAAAATTGAGCGCAACATATCAAAATATATAGTATGCAGAAAAAGCAGTACTAAAAGAGAAGTGAATGGTGACAAATGTGCCTACATTAAAAAGAAGGAAGATCTCAAGTTAACAACCTAACTTTGTAGCTCAAGAAACCAGAAGAAGAAGAACTAAGATCAAAATTAGAACAAGGAAGGAAATAATAAAGATCAGAGCATAAATAAATGAAACAGAATAGGAAAACTCTTTAAATAAAAATCAATAAAACGGAGTTGGCTTTTAAAAATTTTAATTTTTAAAATATCTCCAATTTATAATTTCAACTCTAGCAGAATATACAGTTATTAGTTTCAAGTGTACAATATGGTGGTTCAACAATTCTATCCATTGCTCAGTGCTCACCATGATACATGTATTCTTATGCCCTTCACCTATTTCACCCGTCCCCCACCCACCTCTAGTAACCATCAGTTCTCTATATTTAAATGACTTGTTTTTGTGTGTGTGTGTTTGTCTTTTTTTTTTCCCCCTTTATTCATTTATTTTGTTTCATAAATTCCACATGAATGAAATCATGGTATTTTTCTTTCTCTGACAGATCTAGGTCCATCCATGCTATTACAAATGGCAAGATTTTATTCTTGTTTTATGGCTGAGTAATATTCTTGTGTGTGTGTGTGTGTGTGTGTGTCTCTCTCTCTATATATATATATATCACACCTTGTTTATCCTTTCATCAATCAGTGGACACTTAGGTTACTTCCATAATTTGGCTATTGCAAATAATGTTGCAATAAACAAGAGTGCATATATCTTTTTGAATTAGCGTTTTTGTATTCTTTGGGTAAATACCCAGTAATGGAATTACTGGGTCATATGGTAATTATCTTTTTAATGTTTTGGGGAACCTCCATACCGTTTTCCACAGTGTACGCTCACCAACAATAGTGCACAGCATTCTTTTTAGCTCACGTCCTTGCAAACACTTCTTGTTTCTTGTATTTTTAATTTTGGCCATTCTGACAGGTATGAGGTGGTATCATTGTGGTTTTGATTTGCATTTTTCTGATGGTGAGTGATGCTGAGCATTTTTCATGTCTCATTGGCCATCTATGTGTCTTTGGAGCAATGTCTGTTCATGTCTTCTGCCCATTTTTTAATTGGATTATTTGTTTTGGGCTGTTGAGTTGCAGAAGTTCTTTATATATTTTGGATACTAACCCTTTATTGGATGTCATTTGCAGATATTTTCTCCTATTCCATAGTTTGCCTTTTAGCTTTGTTGATTGTTTCCTTGGCTCTGCTGTAGGTTTTTATTTTGATGTACTCCCAATAATTTATTTTTGCTTTTATTTCCCTTGCCTCAGGAGACAAATCTAGAAAAATGTTGCTACAGCTGATGTCAGAGAAATTATTGCCTGTGCTCTCTTCTAGGATTGTTATGGCTTCAGGTCTTACATTTAGGTCTCTAATCCATTTTGAGTTTAGTTTTGTTTTTGGTATACGAAAGTGGTCTGGTTTCATTCTTTTGAGTGTAGCTGTCCAATTTTCCCCAACACCATTTGTTGAAGACAGTGTGTGTCCCACTGCATATCTTTATCTCCCTTGTCATAGGTTAATTAACCATATAAACATGGGTTTATTTCTGGGCTGTCTATTCTGTTATATTGATGTGTCTATTTTTGTGCTGGTACCATACAGTTTTCACTACTATGGATTTGAGTACATTTTGAAATCTGGGATTGTGATAGTACTAATTTTGTTCTTTTTTCAAGATTACTTTGGCAATTTGGGGTCTTCGTGGTTTCATACAAATTTTAGGGTTACATGTTCTAGCTCTGTGAAAAATGCTGTTGGTATTTTGATAGAGATTGTATTAAATCTGTAGATTGCTTTGGGTAATATGGACATTTTAACAATATTTGTTCTCCCAATCCATGAGCGTGGGCTATCTTTCCATTTGTTTGTGTTGTCCTTCAGTTTCTTTCATCAGTGTTTTATAGTTGTCAGTGTATAGTTCTTTCACCTCCTTGGTATGTTTATTCCTAGATATTTTATTATTTTTGGTGTGCAATTATAAATGGGATTGTTGTATTCATTTCCCTTTCTGCTACTTCATTATTAGTGTATAGAGACACAAAATTTCTGTGTATTGATTTTATATCCTGCAACTTTACTGAATTCATTTACTAGTTCTAATAGTTTTTTGGTAGAGTCTCTAGGGTTTTTTATATATAGTGTCATATCATCTGCAAACAGTGAAGGTTTTATTACCAATTTGGATGCCTTTTATTTCTTGTTTGATTGCTATGGTTAGGACTTCAAGTACAATGTTGAGTAGTAGTGGTGAGAGTGGACATCCTTGACTTGTTCCTGATCTTAGGGGGAAAGCTCCGTTTTTCTCAATTGAGTGTGATGTTAACTGTTGCTTTTTCATATATTTATTCATATATGCCTTTATATATATATATATGTATATTCATATTCATATATGCCTTTATTGTGTTGAGGTATGTTTCCCTCTAAACCTTCTTTGTTGGGGGTTTGTATCATGAATGGATGTTGTACTTTGTCAAATTCTTTTTCTGTATCTATTGAAATGGTCATGTGGTTTTTATCTTTTGTCAATGTTACATGTCATGTTGATTGATTTGTGAATGTTTAATTATTTTTGCATCCCAGGAATAAATCTCAATCATGGTGAATGATTTTTTTAATGTATTGTTGGCTTTGGTTTGCTAGTATTTTGTGGATGATTTTTGTGTATATGGTTATTAGAAATATCGGCCTGTAGTTTTTTCTTTTCTTTTTTTTTTTTTTTTCTTATGTTGTTGTGTCTATATCTGGTTTTGGTATCAGGGTAATCTTGGCCACATAGAATGAGTTTGGAAGCTTTCATTTCTCTTCTATTTTTTGAAAGGTTTGAGAAGAATAGGCATTAACTTTTCCTTAAATATTTCATAGAATTCACCTGTGAAACCCACTGGTCCTGGACTTCTTTGTTGGGAGTTTTAAAAAAAATTACAGATTCAATCACATTGCTGGTAACTGGTCTGTTTGAATTTTCTGTGTCCTTCTGATTCAGTTTTGGGAGGGTATATGTTTCTAGGAATTTATCCATTTCTTCTAAGTTGTCCAATTTGTTGGCATATAATTTTTCATAATATTCTCTTATAAGCTTTTATATTTCTGTGGTGGTGTTTATTTCTCCTCTTTCTTATTTTGAGTTCTCTCTTTCTCTCTTGAGTCTGGCTAAAGGTTTATAAATTTTGTTGATCCTTCCAAAGAACCAGTTTTTGGTTTTATTGATATGTTCTATTGTTTTCTCTGTTTCTATTTCATTTCCTTTTGCTCTTATTATTATTCCCTTCTCCTGGTTTTGGAATTTGTTCTTCTTTTTCTAGCTCCTTTAGATGTATGGCTAGGTTGTTTGAGATTTTTCTTGCTTCTTGTGGTAGGTCTGTATTGCTATAAAGTTTACTGTTAGAAGAGATTTTACTACATCCCAAACATTTTTGTACCATTAGTTTCTGCTTTCATTTGTCTCCATGTAATTTTTGAATTCCTCTTTGATTTCTTGGCTGACCCATTCATTGTTTAGTAGCATGTTATTTAACTTCCATGTATTTGCGTTCTTTGGAAATTTTTTCTTGTGGTTGATTTCTAGTTTCATGGTACTGTGGTTGGAAAAGATGCATAGTATGACTTCAATTATTTTGAATTTGTTGAGACTTATTTTTTGGCCTAATATGTGATCTGTTCTATGTGTACTTGAAAAGGATGTGTATTTTACTGTTTTAGAATAGACTGTTCTGAATATATCTGTTAGATCTATCTAGTCCAATGTGTCATTCAAAAACACTCTTTTCTTGTTGATTTTATGTTTGGATGATCTATCCTTGCATGTAAGTGGGATGTTAAAGTCTCTTACTATTATTGTATTGCTATTGATTATTAACTTTATGTAATTAGGTTCTTTTTGTATTTGGATGTTTCCATGTTAGGTGCATAAATATTTATAATTGTTAAATCTTATTTTTGCATTGTTCCCTTTAAGATTATATACTGTCTTTCTTTGTCTCTTCTTATAGTCTTTGTTTTAAAGTCTCTTTTTGTCTGATTTAAGTATTGCTCCTCTGGTTTTCTTTTACTTCCATTTACATGATAAATGCTCTTCCATCCATTCACTTTCAATCTGCATGTGTCTTTAGGTCTGAAATGAGTCCCTTGTAGGCAGCATATAGATAGGTCTTGTTTTTTTATCCACTCCATCTCCTTACATCTTTTGATTGGAGCTTTTAGTCCATTTACATCCAAAGTAATTACTGATCATTATATACTTATTGCCATTTTGTTATTTGTTTTATCACTGTTTTATAGTTTTCTATTCCTTTCTTCTGTCATGGTTTGCTGGTTTTCTTTGTGATATACTTGGATTTCTTTCTTTTCATTTTTTTTTTTTTTGCATATCTATTACCAGCTTTTGATTTGTGGTTCCCATTAAGTTTTTCTATATTATATTTTTGATATAGCAGTCTATAGTATTTTGATGGTTGTTTAAGTTTGAACTCATTCTAAAAGCACTAAATTTTTACTCCTCTCCCTCCACAATTTAGGTATATGGTGTCATACTTTACATCTCTTACTTTGTGAATCCCTTGGCTGATTTTTATAGATACACTTAACTGTAGTGATTTAGTGCATCTTACTTTTCTCATTCCTACTTATAGTCATTCTTTTCCACTCAAAGAGTCCCCTTTAACATTTCTTGTAAGGCTTGTTTAGTGGTAAATTTCTTTAAATTTTTTTTCTCTGAAAACCTCATCTCTCCTATTCTGAGTGATAGCTTTGCTAGATAGAGCATTCTTGGTTGCAGATTTTTTCTTTGAACACTTTGAATATATCATTCTACTCTTTTCTGGCCTGCAAAGTGACTGCTCAAACATCAGTGGATAGCCTTATGGGGACTCCCTTGAATGCAACTGTTTGCTTTCCTCATGCTATTTTAAAAATGCTCTTAATTGCTACATTTTGATCTTAATTACTCTGTGTCTTGGTGTGGCCCTGCTTAGGTCAATTTTGTTCGGGACTTTCCTCATTGCCTCATTGATCTGAATTTGTGTTTCCTTCCCCAGATTCAGGTAGTTTTCAGGGATTATTTATACAAATGTATTTTATGCCCCCTTTGCTCTCTTTTCCTTCTGGGATCCTTATGATGTGAATGTTATTATGCTTCATCAGGTCATTGAGTTCTATTACTCTGTTTTCATTTATTATTTTTTTCTTTCTCATGTTCAGCTAGATTGCTTTCTACTATTCTGTCCTCCAGATCACTGATCTGTTCTGCTTCTTTTAATGTATTTTTTTTTGTACATAATGCAGCTGATTTATCTTTTTTTAATACGAAATTTATTGTCAAATTGGTTTCCATACAACACCCAATGCTCATCCCAACAGGTGTCCGCCTCAATACCCATTACCCACCCTCCCCTCCCTCCCACCCCCCATCAACACTCAGTTTGTTCTCAGTCTTTAAGAGTCTCTTATGTTTTGGCTCCCTCCCTCCCTCCCTAACCTCTTTTTTTTTCTTCCCTTCCCCCATGGTCTTCTGTTAAGTTTCTCAGGATCCACATAAGAATGAAAACATATGGTATCTGTCCTTCTCTGTATGATTTATTTCACTTAGCATAACACTCTCCAGTTCCATCCACGTTGCTACAAAAGGCCGTATTTCATTGTTTTTCATTGCCATGTAGTATTCCATTATGTATATAAACCACAATTTCTTTATCCATTCATCATGTTGAAAGTGCTGCTATTAACATTAGGTTACAAGTGCCCCTATGCATCAGCAGTCCTGTACCCACTGGGTAAATTCCTAGCAGTGCTATTGCTGGGTCATAGGGTAGATCTATTTTTAATTTTTCAAGGAACCTCCACATGTTTTCCAGAGTGGCTGCACCAGTTTGCATTCCCACCAGCAGTGCAAAAGAGATCCTCTTTCTCCACATCCTCACCAACATTGGCTGTTGCCTGAGTTGTTCATGTTAGCCATTCTGACTGGTGTGAGGTGGTATCTCAATGTGGTTTTGATTTGTATATCCTGGATGATGAGTGATGTCGAGCATCTTCTCATGTACCTGTCAGGCCATCTGTTGGCCTTACACATCTTTAGAGAAGTGTCTATTCATGTTTTCTGCCCATTTCTTCACTGGATTATTTGATTTCCGGGTGTGGAGTTTGATGAGCTCTTTATAGATTTTGGATATTAGCCCTTTGTCCAATATGTCATTTGCAAATATCTTTTCCCATTTCATTGGTTGCCTTTTAGTTTTGTTGATTGTTTCCTATGCAGTGAAGAAGCTTTTTATCTTGATGAGGTCCCAATAGTTCATTTTTGCTTTTAATTCCCTTGCCTTTGGGGATGTGTCAAGTAAGAAATGGCTGCAGCTGAGGTCAGAGAGGTTTTTTCCTGCTTTCTCCTTTAGGGTTTTGATGGTTTCCTGTCTCACATTCAGGTCCTTTATCCATTTTGAGTTTATTTTTGTGAATGATGTAAGAAAGTTGTCTAGTTTCATCCTTCTGCATGTTGCTGTCCAGTTCTCCCAGCACCATTTGCTAAAGAGACTGTCTTTTTTCTATTGGATATTATTTCCTGATTTGTCAAAGATGAGTTGGCCATACTTTTGTGGGTCTAATTCTAGGGTTTCTATTCTATTCCATCGGTCTATGTGTCTGTTTTTGTGCCAATACCATGCTGTCTTGATGATTACAGCTTTGTAGTAGATGCTGAAGTCTGGGATTGTGATGCCTCCTGCTTTCGTGGTCGTCTTCAAGATTACTTTGGCTATTTGGGGTCTTTTGTGGTTCCATACAAATTTTATGATTGCTTTTTCTAGCTTTGAGAAGAATGGTGGTGCAATTTTGATTGGGATTGCATTGAATGTGTAGATAGCTTTGGGTAGTATTGACATTTTAACAATATTTATTCTTCCAATCCTTGAGTATGGAATGTTTTTCCATTTCTTTATGTCTTCTTTAATTTCCTTCATAAGCTTTTTATAGTCAGCATACAGATATTTTACAGCTTTGGTTAGGTTGATTCCTAGGTATTTTATGCTTCTTGGTGCAATTGTGAATGGGATCAGTTTCTTTATTTGTCTTTCCGTTGCTTCATTATTAGTGTATAAGAATGCAACTGATTTCTGTACATTGATTTTGTATCCTGCGACTTTGCTGAATTCATGTATCAGTTCTAGCAGACTTTTGGTGGAGTCTATCAGGTTTTCCATGTATAATATCATGTCATCTGCAAAAAGTGAAAGCTTGACTTCATCTTTGCCAATTTTGATGCCTTTGATTTCCTTTTGTTGTCTGATTGCTGATGCCAGCACTTCCAACACTATGTTAAACAACAGCAGTGAGAGTGGACATCCCTGTCGTGTTCCTGATCTCAGGGAAAAAGCTCTCAGTTTTTCCCCATTGAGGATGATATTAGCTGTGGGCTTTTCATAAATGGCTTTTATGATGTTTAAGTATGTTCCTTCTATCCCGACTTTCTCAAGGGTTTTTATTAAGAAAGGATGCTGAATTTTGTCAAATGCTTTTTCTGCATCGATTGGCAGGATCCTACGGCTCTTATCTTTTCTTTTATTAATGTGATGTATCACGTTGATTGATTTGCGAATGTTGAACTAGCCCTGCATTCCAGGAATGAATCCCACTTGATCATGGTGAATAATTCTTTTTATATGCTGTTGAATAGTGTCTTATTGAGAATTTTTGCATCCATATTCATCAGGGATATTGGCCTGTAGCTCTCTTTATTTGCTGGGTCTCTGTCTGGTTTAGGAATCAAAGTAACGCTGGCCTCATGGAATGAGTCTGGAAATTTTCCTTCCGTTTCTATTTTTTGGAATAGCTTGAGAAGGATAGGTATTATCTCTGCTTTATTTTTTAAAATTTTTTTTTAACATTTATTTATTTTTGAGACAGAGAGCATGAACAGGGGAGGGTCAGAGAAAGAGGGAGACACAGAATCTGAAACAGGCTCCATGCTCTGAGCTGCCAGGCCAGACCCGTTGGAGGGATGGATCCACAGAAGCACAGCGTTGGGTGTTTGTGCAGTGCAAGAAAGTTCGGTGACAGAAACTGGTTCCATTTGGGATTTCAGCTGGGGCATGGGAGAGGGAGATGGCACTGGCCAGCGCCTTGGTTCCCTGCCGAGCTGAACTCTGTCCTCCCGGGGCTCAACACCTCTCCCTCCCATTGTCCTCTCACCCTCCTGCTCTCCGAGCAGAGCTGTTGACTTATAACATTCCAGATGTTAAGTCCCGCTGGCTGTCAGAACTCATGGAGTCCGGCCCCTCTGCTTTTGCAAGCCAGACTCGGGGGCTCTGACTTGCCGGGTGGGCTGCCCCTCCACCTCCCCGGCTCCCTCCTACCAGTTCGTGTAGTGCTTACTGCCTCTCCACCCTTCCTACCCTCTTCCGTGGGCCTCTTGTCTATGCTTGGCTCCAGATAGTCCATTCTGCTAGTCTTCTGGTGGTTATTGGGGTAAATTAGGCAGATGTGGGTGGAATCTAAGTGATCAGCAGGACGAGGTGAACCCAGCATCATCCTATGCTGCCATCTTCTCCCCTTCTTCTACCTAATGTGTTTTAAATTTCAGTTATTGAGCTGTTTATCTCTGGTTGGTTCTATTTTATGTTTTCTATCTCTTTGTTGAGTGTCTCACTGAAATCCTCCAATCTTTTCTCAAGTCCATTGAGTACCATTATTACCATTATTTTAAATTCTCTAACAGGCATATTATCTCTGTTTTGTTTAGGTCTTTTGATGTCATTTTGACTTGTTCTTTCATTTGGGACATAATCCTCTGTCTCTCTCTTTTTTCTTTTTTTCTTTTTGTCTAATTCTCTGTGTCTCTTTCTATATGTTAGGAAGGTCAGCAGTGTCTCCTGCTCTTGAAAGTAGTGGCCTTATGGAGAAGACATCCTGTGGAGCTCCGCAGTGCCATGTCCCCTGTTTACCAGAACCTGATCCTTCAGGAGTGTTTCCTATGTGTGTTGCATGTACACTGGTAATAAGGCTGAGCAACATTTGCCTTCAATCTAGTCATCTGCGATGGCTCTCCTTGCCTGCTGTGGTCATAGTTTGGTACTTGTTTTGTTAATGGGCCAGTCTGGGACCACCTGGGCTGGATTTGTCCCAGACCAGGACTTTGCCAGACCTGTAGTAGCACCAAACTTCAAGGTTCTCTACCTTTGGTGTCCCATGAGAAGCTGTCATTGGTGGGTAAGGACTGCAGTCAGAGCAGTTCTTGGAGAACTCTTCCAAAGATCCCTGCCCCTCCAGCACCTGCTCTGAGATAAGTGAATAACTCTCCCTCCCATATACCCCGGGTATATTTCAAACTGCTGCTTCTATGCTGTATCTTGGTAGGACTATTAGGCCCCTCTTGTTTTCAAAGCCCAACGTTATGGGAATTCATCTTCCCACTGTGGCTCCCCCATGCCTGAGATGCTTGGTGTGGGGTCTCCTTCTCTCCCCTCTCTGTGCCAGTGGCATCCTTCCTTCCAACAGACAGTCCCATGAGTCATTTTGGCTCCTGACCATGTCTCTGCCCTTCCTACTCTCTTCATTGTGGCCTCTTTTCTACATTTAGCTGTGGAAAGTCTATTCTTTCAGTGTTTGGGTCACTTTATGGCTTATTTACACTGATGTGTGTGTTATCTGGGCATATCTGTGGGATTAGGTGAGCCTAGGATCCTCCTCTTCTCCCATATTTCCTGAAAGTCTGAGTTGTGTTTTTTATTTTTTTATTTAAAAAAAAATTTTTTTAACGTTTATTCATTTTTGAGAGACAGAGACAGAGCATGAACGGGGAAGGGGCAGAGAGAGGAGGAGACACAGAATCCGAAGCAGGCTCCAGGCTCTGAGCCATCAGCCCAGAGCCTGATGCAGGGCTCGAACTCACAGACCACGAGATCGTGACCTGAGCCAAAGTTGGATGCCCAACCGACTGAGCCACCCAGGCACCCCCGAGTTGTGTTTTTTGAAGATATAATTGACAAACCTATAACTAGACTAAGAAAAAGTAGATTAAAATAAAATCAGAAACAAAAGAGGAGATATTACAACTGATGCTACAGTGTGGGGGCGGGTGGAAGGATCATAAAAGACCATTATGAGCAAGCAGTCATACACCAATAATTGGATAAGCTTGAAGAAATGGATGTTTAGGAACATATAACCTAGCAAGCCTGAGTCAGTAAGGAAAAGATAATCTGAACAGAGCAAAAAATGCTAAGGAGATTGAAGCAGTATTCAAAAACCCAACAAAGATCAGGACCAGGTGGTGTCTTTTGAAACTTTCAAAAAATCATAGAGGAGAAACCACTTCCCCATTCTTTTAGTGAGGTCAATTTTTTGCTGACACCAAAACCAAAGGTACTACAAGCAAAGAAAACTACAGGTCAATATTCCTGATGAGTATAGGTGCAACAAAATACTAGCAATCAACTTCAATAAGGTATCAAAAACAATAATACATGATGACCATGTAAGATTTATCCCTGGGATGTAAGGATGGTTCAACATACACAAATAAATTAATGTGATATACTCCATTAACAGAATGAAAGATATATATCACATGGTCATCTGAAATGATGTAGAAAAACATTTGGCAAGATCTAACTTTTTCATGATAAAAATATTCAAAATACTAGAAATAGAAATGACTCAGCATAATAAAGGCCATAAATGAAAAGCACACAGCGAATACCATACTCAAAAGACTAAAAGCTTTTTGTCTAAGATCAGAACCAAGGCAAGCATGTCCACTCTCACCACTACTAAGAAACATACTCCTAGAAGTCCTTAGCCAGAACAATTAAGCAAGAAAAAGAAACAAAAGGCATCCATATTGGAAAGGAAGCAGTAAAATCATCTGTATTTACAGACATGATCTTATACATAGGGCACCTTTGGCTCAGTTGGCTCTGTCAGTTGAGGGTCTGGGTCTTTAGCTCAGGTCATGGTCTCGCAGTTCATGAGTTTGAGCCCTGTGTCAGGCTCTGCACTAGTAGTGCAGAGTCTGCTTTGAATCTCTGTCTCCCTTTCTCTCAGCCTCTCTCTCAAAAATAAATACAGCAAAGTTCCAGCATACATACAAAATTAACATATAAAAATCAGATGCATTTCTATACACTAACAATGAACTATCTAAAAAGGAAGTTGGAAAAACAATCTCATTTAAAACAGTATCCAAAGAATAAAATAGCAATGAATTTAATAAGGAGGTGAAACTATAAAACATTGCTGAAAGAAATTAAAGAAGGTACAAATAAGTGAAGACATCTGTATTCATAGATTAGAAGACTTAATAATGTCAAAAGGTCCATATTACCCAAAGTGATATACAGATTCAGTGCAATACCAATCAAAATCCTAATCGTATTTTCTACAGTAATAGAAAAAATAATTCTGATGTTCATATGGAACCACAAAGGATCTTGAATAGCCAAAACAATCTTGAGAAAGAATCATAAAGCTGGAGGTATCACACTTCCTTATTTTAAGATATCTATTTCAAAGCTATGGTAATTCAAAAAGTATGTACTAGCCTAAAGAGAGAACAGAATAGAGTGCCCAGAAATAATATGGCCATGTGTAAATGGCCAAGTCATCTTTGACTAGGGTGTCAACAATACACAGTGGAGAAAGGATAGTCCTTTCAACAAATGGTGTTGGGAAAACTGGATATTCACATGCAAAAAGAATGAAGGTGAACCTTGCTACATACCACATACAAAAATCAACTCAATATGGATTAAAGACTTAAATATATGACCTAAAACTGTAAAACTCCTAGAATAAAACTTGGGGGAAAATCTTCATGACATTGGCCTTGGCTATGACATCAAAAGCAGAAGCAAGTCAAGTAAAGCTAGATAAGTGGATCTACATCAGATGAAACAGCTTCTGAACAACAAAGGAATTAACAGAGAAAAGGTAACCTATGAATGAAAGAAAATTTTTGTAAACCATATATCTGATAAGGGTATTCAAAATACATGAAGAACTACTACAACTCAGTAACAACAACAAAATAACCCAATTTAAAAATAGCAAAGGACTTGAATAGACATTTTTCCAAAGAAGACCTACAGTTGACCAAAAGGTATATGAGAAGGTGATCAACATCACTTGTCATCAGGGAAATGCAAATAAAACCCACAATGAGTCTTTCACAATGATGAATGAATCATACCTGTTAGGGAAGGCTATTTTTTTTTTTTAATTTTTTTTTCAACGTTTATTTATTTTTGGGACAGAGAGAGACAGAGCATGAATGGGGGAGGGGCAGAGAGAGAGGGAGACACAGAATCGGAAACAGGCTCCAGGCTTTGAGCCATCAGCCCAGAGCCTGACGCGGGGCTCAAACTCCCGGACCGCGAGATCGTGACCTGGCTGAAATCGGACGCTTAACCGACTGCGCCACCCAGGCGCCCCAGGGAAGGCTATTATTAAAAACCAAAAAACACAAAAAGATACCAAATGTAGGCAAAGATGTAGAGCATTAAAACTCTGTACACTGTTGGTAGAAATGTAAAAGAGGGCAACTGCTATGGAAAACAGTATGGAGTTTCCTCAAAAAATTAAAAATAGAACTACCAAATGATCCAGCATTCCCGCTTCTGGGTATATGTTCAAAAGAATTCAAAGCGGGGCGCCTGGGTGGCTCAGTCGGTTGAGCGTCCAACTTCAGCTCAGGTCACGATCTCACGGTCAGTGAGTTCGAGCCCCGTGTCGGGCTCTGGGCTGATGGCTCGGAGCCTGGAGCCTGCTTCCGGTTCTGTGTCTTCCTCTCTCTCTGCCCCTCCCCCGTTCATGCTCTGTCTCTCTCTGTTTCAAAAATAAACGTTAAAAAAAATTAAAAAAAAGAATTCAAAGCAAAATCTTGAAGATATATTTACATACCCATGTTTATTGCAGCATTATTCATGATAATCAAGATGTAGAAACAACCTAAATATCCATGGTAAATAAAATATATACGTGTGTGTGTGTGTGTGTGTGTGTGTGTAAAATGGAATATTATTCAGTCTTTAAAAAGAAGGAAATTTTGTCATATGTGATAAATGGATAAATCCTGAGGATATTATGCTAAGTGAAATTAACCAGTCACAGAAGGACAAATGTCATGATTACACTTCTATGAGGTATTTACAATTGTCAAACTCATAGAAGCAGAAAGTTGAATGGTGGTTTCCAGGGACTAGAGGAAGGGGGAATGGAGAGTTGCAATGTAATGGATATAAAGCTTCAGTTACCAAGACAAGTAATTTCTAGCGATCTGCTATACCACACTGTGCCTATAGTTAACAAACACTTAAAAATGTGTTAAGGGGATAGATCTCATATTTAATATTTTTGCCACAATTTACAAAAGGAAAGACTAACTATAAGGTATTAAATAAAGCTCAATATATTGTTTGTTTAGGTAGTTCTTATTTTTCTTTAGAGCTTTATTTGCTAGTTTTCCATGATGGTAAGCATTCTATGTAACCATCCTGGTCTCTCATGTGATTCTTCTTGTAGTTAGGGATAGATTTATGTAAATATACAATGAGATTCTGACTCTGTTAACGTTTGAGAGGCATGCAAAAGGCCTAAACCTGATAGTGCTTTCCTCACTGCTTTGAAGCTCCCAGAGTTTATTATCCCTTTGAGCTAAGGTCCTTATTCAGTTGTTTCCAGATAGTCATGGACATATTGATACATAACATGGTTTAAATAATACCAGCTAACTGAGAGCAGGTGCATTTTAATGTATTTGGAGGATTAGGGTTGGATCCAAAAGAGAGGTAACATAATAACACTAAGAGATTTGGAGTGAGGAAGAAAGGGAGAGGGGTCAAGTTTTCAGAAAAGACAAGGCTTCACTTGGAAATACTAACATCTAGTGTTTCATCTGTGCTTGGGAGCAGCCCTTCCTATACTCATGATTTACCATGATGGGCAACTCTTAGAAAAGGCCAAGATCATGAAACAAAGCTCTTATTTCTTTTCTTTTTTGTTTCTTTTTCCTTCTTTTTCTTTTCTCTCTTTTTTTCAGGAAAAAAAAAAAGGCTAGCTATGATGTGTAAATATTCCACCTCTTACAGTGATCTCATTGTGCCACCATCTAAGCAATTGGTGACTGATACTAACTACTATGAATGTAGTTTGTGGGAAACTGAATATTCCAGTGTAAAATAGGAGATCAAATACCCTTATCTGTAAAGTAGGGGTATCAGGCCAACTGATCGATATGATTGCTTTGGTTAAAATTCTCTATTTGTCAAGTATTTATATATGTATGTAAATACTTTCACTTTTTCCTCTGATCTCTGAGGAAGTATATTAAGTCTCAATTTGTCACAACTTCCCAGGGGTGACTCTTAGTTGAAATGTCACTGATAGCTTGCGGTTTGGACCTTTTTTTTTTTTTTTTTTTTTTTTTTTAACTCCAGGCAGAAACAACTAGAAACCCTTGAACAACTGCAAGAAGATGCTGTCAACCCGGAAGCTGACCTTAGGAAGAAGGTCCACGGAACCAGCCCATGGCTGGAGGATGGAGAAGAGCAGGTAGGGTGGCCTTTGACCACTTTATGTTCAAAGGGAAGTTTCCTCAGATGTCTTTGAAACCATGAAGTAAAAAACAGAGGAGGAACAGAAAAAAAAAAAACAAAAACCAAAAAAACAAAGAGGAACTGCGAAGTTCAGTCCCTGGCGACCAGCAGCGAGCGGAGGAAGTAACGGGGAGTTGTAAAAAAGGCGGTGTCAACAGCCTACTGATGAAAAGAGGCATCTTTGCAGAAAGAGGCAGCTTGACATATCAGGACTTTTACCGCTGAAGAAATAGCTCAGGCATACAAAGCCCATGCAAACACAGAATTGCAGAAGTTCAGTAGAGGCTTATCACTTCCCTGAGAAGAAAAGCACATTTTCAGTTTCGTGTGCATAGTAACAGTGAGCGCTCAATTGCTTTCTTTCCTGGCCACCCTGCTAAAATCCAGCATTAACTGTACGTGTCCAGGTTGAGGATCGAGATCGGGCAGCCCACTCAGCCAGTGACAAAGCTAAGTCTTTGCTGCATAAATTAGAGGACGCAATTTCGGAACAACGGAATCTTCAGACTATAAATACTGAGTTAGTGAATACTTGCCAGACACTTGAGCGGAAGACAAGAAAATTGAAAAGTGAGTAGCAAATATTTGTTATGTCCCAATTCAGTCCACCTGAGAAAAAGGACTACAGCCATTTTTGTAGATTACAGCTGCTGTGTTATTATTGTATTTATGACAACCAAATGGTTCCAGAAGGCAGAGTTGTGGGCTTCCAGAGAGGCTTGCCTAGTGACTAAGTAGATTGATTTAACGATTAACTTTCCCTTTCAGATCTTTTATGATGAGCTAGATTTGGCCCTGACTGCTATTTCTTTAAAAATTAACGTTCTCAATATCTGTAAAAGTAAACAAGGAAAAAAATCTTGTATGCATGGGATATTTGAAATCACAAATAGCTTACATATTCTACTCTGATTTTATTAGCTCACTTGTACTCAAGACATGGTAGAAAAGGACCTGCCTCTCTATTTTCTTTTAAGTAGTTATCTTAGGGGGCAAAATACTTACGAATTCAGTGTATCCAAATATTAAATATATGAGAATGCTTTTTAAATTTTAATGTGTTCTTTACATATATATTTTGCTTTAAACAATTAGAATATTAAGTATTTTTCTGTATTACCTAAAAGTAGATAAATGTTTACTAAGGACTTAGTTGAAGAGACAAGTGTCAAATGAGAGTTGGCAGATTATTCATAAGCTTATTTTATTCTAGAAAGATAATTTGGTAAAAATAAAGCTTACTTATTTGAGCATTTATCAGACAATTGCCTTTATTTGGCTAGCTTTTTGTTCTATCTGGTCAGCTAAATATTCTTTTTAGAAACAGTTATTGGTTTGGGTGACAAACAAATGAATTATAAGCTTCAGGTGAAATAGAGATGGAGATTTTCAGTCTTGGGTTTGTTTGTTTTGTAGCCTTTCTATTGCTCTCTGAGAAAGCTGTTTAAAAGTTTAAAGGACTTGGCTAGTTCTAACATAACAGTAATTATTCAATATTTTATTATAATTTTTAAACCTTGCAGACCTTGCTAGTTTTCAGTAATTCTAACTATCAGTTTACTCCATCAGACAGTGTGCGGCTTTAAATGACATAATCTATATATTATTTTATGATTGCTCAGAAGGTATGAGAAGGTTCCCTTGTGATTAGAAGTGTTCATGTTGAGATGTGAATAACAAAGCATTCCAAATTTGGCTTATGGTATTTTTGCTTTAGACACTGTGCTTAGAGGACTAATCTTTTGCTTCAGTTATATTTATCTTTGATTAAATCAGCATTATACCCACTGTTTTATAAAAATAAGAATTTATCTCCTCCTCCAACTCCCCCCACCTTGATTTCCTTATAGTACCTTGTTGGAAGAGTCAATTTTTTAAACTTATTCCAAAATATACCTTCTTGATATTATGAACTTGCTCTTGTCTTCCCCAGTTTATTGGTCCAAACATTATTAAAAACAGAATATGAAAGCTACCCTGAGTCGCAGGCATGTGTTTTTGTTTTGTTTTGTTTTGTTTTCTGGCTGAATAAAGTAGAGTGGATGTTTCCTTTCTATCTTGAGTTTCTCACAACCTGCCTGGCTTTTTGAACTTCTTGTACTTGATTGTATCTTTTGCTGCCCATAGAAGGCTTACATATCAAGATTTTACCCTGAAGACCATTTACTTATGAGAATTTTTCTAAAAATGCCCGTTAAAATCAACCTTGCAACAAGAGGGAAATTTAGGTAGCACATATTTTTGAGATGTTCTGTACAGCAGATTTTCCAGATAGACTGTGAATAAATGTCAGCGAGGTAGGACAGTTATCACATAAACACATCCTGGCACATTCCACCATTACCACTGCCACCACATGCTGTTTGAATTCTGAGTCAGACTTTTGAATTCTGAGTCAGAAAACAAAAATATTCAAATCCATTTAGCTCTTCTGAAACTTTCTGGTTAGCTTAATACATTTATTAAGTGTTTAAGGCAATTACTTTCTGTTGTATCTAAGAATGGTTCATTAGCAAATTGGGTGCAGATTCAGTTATTTGGTCCAAATGTTAAGGTCAATGACAGTGTTCATAAACTGAAACTAGGAAGTTGTTTATGACATTTGATTAGAAGTCCTGAACTTAATATTGAATAAGTAATATTCAAGCTTTCAGCTGCCACCAGGACTGGACTTATTTCTTAGTGTACATGCTTTCCTTCATGAAATATGCCATTATAACTGCTAAGTTTCTGGAATGGTTCCTTACATATTTTCTTTCTTTTGCTTCTTACCTACATATGTATCTAAGTATCTTGTTAACAAAGGCCATTCTAGATGTATAAGTGGATTTTTGTTTTGAAAGGGAATAAAAAGGCTTCTTAGATCTAGGGTATTTACCCAACACATTAGAGTGACTCTAATGTACACAAAACATAGACCACTTGATCTAATCCAAAATATCACCTCTTTGCTGTTCATCCTCTTCTTGCCCCTGTCCCACATGAAATCTTGATTGAGTCCCTGATGTAATCAATGATGAGGGAATTAATTTCCTTTAGACATTATAAATATTTCCTTGGCAAGAGAACCCGAGAAGCTCCTGTATATCATAAATTCCTTATTTGAGCATAGTGTCTCTATTAACTTTATAGTTTAGAGAAGGCTTTCACCTAGATGATCTCACTGGAAACTCTCTTCTGACTTGCCATCCCTAGCATGAATGGCACGAGGTATGGGACAGATAAGAGCCATCTGGCTTTGAGGATGGATGCAAGATGAGGGCCACTTGTCTTGAGCCACTAGTACACAAGAGGGAAATGAGACAAGAAAGAAGGGTTCACGTGATTCAGACACTTAAAGATAGGTGTTGAGCTGAGAACCGAGGGAAAAACCCAAAGTCAGAAAAAGCTTGCTCAACAGCTCTGATGGGATGGGGGACTAAATTTTCCCAAATGTAGGATGCAGAAATGGATGAAATAATCTAGGAGGCAGTATAGCATAATGATTAAGAGCATGGTATTTGAAGTCAAACCTACATTCTGATTCTAAGTCTACAAATGAGAAACTGGATAATGTTGGGCAAATCACTTTACCTCTCTGAGTCTCCGTATCCTCTTCCAGAAAATGCAGTAGTTTATAAATAACACATGCAAAACACTAGCTAGTGCTTGGTCATACCTGGCAGAGTCTGTTCTGATAGAGCACGTTTCTCCCACATGCATTACCTCATTCACCATCGGCAAATGGATAATGACATGTGAGCATAATATGGAAGTTATGTCGTTTCATTCATGATTTTCCTGGGAATAGGATCTGGGTTGGTAGGCATGGAATTGTAACCTTCGACAGGGAAGGAAGAAGCATTCGGCTTTGGCTGCTCACAGGCAGCAGGAGCCCTTTTAGCTTTACTTTAAGAAAATTAAAATCAAGGGTCTGCACCTGGGCCTCCCTCCCCAGAGAGGTGCACCCAGCCTTGCAGAGCTCTGGCTTGTGGCAGACTGTAGTCCCTCCTGTGTTCTCTTTAGCAGTCCTGCTGCCCAAGAGTTCTACTTCCATCTGCATTTTCTTAGCACGCCACCAGCACTATCCCATTTGAATGTCGTCAGCTCTCCATGCTTTTGTTATTGTACGTTTGTATTATCCTGTGAGGCAGCCTTTAGTCAGTCATCTTAAGATACATGTCTCAGTGATCCACATTTCCTCCCAAGGCACTAATAGTTTATAATTGTGTTGGTCAGTGCTCTGGTTACAGTGGTACATGTGCGTTTTTAGTGATCTCTCCCGAACTGTGTTTATCTC
This sequence comes from Prionailurus viverrinus, assembly GCF_022837055.1. Classification (NCBI taxonomy): domain Eukaryota; kingdom Metazoa; phylum Chordata; class Mammalia; order Carnivora; family Felidae; genus Prionailurus; species Prionailurus viverrinus. The sequence goes on from NC_062567.1 coordinate 55,455,807, forward strand.
ATAAACTCAGTTATTTTTGGTCTTACAATTTTTATGTTCATTTTTTGATGCACAATTAACCTATCCTGAAATGTTCAGATCTTAAGTGTAGTGTTTAACCAGTTTGCCAAATGCACATCGAAACACAGAACTTCTATAACCCCAGAAAGTTCCCTTGTGCTACTTTCCAGTTACTGTCCTTCTCCCACCTCCTCCACTACAGGGATCAGCCTCTGATCTTTCTTGCTTTTAAGTTTTTATTTATTTTGAAAGAGAGAGTGTGTCTGAAAGCAGGGGAGGTACGGGGGGAGGGGGGAGAGGGAGAGAGAGAATCCCAAGAAGGCACCGTGCTGTCAGCGGAGAGACCTACATGGGGCTCGATCCCACCAACCAAACCATGGGATGATAACCTGAGCTGAAATCAAGAGTTGGATGCTTAACCGACTGAGCCACCCAGGTGCCCAGAATCAGCCTCTGATCTGATTTTTATCCCCGATGGGTTAGTTTAGCTTCCAGAATTGAGATATTAAGTATGTACTCTTGTTCGTGTCTGTCTTCTCACTCTCAACATAATAGTTATCTTACTATTTTGTTTCTCAGTGGTATGCCATTTTCATGACTGAACCATATTTCTTTATATGAACGTTCCACAATTTGATTATCTTTCCTCCTGTTATTGGACATCTAAGTTATTTGCAGTTTGGGGGTGTTATGGAGTAAGCTGCTATAAATATCTGTGTATAGGTCTTTGTAGGGACGTATGTTTTTCTTTAACTTAGGAGAAAGATCTATCTATGAGCAGAATTGTTAGGTCGTAGTGTAGCTGTAACTAGCTTTTTAAGAAACTGGCAGTTTTCCATAGGGTCAGTAACATTTCACACTCACCAGCAGTGTCTGGGAGTTCCAGGTGCTCTACAACATCAACGTGTGATGGTATCAGTCTTTTTGTTTTTTGCCACTCTCCTGTGTATCTTGTGATTTTCATTTTTGTGCTGATTGGCTGTGACATATCAAAGTCTTTTGCCCATTTGCAAATTAGGACATTTGTCCTTTTGTTTTTGAGTTAGAGGATTTCTTGACATATTTTGGAGACAAGTCCTTTGACAGATATATGTGCTGTAAATTATTTTCTCCTTGTCTGTGGTTTTCAATGAAATTTGATGTTTTTTAATACATGCTTTTATAGAACATGAGGTGACACATATATTGTGTTACAAGAGTCCATACTCCTTAAATATCAACCATCACTGATAGCTAACATTATTATAGCTCTAATTCTATGGCTTTAAATTAGCAACAGCCAATTAATTGCAGGGCCTTTGCCCGAAAGCCTCATTGCATAGTCATTTGGAAAGTTGTTTTGTCTCAGCTTCTTCAGAGGCAAAGTATCGGAGACACCTGGTCCCATCCTATATCACAGATGGCAACAGCAGGGGATACAGTGGCCATTGTTTTATTTGCTTCCATGTGAAATCTAAATGTCCTAGAGACATGGCAGATCCAACTCCAAACACATAAAAAAGAATGCAAAGGTGAATGCAAATTAGGGTCATAAAGGCAACATGTTTTGCCTTATAAAACATATGGAAATACTTGCTACACATTTCACAAAACATCTGTTGAAATAAGGTTTACAATTTAAATGTCTTGAGATGGACTATTCCTAAAACCCAAGATTGCCTGGTGGGAAAGCAGATGGGCAATTTAGGCAGCCTTCTACTAGCTCATTATTTCTTGTGAAACACAAGCTTAATTGGAAAATCCAGAGACAGTGTTTTGGAGATATATTACCTTCAGAGACATAATATTGGCCACTTCTAAAAGGTTTGGTTGCTATTGCTTAGATGTAGGTCTGGAGAAGTATAGGGCTTTATTTATGAATAGAGTTAACACAGAGAATTTTCTAAAATTGAATCTTTACTGGAGTTTTAAGTATTAAAATTTAAATAATTTTACTACTTAAGTGTGTTAGAAATTTTTAAAAAGATAATTTCCTCCTGGTGGGCCCAGTAACACTGTGTCAAGCTTAGTTGCAAAATAATAATTTTTAGCAAAAAAAGTCTTACAAAATAGAATTTTACTTATTTTTTCAAGCCCTTTTTCCTAGAACAAATAATTTTATAGATTATGTACTTTTCACATATATTAACATTATTTTCATGGTTCAGAATTTCTTCAGGCTATTGAGATATAAAACTGTTGGTCTTTAAAATAAACACCAGATTCACATGTGTTTTGGACACCAGAATATTTGCTGTTAATTTTCCTGGCTGTTAGTGATATAAAAAAAAAAAAAAAAGAAAAGAAAGAAAAAAAAAGTGGCAGCTATTAATATGTCTCCATCTAGCAGAGCTTCCTACCCTCATTTGTTTTTAATCATCTGTGGGCTGAGAACACAGTCAGAGCTTGTGAGATTTATAGATAAATCCAGAGCCTACTGCATGAGTGGAAGTGTGAGGAGTTGCCACATGAATAAAGGGCAGGCATATCAACATCTATTTTGGTTCAAAAGATTTGGGCCTGTTTTCTGGTTCTTGGCTATATTTCAAAGAGTAAGGATTGTCAAATAAGTGATATGTTACTATGTAGCTCAGGGTTAAAAAGGTATTTTTTTTCTTCATTTCTGTTGCTCCAGAGATGAGAATTTCGAAGTTACTAGGAGACAGATTTCACTTAAGTAGAAAGATAAATATTTTTAATTGCACGAAAGAGTACACCGAGTTGAGCATTATCCTATGCATCTGAGCCCAGCTCCATGCATACTGAGTCATCATTGAAATCCTCTGGACAACGTTCTCATGATCTCAGATGTACCTGTAGGATTCTGGGGCTCCCGTCACTCATAGCTCCAGCAGAAGCTGCTTGGAGAGAGGATTTCTACCTTGTAGGCAGTTGGACTGATGACCTCTCAGGTGTATTCCTATGTGAAGGTGAAATAATGCTATGACTCACCTCTAGAAGTCAATTGCATCTACCAAGGTTAATTTTAATACCCAAGAGTGATAGTGGTTTAGCCTCTCCAACCTTTGTTCTCTGTATCCACTGCCCCAGGACATGATTTGAGAACAGTGTTCTCAGAAGTCATTGCTTTTCCCTCTCCTTTCCTCAGGCCCCAAATTTAAAACTGTTAAAAGTTTATGAAATTAACCAGGGGAAAAAGCGGGTTACTCACGTCCATATTAAGCTGGTTATGAATTCTTTTTATAGCAACAGTTGAGTCACTGAGAAAGAAGTTAATTAAAGGACGACGCCATGGCTTACCGTTTCAGGTAAAAAACAAACAAAAAAACCTGTGATGTGTGTTTACTGTGGGGAAGAGGTCCAATCTGTGTAAGGTTTTGAAGCTAATTTATAATAGATAATGATTTTGATTATAAAATTAAATAACCAATTTAGAAGAAAATCCTCCGGGGGACTTTGTTCTCTTATGCACTGAAAGCATTTAGCAAAACAAGAGGAGAGAACTCACGTTAGTGAATGGCTTCTAATAACATCTTTCAAAAAGAAACATTTGAGAATTTATCTATTAGCAAAGGGCCAGTTTTCTTAGTCTTAGGCACCTCCTTTCTGATACTGTTGAATGTGTACTCTTGGATGGGCTGGGATGGTTATTGTCTCTTATTTTCTCCTGTTTGAATTAAACTTTCAACTCCTTTCTGTCTGGATATCTCAATATATCCATGGCAGAGTTCAATGTATTTCTTTCCCTCATGATACTTGGTGAATTTCTCCTTTTTGTTCTTAAATGAGGAACATAAGGAAGGGTAAGTTTGGCACTGGTGGGGGAGGGACTGGAGAAGGGAAGAAAGAGAGGGGTGATGTCTGCATGTATCTGTTTCCAAGGGTGTATTGCAGGCACATCTGTTTAAGTAGAACAAAAATTATTCATGTGGAGACTAAGCTAGGCAGAGTGCCTAGAAAACCCCCTATAATAAGTTGAAGTGGAAAAACCTCCACATCCAAATGTTCTCTAATCATATTAGGAACACCAATACGATTTTATATTATAGCATAACTGTGATCGATATGTATCTACCTCTTGGACTAGGGCCACAATTTGATAGCTATAAAATTTTCATAGACACCATTTTCACTACACTGACATGTCTCCACCAAGCTTCTTTGGCCTCTGCCTAAAGATTTCAATGACAGCCCTTGTGTTTCCTGTCCCTGATAGTTGGATTTCATTTCTAAAACAAGTAATGAGGAAAAGAAAATGAAAGCTTTACAATTACAAACCTATTCCCTTAAAGTTGAACACTAGAAAGAACTGGCCAATAACTACCCTCCTCAGGTAGCATCATATCTTCTCTTAAGCATAATATGTTTTGCATCTTTCTTTGACTCTGTCATTGTTCTGTCTTTGAATATGTTCCATCATTTTCTCATGACAGAGCCGTTTAGATGAAGAATTTCCTCACTATGATCCCCTGTCCTGCACAGATGGAATTCAACAACCTCTTCAAGAACAACTGGTAAGTTTAAGCTTTTTGAAATGATTTAAGTGCCTGTTGCAAACCACTACTATGCCAAAATAGAAAGTGAAGTCCAGTATGTGTCAGTAGTCTCAGAACTCTAAACTCTACCACTTTTCTTTGGGAGATTATGAGATGAGGCAATGGATTCCTATTCTTTTTCTTTATCACACACATGCATACAATGCTGGTAGACCCTACGGTATGGCAATATTTTAAATTTGATTGTGGTATCATGATGAAATATTGTATAACTAAGCTTGCCCCTCACCCATACCTCTTTCCTCAAAGCTCTTGTTTATATGAGAATTCGATTATTGGGAATTGATATAATTCTGTTAAATTATTGAACTGTGATTTTTAATGAGAATTATAGTTTACCCACAGGGTAAAGTATACCCTTTGTTCAAGAGGATGAAAGCTTTCTTACTTGACATCATTTATTTTCTTCTGGACCTCTCTCACAGGGTTGAGACCGGTAATAGTCTTTCTGCCTTTGGAGATAAAGAGAGTAGATAATGAAACATACTGTTACATGCCTTTAGATACCTAACAGTACTTAATTTTCTCTTCAGAAGCAGTGTTGTCATAAACAATATAGCAGTCAAGAAGCAAGAATACATCAGGCACCCCTGACTTTCAAACATACATGCTGGTACACACCTCTGCTGGGTAAGCATGGATAGCCCCCCTCTTATACCCTGTCAGGCATGGCTGAGGGTAGGGCTCTTTTTGAATGGGAAAGTAATCACAATTATATTTGTACAGAAAAAGTTGTTGAACACTTGGATATTTATCCCGGAATTCAGTCAACGAACTTATGTTTGAGCACTTACTCTGTACAAAGCACCATATTATGTGTAATAAAGAATCAATCTTAAAATAGCTCACAGATTATCAGGGAGATTAGAATGGGCTCAGAGGGGATACCTGGGTGGCTCAGTTGGTTAAGTGTCTGACTCTTGATCTTGGCTTAGGTCATGATCTCACAGTTTGTGGGATCGAGTTCCACATCGGACTGTGTGCTGACACATGGAGCCCGCTTGGGATTCTATCTCCCCCTCCCTCTCTGCTCCTCTTCTGCTTCTGCGCGTGCCCACTCTCTCTCTCTCTCTCTCTCTCCTCAAAATAAATAAATAAATTTAAAATGTATATAAAAAAAAAAAAAAGAATGGGCTCAGAGAAGTCTCCATAGAAGAAATGAGAGTTGAACCAGGCCTTGAAACATGGGTTGCATTTGGAAAAGCAAAAATCATGGACAAGGTATTCTGAGGAGAATGGCATGAGGGAAAAACAAAGTAAAACAGAAGTAAGAATGCAAAAGCTTCAAATGTTTGAAGAAGAATCAAAGCTGGACAAGTCATTTTGGAAACTGGAGTTTGGCTGGGATATGGTAGAATATAAGTTTGGAGCAAGTTGCAGGTTACATGTGGGCTATTACTCAAGGCCAGGCTAAGGAGAATGAGCTTTATCTTAGGAAATGCTCAAAGCAGTGACATCTCTCATCTCTCATCACAACCTAGATGTGAGTGAAAGCAAAAGTTAATGCCTGGTTCTGAAATGACAAGAGAAATGGGATGGTTATCAAATAAAGTTAAGAAGAAATAAATAGAAAGTAGAGTGATCTGTGGGTCATTTCAGGTGGAGAAGGGAAAAGTGCTACCACTGCTAATGGCCTTTTTGTATCATACAACAGCTTCGTGCTTTCTCTAGATGACTTTGTTCACACTAACCCAGGCGTAGTAACGTGATCACAATGTCAGCAGTCCCTATGAGTGCCTGCTGCATGTGAGGCACAGTTCTCTGCTCTTAACATTGCTGTTACCTCCTTTAATCATCACCTCCCTGCTAGGTAGATCCTAATGTCATTTCCATTTTAAAGATAAGGAAACAGGGGCGCCTAGGTGGCTCAGACAGTTAAGTGTCCAACTCTTGATTTTGGTTCAGGTCATGATCTCATGGTTTGTGAGTTCGAGCCCTGCACTGGACTCTGTGCTGACAGTGCAGGACCTACTTGGGATTCTCTGTCTCCCTCTCCCTCTGCGCCTCCCCCACTCATGCTCTCTGTTGCTCTCTCAAAATAAATAATAAATAAATAAACAAACAGAAACAGTGAGTTAGTAATTTGCCTAAGGTCATTTTGTCATTGCTTACACTTTATATGTAAGTAAACTGAGGCTCAGAGTGGTTTAGTTATTTATCTAGATCACACAGCTAGTATGTGGCCAAGCCAGGATTTGAATTAAAAATTTGTGATTGACTCCAAAGCCTGTTTTTTTCCATTAAACTCTTTTTCCTATACTCAGAAAAACACATAACAAGATGGTTTTCTCCAAAAAACAGTTTGTCACCCTATGTCTTTCGTGTCTTTGATGACTTCTAGTCACAGCATCTGACAATTTTCTCTTCAGGAGTTGGTAAGCTGTCTCTGTAAAGGGCCAGATAGTAAATATGTTAGGCTTTGCAGGCTATATGGTTTCTGCAGCAACTACTCAGCTTTGCTGTTGTATCACACAAGCAGCCATGGACAATACTGAATGAATGGGTGTGTCTGTGATACAGTAAAACTTTATTTACAAATTAGGCTGGATTTTACCCTCTGGTTGCAAATTGCTGACCCCTTTAATTGCTTAGTAGGCAGGGATTTTTCTGCCCCATCCCCAACTTGCTTTAAAAAATTGGCATTTTCACTTCATACAACGAGGCATCAAGGTGGGGGGGAGGGTTATGTTAAAATAGGATTGAATTGACTTCTGTTTTTTCAGAAATAGTTCCATCTCTCAGGAGGGAAAGAATATGTATGTATGTATGTATATACGTAAAATATAGTTTAAACCAGAAATGAATTTCTGTTTTTATTCTTTTCTGTTCTGCAGATGCCTTGCATCTAGAGAGTCTTACAGTGATTCCAAGAGTGGAGTTGACACCTTTCTCAGGTGTAGCCAACCGAATCCAAGATGCATGTGAAAGTCCCAACCATGTGAAAATAGAGGATGGTGCTTTGGATGTGACTAGAAGACACAAGTAAGTTAAAAGAGCCAAATATATTTACCCTATTCCTGTTGCCTAAGCTTTTAATCAGTTAAACTTTTGAATCCTGAGATCATAATGTGTTAAGTAAGAAGGTTTTATTGTGGAACTTATCTAACTCTGAAAATTGACAATTTTAAAGGTCTCTCTATAGTTTTCTTGAAGTGCAGTTTTCTTGCACTTTGAATTCCATAACATCCATTCTAAAATGTAAAAAGACAAATTGGGCTACCCAAAATGTTTCCCAGGTTTTAGGAATATACTATATACTGCTAAGTTAACTTTTTCAGATAGGTTTTGATCACATTTCTATTCCTTCTTCTTCAAGGTTAATGAGCCTTTGCAAATCCTTATCCCCACACCCTCCCTCTCCCCAAGCTCCTCTGTGTTCACCTTCTGAGTACACAGACTGACCTTCCTCAGGAAAAGTTTGAAATGTCAGTGGGGTTGGTGAGCACTATCCACCCCGGTGAAATTTCCTTTCTGTATCAAGGATGCAGAAACAAGACTTTGAATTGCAAATTCTTTATTTCCATTTTTGGCTAGATTCTCTATGGTTTGCCATCTCTCTCTGGTGGAGGTTGGAGCTGCCTTTCCTTATGTCTTACTAAAACCATGAACTTAATTAGAAATTTGGTTAAGCTGAGGCAGGGAAGGGAAACATTTGGTATTAGCTGAAATTCTCCGTCTTTCCATCAGGAGTAAGGAGCTTTGTTTTCTGTTGCCAGGTGCCCAGGCCCTGAAGTTGGCCCCCACTCAGGAACAGATCTTTCAGGTTGCCTCAGGATGAATGATGATCTAAGGATGGAAGTGAGCATTTGATTATATTTCACCTTTATTTTTAGTACAACCATATCCTGGTCCTCTTCTATGGTATATTTTTTTGAAGTATTATGGACACTCTTATAGCAAGTGTGAATCTCATACCACAAAACACAGATGCATGAGAAATGTCAACCTTTCTTGACAAGAAATTACAATTCAGTCATTTGGGGGCTTTCTACTCCTTCTGTAGTACAAGCTAAAGGATAAATAGACAAAAGGAGATTTTGGTGAAGTATGCTGAATATTTTATTCAAGAGGCAGGCTGATTTGGGACTTAAAATTTACTAATGACTATAAGTCTTAGGTCTCATTTTCTGTCTAAGAATTGAAGTCAAACCTAGATAATCTTTGAAGTGCTGGTACTTTGTAAAAAGTCACAAAGTAGGGCAGTGCCCAGAGAGTATTCATTGCTGCAGTTAGGTGCTAATGGTACTTTTCTACCAAAAAAAGAATAACACTAAATAACACGTCATTTAGGCAAACTCCCCAGGTTATGGAGATATGTATGGAGTGATCCCTCTGTCTACAGTTGAAACCACGTTCCATAATTTTCTCAGTCAAAAGGAGCAGACAGTTCTGTTTCAGGATCTAACAATCCAGTATTCTTCCTTTTTTTAATTGCTTGAGATATAATTCACATATTAACTTATTCAGGTAAATGCTTTTATTAATTTTTTAAATATAATTTATTATCAAGTTAGCTGACATATGGTATATACAGTGTGCTCTTGGTTTCAGGAGTAGATTCCCATGATTCATCGCTTACATACAATATCCAGTGCTTATCCCAACAAGTGCCCTCTTCAATGCCCATCACTCATTTTCCCCTCTCCCCCAGACCCCCCATCCACCTCCCGTTTGTTCTCTGTATTTAAGAGTTTCTTATGATTTGCCTCCCTCTCTGTTTGGAACTATTTTTGCCCCTTCCCTTGCCCCATGGTCTTCTGTTAAGTTTCTCAAATTCCACATATGAGTGAAAACATATGATATTTGTCTTTCTCTGACTGATTTATTTCACTTAGCATAATACCCTCCAGTTCCATCCACGTTGTTGCAAATGGCAATATTTAATTCTTTCTCATTGTCAGGTAGTATTCCATTGTATATATAAACCACATCTTCTTTATCCACTCATCAGTTGATGGACATGTGGGCTCTTACCATAATTTGGCTATTGTTGAAAGTGCTTCTAAAAACATTGGGATACACATACCCCCCATGAATGAACACTCCTGTATCATTTGAAGAAATTCCTAGTAGTGCTATTGCTGGGTCATAGGGTAATTCTATTTTTAATCTTTTGAGGAACCTCCACACTGTTTTCCAGAGCGGCTACACGAGTTTGCATTCCCACCAACAGTGCGAGAGGGTTCCTGTTTCTTCACATCCTTGCCAACATCTGTTTTTTTTCCTGAGTTGTTAATTTTAGCCACTCAGGTTGGTGTGAGGTGGTATCTCAATGTGGTTTTGATTTGTATTTCTCTGATGATGAGTGATGTTGAGCATCTTTTCATGTGTCTGTTGGCCATCTGGATGTCTTCTTTGGAAAAGTGTCTGTTCATGTGTTCTGCCCATTTCTTCACTGGATTTCTTTTCAGGTGGTGAGTTTGGTGAGTTCTTTATAGATTCTGGATACTAACCCTTTATCTGATATGTCCTCTGCAATTATCTTTTCCTGTTCCGTCAGTTGCCTTTTCGTTTTGTTGATTGTTTCCTTTGCAATGCAGAAGTTTTTTTTTATCTTCCTGAGGTCCCAATAGTTCATTTTTGCTTTTAATTCCCTTGCCTTGGAGATATGTCAAGTAAGAAACTGCTGCGGCTGAGGTCAGAGAGGTTTTTTCCTGCTTTCTCCTCTAGGGTTTTGATGGTTTCCTGTCTCACATTCAGGTCCTTTATCCATTTTGAGTTTATTTTTGTGAATGGTGTAAGACAGTGGTCTAGTTTCGTTCTTCTGCATGTTGCTGTCCAGTTCTTCCAGCACCATTTGTTAAAGAGACTGTCTTTTTTTCCATTGGATAGTCTCTGCTTTTTCAAAGATTAGTTGGCCATATATTTGGGGATCCAATTCCGGGTTCTCTATTCCGTTGGTCTGTGTGTCTGTTTTGTGGCAATACCATACTGTCTTGATGATTACAGCTTTGTAATAAAGGCTAAAGTCCAGGATTGTGATGCCTCCAGCTTTGGTTTTCTTTTTCAACAGTACTTTAGCTATTTGGGGTCTTCTGTGGTTCCATACAAATTTTAGGATTGTTTGTTCTACCTCTGAGAAGAATGCCTGTGTAATTTTGATTGGGATTGCACTGAATGTGTAGATTGCTTTGGGTAGTATTGACATTTTAACAATATTTGTTCTTCCAATTCATGAGCATGGAATGTTTTTCCATTTCTTTGTGTCTTCTTCAATTTCTTTTGTAAGTTTTCTATAGTTTTCAGCATACAGATCTTTTACATCTTCGGTTAAGTTTATTTTATGGTATTTTAGGTATTTTATGATTCTTGGTAGAACAATTAACTGCTTTTAATTAAATTCACAGAATTGCACAACAACCATCAAAATCAATTTTAGAACGTTTTGATCATCCCATAAAGAAACCTCATACCCATCAACAGTCTATCCCTTCTTCCCACCAAACCCTCAGTCCTAGGGAATCACTAATCTACTTTCTCTGTATATGCATTTGCCTATTCTGGATATCTCATATATATGGAATAACCTCTTGTGGCCGACTTCTTTCAGTTAGTATGATATTTTCAAGTTTCACCATGTTGTAGCATGTTACAAGTACTTCAATCCTTTTTATGACTGAATAATGTTCCAATGTATGTCTGTATCACATTTTATCTATTCATCAGCTGATGAGTGCTTGTGTTGTTTCAATTTTTTACCTATGTGAATAATGCTACTATGAACTTTAGTGTGTAAGTTTTTCTGTACCCATATGGGTATCCTTTTGGGCATATATCTGGGAGTGGAATTGCTACATTGTATGGTATCTGTAATATTTCAAGGAACTATAAAACAGATTTCCAAAGTCGCTGCACCATTTTATATTCCTGCAAGTAATGCATGAGGATTCCAGTTTCTCTACATCCTTGTCAACATTTGTCCCTTTTTTGATTATAGCCATCTTGGCAGGTGTGACGTAGGTTTTGATGGACTGGGTATGCATTCTCCTAATGACCAATGGTGTCGAACATCTTTTCTTGTACTTTTTGACCAATGTGCTTCTTCTTTGGAGGTATATCTCCCCAGATCTTTGCCCATTTAATAAATGGGGTTCTTTTCACTGCTAAGTTATATGACTTGTTCTTATTATTCCTTTTAAGTGTGTGTATCTGAAATTTTTCTGTTCCTTAATACCCATCCTATTGAGTAGCTAAGAAAAGGAAAGAAAAAGGAAATGAATCTATTTTGCTATTAGTTAGCAGTTATTGTAAGTTTAATAAAGGAAGTTGAACTTGGAAGTTTACAGGATGTTTGGTTATTAGTAATTTCCCTTTTATCTGGCAGTGATTTTACCAAGAATGGGGAAGAAACAAACATCACTTGTGTACCAGGTACTTTGTAGGAAAGCATTTCCACATGCCATGTTATTAATCTTCTCTGCAACTTTGGTAGGCATTCTCTGCTTTTACAAATGACACAGCTGAAGTTCACAGAGGTTAGTAACTTCCCCAAGATCACTCAACTGGTAACTAGCAAATGTGGGATTCAAATTCTTGTTTGTCCACGTTCAAAAAATAAGCCTTTCTCATGGCTCCTCTTAGAACACTGAATTTAGAACTTTCACTCATAATAATTGATCATAATTACCTTGCAAGTAGTTTTTTGGCTAGGAAATGGGCTTCTTTATTTATCTAAAAGGATCTCCAAATACACTGTCATTAGGCTATGTGACTGAGTTTTGGTTTTTGTTGTTGTTGTTGTCCCCCCCCCCCCAACCCCCCATGGTCTTGATGCCATTAAGAAGCAGGAGCTAACACATCACAATGGAAACTCCTACCCAACGTTCCTGGGGAAATGTATAGGTTCCCTGAAGGTTCTCATGCTGTATTCTGTGCCATTTCTTCTAGAGTCCCCAGGAAGCAGTCTGTCTGCTGCACTTGGCAGCTGATATCACTAATTCTCACTGTTCCCTTTCCAGGTTTCTTCTCCCCTGAAGAATCTCTGCAGCCTGTTCACTGCATGATTCACTCTCTCATGAGAGTGAATCCTACCTTCCTACCCCTCAACTCCCCCCACTTCATAAGTAATAGAAAATTCTCCTTAGAAAACAATTTTCTAAGCATTCTCATTAATAAGTACAGGGATTTATAATGAACTGTGAGATAAAAATTGCCAGAAAATATAATCTGTGTTTATCCCAGTGACCCATAAATTATGGTATTTTTCTTACGTCTCTGGCTTCAAACTCTAGGATTTTTGTCACTCTTGAGAGCCTTCATAACAAGCAACTTGAACCCACGAGCTGTGAGATCATGACCTGAGCGGAAGTCAGACACTTAACCAACTGAGCCACCCAGGCGCCCCTGAACATCCGTATTCTTAAGAGGATCTATTTGAGTGAGCAAAGGACTCTAATAAGATTATTATCTCCAAAAGAACATCTCACAGTAAATAATTTGGGGCCCAGTTTAAGACATTTTTGGGAAAAATGGAGTTACTCTACTGACCCAGAAAATTCATTTATTTGGAATATTGCAGAAAAAAAAAAGAGAGAATAAATTATTTCTAAACCTCGCCTTTTAGAGATTCAGACTAAAATATTTATGATATCTGGGATTTGTATCAAAACAATGCAGGGGTGGGTTTAGTGGGTGACAAAACAGAGTGGCCACAGGTTGGTAATAGCTGAATCTGCAGAACAGGTACACAATTTTTACATATTCTATTCTGTTACTTTGGTATTTATTTAAAATTTTTCTGGTAATGATTTAGAATTATAGCCACATCACATAGGCTTTGGAATCAAGCAGGCCTGGATTTAAGACTGGCTCTATTACTTGTTCGCTGTGTAAACTTGGACAAGTGGCTTAACCTCTCTGAATTTTCTTGACACCCTCCTACCCTCCCACCCCGTGAAACAGAGATACTACTTTTCAGGGTTCTTTGGAGGATTCAAATACACACATACATGCATTACATGTATGCATATGCATAAAGCAATGGCTATGTTCTGGCCTAACCAGTCCATGGGAACAAACCAAATCAGTTATATTTAAAGAAAAGACAAACCTTAATTCTGTTTCCCCACTCGCTGATGAATAGGAAGGCCTTTCTTCTCCATGGGGTCCTGTCTCAACATTTCCAAGAGCCTCTAGGGGTGTATACCAATATCTCCTAATGTCCTTCAGGCCTGACCAACTAGTGAGTCCCAGGGCAGGATGCTTCAATTCCTGAGAAGCTTAGGGGAAAGGAAGCTGGTTTCAGCACTCACATCTCTGCAGGCCTTTTGTTTGTGGCCCATAATCCCCACACTCCCTCTATGTTTAACTCTTTGGAGCTCTGTGCCTGATCACCTTAGTGATCTTTACTCCCCAGCCAGCAGAGAGGATTCTTCTTTCTTGTCTCAGTACTTCAGAGCAAGGTCCTACTACAGTGTTGGGGGGCGGACTACTTGTGATGGGATTGTTAAAATGACCCTCTCTGTGTCAAGGTGCATACAGAGATAAGCCAGTGGGCTGGGAGGCACAGTGGCCAGGAGCCGTCTCCCACTGACTCCAGTACTGTGGCTCCCATCAGTGGGGGGGTCCCAGTGGTCTGTTTAGCCCGACTTCCTCAACTCTTCCTCACTCTTGGCAGTTTCTCTCCAGGGCCCAGTTGTCTCTCCTTGTAGTCTGTCTTCTTTTTCTTAATCACATGCTCCCACTATGGAGTCTGAACAGCAACCGAAGAGCCAAACTGGGGGTGTGCCTAGGTACCTATGTGTGTCCCCACATACTCAGAGAATTAAGGAGCTTCATGAAGATTCTATGACAATGAAATGGATTCTTCTCTTTACCTACTTCAGTCTCAGATCTAACCCCACCAAGACACTTTATGATGTATGCAAAGTACCTGTTTCCTAGTAAACACTCAGAAAGCAGCTATAGCTGTCACCCAGAATCAGAATTATCAGCAGTGTGAAGCTCAAAAGATCCCTTCTCGTGAGCATTATGTAATGTGTAGAATTGTCAAACCACTATGTTGTCTACCTGAAACTAATAAAACATTGTATGTCAACCATAAGTCAATGAAAAAAAAAAAGACAATACCTTGTCACAATCGGAGGATATGAAGATGAATTTCTCTGTTTTTAATTTGGCTGTTAAAAAAATAGGTCTTTAAGGTCTCCTCCATGTTATTGCATGTTTTTGTCTAAGATATACTATCACTAGGAGGAGATGATTTATGAGACAAAGGACAGAGTCAATTTTGAAATATCTCAGAAGATTTTCTGGTCATTGTCTGTCATAACCTTGGAGAATAAATAACATTGCCAGTTGCAAAATTGGAACATATAGAAGTTGACTTATAATTGTACTATAAATGAACCTCAGATTGGTATGTGTGTCCTGTAGATCTGAGGGTGTGGTGTCCTTTTAGGTACAAAAAAAAAAAGCTTGTGAGGAAATTTAGTTTTGTTTAGGTTATAGTAGTTGTGATCTTTTGGTATTCGATTTTACATTCTCTTTCCACAACATTGAAACCAACACTGAGTCAAGGACTTTTTTTTTTTAAGTTAGAATGAAATAAGCTTATATATAGACTCTTTTCAGGTTTTTTCCTCAGAAAACCCTATGAATTTATTGGAGTAGTACCGATCATCTAAAATAGATCTAATAGTAAAAATTACATTGGTAACACAAATGGAAGGGTCTCTGGTCATAAAATCTATAGCTAAAGAAACATTTTATCTAAAAGAGCAAAAATAAAGTAATCCTGGGAGATGATCTAGGCCTATTAATTACTCTTACTAATAACCTAAATATTAATAATAATAATATCTTATTCTTCATATTTTTCTATCTAAATATTGAAATAATCCTGGTGTGTGTGTGTGTGTGTGTGTGTGTGTGTGTGTGTGTCCATGCCTGTGTGCGTGGCCTGCGTTTGCTGACCCAGCCCATGGGAGAATATGTCTCACTTTGTTCCATGAGTACCTGGCTACCCCACCCTCCATTAGACGCTTGCTGTCAAAAGCAAATGGGCTGGCCACGGATTTTCATGTAAATGTTATGCAGGTTGCTATTTGAATGACTTGCACAGGAAGAACATTCTTCCTGCTCTATGCTGTCGACATGTGTTAGACTCATTGACTTGAGCCAGTCTTCTACGTGTAAGTAAGTCTGTCATCTCAACTTTCTTTTTCTTGCTTTTAGTCAGTTTCTTAACTTGTCATGGTTTTAAAATATATCCAGAAATTTATCTTTTTCATGGTCTGCCAAGTATTTATAGCTGTTTTGTGGAGGTTAGGTTTCCTGTGGGTCCGGGATGCTGGTTTGAATAGTGGTGACTTGAAGCTGGGGGGGAAAAAGCACAATTGTAGAAAATTTTTGCTGAGTTGTCTGTCATCCCCACTCAATATGCACAGACACCCTGAGGACTTATATTGCCAGTTTCATTAACTAGAAATCTAAATTTGAAAAAAAAAATCGTTTTTCTAGTTATTCTGTAAGAAGGGAAAAATGCTTGGACCAATTTATGAAAATCTAGGCTTGAGATATGTTTGTTGTCTATTGGGATTTTTCCGATCAGTGAGATATAGAAAGACTAATGAATTGGAAATAATATCCAATTGCTTACCTTGCAACTGCTCCTGAACAATGATGTAGTAATGTGTGGCTGCTAAATGTGACATTTCTCCAAAATTACAGAATTATTATTTAATCCATAAATATTTTACATTTATCAAAAAGCTTCTCTCTAAAATGTTTCACATATAAGGTATTAAAACAGAAGAAGGGCTTACACAGAGCATTACAGCAAATGAGACTCATTTGTAATGGAGGTAAACCGTATTTTGCTGTATTTTTTATTTTGAGTTTAAATAATAGACATTTTTTAGTTTATAAAAATGATGTGTTTCCTGTTTTCTCATATTGAAAGCCAGCTTAACTAAGTATAAAATACTTAAGTATAAGGTAAAATTTCATACCCCTTAAATTCAGATACAGGTATCCACAACCCTAATAGGTATAAGAAGTCTTTTTCTGAAAAAATTAACTTTTTAGTTAGTACAATATAATTTATTATTATTATTATTATTATTATTATTGTTATTATTATTATATATGTATTACAGCACAGCAGCAAGTGTTTCAAGACATATATAATCAAATTTTTATATGTTATAGGATTTTAAGGGGGTCTTATTTTTAAATTGTCAAGGAATGAATCCTTGTTGACTTTTATGAATGAAGTATGATATTCAATAAAACTGAAGGATATTTAATATTTTACTATTTTTATAGCTTCATTTCTTACCTGTATATTGGAATACAGTTAAATAAGCATGTAATAATTGCTAATACAATCTATTAACTATTTTAATGATGGGGATATCATCATTTACCTGTAGGGTATAAGGTACAATTTCTCTTCAAAATGTAATTCAGGGCACTTGGGTGGCTCAGTCAGTTAAGTGCCTGACTCTTGATTTCAGCTCATGTCATGACCTCACAGTTTTGTTGGTGAGATTATGCCTCGTATTGGGCTCTGCACTGACACTGCAGAGCCTACCTGGGATTCTCTCTCCTCTCCCTGTCTCTCTGTCCCTCCCTTGCACATGTTCTCATTCTTTCTCTCTCTCTCTCTCTCTCTCTCTCTCTCTCTCTCTCTCTCTCAAAAATAAAGACATTTAAAAAAATGTAATTCAAATATGACCCCAGTCTATTTTGTGCATATTACTTTCCTCGGTGCAATGCTGCCTATAATTTATGGTTTGGTTTAGGCATTTGTCTTCCTGACTGGCCTACAAACTCCTGTGGGACAAGTACTGTAGTTTAGTGTGCCTCCAGCCTCTGTCACTGTTCCTGGGACAAAGTGGGCCTTTGATGAAGGTTGTTGAATTATATCAAGCTGATGTCATGAGAGGCTTCAGGCACGCATGATCTGACCCAAAGGGATTTAAAGCAGAGACAAAATGAAATAGGGAAGATTGTTCAACATTGATATATAAGAGGATGAGGTATAAATTCTTGCTTTGCAAGTCTGTGGATATTTCTAAACATTTGAGGTGAACGTTGTAAACATTTATGTTTAAATCATCTACCTGTTTAAAACAATAATTGGCAAGTCTGTACCTCACCAACAGCCTGGGTTAGGGTATCCCAGAGACAGTTCTGTTTACAGTAGAGAGGACACTGTATTTCATCCGAACTGGGTTTGGAAGCTTACATTACTATTCTGAATACTGCTGGGAAATTATTTGATTCACTGGCTTTACTTTCTTTACCTGAAATAAGTAAATACTTTCTTGCTAAAACCCAATTCATAAGGTTGTTAGATGAATTAAAGGAGACGATATATGAAAAGGGCTTCTATAAATTTTGAATGCTGTGATTGCATTGCATAACTACATATTCAGCAAACTCTTACTAAATCCTTACCTTTCTGTGACTATAGTCCATATTATCTGGGGTAGATTCTAAATACTGGGTGTGATATACAATATCCCTCCATTGAAACCTGTTTGGTTGTGGCTGTTAATAAGTTCTCTGCTTGATTATAGAATATGTAAGTGTCTTCACCTTTGCATGGTCTGTGCAGGTTTTTGGTATTTTCGAATGGTTTCAGTTTTCAGTATTAAATTTTATTTCCCACATAAACCAAATAATAATGAAAATATACTTATCAGAAAAACGTATTATTAAAGAGTAACCCATGTTCCTACTGCATTATTTGAGAGCATGTGAACTAATCAACCCTAATGTCCTCAAGTTCCCCCCAAATTAGGAAATCCTGATCAAGATTAAGAAATTCAAATAAGACTTTCAAGCATTTGCCCTGACAGGCTGGGACTACAGTTTTGTTAAGCTCTTTTTGAGCGCCGAGTGGTAGGTGGTGACGTCGATGTAATCCCTCAGATCTTTGAGAATGGGATTAAGTTTAAAATGTATGATTTGTCTAGCTGGAAAATAGAAAACCATTTTTAAATCACCAGGTCAAAAGTTTTAGGTTGAATAACATTTCCATAAATAGAAATATTTTATTACGCCCACATAGAATGTTCTGTTTAAAGACAACTTAAGTTCATGAAATAAACTCTATCTGCCCTTTAAGTTTAGAATTTGTTTTGCCCGAGAATTTATCAGGTATTCTTTAAATATTGAACTTGTAAGTATATTTAAAATTGGATTTTTTTTTTGCAAGCACAACTTTGAGAAGTATGTATATCAGCCTGCACTATACCATCCCCTTCCCATATCCTCTCAAAAAGAGCAAAGTAAATACGGGTTCGTTTAAAACTCTATGAAAATGTTTGCTTAAAACAACCTCTCTAGAATGGAAAATGTCAAATTGTTAAACTTGTTTTTCCTCCTTTTTTTTGTCTTTAGGAGAATGGTGTTGAATGCTTGTATCCTAAGAGCCTGCCACAGTCCAGGTTTGCCTGTTTGTATATGTGAATTAGAATGCATATTTTGTTAATTTTTAAGGAAATCTTTGGACCTGACGCTCCAAAATGTCTTCTCTACTCATTTGACAGGGAATATTCCACACTATCATCTCCTGGACACACTTCATCCACAGAGAGTACTGTGACTTCAAGTGGTGAGTGAACTTGGAAAAGATATAAAAATAGAGTGTTAGTTTTATAACTAGAAGCTTGATTTCTGTGACCTGCTGAGGTGAGTGCAAATGAAAAGAACATAGGCAAATAATTTCTTTTTGCATAGTGTTCATGCTGTTAGTTTCTTCCTGTTGATAGATTCTGGGTCAGAAATTTTGAATATGGCTTCTGGTGACCTTGTCTGTAAGTCACTCTGTGAGAAAGAGGAGGATACAGGATCAGCTTCTTCTATGATAAAGATCACAGGTAAGCTATTGGAGTTGAAATATTCAAATATAGTTTCCATTCTAAAACAGTAAGCAAACCTGTAAGCCACTAGACTAACTATCCTCATAGTTCAGTAATATTTTATTTAAAAAAATGAGGTTATACTCTGGGGAGAAAATGTCCAAGAGGTGCCATTTTTCCCCCCAATTCTGTAGATAGAGCAAAACTTACAATATATTTTAATAGGGCTTAAATATTTCCTAACGGCAAAGGTTGACTGGATACAACTGGGTCTCAACTGTGGCACAGATATGGACTCATCTGGTTAGCAAATTCTCAGAATCCCCATTAGAATCTATTTGGTTGAAAGGAGGGGCCAGTTTGTGATGGTTCACTCAGGGGGCAAAAGAATTAACTATATACTATGTTGGATCCCTTTTTGAGTCTGAAAACAAAGTAGTGATTCTCAAGCATTCCCACTAAACCATCACTGCAGTTAACACTCACGGAAGTCCATAGCTCCTGTTCACCCCAAACACATCAGTCAAGGAAAATCCATTCTATTGTGTGAACTGGACAGTTCAGATATAGATGCTAAACTAAAGGAGTTGTAAAATTGTAGAAATGGAATCTATTCCTTACTTAAACTGAAGAATATCTTCATATTCTACTTCAGACCGAATAAGAGAAATTTATTTTTATTTTTTTAATTTTATTTATTTTTAAAAATTTTTTTAATGTTCATTTATTTTTGAGAGAGAGACAGAGACAGAGCGTGAGCGGGGGAGGGGTAGAGAGGGAGAGGGAGATGCAGAATCCGAAGCAGGGTCCAGGCTCTGAGCTGTCAGCGCAGAGCCCAATGCGGGGCTCGAACTCAGGAACCGCGAGATCATGACCTCAGCTGAAGTTGGACGTTTAAACTGACTGAGCCACCCAGGCGCCTCTTTATTTTTTTATTTAAAAACATTTTTTTAGTGTTTATTTTTGAGAGAGAGCGAGACAGAGCGTGAGCAGGGGAGGGACAGAGAGAGATGGAGACATAGAATCCGAAGCAGGCTCCATGCTCTGTGCTGTCAGTACAGAGTCCAACACGGGGCTTGAACCCAGAGCCGTAAGATCATGACCTGAGTCAAAGCTGGACGCCCAACTGGCTGAGCCACCCAGGCACCCCCCTGAATAAGAGAAATTTTAATTAGAACTACATCAGGGTACCATTTTTCACTAGTCATGTAGACAAAGATGCAAAAAATTTATTATACTCTGTTGGTTAGACTGTGGGGAAAACTGGAAATCTCATACATTTCTATAGGGAATGTAAATTATTATAATTAATATAGAAGGGAATTTGCTGATATCTACCAATATGTTAAATGTACATATCCTGTGATAAGACAATTTGGTTTCTGGGAATTTATCCTATAGCTCTAAGCACACACATAACTTGTAGAAGTTTCTTTACTACAGCATTGTCTATAATAACAAAATATTGGAAACAAGTTAACTATCAAAAGAAGCCTAGTTAATATATATTGGCATCTCAATGTAATGGAATACTACTATGAATCCATAAACATATATAAGGAAACTTCCTTAGAAGGATATCAAATAACTATTGTCTCTTTAAAAAAAACAAATATAAAACATTATATATTGCGTGTAAAATTTTGTGGTGAAAAAGGACAAGAAGAAGTTTTTATGTATACATAAAATACCTCTGAAAGGCTAGACAAAAATAACATTGTCTATGCAGATAGAAAGTAGGTTTCTGGCAGGCATGGATGGGAGGGATAATTTTCACCATAACGGTTTACACTTTTAAATTTATGGACCATATGAATCTATTCTCTGTCTTAAAAGTTAATGAAAACATCGGGCACCTGGGTGGCTCAGTCCATTGAGACTCTGACTTTGGCTCAGGTCATGACCTTGTGGTTCATGAGTTTGAGCCCTGCATTGGGCTTGCTGCTCTCAGGACATAACCTGTTTCAGATCTTCTGTCCCCCTGTCTCTCTGTCACCACTTGGTCGTACTCTCTCCAAAATAAAATAGAGATGAGCACTGGGTGTTATATATAGGGGATGAATCACTGGATTCTACTCCTGAAATCATTATTACACTATATGCTAACTTGGATATATATATATATATATATATATATATATATATATACACACACATATACACACACACACATATATGTATATATATGTGTATATGTGTATGTATATGTATATGTATATATATAGTTTTAAAAAGTAATAAAAAAATAAAGTAAAAGTTAACAAAAACTTGAAATTTCATTGGAAAAAGACTTTTTCATTTTGTTCTTATTTCCATATAAAATTTAAAAATATAATACATACTTTATTCCTTTTTTAAAAAACAAACACAACCTATTTATAGCTGCTGACCTTTGTGCCTGCACTGAACTAAATTCAAGACAATAGATCATATAAAGAGGAAAATCATTATCAAGTACATTTCAGTACGAATAAAGTACACAAAAATAAAGGAAATTACAAAAAGAAATGGCATACATTTATAGTGCCTTCATTCCTTAGTTTAATGATTTTCTTTTTTAGAAAGATACCACATTTTGGAAGAATATCATACTTGTTTATCAGTATTACATATGCAATTTTTAAAAACCGGTTTGTCAAGCTATTAGAAAGCTACTAAGTTACTGGTTGTTCAACCTTCCTTCATCCAGTTTCTATAAGTATACTAGTAATGTGTTTGATTAAAAAAAAAAAAGCAACAGCCTTAAAAAGGATTTTAAAAACTTACTTGAAGGCCATTCATACAGATATTAATTTCTATTAAGAAATCTTATAGGGCTAGCTTTCTTGGGAACCTTAGCTGCTCTAGACCTGATTTTGAATCAATGGACACGTTTAAAGTTTTATAGTATATAATTTGTCTCACATGTTAAGATTTTTGCCACTTACTAGTCTGCTCATAATTGCCACCCTCACTATTTCTTCCTCTTTCCCTTGTTACTGCTCAGGCAACTGTTCAGTGTGTTCCCTTTCTCTCACAGGCAAAAGTTCAGCTCATGACAATACTGCACCCCAAGGCTCTGTGAGTGAGGACAAAACCACATTAAATCTGGTAAGGAAATATACGCGTGTTGGCAATAAAAGTAATGATATAGTACGATGGTACAACTGTCCCTTTAAATTTGTAAAATATTCTTAAAAGCACATTTTATCCTTTCAAAATATTAAGTTAATAGAATTGAAACACATCAATGTTTTATTGATTAAGAAGTTGGTGCCCAAGAGTCCCTGTGACTTGTCCAAGGTCACACAATAGAGTTAGAGCTAGGACTTCCTTACTCCACATTGTTTTTTCATTCATTCACTCACTTATTCATCAAAGGTCTACTGGAAACATGTTAA
The DNA here is from genome assembly GCF_022837055.1 of Prionailurus viverrinus. NCBI lineage: Eukaryota > Metazoa > Chordata > Mammalia > Carnivora > Felidae > Prionailurus > Prionailurus viverrinus. The sequence continues at coordinate 55,478,496 of NC_062567.1, forward strand.
ACATCTATCAATAGAGGACTTTTAAGTAAACAAATGTATTAATAAGTAAGGTTAAATAAAACAGTAATATTTACCTTAAAGATCTGTTCTAATTAAGAGAACATGTTCTAATTAAGGGAAGAAACATACAGTTACTCAGTAATATACAAGTACGCAGTGTGGTTAGTGATGTAAAAGAAAAATGCTTGGGTTAGGAGGCCAGACACTGTCATGGAGGAGGTACTTTGTGAATGGTATTGAATGCTATCCAGGAACCTGGAAAACTGCTATACAACATTATTTAAATGTTTACAGAAAAAGTTCCTTTCCTTAAAGAGAAAGTTCATGGACACTGGTATGAATTTATAATTATTGGAGAGTAACTTGTAGACTATTGATCCAATTCCATGTTTCCTCAAGGGTCTTATTTATGTATTAGTCCCTCTCTGTATTGTATGTATACAGGTATGTACGTATATGTGTGTGTGTGTGTGTGTGTGTGTGTGTGTGTGTGTGTATTGTTTTCTCATCAGTATATAAACATTGTTTTAGTTAGGCCCATTTGGTTTTAAGAAACAGAGACTTACAAAAGCTAACTCAAGCTGAGAGATGGTTGTGGCATAAATACATTTGAGGCAATAGGGTGGGCAAAAACTTTATAGTATTCTAGTCTGAAGGGAGTGGAATGATGGGATATGTGATTTGGAATCATCCTTTGTAGTGTGAAGTGTATATAGAGTGTAGTGTTGGGTAGCAAACATGCCAAAAGTGGTTGCCCCTTATAAAATAATAGAGGAATATTTGAGTCCTCTAATTTTTCATGGTAGTCTTCTGAGAAAAAGATTTTTTCTCATCTCAAGACAAGATAGAAATAAACTTAAAAATATGGGTTAGAATTAGCAAATGTAATCATGGAGATGAGGTGCTGGTTAGGATGCCATTGATAATTCAGGCAAGAGATGAGGATAGTATGAATTTGGTGTGGATGGATAAAAGACTAATTTGGGAGAGATTTAAGGGACAGAGTTTATAGGACACAGTGACTGATAACCAGGGTAGGTGTGGGGGATGCATGGGAAAATGTAGATACTCAGGATTGTGGCTTATCCAACAGAATGAATAGGATTTCATGAGAAGAGGGAGGCAGTAAGAAAGGTAAACTTTAGGGGGTAAAATAAGATTGGTTCAAGTCAAGTTTCAGGTTGATGCGAGACATCAATACTCTGAAAGATTACATATACAGCTGTATATCTATATTCATAAGTTTATTCCTAGGACTTTTAGGGGTAGACACACATTTGTGAGTTACCAGCTAAAAAAAAAAAAAGTATGTGGGTGAGATTTCTCAAGGAGACTTGGAAAGAGCAGGCGGGAAGAGCACACAGAGAATAATGGACTCATGATGATTCCATTATCTAAGAAAAGAAGGCAATGACAGAAGAAACTCAGAAGGAGCTACTGCAGCAATGGGAGGACATCAGGAGATGAAAACCAAGGAACGAAAAATCTTCAAGGAGGCGGGGATTGTAGGTCATTTTAGATGCCACAAAGAGGTCAAGTAAGCTAAAGACTGAAAAATTTCCATTGAATTTGGCAATAGAGAGTTCACTGATAACTGGAAGGGGCAGTTTTCTTGGAGTATTGGGTGGAGGGACAGATGGGAGTTGAAAAACTGGAAATTGCAACTATGGACAATTCTTCCCAGAAGAAGCATGGCCATAAGGGAGAGGAGAGAAAGAAGATGCCACAGATGGAAGAGATTAGGGTGTTGAGGGAGGATTCAGAAAACTTAAGAATATTTAAATGTTGATAAGAATGACCCAGAGGTTTACCTTTATGACTGCATTTGTTACATTTTATCAAAGTCCTAGCTTCAATTATCTAAAAATTACATGACATAGTATCAATGGCTCTACCAAGGAAATTTGTCATAGACTTGCTTTTTATGGAAAATTTCTGAGAATGTTGAAGAATTGTCACCATAAAAATGATTTTATACCTATTGCTTTCCCATTAGATTTTCCCAGGCAGTATAGTACAACCCTCTAATTAGGGTAATTCTTGTTGTATAGATATGTTTGTAGGATAGCTGGCCAGTGACCTTAAAATGTATTTATACGGAGTAAAAGCCTAACATAACACAATCCTAGTTGCTATTTTTGCCACCAGTTCCCCAGAAGCCTATCTAGAAAGCTACATGTGATAGTCCTAGATCACCCCCACCTCTTCATGCATCCAGTCCTACCTCTCCATCAAGCTCCAGCATGTTTCTCATCTGCAGAGACTTGCCAAGCTTCTCAAGCCATGGTGTCTCCCTATCTTTGTAGAGCACTTATTTATTCACATCTCATTTATTTGACAATCAAACCTAGTGGTTGCCTTGTGGTAATTTGTATCACTATTCATCTATTTCTGTCTTGTGTACCTCAACTACATTGGAAAACCCCTTAGAGCTAGTCCTGTTTTATTCTTAACCCCTAGTTCAGTTCTTTGAATGTCACAGTGTTTTTGATAGAGTAGGGTTAGGAGAGGACAGGAAGTTGGGAAATGATCGGTTATGAAGGATTTCCACTCTATGTACAGCAATAAAATCTCTTTATGATTTTAGGAAGCTAAAGAGGAACCAAAAACAATAGATGAGCATAGAAAAGAATGTGCCGCAGGAGGTAAGGAATGTTCTCTCCCAAACCCCATGTGAACTTTTGTTCCTTGCTTATATTTTTATGAGTGAAATCTTTCTGAGTAAAGATGTGCCTATAATTCTGCATCTCTAGATAAAATCAGCCAATAAAACTGACTCTTGCTTCATTTTGTATCATTTTTGTAAAGCCACATTTATGTTACATTAACTATTAAGCTCCAGAGGACTTGTAATAGCTTCTACACTATTGTGAACAAAGAACCATGCCAGTGTTGGTAGTAAATTCTAAGCTCCACTTTGAGATTTTTTTATTATCCCATCCAACAGTGAATAAGACTAAATATTTAAAAATAACTGCTAATATGCTTCGCTCCCCTTTTCACCTCCATTAGGATAGATTTGAAGCTTTGAAGTCAAGCAGACTCTACCCTGGGTCATTCTCTGACTAGCAGATTTGGAAGAATATTTAACCTGAGTGTCAATTTCCTCATCTGTAAAATGGAAATGATGAGAAAAAAAACTAATCTTTATTGAGAATTCATGTGCAGAGTTTTATTTAGTTCCCCCAAATACGCACTTGTATTAGATAGGTAAATTGCAATTCAGTTTCCTAGCCTGTAGACTTTGGATGGTACAGTACCTACCACAGGTTTGCTCTGAGGATTGAATAAGTTAGGTATAAAACAGGTGGAAAACGCTTGGCAAAGTTCTCATAAAAGCTACTATAGAAAAATAAGGGCACCTGGGTGGCTCAGTTGGTTAATCTTCTGACTTTTTTTAAAGTTTTTTTTCAACGTTTTATTTATTCATTCATTCATTTATTCATTCATTCATTAGAGAGAGAGAGAGAGAGAGAGAGAGAGAAAGCAAGCAGCAGAGGGGCAGAAAGAGGGAGACACAGAATCTGAAACAGGCCCCAGGCTCTGAGCTATCAGTACAGAGCCCAACACAGGGCTTGAACCCATGAACTGTGAGATCATGACCTGAGCCAAAGTCGGACACTTAACCAACTGAGCCACCCAGGCACCACAAGCATCTGGCTCTTGATCTCAGCTTAGGTCTTGATCTCAGCGTCATGAGTTCAAGCCTTGTGTTGGGCTCTGTACTGGGCATGCCTAGAGTCTACTAAAAAAAAAAAAAAAAGAAAAAAAAGTAAAATAATATCATCCTTACTTTATACACGTTTGATGAAGTTGTGACTTGTTCCAGGTCACAGAGCTATAAAGGTGAAAGCTGGAACTTAAACCAGGTTTTTTCCATCTCTAATACTCTTCATAACTAATATATCCTTTTTGCGAAGTTGTCATGAAGAGTATCATTATATGTAAAGAGCGTTGTTTTGGGACTGGCACATAGTAAACTTGTGACAAATGGTTGATACCATGTTTATTGTTGCTGTTGTTGTTATTATTATTTTGCTATTATACCACTACTATTACTTCAATGACTACTCCTGCTGCTGTTAAAGCCTTGATCTGAAGAAGGACCAAGGTACCAGAGGAAGGTGTGCATTTAGCCATGGGATCCAGTCAAACATTCAAATGCAAAGAGAGCAATTGGACTCTGAGACCTCTTCAGGTTTCAGACTATTCACACGATAACGTATGAGCCAATGATTTTAATGTCATTGTGATCCCAATAGCATAACATAACATTATCTTATATTTAAGAAAGTGCATTATTAGCTGGCTGCTATTTCAGCTATACGTCAATGAAATGCCTATAGTGGAGAGGGGACGTTTGATTGTGTCTTCCACTAAGCCTTTATAACCCAATAATATTTTACTGTCTTTTAATAGTTGCTGCTGTTTCCTCTCTCCCTGTAACCACTGTGAAATCGGTTAACTTTAAACAAAGTGACAAGTAAGTTCTTCTTCATATGGCATGCTCACATTTTTTGCTTCTCTATTGAATTACGTTTGAACACTTTTTTTTTTTCTTATCCTACAGCACTTCTGCTAATGAGAAGGAGGTGGAGGTGAGTTTTGTCCCTTTAAGTTAAAAAAAAAATGTTTCTGACTCCCTTGTCTATTATCACTTCATACAGTCTATGACAAGCTGTCATACATTTGGTGTCTGGTTACCTTGGCAGTGACTAAGTGCAGGTAAAGCCGATGTATGCCAGCATTATGTTGCTGGGAGGAGAAAGTAATGACTCAGCATAACCCAGTATTAAGTTGAAATATTTCACTACAACCAATTTTCTCCCCTCACCTTCACATTATTTTGACAATAGGCTGAATTTCTCAGATTATCTTTGGGATTTAAGTGTGACTGGTTCACCTTGGAGAAAAGAGTAAAGCTTGAAGAAAGATCACGAGACTTGGCAGAAGAAAATTTGAAGAAAGAAATCACTAACTGTTTAAAGCTGTTAGAGGTGAGAACCCTAACATTTGGGGACTACACACCTGATCATATTGTTAATAATGTTTTCAAAATTACATAGGAGTTTACTTTTGTGACTAAAACCAATACCAGGCACCAAGCCCTGCCTGACTCAGATGTGAATTAGAGGAAGTAAGAATTCAGGATCAGGCTAAAATAAAAGATTGCTAATAGAGTATGAGCAATAAAAAAAAATGCCTCTTAAAATCATTGTGGGTCACCTGCCTTCTCTCCAAATGTTCACATAGGTTTCAGGCAGAAGAGTCATCATGCAGGAAACTGAGCAATAGGAGATAATATCAATTTTAAGCTTCCAAGAAGAGAATCAAAAGTCTATTTCCATTTAATTAACTGAAAAAAAGAATGGTGACTGATTTTAGTCTTGTCAGATGATGGGCAAGCCCTGTGTAGGTAGATAGGTAACAACTACTACTATTTTTCCATTTTGTGAAATAACCATAAGTATAGAGATGGGTTGGAAAATTAAGAAGGTTATTTTTGGAAAAAGAAAAATAAAAATTTAGAAACCATATTCTGTTTTTTTTTATTGTAGTAAAAAAACATAACATCAAAATTGCCATATCAACCATTTTAAGTATACAGTTCAGTAGTGTTAAGTATGTCACACGGTTGCAAAGCAGATCTCCAGAACTTTCCCATGTTGCATACTGAAACTCTGTACCCATTAAACAACCCCTCTTTTCCCCTCCTCTCAGCCCCTGGTAACCACCATTTTACTTTCTGTTTCTATGAATTTGACTACCTCAGATACCTCATATGAGTAAAATCATATAGTGTTTGTCTTCTTGTATCTGGCTTATTTCACTTAGTATAATGTTTTCAAACTTTATCCATGTTTTAGCTTGCGACAGGATTTCCTTCCTTTTTAAGGCTGAATTAATATTCCACTACATGTGTATCCTGCATTTTGTTTGCCCATTCATTTATCAATAGACATTTGAGTTGCTTCCATCTTTGGCTAGTGTGAATATTGCTGCTATGAACATGGGTGTGCAAATATCTCTTTGGCACCCTGCTTTCAGCTCTTTTAGAAATCTACCCAAACTGGGAATAGGAGTTCCATTTTTAAGTTTGTGAGGAACCATCATATTGTTTTGCTTAGTGGTTGCACCATTTCACAATCCTATTAATAGTGCACCAGGGTTCCAATTTCTGCACATGAGGGCCAACATGGTATTTTCTGCTTTTTCGATAGTAGCCATACTAATGGGTGCAAGATGGAATCTTATTGTGGTTTGCTTCGCATTTCTCTGATGGTTTGTGTTATTGAGCATCTTTTCATACATCTCTTTGTTGGCCATTTGCATACCATCTCTGGAAAAATGTCTATTCAAGTCCTTTGACAATTTTGTAATAAGATGTATGTTTTTTTTTTCTCCTACTCCATAGGTTTCCTTTTCGTTTGTTGATTATGTTCTTTGATGCACAGAAGTGTTTAAACTTGATATATCAGTATTTGTCTATTTTTGCTTTTGTTGCTTGTGCTTTTGGTGTCATATCCAAGAAATCATTGTCAAATCCAATGTCATGAAGATTCTCCCCTATGTTTTCTTCTGAAGTTACATAGTTTTGGGTCTTAAATTTAAATCTTTAATGCATTTTTTTTTTTAGTTTATGTTGAGAGAGAGGGAGGGAGAGAGCATGAGCCCAGAAGGGGCAGAGAGAGAGGCAGAGAGAAAGAATTCTAAGCTGGCTCCACACCATCAGCACAGAGCCCAATGTGGGGCTCGAACTCACAAACCATGAGATCATGACCTGAGCTGAAGTCGGAGGCTTAGCCTACTGAGCCACCCAAGTGCCCCTTTAATCCATTTTTTTTCGTGTTTATTTATTTATTTGTTTATTTATTTATTTATTTAGAGAGAGGGAGGGAGAGAGAGAGAGAATATGAATATGAACATGATCGGGGAGAGGCAGAGAGAGAAGAAGAGAATCCCAGGCAGGCTCCACACTGTCAGCACAGAACCCAATGCAGAGCTCGATGCCACAAACTGTGAGATCGTGACCTGAGCCAAAATCAAGAGTCTGATGCTTAACCAACTAAGCCACTCAGGTGCCCCTATTCAATCCATTTTGAGTTTACTTTTGTATATAGTGTAAGATAAGAGTCCAATTTCACTTTTTTTGATATGGATATTAAATGTGGACATGGATATGGGTACGGATATGGATATTGTTGGTTTGCAAGATCCTCAGGAGCTTCGTGGATATAATCTGAAACTAGCCCTCATATTCAGAGGGCAGGGAGAAACTGAAGGAAAAGGCAGGTCACTCCAAGTTGGTAGATGGAAGGTTTAATAAGCAAAGGAATTTACATATGCACTTGTCTTTGGTGGCTACAAGACAAGTAGATCTCTGCAGCCACCCACCAAATCTATTAAGTTTATATAGAGGCTTTACTGGGTTGTTATATATACCATCCAAATGATCTCAGCACTACGTCATTATTTCAAGGCAGTGTTCTTGGGGCAGCTTCTCAGAGTGGGGAAGCCATAGTTCAAGGACAGGAGAGGGGGTGAATAACCTCTGATTACCTGGATCCAGCTGATAGATCAACTGGTGGTCATGTCTTCTTGATGACCTCCATGAAAAGATATCCAGTTTTTCCACTGGGTCTTGGCATCCTTGTTGTTTTTTGTCTTTATTCCAGTACCATATTATAGCTTTGTAGTATGTTTTGAAATCAGAAAGTGTCAGTCCTTCGACTCTTTTTCAAAATTGTTTTGGCTATTAGGGGTCCTTTGAGATTCCATATCAGTTTTAGGATATGTACAAACCCAAGTACAGCCCTGGGTTTGCTTAAAGTTCTTTTTTTTTAATAATAATAAGTGTATTCGACTCCCCATCATTTATTTCACTCATCCCCCTACCCACCCCCCTTTTGGTAACCATAAGTTTGTTAACAGTTTCTCTCTCTGTCTCTTCTTTTTCCTTTGCTTATTTATTTTGTTTCTTAAATTCTACATATGGGTGAGATCATATGGTATTTGTCTTTCTCTGACTGACTTATTTCACTTAGCATTATACTCTCTAGCTCTATCCATGTTGTTGCAAATAAAATTTCATCTTTTATGGCTGAATAATATTCCATAGAATATACATAGCACATCTTCTTTATCCATTCATCTATCATTGGACACTTGGGCTGCTTTTATAGTTTGGCTACTGTAAATGCTGCAATAAACATAGGGGCACATGGATCCTAATTCGAAATTAGTGTGTTTGTATTTTTGGGATAAATACCCAGTAATGCAATTTTAGGTTGTAGGGTAGTTATATTTTTAATTTTTTGAGGAGCCTCCATACTGTTTTGCATAGTGGCTGTAGTAGTTTACATTCCCACCAGTAGTGCATGAGGGTTCCTTTTTCTCCACATCCTTGCCAATACTTGTTGTAGAAAAATGGTTTTAATCTTCTTTCCATGTTTTGTAGAATTCTCCAATGAAGCCAACCATTATTGGACTTTGTTGGGGGAGTTTTGCTTCAATTTCTGTACTAGCTATTGTTCTATTCAAAATTTCTATTTCTTCATGATTCAATTTTGGTAAAACCATACTTTGTTTGGCTGACAACTAACATCTGCTCTTCCTTTCCCAATTGAATGTGGTTATTTAAACTACAATAGGAAACTATGTGTTTGACAATGGCCACTACAGTTGGTTAGCAACTCTCCAGCTGCAACTCACACATTTGTTTCTGTTTCAGAAGTGGCTGGCATTTATTTAGCATCTACTGTGTGAAAAGCAATTTGCATATATTACCACTCATGTCCCGGTATTCCTGGAAAGGAATTCCCATAGTTGTCTCCATCTGGCAGATGAAGAAAGAGCAAACAGAAATGTTTACATAATATTTTTAGGATTACAATGCAATATATAGTCAGTGATGCCTTATAAATTTATTGACACAACTTTTCCTTTTTTAATGATATACAAAATTTATGGTGTTTTAGATTTGGGCAAGTCTTAGAAATTCACTCATGGAAACACAGCTAATAAGCAGTGGCTTGTTTGTTTCCAAATCTGTCCACTTAATTCTGTCTCTACCCTAGTGAAATGGATGGTCTTCCATCAGGAAAGAGCACAGGTTTGAAAGAAATATTCATGAGGCAGTGCAAGCATACCCATCTAACCTGCCCAATAATGCTTTGTAATCAATACAAGAGGAAGTATATAAGTCAGAACCATATCTAAATGTAGTATATTTCACTACTTTCCTTAAAAGTTCAAACCATGCTCCTTATACAATACACTCAACTCATTCATAAGCACAATTTCTCTACCATTACCAGTTAAGTATATCCTATTCTGTTAAGTGGAAAAGTGGTAGGTAGAAATGTGCACAAAAGAATGGCAAATTCAGGAAGTAAAGAAGGAAGAGATCAATACTAGATATAAAAAGTTTTGTGAACATCTGCATAGTCTGTTTGATAGCCAACAATGATATTAATATTTCAATATCATTCATTATTGGTCTTTGCTGCTTCTTTCCACTTTCCACCAACATAAGTGAGATGTGACTGTCATTTGTATTTACAACATAGTGTTAGAATCATTGGCTGAATACTTGGGTTGGATATATTTTAATACTTTACTTTCTGTGCAGTCTTTAACACCACTTTGTGAAGATGACAACCATGCCCAGGAAATTGTTAAGAAGCTGGAGAAGAGTATTACTTTCCTTAGCCAGTGCACTGCACGAGTGGCCAGTAGGGCTGAGATGCTTGGAGCCATTAATCAGGTAATCTGTCTCCGTTTCTTTTGCTATGATGAAACTACTAAAAATTACTATTTCCCTTGAGATTATGGATTACAGTTCTAGGAAGAAGTTTTTAAAAATACTTCTGTGTTGTACAAGATTTACGTATTTAATACGGAAAAAATGGAAAATGGAATATGCAAATAAAAATGTAAAAAAAAAAATACCCTCTCATAATAGCATTATCCAGGGACAGTCATCTAAATCATTTGTTCCAAATATCAATTTCACACTTTCTCCTTTCTCCTCAAATCTTCATCATGTCCTTCCCCATCTTCTCTATCAAATAACGACTTTGCTTCCTGCCTCAGGGAGAACTTGGAGTCATTTGGAAGGGAACTGCCACAAGTTCCAAACCTAGTAACATCTCAACCCTCATACTTTGCCTTCCTTCACAGTACAAAACATGAGTTGTTTCTAATCCTGTCTAAGGCTAACCATCTCAACTGTATACCAGAATCCATCCTCCTAATTTACTCAGAGTCTTGGGTTCTGATTCTCCCTATTTTTCTTCAAAAATCTTCAACTTTCCCCACTGTATTGAATCATTCTCATGAGAACACATATATAGTGTCTTTAAGATGGAAAAAAACACAAAAACAAATAAAATAATCTTTGACCCTTTCTTCTTTGACTACCACCCTGTTTCTCTGCTCCCATTTCCAGCAAATTTCCTCAACAGAATTGTACTCATGGTCTCTAATTTGTCCCTCCCATTCTCACTGAAATCTGCTCTAATTGGCCTTAACCTACCTATTTTCCTTAACCTATCTGCTATATTCAGCATGGCTGAGCTCTTTCTTCTCCTGAAAATACTCTCCTCACTAGGCTTCTAGGTACCACATTCTCCTGTGTTTTTCTCTCTACATCACGGGTCACTCCCTTCCAGGCTCCTGTGTGGGTCCCACCATTCTCCCAGGCCTCATCAGTGGGGCCCAGGGCTCCATCCTTGTACATGTAATGTTCATCTTCTTCAATCCCCATACCATCTTATGTAGTCAGCTGATGACTCCAAAATTCACATGCTTATCCTAAGCCATTGCTGTGAGTTCCAGACTAGAATATACTAACTACAGATGCAGCATTTCCACTTGGATGTTTGACAGACAATTCAAACAACACATATATATTATTTGACAAACAATTCAAACATATAAAAATAAACTGCCCATGGTCTCTCCAAAACTGGTTTTACTCATAATCTCCTTATCTCAGTCAAGGGTAACTTCCCTTCCAGATTATCATATTGAAAATCCTTGGGAGCAATTCTCAACACCTTTCTCTCACACTCTACCTCTAATGCTACAGAAAATCCTATTTACCATCAGAATATATCCAGAATTCAACCACATGTTTCTTTCTCCACTGCTACCACCTTGATCTAAGCTACCATTCTATGTTTTAGAGATTAATACAATATTTTTCTAAATGGTCTGCCTGTTTGCATTCAAACCAAATACTCCCTGCAACATAATCTGTTCTCCATAAAGCAGCCAGAGTAATACTTTCAAAACTTAAGCCAGATCATGTTTCTTTTTGGTTCAAAGTCCTCCAGTGGCTCCTCAGTTTTTTTCAGAATAAAAACCAAAATCCTTATGATGGCTTAAAAAGATCTACATGATTCCCCTACCCTCTTACATCTTGAAATTAATTTCCTAAGTTTATCTTCCTGAATTATTGCACTCCAGCCAGACTGGTCTCCTTTCTGCTCACCAAATATGGGAGTAAAAATGTAGTTTGTTTCGAATGTGTTCAAAATTAGTGACTATCAACTTAATATAGACTCCTATATACTTAGGATGTTAGATACAAATTTTAATGGTAACCACAAACCAAAAACCTATGATAGATACACAAAAACAAAGAGAAATGAATCTAAGCATAACACTTGGAAAATCATCAATCACAGTGGAAGAGAGCAAGAGAAGAAGAAAGGAAGAGAGAACTACAAAATAAATAAATAAATAAATAAATAAATAAATAAATAAATAAATAAATAAATAACAAAATGGCAATGAGTACATATGTAGCAATGATTACTTTAAATGCTTTAATCAAAAGACATAGGGTGACTGAATGAATAAAAGGACAATACCTGTCTATATGCTGCCTACAAGAGACTCACTTCAGAGCTAAAGACACATATAGACTGAAAGTAAAGGGATGGAAAAATATTTCGTGCAAATAAAAATGAAAAGATCTGGGGTAGCAATATTATATCAGACAAAATAGAATTTTAAACAGACTGTAACAAGAGACAAAGAAGGTCATAATGATAATGGGATCAGTCCAACAAAAGGATATAAAATAGTAAATATCTATGCACTCAACATAGACGCATCTAAATACATAAAGCAAATATCAATAGACATAAAGGGAGAAATTGACAGTAATACAGTAATAGGAGGTCACTTTAACACATCACTTACATCGATGAATAGATCATCCATTCAGAAAATCAATAAGGAAACAGTGGCTTTGAATGACACATTAAGACCAGACAAACTTAATGGACATATACAGAATGTTCCATCCCAAACTAGCAGAATGCACATTCTTCTCAAGTGCACATGGAAAATTCTCGAGGTTAGATCACATGTTAGGCCAAAAACAAAATCTCAATAAATAAGATTGAAACCAAGCATCTTTTCCAACCACAACAGTGTGAAACTAGAAATCAATTTTAAGAAAAAAAAACAAAACTTGAAAAGACACAGACACTAGGAAGCTAAACAATATGCTACTAACCAACCAATGGGCCAACAAAGAAATCAAAGGGGAAGTCATAAACACAAATGAAAATGAAAATACAGTGGTCTAAAATATTTGGGATGCAGAAAAAGCAGATCTAAGAGGAAATTTTATAATGATACAAGCCTACCTCAAGAACCACAAAAAAATTTCAAACAATCTTACCTTACACATAAAGGAACTAGAAAAAGAACAAAGCCCAAAGTTAGTAGAAGGAAGGAAACAATAAAGCTCAGACCAGAAATAAATGAAATAGAGGCCAAAAAAAAAATCAATGAAAACAAGAGCTGTTTTCTTAAAAAGATAAAGAAAATTGGTAAGCCTTTAGCTAGACTCATTAATAAAAAGAGAACTCAAAATCAGGAAAGAGAAAAAATAATGACTGATATCACAGAAATACAAAGAATTATGAGACTACTATAAAATATTATATATCAACAAATACAACAACATAGGAGAAATGGATAAATTCCTAGAAACATACAATTTCCAAAACTGAATAAAGAAGACATAGAAAATCTGAACAGGATTACTAGTAATGAATCAGTAATCAAAAAACTGTCAACAAAAAAAAGTTTAGGATCAGATAGTTTTGCAGGTGAATTCTTACCATACATTTAAAGAATAGGTAGTACCTATCTTCCTCAAATTATTCCAAAAAATAGAAGAGAAAGGAAAGCTTCCAAATTCATTCTATGAACTCTATGAATTCATTCTGTGAATATCACCATTACCTGGATACCAAAACCAAAGACACTACAAAAAAGGAAAACTACAGGTCAATATCCCTGATGAACATAATTGCAGAAATCCTCAACAAAATATTAGAAACCAAATCCAGTAATACACTAAAAGAATCATTCCCCACATTCAAGTGGGATTTGCTCCAGGTATTCAAGAATGATTCGATATGTGCAAATACATCAGATTCACAAAATTAAGGTTAAAAACCATATGATCATCTAAATAGCTGCAGAAAAAGCATCTGACAAAATTCAACATCCATTCATAATAAAAACTCAACAAAGCTGGAATATTTTCTTCTCAGATCAGGAATAAGACCAGGATGTCCAGTCTCACCACTTCAACATTGTACTGGAAGTCCTGGTCACAGAAATTAGCAAGAAAAAGAACTAAAAGGCATCTAAATTGGTAAGGAAGAAGTAAAACTCACTATTTGCAGATGACATGATACTATATCTAGAAAACCCTAAAGACTCCACCAAAAAACTATTAGAACTAATAATTAATTTCAGTAAAGTTGCAGGATATGAAACCAATATACAGAAATTGCTTGTATTTCTATACACTGAAAATGAAGTAGCAGAAAGAGAAATTGAGAAAACAATCCCATTACAATTGCACCAATAATAATAATATATCTAGAAATAAATTTAACCAAGGAAGTGAAAGACCTGTACTCTGAAGACTATAAAACAAAGAAATTGAAGATGACACAAATGGAAAGACAGTCCATGCTTATGGATTGAAAGAATTGATATTGTTAAAATGTCCATATTACCTCAAGCAATCAATAGATTCAATGCAATTCCTTTCAAAATACCACCAGCATTTTTCACAGAACTAGAATAAATTATCCTGAAATTTATCAGGAGCCACAAAAGACCCTGAATAGCCAAAACAATCTTCAGAAAGAAGAACAAAGATAGAGGTATCATACTGCCAGACTTCAAGATATACTACAAAGCTGTGGCAGTCAAAATAGTATGGCACTACCCCAAAGTAGACACATACATCAGTGGAATAGGATAGAGAACCTAGACATAAACCCTCATGTATATATGGTCAATTAATCTACAACAAAGGAGGCAGGAATATACAAAGGGGTAAAAATCTACAGTTATTAAAGCTCTAGTCTTAGGGATAAAAAGTACAGCATAGGGAATGTAGTCAATAAATTGTAATAATGTATGGTGACAGATGGTAACTACACTTATGATGGTGAATGAAGCATTGCATAATTGTCAAATCATTATATCATGCACCTGAAATTATGACAATATTGTATGTCAACTATACTTCAATTTAAAAAAAATCCTGAGAGTTAAACTTTTCAAGACGTTATATAACTGAAAATGTTTTTATTTTCCTACTTAATTGATAGTCTAGCTGGGTGATAGATTCTAGGTTAATTTCCTTTAGAATTTTTCTTGCATTGTTTCATTTCCTTCTGAATTTCTGGTGTTGCTGTCAAAGTTTGATGCCATTCTGACTCTTGAGCTTTTGTTTATGCCTTTGCTTACTTTCCAGAAGATTTTAGGATATCCTCTTCTCCCTACTGTCCTTTTTTTTGGTATGAGTTTATTTTCATGTACAGGCGCTGGGTGGATATAAGCTGGCAAGTTCTTGAGTTCTAGAGATTTTTAAAAAAAATTATTTCCTTTTTCTACATTCTGTGGAATTTTCCTATGTTTTCTTGAAGTCTTGTTCTTTGCCTGTTGGATCTCCTGAACAGGTCCTTTTTCACCTCTTTTCTACTTTTTAGTGTTTTTGCTCCATTTGGGGGGATATTTCCTCAACCTTAACCTTGAAGCTCTTCTCTTATGTATTTTTGTCATATTTTTAATCCCCAAACTTTATTTTCAACATGCAGCTTTTTAAGATCTTGTTCTTATTTCATGGATGCAACCCTTAATCTTAACTCTGACGGTATTTCTAGTTTCTTCAAAGACTTTGGGTAGTTGATCTCCTCCAGCTTGCTTTTCTAGTGCGGATTTTCCTCTTTCATGGTTAGAGGCTTTTCTCTCATTAGTGATGATCCACTATATAGCTGAATGGGAGCTGTGTGTATGTTGGGCAGGGGAGGTTCTCATTGTCTCTGAGCTTCACACAAGCTAGGATGTCTCTTTGGGATATTCTTAATGTCAGTAATGTTAAGACTTTTATCTTGCTGTGTTAGATTCCTCAGAGGAAAACCTTCCAACCACCTGCTTTGAGAGTATAAGCCTGGCTGCCAGTGTTTGCAAGTTGGAGGGAGAAATCAGGCTAGGTATCTCACTATTTAGTATGTATACAGACTTTTGCTTAATCTCTTCTTTTCTGTATGATTCATTCACCATCAACTATCTGTGACTGCCCAATCCACAGGCTGTTTCTCTCTCTCTAAATATTCAACCTTTGTGGTCTTTTGTCAAAGTGATGAAGGGAAGTTGCTCAGCTGGTCTGAGTAAGGAGATCTGTGGATCTAATCATTTTTCATGCAGATTTTCAACCATTTCTTCTGTTATATATCTACCTTCAAGTTTAATTTGAGGCACCTTTAAATCCTGAGCTTGCATGGCTTTCTGTGGTGCAGTGCAGGTTGCTTGCAGGCTTACTGCTTTTTTTTTTTTTTTTTAGAGTTCACCTTTTTCGGGTCTTAGACATTCATCACTAGTCCTACTAGCAAGCTTTCAAAATTTTATTATATCTTCTTCTGTTCTATTTTTCTTTGTGTGCTCATGTCTTCTTTAAAAAAATGCCTTTATTGTCACTTTAGGGGAATTTAGGGATGGAGTAAAGATAAATGCATGTGCCTAATCACCATTTTTAAACTGGATACCAAGAATAGTATTTTCACTGTAAATTTATTCTTTTTTTTCCTACTAGGAAAGCCGAGTTAGTAAAGCAGTTGAGGTGATGATTCAGCATGTAGAAAACCTGAAGAGAATGTATGCCAAAGAGCATGCTGAATTAGAAGAACTGAAACAGGTTCTTCTGCAAAATGAAAGGTCTTTTAATCCTCTTGAAGATGAGGGTAATAAAAATTTAATAGTATCAGTTATGTTTTTCTAACATTCTCCTCTTTCATTCTCTCTTACAAATTCCTATTATGTCTTTGATATAAAAACTTTAGATTAAGGTTATGTTAGAAGAATAACTCATTCCTGTTATTTATGTAGCCCAAATGCTATAGATATTATTTAGAAAACAGGTTGAGAGACCAGAAGGATTCTTTGGTAATGACACCAAAAAATTCATTAAATTAGATTGCTGACATGAAAGAATATATGTAATACAACCCATCGAGTTTACCTAATGTTCTCCTATTTAGGGTATGTTAGAGTTGGCTTTTTCTCCACACATAAAACACAGTAGGTTAAATGAGCCACTTTCATCAACAATGGTTTTGTATTTCTCAAAGAAGGAATGACTGTGGCATAGTAAGCTGGCTGATGGATTGGATAATAGACATCTGAGACCATGGAAAATACCTTAAAACATAAGGTTTATATAAAGTTTTAAATAGTGTGAACCTTTCTGAACAGAATTATTCTAATGATCTGTTCCCTTTTCTAGAAAAAGTAATCACATTTGATAATCTTCTGATCTGTAGTTTCATTTATTCAGCATACATTTATTTAGCGCCTCCTATGTGCTGGGTAAGCATTGTGGACATCTGTAGTGACATAGAGGATTGCATTCCATCAATTAAAGTGGTAATTGTTATGAATCACAAAATAATAACCAGATACTTTTATTGCTCAGTAGTCTCTGGGGTCTTATTTTCTGACTTTTGCTCTTCTTTGTAAAGAATTAAGACTGTTGCAAAAAATTGCATATGTAATTCCTAAAATGTGCAAATGTGTTTTTCCTTTCAGATGACTGCCAAATTAAAAGACGCTCATCTTCTCTAAACTCCAAGGTGATTACTAATTGTCTATCAAGTGTTACCGATGAGATGGTTTTAAAATATTATTTGAAACATGGCTTTACGTAAATCATATGTCTGTGTTTATGTAGTTATGTGTGTGTATATGTATGCTTTTATACTTACTGTATGTGTACATCAATTAAGTTTCTCCAAAAGCAGGAGGAAAACCAGATAGTTTCTCTTTCATATAAAACCAGAGTTGGAAAGAGGCAGTCCCAAAATGGTAGAGAAGCTTCACAAAATCCAAAAGGCCCAGTCTCCTCTCGCTGCTTCATCACCCGCAGCCCTTTGCTAACACCTTGAGGTCTAGGATGGCTTCATCGGTTCAGGGGCACCAACTCCTCATGGAGTCACATTCTAAGAAATAGGAAGAAGCAAAAATGGATATTCCCTCTCCCTCTCATGATAATTCCTAGAAATCCCAGATAACATTTCCCTTTTGTTTCTTGGTTGAAAATGAGGCTGGAAAACCCGTTTTTAATTCTGGAGTCTTTGTGCCTAACTAGAAACTCAAGGAGGTTTTTTTACACCAAGTGAAAAGGGGAAAATGGGATCTTGAAAGTCAACCAGCAGTTTTTGCCAGTTTTGAAAACCAGGATTTCACAGACTTTTTTGAGCAAGAGACTTTAAAATCATTCCATCCACATCTCTTTCACAAATGAGGAAAATCACTTTCACATAAGTTAAGTGATTAGTTATGATCACGTAGTGGCAGGACCATGGTGAGAACCCAAGTTTCTTGGACTGCAATTTTATATTTTTAATATTCAAATAACCTATACAATTAAATTAGGAATGGTGGTATAAGAAAAGGATTCACCTTAAGCTTCTTTAGTCTATCTCCTACATTTAATATTACATTTTTATTTCCTGAAGTTATACTTAAACTTTAAGAACCACATAGTAGTATATCACATTTTCCTCTGCAAATCTCAATGCTGATATGTAAATATATCAATTTATCAAAATATGCCCATCTTTAAATGTGCTAAATGGAAAAAGTGAAACCACAAAAAAAAAAAAGCTAGAAAATAGGTACATATTTATCGCCTCTTGAGTTGGGGAAAACCTAGGCATAAAAAAAACACTACAGCAAAAGACAGATTTGGCTGCATTAACCATGAAAAACATTTCTGTCAGAAATATCATTAATAATATGGGCAAAAATCATGAACAGATAGTTCTCAGAGAAGATATATACATGACTATTAAACATTTAAAAAATGTTTAATGTTACTAGAAACCGAAACAAAAAGCCGTATCTGACTGGCAAAAATTACACTCATCGGGTGTTGGGAGGAGGTAGAATATAAATTGGTAGAATATTTCTGGAAGGCAATTTGGCCATAACAAAATATGTCTACTGTTTAACTCAGCAATGACCAAACGCAGGTATGTGTAGGTACAAGGATATCCACTAGTGTTATATATATACAATGATAAAATACGGATAATTTTCTAAATGTACTTTTTGCCCCCTTCGGGTAGCCATCTTCTCTTCGGAGAGTGACCATTGCCTCTTTGCCCAGAAATATAGGAAATGCAGGAATGGTAAGCAAATTCTTAAGTGTTCTTAGCCAAAAGCAAATTAATTTTCATATAACAAAACATAAACTTCACTAAATTGACATTTCATTATTTTTTAAATTATTTCTGAATTTTAAAGGTGGCTGGGATGGAAAATGACCGATTCAGTAGGAGGTCAAGCAGCTGGTAAGTGTAATTTTATGGTTGCCCTTTGGGAACCACCTCCTGTTTTATAATTGACTGAAGTAAATGTTTGCAATAAGTAATAGAGTAACATTTGATTTACACAGAGTACATGCACAATAATTATAAAAATAGGTGTATAACCATGAAGTTTTGTAATGAAGCATAATGTGAATATGCCAACAAAAAATAGTACTTATAAATTGATAATGGCTACGGATATATTTAATTTGACAAGTGGCTATAATCATCTTTATTTAGGCGTATTTTGGGGTCAAAGCAGAGTGAACACCGTCCCTCATTACATCGATTTATTAGCACCTATTCCTGGGCAGATGCTGAAGAAGAAAAATGTGAACTAAAGTAGGTGAAGCTTGGTGTGTTTATTAACCTGATGTGAACTGGGAAATAGTGGGGATCACTTTTACTCTATGGAAATGAGATCGATGCTGCATCATCAAAAAGATAATTCATTAAGACTTTTATAAACTGTAGAGCATTCTATAAATGTTATTTGCAAATACATTCACTCTTTAGTACCTAAGGTTTGAGGTCTTGAGTTAGAGAAGACCCTTAAATTTGCCAGAATTGTGAAGATTATTTTTTTCCTGTATAGGTAATCTGGCCATCTGAGAGAAAGGTCAGTATAGAGCCACAGAAGTAAAATGTCCATCTACTTAGATTAAAAAACGAAACAAAACATGAATTATATATATGTATGTATAGCATATGGGCACATATGTAAATTATGTGCATTATATATACATCTATCTTCCCTTTATGTGTAAATGAACAGTAGGGGAAACGTAAAATGCTATATTGCTATATGTCTGTGTAGCAAGTTAAATAAAATCTTCTATAGCAAAAGGTAGACAGCTGAGGAGAAGGGACATGAAGAAATGCTGCCTCTAAGTCCTGCGTGAACATTGGACAAACTATTTAACCTTATTTGGTCTGTTTCCTCATCTGTAGAGATCTGACTGAAATGGCTTTATGTTCTTTTTATACATGTTTGTTGCCTGGCTACTCTGTGGTATATACTACATTCGATCCTAAGGGGTATAAAGAAGAGTAAGACATAGTGCCTACCCTCAGTTTTTTTGTTTTTTAAATAATCCTGGGAGTCTATTGCATATGTTGAAAGTTCTTTTCAGATTTAGAGCAAATGTAATGGAGTTTTCTTACCTGGGTGAAAAAAAATCAAGTTTTCTCCAAAAGATTACAATCTATCTTTTGTTTTTTTGTTAGTACAGTATGATTTCTACTGAGAAGTCTTTGCAAACAAAAAAACTGAAATCTTGAGAAACAAGAATCCAGGCATTTGGACCTTGTTTCCTTTAAACACTAAAACCACCTACACACATTCCCTATAGAAGTCCAACAAGAAAAGAAAAAAAGAAAAAAAAACTTTGAGAAACAGTTCCCTTTGGCAACAGTGAGGGCCTAACGAGCTTCTAATTTCAAAATTCAAATCTAACTAGGAACTTTTTAGTGAACATGATAATGAAACAAGTTTTGTTCAGGTTAAAGGAACTCCTGTAGATAGCAATTGGATTGAAAGTATTTAAAATAAAATCATACTATTTCTCAGTTCGTTAAATATTAATTGTAGCTAGCTTTGTACTGAACATATTTTTATAAACATTTTTATAAAAAGATTTATAAAATCTTTCAAAATTAAGATTTTTAAAGAAGAAATGGCATTTTGATGTTACTCCAGTTTAGCATAAAATCCACTGTTAATAGATTAATTATATGGTAGAAGGAGAAAATATTTTACTACATATTGAATAAAAAAATACGGAAGAAGAAATATTCACATTTGTTTTTAAAATTTTTTTTTTCAACGTTTATTTATTTTTGGGACAGAGAGAGACAGAGCATGAACGGGGGAGGGGCAGAGAGAGAGGGAGACACAGAATCGGAAACAGGCTCCAGGCTCTGAGCCATCAGCCCAGAGCCTGACGCGGGGCTCGAACTCACGGACCGCGAGATCGTGACCTGGCTGAAGTCGGACGCTTAACCGACTGCGCCACCCAGGCGCCCCCACACATTTGTTTTTTAAAGTATGAGTACACATACACAAACAGGGAAAGAAATCACAGATTAATAACACCGGTTAATTATGAGTGGTGATAATTGACTAATTTCTGCATGTTCTTTGTAAATTTCTCCTTTTGCTTTGGATAGTATCTCAACTTTCTACAACAAACATTTTCCTAAATATAGTAAGTTTTAAAAATTAAATTCCTATAAATGGTTAAAAACATAAATTTAGTGATTTGAATTTTAGAAATAGTTGTTTTGCTTTAGAAAAATATATATCTAAAGCCTCTTTAGTAGTACAATCTAGCAATATTTTATAAATAATCTGGTACATTATCCATAGTTTCAAACATTTTTAAAAATACTTATTTACAGAAGTAAAGATGACTCAGAACCATCTGGAGAAGAAACAGTAGAAAGGACAAGAAAGCCAAGTCTTTCTGAAAAGAGAAATAATCCATCAAAATGGGATGGCTCGTCAATGTAAGTTGTCTACTTGCTCATGATACCATTTTCGTAGAATGGGGAAAGATAAGGCAGGGTTAACAGTATTAATTTTAGTCAAAGTACTAAAAGACTTGTCAAATTGTTAAATTTAGGGTAAAAAAACAAATTTCGCATGGTGTACAGGAATTATGCCTGCATGTGTAAGAGTTCAGTGTTAGGAACTTGGCCCTGGAGTCAGATGGCCTAGGCAAGTTCATCCATTATTGAACACCAGTTTACCTAGAAGATAGGAATGATAATGGTAGCACCTGTGGCATTGTTTTGTTGTCATGATTAAATAACTAGCACATGTAAAATGCTAAGTGTAGTGTCTAACACAGTTAACTATTTTCAAAGACCTATGATATAATAACCTTTTCTTATGGGTGTTTCTAAAAATAGTTTAAATTTCAATATAGCAAAAGTCCAGGGTATGGTGAGAAGTATGTGACATAGGTATATACACACATATCATGCTCTACCCCAAAAATAACATTTTTGTTTCTACTGTAGGAATAGAAGTTGCCTTACTCAATTGAAAGAATGAGATAAATACTCAAATGTTCTTGTTAATAGTTAAGAAATGCTATGGTGATGATCTGAAAATTAGGTGTCTGTCTCAGGCATTATTTAACTCTACATCATTTCTCTAATTCTAAAAATTATTGGGGGTGGGGATGGGGGCAAATTATAGTACAAACCAAGACAGCAGGTCACATTAGGTAGCTTCTTACAAGGCAGTGTTGGTGGCAGATCAAGGATTTGATTGGCATTGTTGGCAAAAGGAGTGTTTCTAATAACACATTGTTGCTATTACCAAATACTGACTTTGTATTTTCCTTATAGTTATGACACAATAGCTTCCTGGGCAACAAATCTCAAGACTTCCATCAGAAAAGCTAATAAGGCACTCTGGCTTTCTGTTGCATTCATTGTACTGTTTGCAGCTCTGATGAGCTTCCTCACAGGACGATTTTTCCAGAAGTCTGTGGATGCTGCTCCCACACCAGATGGGGACTCCTGGATGTCTCTAGAACAAATCTTGTGGCCATTTACTAGACTCCAACACAATGGACCACCACCAGTGTGACCAGAGCACATCTCAATGTGTGTGTCTTCATTTTTAAAGTTTCAGTATCTGAACTTTGTAAATTAGTCATTTTTAGCTGGGAAATTATAGCATAGAACCAGAGGGTCTCAGAAGGACTGCAAGATATTTTACATTCCCTCTTTCTGTGATTTCCTCCCAAATAAAATATAATGGGGAGGAAGCCTACCTATGATCTTTTAATGAGCTTTTTGAGGCGATCTTACATGTTGTTTGTTAAAATTTATTGAAATAAAGAACCATTCAAATCTTCATACAGTGAAAACAAAGTATTCATGGGAAAAACAACCCCACTTTTTAAAAAATAACATTTGAGTATAAAATGCTGACTAGATTTTAATAACCTACTGGAAATATATCAACTCATTACATTTTATTGAATAACCTGATTTTTTTCTCCAAACTGCTTGATTCTTCATACTGAACAAAATTTACCATTGGGGATTAAGAGTAGCTGAGTAATCTCGTCGAGAGTAGCATATAGCATACAGAATCAATAAACTGGCATTTGGAGCTCCTAATTTTCTCCATTGCTTCTTTGGAAGCAAAATCCTTAACCAGGTGATACAGAGTAGAATGAAACTCTGTTTCTTCTTTAAGGGCTTCAGAGAATGTTTCACTGTTTTCATTGATTTTGAGTCTCTGTGCTCTGTCACCACTAAACATTAAAAGGGTCCAGTTAGGATCCTGAACAGGTTCTTCTTCAGTAAGGTGTTCCCTCAGCTAAAGAAAAAGAAAATTAGAGAAATCCATTAATAGTTCTTCTATTACGTATTTTAGCAGAGTGTAATTTGAACTAAGTCCCCCAACTTCCTAATGTAAAAGAAACATTCTTAGTGTCCCATTTCTTAAACCATGTGTTTATAGACCTTATCAAAATGTATTAATTCATTCAACAGAGATAATGTTGAAAGGCTATCATGTGCCAGGTATTATTCTAGGTTCTGGGGATATAACAAAGAAAGAAAACCAAACAAGTAGCAACTGCAACAATAAACGCTATCCTCAAGGAGTTTACATTCAAAATACACAAGTAAATATGGTGGCTCACTTATGCTAGAACATTCATCAGTCAGCATTTAGAATTTGATAAGATACCTTTGTTCTCAGGCAGTAAATGTGCCAGAAAGTTAAACTGGAGGCCTACCCATCTCTGAGGAAAACGTTTGTGAATCATAGATATATTCACATTAAAAGCTTCCATTTGTTCTTGTGTTGAGGTAAAGAGAGATAAGGACATTAGCCTAAAGTTAAGAGGGTTTGACACCATACTGGGCAATGAAGGCATGATCTTTACATAGTTCGGCTTTATATTTTTGACAAAATAAACAAAAGTGAAGTTTGAAAACTATTTTGGATGCTAATTTTTTTCACCTTTTCAAGAGGAGAAACTATGCTCTACATTCATTTAGCTTTTGAGTACCTTATCTTCTTTTGGGGGACAAAGTTTTATGGGTTTTTGCATACTCTACCTTAACTATAACTTTTTTTGAACTACATTCTACATTCCACTTGCTCCAACCAAATGCAAAAGCAGAACTTAGCAGGGCCAGTTGTCGATAAGCTTTAATTTCCACCAAGGGTTCCTGTCAATATAAAAACAAATACAATTGGTCATAGAGCTTCACAACAAGCCTCTCTTCCATCTTTGGCCTCCTACAGTCGCTTCTCAGTACAGAAAAATCCATTTAAAATGTAATATTAGATGACCGCCCGGTCAGGACAAGGCAATGGTGTTGCCTTTCAGAAGAGAAACCAAGGTCCAAACAATGACTGACAAGGGGTCTGATGTCCCGTCACATACACCCCATAATCTATCATCTCCTTTTCTTCTTCCTTTGCTTTTTTCACTTGGCCTAATTCCCCACCTTCAAGTTTTGCTTAGATCTTACCTTCTCATTGAGCGCCCCCTCCTCCAACACCGTTTGCCATCGTATGCTGCACTAGCCCCATGATTCCTGACCTGCACTTTTTTCCATAGCACTTAGCACCTTTTGACATACTAAACTATAAACATAAAAAGTAAGATGATTTTTGCTTTCCTCTGCTAGAATGTAAGCTCCACAATGGCAGGGACCTTTGTTTTATTCACTAATGGATCCTAAGCACCTATGACAATGCCTAGAATATAAGTGTTTAGAAAAAAAATTCTTGGATATTCTGCAATGACTAGTATACTACATTCAGCATTTGTAGAGTGGCAACTGAGTGCGTAAAGCCAAGGTGTTTTTTTTCTTGCACGTATGTACACTGTACTCATTTTCCAATGTTATAGGTCTACCTGTATTGTCATATCTGATATATGATAAACCTGTTCTTGAGTACAGAACTCTTCTGCCTAAAACATTTTTCCTGATTAGAACCTTCTTTGTCTTCATTTATATATCCAATTTATTAAATGTCTACTGATTTAAGGAAGACATTAAATCTAGAAGTGCTAGAAGAATGCTAGGTGATGAAAAAGCAGTCCCCATCCTCAAGGAGCACACAGTTTAACATGGAAGGATCTTATTTAACTAAAGCCTAATGGGTAACATGAAGCAGTATGCAGATGGGGAGCCTCTGCCAAGAAGCAGAAGGAAGTGGGTTCTGTATCAGTGCGTTTAATTTTGCCTGATTTGTCATGTTTGGGCAAATGTTGAGTCATTTCCTGTTTTAAGAAATCTTACATATGTCCAGCCTGGAAGAAGGAAGAAAACATACAAAATGCAGAACTGGCCAGCTGTGGACAATGCTCCATTTGTGATATGAAGATCATACTACAGGCTTACTCTTTTGGGAAAGATTATTACACTTGAGACAACCCTGGGTTTCTGGTCTTGCCCTTTATTCCCTCCTTTCTAACTATAATCCTGTACATGTGGATATAGAAAACCTGCAACATACCTTAAGATTTACGTAAAATTTAGGACTTGCTAACATTCTAACTGCCCATTACATTAAATCTGGAAAGATTTGTTCTTACCTTATGATTTATAACAACATAAAAATGAGAGTGTCCAGTAGGAAATATATTCAATCCAGTTTCTTTCAAAGCAAGAATAAAAGAAATAGGAGTCATCCATCTTCCTTCCAAAGTAGAGGAGTGTTTCTTGTTATCTACTTTGACTGATGCTAACATGCAGAGGTTTTCCTAATCTCAAGAAGAAGAAAGAAGCTGTTATGAATTATTACTTCGTTATTCCATTTCCAGACTTGACGTTCTTTATACCATTTGTTTTTTAGCCCTATATCATTCTGCATTGAGAAGAATGCAGGACAGCTATGTTTTAAGCCAGCTCCGAGCTTCGCCACAAAGTCTCCTTGTTACCTCACCCAATCGGTCAACCTTTTTTGGGCTTTATTTGAACAATCGAGGGACTAACGTCTCAGGTGTCCTCCCATCTTATAAGTTATGATCTAAGAACACTGATGATGGTCATATTGAATTACAATAGCCATTCGATAGCTATTCATGTTGCAACTTTTAAGGATACTTTTTTTTTTACACATATAAAACAACATAATGCAAAATTATCTGGTTTTAAAGTCTGCAAAGTGGCAATTTGAAGGTGTACAGAGTTCACATCTCTCTCTTCCAGTTTTGAGGAAGAAGTCTCTTGAGAGTGGATCAAAAACTCTCGAAGTCATATTACAACTGGGCTTGTAGCTTCATTAATTGGTCTATTTCTACTAACTTTAGGGTTCAAAATTGGATCTCATTTATTACATGTTATTACCGATCCAATTACTATTTCATTTAGAATTTTTGTTTTATTTTGTTTAGAAATTGTGGCTCGGTCAGTTAAGCACCTGACTCTTGATTTAGGCTCAGGTCATGGGTTTGAGCCCTGTGACCAGCTCCGCGCTGACAGTGCCTGCTTGGGATTCTCTCTCCCTCTCTCTCAAAATAAACTTTAATTAAACATTAGGAAAAAAGGTTAAAAAATTATGGGTCAAAGTATATTTTAAATATATTTATAAAAGACATTTCAAAATGTAAATCACCAACGATGGATTGCTTCGACATGCTGTCCTCAGAGAGGCTTACCTCTTTAATATGACTTACTATAACTGTGACTTACCTTAATTTGTATTTGTATCTCAGTAAATACCGTAGTCACAGTCAAAAGTACTTTATTCACATCAAGTGGTCTGAGTTCCCATGACTGGAATGGCATGTTAATATGAGTATCTTGAATCAAGGTAACAGGGCCAAAAGTTTCTAGGCTGAATGTTATAAGTCTTTCTTCTGATTGGTAAAGGACATTGCTGATGCCATCAGTCTGCCAGTGTTTACCTTCACAATAAGAAAGTCACAGATTCATTTTTTTCTACACAAAAATAAGATGAATGAAACCACCCAAATAACTGCAAATGTGTATAAATCTTTTACATTTAGAATAGAATCTCTACAAAAAGCCAACTTTCTGGGAGTTTCTTCTTGTCTACAGGATCAAGTCCAAACTCCTCAACATGGTATGTAACACCTTCAGAATGAAGACCCATGTTTCTAGCTTCATCCCTTGTACTTCCTTCACTTGTTTTTAGCTACACTTTTTTTTTTGTCTCTCTCCCAACAATATCATATACCTCTGAGCCTCTAAGCACATGCAGTTCTATCTTCCTAGAGCACTTAATCTTACAGAGAACCTTTCTTCATTTAAAACAAAACAAAACAAAACAAAACACAACACAACTTTAAAACTCACTTGTGGTAAGCATATAATTACTTTTAGTAAATACACCCAGTTGTGCAACCAGTACCACAATCCAGTTGACAACACTCTTATCCTCCCCATAAGATCTTTCTTGTCCATTTTATAGTTAATTACTCCCATTCTCACCTCCAGCCACAGGAAGTTTATTTACTTCCTGTCTCTAAAGATTTGCCTTTTCTGAACTTTTCATATAAATACAATCTTGTGATAGGTGGTCTTTTGTGTCTCTTACAACTCAATAATAAAACACAACCCAATTTAAAAATGGGCAAAATATTTGAATAAACGTTTCACCAAAGAACATCTATTAAAGGATAATAAACACATTAAAAAAGATGCTCAACGTTATCAGTTATTAGGGAAATACAAATTAAATCCCTGAAATACCACTTCATGCTCACTAGAATGATTAGAATCAGAAAGATAAATAATCACAAATGTTGGCAAGGATATGAAAAGTGGGAAACCTCATATAATGCTGGCAGGCATGTAAAATGGTACAGTTACTCTGAAAAACAATTTGACAGTTTCTTAAAAAGTTAAACCAATTTACCATTCAACCCAGCAATTCCATCCCTAGGTATATATTCAAGAAAAAGGAAAACCTACATCTACACAAACACTGGCATGTCAGTACCCTCTTAGTCTCTTGAGGCCCAGTTCAATATTCCATACCATGACAAGCCTTCCTTAATGCTCCAGGTGGACCCACTGTTCTTCTCCATAACACTTTTAGCTATTACAATAGTACCTTACTACATCGTATTTGTGGCTTTGCCTTGTCTGCCTCTCCTACAACTTTGAAAATTTCTAGAGGAAGAAACTATGTCTCCTTTATTCTATATTTCTTCTTGTGTAGCACAATTATGGAACACATGAGTCATTCCCTTCCTAGAATGCCCTCTCCATCTCCACATGGCTTTCTCCTCACATGGAGGGTTCCACTATTTTTGACTCTTAAATTCAATATGCCAAATCCAATTATATGGATAAAATAAGTTATTCATAATTCTTTTTGTTTTTACATTAACAAAATTACCTTGTACAGGCAAAAATTATGTCTGACCTCTAAACAAACTCCCCATATTTGTAGCATTTCCTGGAAAAAAGTTTCCCCACGGGAAGAATTATCAAAGTTGTATATTGCTATCTAATTAGTATAGTAAAAGTCAAATTTTACTTCCCTGAATCATATGGAGTAATTGCCTAATTCTAATTTAGTGTGAATAATTTTTAATGTCATAAATATTTAAGGAATATTCCATTAAAGGAAAAGTGAAACTTCTAAAGCAACATGAAGGGAAAAAATTACCTAACTGTTCATTTTGATATGTTTTATTATTTAATGTATTGACAGACATATACTGTTTTCAATACTGTTTATATTCTATTTCTAGAATATAAATACCGTGTGGCTACGTCTACACAACCAAAGTGTGGATTACTGTAGCAATCGTAAAAAAGTTTAAACTACATAATATTTATCCTTCTTGGCAGAGAAATTCCTAAATGCTCTCCTCCTATAACTGAATAGATTAACTAATAGCTCTGTGCCTTTGTGATCGTATCTGTTCCCAACCTGTCACCAAGTAAATACTTACACAAATAGATGAATGTAAATTAATTCACATTAAAAGCAAAGTTCTATACCTTTTATCCAGCAGCCTCAAAACTGCATACATTAATTCACAAGATCAAGACCTTTCAAAGTTTAGCCAGCCAACCCCAAATAAGGTATTTGTTAATGATCAGTGAATCATCAGCTTGTATTCTGCTGGTGCTTCTGATATTGTTGATATTTATTTCACATTTTGAATAAGCAATAATGTCCCATGGTTCAACAATCAAAAGTTATAAAGAGGCATAAAGTGGCTAGTTTTCCTCTGTCTCAGATTTCCCAATGGCCAATTTCCCATCTCCAATACTTGTTTGTAATAAGATTCGTAATTTATAAGTTATTAACATTAAAATAAATTTTAATCACCCTAATCTGAATTATATAGTCATTTCAAAAAATGTAGGTTTTTCATTTTTTTGTTTTCCATGTGTTGTACTATTTTGATATTTTTGGTTTTTTTTTAAAACATAATTACATGACTGTAACTGTTCAGAAATTATGGCAGATATAAATACTTCAAGAACTGTTACAAAATTCAATAAATAAACTCCAATCCCTGTTCATTTCCATCAAGAGCAAACAAAGACCCTAGAATTGCCATAGAAATGTGTAAGATTAGAAACTGGGAGTGTAGACACTGTATTTCCTGTTTTAAGGAGTCATGTTATACCACTTTTCATTACATAATTAACAGAATGAATTAAGGTATTGCTGTACCTTCAGCATCCCACCTTGCAACCATAGGATCCTCAAAAAAGATTACACTCTCCTGAACTTCAAGCGTGACCTCTATGGGTGGGAAAGCATTTTCTGTTTCAAAGTCTTCTGTACTTTCTGGAGGATATACATATTTCTGCAGTCCTTCTTTGAGTATCTTTTAAAAATGGCCCAAAATAACATCAAATTAGAAGCTGACTAGTAACAAAGATGTAAATATTGCTGAATAAGCTATATAGTTTGTTTTTTTTTAATATTTATTTTTTGAGAGACAGAGGCAGAGTGCAAACAGGGGAGGGGCAGAGAGAGCAAGAGGGAGACACAGAATCTGAAGCAGGCTCCAGGCTCTGAGCAGTCAGTGCAGAGCCTGATGTGGGGCTCCAACTCACAAACCATGAGATCATGACCTGAGCCAAAGTCAGACACTTAACTGACTGGGCCTCCCAGGTGGCCCGATATAGTTATTCTTAGTAAGTACTGAAGATTGGTCTCATTTCATTACAGACTAACAAAAAGTCACAACAAAGTTAAAAGATAATGGTTGAGGGAGAAAAAAATCACTAAATTTGAATTACAGAATTTAACCTATGCTAGGTTCTATGCTGGGACTTACTCATCATTTTATTCCTCCAAGTAATTCTACAAGACATATTTAATGGAGAAGATAACTGGGACTTAGAGAAATTACATAATTTGCCAAAGATTACAAAATCACTTCAAGGAGATGCCACAACTGAGAAACAGAGCTACAGGACCCCAAATCCCATATTCTAATACATTGGTTAGGGTGTATATGTGAAGAGAGAAAGGAGTATAAGCAAAGTTTGGGAAGTGTAGAAATGAATGGATAAAAGTAAATTAAAAATCATCAGGTAGGTACACCTTAAACAATGTAATATGTCAGTTACATCTCAATAAAGCTAGGGAAAGAAAGTAAATTAAACCAACAGCAGATTTCTCTGGGAGGAAGGAGGTTTGTTCATTATTTGAAGGTAGCAGAAAAGGATCTAGGGAAGAAGGGGTGGGGAAGATTAAGAATGGTACAAAATAGAGGAAAAAACTGGATGGGTAAAAATTCTAGACAAGGTGGGAGAGGACTGAAAAGAGACTTGAATGAAAGCAAGAAGACCTCTTTGTTGACAGAGAGAAAAACAAGTATAAAGGAGTATACTTCAGGCTCAAGGAGAAAATGTGGAATGGTGGTATCAGGATATCAACAAAATTCAAGAACAAATCCTTGAATAAATTCTTGAAAACCCCAACTCTGGCTGGGACCTTCCCATGGACAAAGAGGATTTTTTTTTTAATGTTTGAGAGAGAGCGTGTGCACATGGGGGTGGGGCAGAGAAAGAGGGAGAGAGAGAATCCCAAGCAGGCTTTATGCTGTCAGTGCAGGGCTCCGACCCAGGGCTTAAACTCATGACCATGAGATCATGACTGGAGCTGAAATAGAGAGTTGGACGCCTAACCAACTGGGCCACCCAGGAGCCCTCAATAAAGAGTTTTGAAGGCCTACCTTCACCAAAAGGATGTCTTTCTTGGACCCCCACCCCATTGTCTTTCAAGTATCCCTTAAGTAGGAAAAGCTGACTCAAATAGATTCTTCAAAGTAGCTACAGACCAGATTATCTCCCCCAGGTATGGTCTAATAACTGCATTCTCATTTGTGGGGAGAACGGAAAAGGAATAGCAATATCACCCCGAAGAGGGTAAAAATTAGTTTGGGGGCATGAAAAAATCATACTCTTTTAGGTGTAAAGCACAGCTATATGTATGGTACATGCACAAATATATTGTATACCTCTGGTATTAAAATTTCATGGGTGGGGGTGGTTAGGAAAAAAATGTCTACAAAGGCTCTTTAGAGGGGTGATAGTGGAAAAAAAAATAAAAACTGAGAAATACCACTCTAATATGGGAATGCACCAAGGTCCTTAATGGGTAGGGCTGTGTGTGAGAAATGCCTGGTAGTCTATGTACATGATGTGCTACAGAAGAGAGAGAAAGAGGTGGACAGACAGAGAAAAAGAAAGCTACGGGGATGAGGGAGGGAGGGGGAAAGAAAGGCTGGAGAGCAAGGAGGGAAGGAGGAGCGGGTTATGACAATATAACAGGGTTATTTGGGACACAAGCACCATGAAATAAAGTTAAAATAAACCAAGTCAATACCAAGGCAAGTGTTAGTAGTTATTAAAACGGGAAAAACTCCTTCAAAAATGATCTAACAACTGCTGTCATTAGCATCCTTACTAAAAGTGTGGAACATGCATCAGCAACGTTGGCATCACCTGGATATGTGCTTCTTAAACTTAAATGGGCATATGAATCACCCGAGGGTCTTCTTAAAATGCAGACTCAGTAGATCTGAGGCGAAGAACCAAATTATGCATTTTTAACAAGTTTCTAGGTGATGCTGATGCTGCTGGTTCATGGACCACACTTTATACATCAAGGATCCAGACCAGTGGTTCTCAAACTTCAAAGTGTGTTTTACTAAAACAGATTTCCGGGCTTCACCTCCAGACTTTCTGATTCAGTAAGACTAAAATGGGGCCCATGCATTTGTGTTTCTAGAAAATTCCCAGAATGATGCCAATGCTTCTGATCAAGGGACATGTTGGAAGCCACTGTAAAGTTAAATGATTACATGTGGCTGTCTTATCCTTACAATGAGAGTAGCAATAGAGCTGGTATGCACACAAAGCTGAAAATATTTACCACTTGGCCCTTTACAGAAAAAGTTTGCCAGCATCTTAAATAAACTATCATTATTAAGACCAAATTGGCACAATCTAAACGTAGTGCTATAGGTTTACAATTAACACGTATGATTTATAGTTTTAAAATTTGCATTATTTTAGAATCCTTTCCTTTAGTATCTGATTCAAATTTTATAAATTCAAGACAGTTTAAAATTAGTTTTTTTCCCTTATGCTTGCTTAATAGGGTTAAACTTCATTAGCTGTTAGATCATTTAAGATAAAAGTGTGAGAAATTATTTCACTCATAAATTTGATTTGAAATCAACCTACTTCCACAATCATCCAGCCTTTCATTGGTTTACACTGTGGTGGAAGTTCGAAAATATCCAAGTGGTACACTCCACCCAGGGTTGTGAATTGGCATAAATCAACCTCATTGTCTTCACAGAAACATGGCTTTTCATTAGCATTCTCTATCAGCAACAACTGTGCTAAAATTAACCAGATTAATTCAGTTTCTAAACAGATCATAACATTTTGGTATTAGGAGGGAAAGGAAAAAATTCCGATGCTGGAAACGAAGTTTTTATTTGGCTACTAAAACTTCAAAAAGTGGTTAATTCAAAACTATTCACAAAGCTAACTTTCAAAGTGGGAATAGGCATGTATAATGGTTAAGATACAGAGGAGGGCTCCATTTATATTTTATATGCCAACATTTTAAGAATTTGTATATAATAAACATGTTACTATTAACATAACTTTAAAAATATATTGTAGAGGAGGAAAAATAATTTTCCCTCTACTCTTCTGAGTTCTCAGCTGAAACCTCTAGAACAAAGACAGATTAACAAGAGAAAAAAAAACATTCATTTATTAATATGTATACCTCCTGTATATATGGGAGATACCCAGGGAAAAATGAGTAACCTACAGAGGTGGCTCAGAATTCTGGCTTATAGAGCATCTGCAGCCAAGAACAACAAATTTGTGGAGAAATGACAAGCTAAAGGAAAGCTTTAGGTTTTAGGTTTTCTGAGTTTTAGGTTTCTGAGGATAGAGGAAAGGACTAGTTAGTAAAGTTTGTTATGTAGATTCCTCTGGTCCCCTTTCCAGGCTGATAGGGTCTGAAGTTTTCTCTGGGGGTTAACCATTGTTCTTCCTGGAAGAGGGAAGAAGGGACACCTTTGAAAATTTATGTCCTGGTTTGAGGCAGATAGGGTGAGGGTAAGAAGCTTTTCTTGCAACTGCATCTTTTCAGTTTCTCTCAACTCAAAATATCCTTATGCTGAAATGACATATTTTGAGGTGACATATTCTGTTACCTTCATCGTAAAATATCAAAAAGTGGCTTAACACAACATTTGATAACTGATAAATGTCTTAAAACAGGACATTATGGGGCTAAAAATCTGAAAGAAGAAAATAAAATGGTAAAAAAAAATTTTGGTACATATACTAAAGCTAATTTTTTTTCAACAAAAATAAGCCCAGCTCATAAAAAAAAGGGGGGGGGGGCACAGAGGCTTAAAAGTGAAAAAAACCGTATTGGCTAATCCCTTCTGTTTAGATATTTTACAGGGAAATTCTATAATTCCATAATTCTCAGTGCAAAATCAAGGGAATATTTTAAGTCACATGTCACGAGGACCATTCCCACCTGTCACCCAAAATCTTTCAATGTAGTACAATGGATAAGAAAGGGAAATCAGATCACTTATAAGTGGTGGATCTGATTCCACCCTTAACTAGCTGTATGACCTTATTGCAAGATATGCTAATTAACATGTCTTCTCTCCCCTTCCTCTACAAAAGAGATATTAGTGTCTAACTTATTGAATTGGGGGAATTTGTGAGTTAATACATGTAAAAAGTGTAGAACTCGTACCAGACACCCAGTAAAACTTAGGAACTGTTAGTCTTATTATTTATCATTACAGTTTTCCTCTCTCATAAAAGGAAGCATACTGAGGACTCACTGAATTTAATCCGTGGAGATCAAGCACTGATAATGAATGACAATATGCAAAGCAAATTCCACTTAAGCAATTGCTTTTTCCCCCTTGTATAACTTCAATAAAATGCAGACTTAAAAATTTTAAATGTATCTAATCATCCATTTACATAAAAAGAAACAAAGAATACTGTATCCAAATTTAAACATTTAGGATATATATTATTTGGGGATCACCATGTAGAAAACCTCAGTATTATTGACAGATATTCACAAATTGACTATAGTATCCTATCTCTAACAGGAAAACTACCTCCTCAGGGTTATAGAAAAGTTATAAAGATATAAAACTATTTGGCTGCTGAAAAAAAAGCGTGTTGGAAGAAGTGAAGTAGACAAGAAGCCCATTATGAAAAATATGCAAAAAAACCTATCAAAAATGAATTCCTTAGAAGTTACTGGGAAGTGATGCACATAAATCTCAAACTAAAATATTTGCAAATTAGATATCACTATCATTTTGATATTTTTAACTAGCTCCAATTGCTATTTTCCAAGATAAAATTTAATATAAAAGTGTTGAGCAATTTATGGTTGTGTGTGTGTGTGTTTGTGAATATTCATCACAACATGGTTTGTAATAATGAAAAATTAGAAATAAAATTACTATCAATAAAGATTTAAATAACATTCAATTACTGGATGGAATTATATAGCTACTAAAAAAGTAAGGTTATTAATGTGTTCTGACTTAGGATAGTGTTGAGTATCATTCACTTAAGAAGAATAGATATTATGTTCTTTGTATGGAGAACGTTCTATAACATAACAAATATTATTGATAAAAAAGTAATTTTCAAGCATTTGTATGACATTTCATGGTTTCATTAAAAATCAAAAGAGAGGTATAGAGAGAAGAAATACAAATAGGAGAAATTTTTATTAATCTTAGTTATTTCAGAAGAGGGATTATGAAGGATTTTCACTTCAAACATATTTCTGCAACATCTGAATTTTTTAATAATGACCCTGCATTTCACTTGTAAGCAGACAAATCCCAATAAAGTTAAATTCTAAAAATATAATTTAGAATACCTGCGAAAACTGCCTCACTTAATAACTTCATCTCCAGTTTACATTTTGTGGCTTCAGATTCTTCCTGGACAAAACTCTATGGAAAACACAAGGACAGATGGGTATGATCGTCAGTGTCTGCTTCAGCCCAGATTCACTCTTCACTCTCTTTCTGCTCCAGTTCCCACTCCAGAGGCCTGCCACCTTAATTCTAGGGCCCTGAACTGACACTTGCTCTGGCATAAAAACTGGACTTAACGACAATAATTTAAAAATCAGTTAAAATCGAAGCACATCTCCATAGAACCTCATGAGGGCAGGAATTAGCCTGCTCAGATTCTCTGATGACAACCCTCAACTATAAAATAGACTAGGAGGCAATGCAAGCTATGAAGTATTATTTATATTTGTATTTTGATTTTAGCCAAGTTTTAGATTTTGTTTGATCTTGGCAATCAGCTCTCTGATAGAGTAATTCCAAAGTCTGTGTTTGGGTAAGCCTCTCAAGGAAACCAAAGACACCATGCACCAAGTAATGTAAAAGATACTATAGCATAGTAAAATGAATACTACAATAGGAAGACATAAAATCTAGAATGTATATCTAAATCTGCCACTAACTTAGTTTCGCAACCTTGAGCAAGACATTTAACCATTTGGGGCCTCAAATTCCTGCTCTAACAACATATTTGGTGCTTAACTGTGTGCCAGACACACAACACACCTTGCAAACAACCCTGAGAGGTGAGTATTATCTTCATTTTACAAAGAAAGAAAACCAAAGCTTAGGAAAACAACTGTTCTAAGAGTCAAATAAAATAATAGAAGTAAAGAATTTTGTACACAGTAAAGCACTAGAAAAATGCAGTGTTGTTATTGTAAAAAAAATATATATATATGGCATACATATATGTATATATATGTATATGTATATACATATATATACATATATGTATATGTATATATGTATATACATATGTATATATATGTATATGTACATGTATATATATGTATATGTATATATATGTATATGTATATATGTATATATGTGAATCTATCTATCTATCTATATATACACATATGGTATGTGTGTGCTAATATTTGCGAACTGGATGATATCCAGCAAACTTCATTTGACCCAAAATAGCATCTGTACTTCTAGAGCAATAGAAAAACCTTGTACCCAAATTCTAGTCAGAAGCTTAAAGCTAGTTAATCCCATCATGCCTCTCATCCTCAACCATCATACAAAGCCAAGCCCCCCTTAGTAAATTATCCTTTCCCTTATTGTCAGTGTATTGCTTTGTGTCTTCCTCTTGACCAGTTTCAACACTATGGCATTCTCTGCCAACCCTTTCCATTGCACCTCTGAAACTTCTCATTTACTAACTCACCCTTCAAAGAATTTTAATAGAGTGCCTAAATTGTACAGGCATTGTCAGACACTAGGAATAAACAACAAAAAAGACAAGGTCCCTGACTCAAGACGCTCCCAGTCTATTAAGGAAAACAGGTAAACAAATAGTTATAATACAGCTTTGTGGGTGTTGTACTAAAAGGTCAGGGGGTCCACATAAGAGTACAAGGGAAGAACAATCAGTTCTGTGAGCAAAATATCTCTTGGATGGGTGAAGAGAGGAAATACTATCCAAAGGTGGTAAAATTTGAACTAAATCTTGAAAGATAATTAAGTCTTCCCAAAAAATGGTGGGAGAGAATTCCAAGCATGAGTGAAGGCAGAAAGGCATGAAGCAAAACAGAGTTTCAAGCACCCCAAGTAATCAGGTGAGGTTGGGGTGAGACATGCTAAGTGAGTGTAAGATGTGAAGCTGGAGAGATGCAGAGGCCAGAGTGTAGAGTTTAGATGCCACTCTAAAGACAAGAATTTCTCCTATGGGTAAAAGAGAGCCCACAAAAGACTTAGCAGGAAAGTGACATGAAGAAATTTTCATTTGGAGAGACTATTCTGGTGGTCAGCTGATGAATGCACTGTTTAGTGAAGAGTGAGAGGATCAGAGCCTAACTAAAGGTAGAAGTAATCGGAGTCATCAGAAGGAGCATGTATGAGAGATGACACAGAGGTAAAATCAACATAACTTGGATGGTGACTTGATATAGAAGGCAAAGGACAGGTGAAGACTGATTTCCGGGTGTCTGGCTTAGGTAATAAGGTGGACGGTGATATGATTATCAGGAAAAGACAAGGAGGAAGGACAGGTTTGGGGGAAACATAATGAATTCAATTGTGGATATGTTGAATTTGAGGTGTCCATAGATATCCAGGTGGCTTTGGACATTATCTGCCATTAAAAAGCCAGATGCATTTCCTTCTTACAGGAAGGATTATGATCATTAAAAATACCAAAGGTATGAGGCCAATAAGCAAGTCAGGCTTTCCAATTTACATCTTCAAAAAGTTGAGAATTCTTCAGAGTTTAGACCAAATTGGTTTCCAACCTTGTAGGAAAACTAAGAATTTAGATTTCTCGACACAACTTTCCCCTTGATAACCACAATACTGTAGCATGCAACAATAGGAATTTATCAGCTTTTCAATGAGACCTTGGCTTAACAGATACAGGAAATGACTTATAATATGGGAAGAACTTCATAGAACACTAGCAAAGTATTTTTCACTGCAACTTGATAAATGTGCAGATACTGTAATATGGAAATCTTTTTTAATATATATGTGATTTGAGTTTAATATAAAACAGTCTGATCATGAATAAGATCAGTGGAAACAGAATAGAGATTCCAGAAACAGATCTCATGATCCACTTGGGAATTTAGCATTTGGCATTTCAGATCAATAGGAAAAGCCTAGGTTCATATGGTACATGTTTTGAGACAGTTGGCTAAGATCTGAAGTAAAAGAAATTTAGATTCTTTTCACTTGACACTAAAATAAATTCCAGATGGATAAAAGATTTAAATGTAAAAACATAACTAACCCAATCAATAGCCACAAAAATCATAAAATTACTTGAAGAGAACATAGGAGACTGATATCAACAATTGTCAGTGAAGTAGATGATTTTGATATTGCACATCTCCAAAACATCAGCACTGAATACAAATTTGATAGACTGTCTAGAATTCTGTTGTCCCTCAAAATAGTATCTATGAGAAGAAAGTTCATTGACCTGAAATCCAATTTTTTCATCAAAAAGTGATTTAAATTAGAGCTTTAGAATAAGTTGTTGGAATTGGTTCTTCACCAGCAATTAATGATGAATTTTGAAAATACAGCATCATTTGTTTCATTTTGTCTAGAAGCGAAGGCTGATTATCCTGAGTTTGCTGAGTTTATTCCTGTGGCTTTAATACCATCTGTAGGTCAATGGTTTCAAAACTTATGCTAGTGACACTCTTCAGGCCACCATCTGTGTACTACTCAACTCTAGAAGTGCAGTGCTCAACCTGCATGAGACATGGCAGCTGTGTCTGACTTTCCTCAGAACTCCAGGTTCACATCTGCCTACCTGACATTTCCATTTGTGTGTCCCCAAAAGTACCATTCCCAAAATAAAACTCTTGTGTCACTGTCACTCTCAACAAGTTCAGCCCATTACTGTGCATCTCAGTAAATTGCACTACCATCTGCCTAGTTTCCCCAAATAAGAATTCAGCAGGATTGTTTATTTTACCTCCAAAACATATCCCAAACATATCCACCTTTCCACGTCTCTTACCACCACCTTCAACCAAGCACCATTACCTCTCATGTCTCCCCAGTGCTATTTAACCAGATGCTGGGCTTCTACTCTGGCCCCTCACAACAGTAGCCAGGATAACCTTTCAGAGCTAAAAATCAGATCATGCCACTCTCCCACTTACAACTCTTTAATGTTTTCCCATTGCATTTACAATAAAATCTTAACTTCTTACTCATGGTCTGTAAAGCCCTGCCTTCCTCTCTGAGGTCATCACATGCCACTTTCCTCCTTGCCACCATACGTCAGACCACTGGCCTTCTTCCTGGTACTCATTTCTGTCTTACAGCCTTTGTAGTAATTGTACTCTCTGACTAGAATATTTTTACCTTATCACAGAACTGATTCCTTCTAGTCTTTCTCAGCTTTAATAACTCATCATGTAAGCCTTCCCTAACGACCCAATCTTTCCTAACCTCCCAATGGGAATCACCATCAGTCACTCCCATAATCCTGTTTAATTCTGTGCCTGATGTTTATTACTATCTGCTGTTTTCCAGTTTTGATTATTTATTGTTGGTTTCTCGTGACTTGTATATAAATCATGAGAGCAGGAATCACACTGGTTCCTTTCACCACTGTCCTCTGAGGGCCAGAACAGCACCAGCATATGTAGATAGGCATTCAATAAATATTTGTTGAGTAAAGACATAAGCACCAGTTCCAGAGTATGACCATGAAAAGGGGTTGCTGAAGTAAATTTGTGGGAAGCTGAAGGCTGTGGAATGTTAATGCTCTATTTTTTACATGGGTTATTCTCATGAACTTTAAATTTATCCATGATGATACCAAGAAATCTCTAAGGATATTTCATGTCTTCATGCTTTCCCCCATAACCAGAATAATTTCCTTCTCCTCTAAACTCCTCTGTGCCTATCAAAAGATTTAGGGCAAATGTAACCTCATCAGAGAAGACTTTCATTCTACTCAAAATATTTTTCTTTTGGATTAAATTTGATCTCTTAACTCCCATCCATAATCTCTCTTGTTGCACATATGAGAATACATGGCAACCGTTACTCTCCTCCTCCACAAGATTGTTACTAGCTCATTAAAAAAAATGATCATGTTGAATTTCTTATGGAAGGTACCACTTAGTAAATGTTTTTACATATATATCTCCTACTTATGTTAAATCTTGTATCTGTTTAGAGTATCTTAAAGACAAAGACCATTTTTAACTTGAACCTCACAAAGTTCAAAGATACCCTTTAGATCCCTAAAACATTTCTGAAAGTGATTATCATTCTAAAAAAACAAAATATCTCATATATGTGTAACATTTAAAATAGGCATTTATAAAAATTTTGTAAGATATATAAATTGGGAAGACAATATTACCCACTACCTATAATTTTAATATATTATCATTATTACACATTTAAATTAACTAAAATATGGTATTAAGAGCCCTCTAGTGGCAAAGTTCTTAATAGACCTATGAAAAAAGAATTTGGATCTTCTAAATCTAAGAGATTTAATTTTTTTTTTTAATTCTTTTAATGTTTTTTTTTTTTTTTGAGAGAGAGAGAGAGAAACAGAGCGCAAGTAGGGGTGGGGCAGAGAGAGAGACACACACAGAATCTGAAGCAGCCTCCATCCAGGCTTTGAGCTGTCACTGACCTGGGGCTCAAACCCACAAGCTGTGAGATCGTGACCTGAGCTGAAATCAGATGCTTAACTGATTGAGCCACCCAGGTACCCCTAAGGGATTTAATTTTCTAACAAGGTACTAAATACTTAACTTGTGATCACAAATGACACACAATTCAGGTATTTTGGGTAATAAATTCCTGCATTATTACACTAATAATTTACCTTGCAATCAGCTTCTAAATTCATTAAAAAGATACGGGAAATATATTTATATTAAAATATGCCAACCTAAAATTTTAAAGGTAAATTGTTTACCCTAAATTAAAAAAAAAAAGTTGTAAAAATAACGAAATCTCTTCCTCTAAAACCAAAACAGTAAGTTTGCCTATTGATGTTGCAGGTAGTCCCTAATTTACACATATTCTTACATAAACACAGATACATAGATACATACAAGTTAAATTTCATGAATTTACATGCCAGTTTAAAAAATTTAGAACATACTAGCCACACAAAGAAAAGTGTTGTGAATGACATTTAGGGTTATGACGGTCCCTATACTGCTGTGATTATCAAGGAATACAAACCTACCTGCCCTCCATAAATATTGCTTCAAATTCACTCTGAGTTCCAACTGGACTGCAAGGGGGCACGCTTCCTGAGGTGCTGTGGTGATGGAAGTGAAACCTTCTTATCACCACTTGTATTATGTCAGATCATTACAGGGATCAGAGATGCTGAGGAGAGGGTCCCAAGAATCTCTAGTGACAAGTGTGCATTTAACCATCCATTCATTCACTTATTTCTTCATTTATTCAATGAACATTTATTGAGCCCCTATCCTGTCTATATAAGAGGTTCTGTGCTTATGGTAAATACAAACTGTCAAGATATTCTTGTCCTCAAGATCATAATTTACCCTTTAAGGTAAGAATTCTAATAATCAGACATAATAAGAATGGAGTAGAGACATCTAATTTAGCCTGAAGGGGAAAACCTTGTGGAGGTAAAATTTAAGGTAAGTTTTTAAAGATCAGGAACAGGTAGGTGAAGTGGATGAGGAAGATGAGTGGAAGAGAATTTCACAATGATAAAATAGCAAATGGGGCATCATCACAGAGGCTTATGAATTTTCTCCCTTTAAAACCAAACAGAAATACACGGTTTCATTTTTTCTAGTGGGAAAGTAATGTGTGTTCAGTACTTGCTTACTGGAAATTCAAATAACACAGAAGTGTAAAGAAAATAAAATATCACCGATAACAGCACCATCTGACCTTTCTCACACTCCCCATTATTGGGTGACTAGGCTTCCAGATTCTTTTCAATGAATTAACAAATAAAATCCTCCCCACTCACAAAAATCAGAATCCTATTGCAACTATGGTTTTTTAACTTGAATAAATATCTTAATAATACATTTGAGGTATCTTTCCACATAAAAGTAGGATAGGTTCTAGTTCAAGATGGTGATGTAGGAGAATCCTGAACCCACTTCCTCCCACAGATACATCAAAACTACAGCTATATATGAAAGCTTCCTCTGGGACTGGGGGGATGCCCAAAACTAGCTGAGTGACTCCTACACATTGGCTGAATGAGGAAAAAAACCCACATCAAAGTGGGTAGAAAAGGCTGAGACATAATCTTTCCAGGAATGCCACCTCCATGCAGTGACCCACAATCAGGAGGGAATGCATAAATGCCATCGTCTCCTTGAGGACTGAAGTATTGAACCCCAATTCTTGCACCATAACTTTTAACGCCACAGATTGCACCCACATCTGGCACTTGAGAGACCAGCCCCTGAAACACCTACCTCTGACAGCTAGCGTTCATAAGACCCACGAAGCTATAGCAAACTGAGTAACAGTTAAAAGGAACTTGTGTGGGGACTTACCAGCCCCAGGGCCCAGTGCAGAAGCAGCTGACTGAAAATCACCCAGGCTTTCTATGAAAGAGGCTTATTTGCTTATCTTAAAGCACAGGCCTGAGGGCAATGCATCTAATTTAACATACATCTAGGGGCCTACTGAATTACTCTTCAGAAACACAGGCCATTGGGCACCATCTCTGTGCCCTCTGCCTAGCTATCTAGCTCCACGTTCTAGTATCTCCCAGAAAGGAACCTGTAACCTTTTTCTGTGTGTGATTTTTGCAGCTGCCACCCAGGGGACACCTCTAGATTGCCTGGCTCTGGTTACCAGTAGGGCTTACACACAAGGGTCCCACAAGACTATAACAAATGGAGAAAGCGTTCTTAACTAGCTACTATCCCCAGGGCATAGCAGAGAGCCAACAAACCCAGGAGCTTAGTCTTTTGTGAAAGAGGCCTATTAGCTTATCTTCATAGCTGTGGCCTGAGGGGCAGGCTTCTAATTAAACACACATCTTAGGGCCAACTGTAATCTTCCCCAGCAACTGCAGAGGGTAGTCTCTCTCTACTTTGTCTCCACTGCACTTGGCTTACTCTACTGCACCCTAGAACACCAGTATTTACCAGAGAGCTTGTACACAAGCCTGGTGCCCTATATTTTGCATTTGGTGCCCTGGGTTTTGTGTCTGCTGCCCAGGGGGTGCCCCTTGATCATCTGGGTCTGGTGGTGAAAGGGGCTTGTATTCATGAGTATAAGGAAACATTGCAAAGAAAAAAATAGTTCTTAACTGGCTACCACCCCAGGGCTCAGCTCAGAGGGAACAGACAAAAATACCCTTCTCCCAGTATTCCACTGAAAGGTGTATATTTGCATACTTTAAAAAGCCGCAGCCTGAAGGCCTGGCTTTCAATTAGCCTGAACCTAAGTGCTGACTGAGACTCTCTCCTTTGGGAAACTGATAAGTCTTGGCACATCCTCAACTACTGAGAGCCACTAAAACTAAAGTTGGCTGCTTGGACAATCACAAAAGATGCAGAGACAACCAGGAGCTAGGGCAGGCTTGAATGAAACATTTTATCTGCTACATGAGGACACTCCAAGATGGGGAGAGGTGGCTGTTCAATGCATAGAAACCAACAATGAGATGCAAGGAAAATGAAGAAACAAAGGAGTATATTCCAAAGGAAAGAACAAGATAAAACCTCAGAAAAGACCTTAATGAAA
This sequence comes from Prionailurus viverrinus, assembly GCF_022837055.1. Taxonomy (NCBI): domain Eukaryota; kingdom Metazoa; phylum Chordata; class Mammalia; order Carnivora; family Felidae; genus Prionailurus; species Prionailurus viverrinus. The sequence goes on from NC_062567.1 coordinate 55,522,213, forward strand.
TGGAGATAAGTGGCTTATCTGATAAAGGTTCAAAATAATGGTCATAAAGATGCTCACCAAGCTTTTGAGCTTCTGAGAAGAATGGATGAACAAAGTGAGAATTTCAACCAAGGGACAGAAAATATGAGAGTGTCGAACAGAAATCACAGAGCTGAAGAATACAATAAGTGAATTGTATTCACAGTGGAATTCACCCAATCAGAGCAGAAAAAAGAGAGGGAGACAAAGTGGAGATAGCTTCAGAGACTTATGGACATGACACAGACCAACATTTACATTATAGGGGTCCCAGAAGGAGAAAAATGAAGTGGGTAGAAACATATTTGAAGGAATAATGGCTGAAAACTTCCCTACTCTAGGAAAGGAAACAGACATCCAGATTCAGGAAGCCTACAGAGTTCCAAAAGAGATGAACCCAAAGAGACCCATACTAAGACACATTATAATTAAAGTGTCAAATGTAAAAGACAAGGAGAGAACCTGAAAAGCAACAAGAGAAAAATATTTCATTACATACAAGGTAGCCCCCATAAAATAATCAGATTTTTTCAGCAGAAAATTTGCCGTCCAGAAGGGAATGTTACAATTTATTATGCTAAAAAGAAAAAAACCTGCCAATTAAGAACACCTGGCAAAGTTGTCATTCAAAATTGAAGGACAGAGTTTTCCAGACAAGCAAAAGTTAAGAGTTCATCACCACTAGACCAGCCTTACAAGAAATGTTAAAGTGATAACTGATTCAAAGAAGACATCCAGATGGCTAACAGACACATGAAAAGATACTCAACATCACTCATCATCAGAGAAATACAAATCAAAACCACAATGAGTTACCACCTCAGACCTGTCAGAATGGCTAAAATTAACAATTCAGGAAACAACGGACGTTGGCGAGGATGCTGAGAAAGGGGAACGCTTTTGTACTGTTGGTGGGAATGCAAACTGGTGGAGCCATGAACTGGTGGAAAACAGTATGGAGCCTCCTCAAAAAATTAAAAATAGAACTGTCCTACGATCCAGCAATTGCACTAGTAGGTATTTATCCAAAAGATACAAAAACGCTGATTTGAAGGGGCACATGCACCCCAGTGTTTATAGCAGCACTATATCAAAATAGCCAAATTATGGAAAGAGCCCAAATGTCCATCAACTGATGAATGGACAGAGAAGATGTGGGGTGTGTGTGTGTGTGTATGTATGTGTATATATGTGTGTGTGTACACACATGCACAATGGAATACTATTTGAAAATCAAAAAGAATAAAATCTTGCCATTTGCAACAACGTGGATAGAACTAGAGTGTATTACGCTAAGTATAATAAGTCAGGCAGAGAAAGAAAAGTATCATATGATTTCACTCATATGTGGAATCTGAAGACCCATCTATATAGATTCACTAAAATGAATCTCTGAGTGAAGGGATGGAAAGAGATACCCGTGCAAAAGGAAACCAAAAGAAAAATAACACAGCTATACTTTTATCAGACAAAATAGACTTTAAGACAAAGACTAATAAGAGACAAAGGTCATTACATAATGATAAAGGGGTCACTCTAACAATAATATACAACACTTATAAATGTTTGTGTATACAACATAGGAACACCTAAATAAAGAAACCAATTATTAACAGATCTAAAGGGAGAAATGGCAGCAATACAATACAGTAGGGGGCTTTAATTCCCCACTTTCACCAATGACTAGTTCATTCAGACATAAACCAATGTCTTAAATGACATGTTAGACCAGATGAACTTAACAGACATATACAGGACATTCTATCCAAATACAACAGAGTACACATTCTTCTCCAGTGCACATGGAACATTCTCCAGTACAGATCATATGCTAGACCACAAAATAAGCCTGTATTTAAATTTAAATTTAGAGAAAATAAATTTAAGAAATTTAAGAAAACTACAATTATATCAAGCATCTTCTCCAGTCACAATGTTAAGAAACTAGAAATCAATTATAAGAAGAAAACTGGAAAATCCACAAATATGTGGAGATTAAACAACATGTAACTGAACACCCAATGAATGGGTCAAAGAAGAAATCAATTGAGAAATTTAAAAAACATACCTTGAAACAAATAAAAATAGAAATACAACATACCAAAACCTATGAGATGCAACAAGAGCAGTTATAACAGAAAAGTTCATACCAATAAACACCTACATCATGAAACAAGAAAGATTCCAAATAAACAACCTAACTTTACACCTCAAGGCACTAGAAAAGGAACAAATGAAGCCCCAAATTAGAAGTAAGTAACAAAGATCAGAACAGAAATAAATGAAACTAAGACAATAGAAAATATCAATAAAACTAAGAGCTGGTTTTTTAAAAAGATAAACAAAACAAATTGACAAAACTTTAGCTAGATTTACCAAGAAAAAAAGAGAACTCAGAATCAGAAATGAAAGAGGAGACATTATAACTGATACCACAAATATGAAGGATCATAAGAGACTACACTGAACAATTATACACCAATAAAATATACAACCCAGAAGCAATGGATATTCCTAGAAACATAAACCTGCCAAGACTGAATCCTGAAGAAATAGAAAATCTGAACAAATCAATTGCCAGTAAGGAAATTCAATAAACAAACAAACAAACAAACAAAAACTTCCTAACAAACAAAAATTCAGGACCAGATGGCTTCACTGATGAATTCTACCAAACATTTAAAGAATAATTAACATCAACCATTCTCAAAGTCTTTCCAACAACAGAGTAAAATGGAACATTTCCAAACTAATTTTATAAGGCCAGTATTACCCTGATACCAAAACCAGACAACAGCACCATAAGAAAATTACAGGCCAATAATCCTGATAAACATAGTTGCAAAAATCCTCAACAAAACATTAGCAAACTGAATTCAATAATACATTAAAGGGATCATACACAATGATTGAGTAGGATATATTACAGATTCAAGAATGGTTCAACATCCACAAATCAATCAATGTAATATAGCACATTAACAAAATGAAGGATAAAAATCATATGATTATCTCAGTAGATGCAGAAAAAGCATTTTAAAAAAATTTAACAGCCACTTTTTGTAAAAACTCTCAACAAAGTGGGTATAGAGGGAATGTACCTCAACATAATGAAGACCATATATGACAAGCCCACAAACATCATACCCAACACTGAAAAGCTGAAAGCTTTTTCTCTAAGATCAGGAATAACACAAGGATGCCCACTCTCACCACTTTTATTTAACATGGTATTAGGAGTCCTGGCCAGGGCAATTATTTCAAGCAAAAGAAGTAAGTCCTCCAAGTGGAAAGGAACGCTATTTGCAGATGACATGATATTATATACAGGAAAACCCTGTTATATATAGAAAGACCCCTAAAGACTACACACAAAAAAACTGTTAGAACTTATCAAATATTCAGTAAAGCTGCAGGATACAAACTCAGTATACAAATATCCCTTGCATTTCGATACACTAAAAACAAATTATCAGAGAAATCAAGAAAATAATCCAATTACAATTCTATAAAAAAGAATAAAATATGAGGAATAAATTTAACTGAGGAGGCAAAAGACTTGTATACTGAAAACCATAAAACACTAATAAAAGAAATTAAAAACACAAATAAGTGGAAAGATACTCTATGCTCATGGATTGAAAGAATTAAAATTGTTAAAAAGTCCATACAGATACAGGTAGTCCAAAGCTATCTGCAGATTCAATGTGAAGTCTATCAAAATTCCAATGGCATTACAAAAAAACAGCCCTAAAATGTGTATGGAACCACAAAAGACCCTGAATAACCAAGGCAATCTTGAGAAAGAGGAACAAAGCTGAGGCATCATATGTCCTAATTTCAAACTATATTATAAAGCTATAGTAATTAAACAGTAAAATATTGGCATAAAACAGACACATATATTAATGGAACAGAATAGAGAGACCAGAAGTAAACCCATGCATATTTGGTCAATTAATTTATGAAAAGGGCCTGGGAATATACAATGAGAGAAGAACAGTCTCTTCAGTAAATGGTGCTGGGAAAACTGGACAGTCACATGCAAAAGAATGAAACTGGAGCACTTTACATCATACACAAAAATTATCTCAAAAGGAACTAAAGACTTGAGCCTAAGACCTGAAACCATAAAACTCCTAGAAGAAAACATAGGTGGTAAACTTGACATTGGTCTTGGTAACAATTTTTTGGATTTGACACCAAAGGCAAAAGCAACAAAAGCAAATATGAACAATTGGGATTACATCAAACTAAAAAGCTTCTATAGAAACAATCAACAAAAAAAAGCAACCTACCAAATGGGAGAAAATATTTGCAAATCATGTATCTGATAAGGGGTTAATATCCAAAATACATGAAGAATCTATATAGTGCAATAGCAAGAAACAATCCAATATAAAAATGGGCAGAGGATCTCAATAGACCTTTTCCCAAAGAAGACCTCTAGGTACATGAAATAGACCAACAGGTACATAAAAAGGTATTCAACATCACTAACCATCAGAGAAATGCAAATCAAAACCACAGTGAAATATCACCTCTTACCTGTTAGTTATTTTCAAAAAGATAGTAACAAGGGTTGACGAGGAAATAGAGAAAAGGGAACTCTTGTGCACTGTTGGTGGGAATGCAAATTGGTAGAGCCACCATGGAAAACAGTCTGGAGCTTCCTCAAAGTAATTAAAAATAGAGATACCATGTGACCATATGATCCAGCAAATTCCACTTTGGGGTATTTATCCAAAGGAAATAAAAATACCAACTTAAAAAATATATATACACTGTTCACTACAGCATTATTTACAGTAGTCAAGACTGTACTAGAAGCAACCTAAGTGTTCACTGATAGATGAATGTATAAAGAAAATATGGTATATACACAAAATGGAATATTATTAAGCCATACAAAAGGAAATGTTGCCATTTGTGACAACATAGATGGACCTTGAAGGCATTATGTGAAGTAAGAGAAAGACAAATATTGGATTATCTTGTATGTGGAAGCTAAACAAAAACAAACACAAATTCATAAACACATAGAAGAGACTGGCAGTTACCAAGGGTGGGGGTGAGTAAAATGGGTGAAGACGGCTAAAATGTACAAAACTCCCATTATAAAATAAGTCCTGGGGATGTAATGTACAGCATGGTGACTATGATTAACAATGCTGTATTATATATTTGAAAATTGCAGAGAGAGATCTTAGAAGTTCTCATCACAAAAAAAAAAATTGTATTTTTGTATCTATGTATGATGATGGATGTTAACTAGACTTATCGTGGTAATTATTTCATAGTAAAGACATCAAATAGATGTTATACACCTGAAGCTAACAGGTATGTCAATCACATCTAAAAAATTTAAAATTTAAAGTATATAAAATCTATAAGTACATAAAAGTTTATAAGTATATAAAATCGATATCATTTTGAATGAGTACTAATATTTGTTGACTATTTGATAATTAATCTGTGGACTATATTTGCTACTATAAAAATATCTCAATAAACACTGTGGCACATTTTTATTTACTTGTCCTATTATTTCAAAACAAATTACTAAAATTAAAATCACTGATAGGTACATTTACATGTGCCAAATTGCCCTTCAGAAAGATTATACAAATTTACATTTCTAACAACAGTATGCAAAAATGAGTCCTCCCCCTCATACTCAATCTGAGAAGACAGGATATAATGTTGCTTCTAATTTGATCACTTATTGGATTCAGTATCTTCTCATTTTTCAGTTGGTTAGTTAAACTTCTTCTCTCATCTGCCTCCTCAAGTCCTTTGCCTAATTTTACATTAGGAAATTGTCTTACCAATTTGTAAGAGTTCTTTCGATTCGAATACTAACCCCTTGTTTTATGTGTTGAAATAGTTTTCTCATTTCATGATCTTTCAAATTTGTTTATAGTGAGGTTTATTGGGCTATACAAATGTTTAGATCCAGGAACGCCTGGGTGGCTCAGTGGGTTAAGCGTCCGACTTCAGCTCAGGGCATGATATTGTGGTTTGTGGGTTCGAGCCCCGCATCAAGCTCTGTGCTGACTGACAGCTCAGAGCCTGGAGCCTGCCTCGGATTCTGTCTCCCTCTCTCTGCCCCTCACCTGCTCACACTCTGTCTCTTTCTCTCAAAAGTAAATAAACATTAAAAAAATAAAAAGACCAAATGTTTGGATCCAGTGAATCTCCTTTTATGGTCTTGATTTTAATGCACTGATAAGAAAGACCTTAGTAAAGATAATAAAATAACTTCCCTATGTTCTCCTCATATACTTTTATCATTTTGAGCTTTGATTAAAGCTTTAAATATAAAAACAAACTAATCTGTATTTTTTTAGTCTATAGAGTGAAATATAAAAATTTATATGCTGTCCCACTGCCAATTATTATACTAAACTCATTCTTTCCCTTCTTGATTTCTGGAAATTTATATAGAGTTTGAACCTCTTACTTCATTCTACCATTTCTCTTACTTTTTTTTTCCACATCAATTCCACCAAATTATCTTTGACCTCCTCTTTTGAGTTGCTGATCCTCTTTATAAATCCAGTGATTTTTGCCCCCTGCAGTCTACTCACATTTACAAAAATTAGAGGCAAGTGTAGACCCAGTTGACAACTGTTAAAGTCTGTCTTCTCTCTTTTGTTACCTAGCACAGCACAGCAAGTGCCTTGAGGGATTCTTCTAAGCAATTACTTCTCCCCTGACTTGACCCCACCCCAACAAGCCTCCCAGCACAGGAAATGGCTTTTCCCTCCTGCCTTGGCACACTTAACCATCACTACAGGTTTCTTCTGCTTCTGTGGAAGAATGCTTTAGCACTATTCATATTAACTTTCTCAGTTTTGGAAGGATGATGGGCACACGTGCAGAAGCATCTACACACGCCTGTTGGGTGTGGTAAGAGTTTTGGTTCCTAGAAATAGGGGTGGTAAGTCAATTAATGTTATTTTCATCTTTCAGGCAATTTTCTCTTTTCAAATCCCCTGATAACAAAGTTCCCTCCAGCCAGGTTCCCCCATCTACCATTCACACAATTGTTGGCCAAGCTTCCCAGGCTGTGGAGAAGTTTCATAAAATAAAACTGTTTCTGCCATATCACTAATTGCCTGCTACCTCTAGTCTGGGGTTCCTAGACTACTTATTTGAGGACAGCTTCAACATTCCATAAAACATGCAATTTACCACTGGGTGGAATGCTTTTGCTGGGTTTACTTTTGTGGCATTATCAACATTAGGTATTGGCATACTGTTAGTTAGACGTTGAAACTGTTCAATAAAACATTAAATAATAACAGAAAAACCCAATGTAAACACATTGGTAAGAGCCATTTGAGCTGAGGAAATCTTCATTTGGTACCCTCGAGCTCAATTGCTGAAAGTAAAGGAAAGCACTCCTTACTGTAAATAACTCCTTATTGTCTGAAATAAACGACAGACCTTGAGAAAAATACATAATTTCACTGTTGAGTATGTCAGTGAATTCATATGCTTATACATTAAAAACATTTTTTGATTCATTTATTTATTTTGTGAGAGAGAGAGAGAGAGAGAGAGAGAGAGAGAGAGAGTGTGTGTGTGTGTGTGTGTGTGTGTGTGTGTGTGTATACACTTGAGCACAAGCAGAAGGAAGGGCAGAGAGAGAGGGAGACAGAGAATCTTAGGCAGGCTCCACATGCTGTCAGTGCAGAGCCCGACACAGGGCTTGAATTCATGAACTGAACCGCAAGATGCTGACATAAGCTGAAATGAAGAGTTGGATGCTTAACCAACTGACCCATCCAGGCGTCCCTATATGCTTACATTTTTTATATATAACTATTTCCAACATTTACAGAGCATAATAAATCATCACTGCATGAGGCCCCTTTAACAAAGACATGTTCATAAGAAAGAATTGTGTTAGCCATGTACATTCAAGTAATCTATCAAATTATGTTTTCTAATTTAAAAATTTTTAAATGTGAAATTCTTGAATAAAATGCTGGTGGGTTTTCATAAAACATTAATTATATAATCAAGGGACCTGAGGGGAGAGAAATTATCCAATATTTTTAATCAGATCAAGATCAAACATTTTCAGATACTTTTTGCATCTAACAGTTCTGAATGTTCAACCATGAATCCTGTCAAATTTTAAGTTAATGGGTTTTCATTTTGGTCTTTTTTACTGCATATTTAAACAATGTCAAGTCCAGAGCCCATTTACTCATTCTTTATTTTTCCCACCTTTAGAAATCAGTATGTCCCTTCCACTCACATCTGATCAGGTAAAGCAAGTCATGGTCATGCCTAACTTCAAGGTGGTGGAGAGTGTAATCATCCCGTATGTTCAGGAAAGGCAGGATAACAGGAAATATGAACTCTAGTGAAGCTACCAAGCTACCTAAGCTTTTTTTTTTTTAAGCTTTTTTTGTTTTTTTGTTTTTTTTTTAAAGCTATAGGATTGCTCAAAGATCCTTTCTTTAAGTGACGAATTTTTAAAGAGAAAATTATTTGTGGGGTGCCTGGGTGGCTCAGTCGGTTGAGCACTGACTTCAGCTCAGGTCATGATCTCACAGTTTGTGGGTTTGAGCCCCACATCGGGCTCTGTGCTGACAGCTCAGAGCCTAGAGCCTGTTTTGGATTCTGCGTCTTCCTCTCTTTCTCTCAGCCCCTCCCCTGCTCGCACTTTGTCTCTCTCTCTCTCTCTCAAAAATAAAATGAGCATATAAAAATTTTTTTAAAAGAGCAAATCATTTCCCACCTCTCTAAAATGTCAGCTATATACAAGTTTCTGGGTTCTCCTCCCCTATTCCATTTCATTTTGACATGCTCGTAATCATACTCTAAATACTAGTCTTTGTACCGATCATCATGTCATATCCATTTTCTATATTGCTAAAGAATCTTTATAATCTTTTATTCTGGTGTAATATTTAAAGTGAAATTTCTCAATTAAATTTATTCTTAGAATATCTAATAAATTCCTATTCTGATTTCAAGTTTGTATTCAATCTAATTCTTAACCCTGTTTAAAGAAAATAAACCAATAAAACAATGCATATCGTGTCTTAGCACTTATAGGAAAACCTGCTACTTCTGGACCTTCCTAAAATGCAGATTTTTTATGGCCAAACATAAAAGCCACTCAGTTCTGAAAAATTCTAAAGACACAGTTAATTCTAACATAAAAAGTAAGTGGCTTGCAAATCCCAGAAATAGAAAAGAGCAGAAAACAACTAAAGGAGTAGGATTAGTAAATTGCCCAAATATGTTATTATATCTAAAGATGTCCAATTTTAAGAGAGGAGTACAGCAATTTAAGAAAATCAATTTTACTTTCTAAAATTCCATCTTATAAAACCAACAGGTGAGAAAGTAATGTAAGATAATCCTTCGGTTAGTGAAAGTATTTACTACAAATTTCCATTTAATGACAAGTTCCCTTAAGTGAGTTGGAAATAAAATACACAAAAATTAAATTTGCTTCAAAGTTGTTCAGGCATATCCCTAGAATAAAAAGGAGCAATTCCTGTGCTGAATTTCAGGATGTGGAAACAACAGGCTCAATTATGAATAGTGACTATAAATAAAAGGCAAGAAGAAAATATATACATTCAAAACTGAGCCATTGGCAAGAAAGCGGCTTTCAGACAATTTCTTAGTTGTTAAGGAAAAAAATCTTGAGAATGCTTCAAGGGAATCTAATAACATTTTTTACATAAAGAAAAAATGTATACATTTAAAAAATGTGTCCTACCATTTGTACTTCAATATCACCTTGTTCCTCAACTTTTGTTTCTTCCTCACAAACTGATACAGACTCACATTCTTGTTGTTTATACTCTTCTTGGAGCTCTTTGCTGATTTCTGCTTCTCCCTTCTGAACTTCATCTTTGACAAAGTGAGTTGCTGTGGCAGTATGTCCTTGTAATGATGCTGAAACAGGGCGCAGTGGTGTGGTATGGTCATAGTGAGTATGCAGGAGTCGTATAGCAATGCCACTTGTTGCTAAAATCCTTGGAATTTCAAATCTAATTTGTGTTTCAGAGAATCTGACACTTCTGTACCTGTTAATGATTTTAACAAAAAGGTGAGACTGTAGAAAACGAAGTCTGCTGAGAATCTATACCTAAGCAAGATTTCTCTCCACTTTAATTTTGCCACAGGTTTGAGTCCCAACCCATGCCTGCTTGCTTGCTTTGCAATTTGGACCCAGTTGCTAGTGTTATCCTTCTCAAAAACACTCTCTTGGGATGTATGACCCCATACTCTTCTCTTCCATCTCAGGCAGGTCCTTCTTTGTTTCCCCTGTATGGCTTTCTTCCTAACTGTCCCTTAAATGTTGATATTATATTACTCAGTTCTCTATCCAGGCCCTCTTTCTTTCTCCCTCTACATATTCTCCTTGGATCTTATTTTGATGGCTTCAATCGTTACTTATGTAATCTGGCATTTTTAACATGAGTTCTATGTGTCTTGGGATGGGGTAGTGGGACAGAAGAGGGATCCCTGAATCGGCTTTAAGAGGCCCAAAAATGCCCTTACCTATGATGAGTGTATGTAATAAAGTTTGTAAGAGTCTATGACTCCCAAAAAGTTAAGAACTACTGATCTATATGATAATGACTCCCCAAAATAGATCAACTCAGATTTTTTCAGTGCCTTCAGACAGTTGCACTTGGATATTTCACAAGTACTTCAAGCTCAACAGACCCAACGTTAAACTCGTCATGCCTGCAGCCCCCCTCATTATCATCAAATAAAACAAAACTTGTTTCTGCCTCCATTATTCACTATCTTAGTAAA